>NC_141080.1:21806210-22483710 GCF_041138505.1 Cibotium barometz | reverse complement strand
TAATATGGTGTTTTCCAATACAAAAGCATCATTGCATTGACTAAAATTCCTTTAACCATTGAATATAGAGAGTAATAATAGGTCCTTGGTAGGACCAAAAATAAAAGAGGCCATTTTTTTCAAATGAATGATTTTTTAAAACACATTTTGTACACTCCCTCTCTCTCTCTCTCTCTCTCTCTCTCTCTCTCTCTCTCTCTCTCTCTCTCTCTCTCTCTCTCTCTCTCTCTCTCTCTCTCTCTCTCTCTCTCTCTCTCTCTCTCTCTCTCTCTGTGTGTGTGTGTGTGTGTGTGTAAAGATAATCATGTACAAAATGTGTTATCTCGAAATACCAAGGCACACGACGATAATATATGTTCGGCTGTGCAAGAGACGACACGTGCTCTCCAGCGCTACCTCCTGATACGTGGGAGAGGGTAGAAATGATCGTGGACATCTCTCTTCTCCTGGAGGAGCCACTCTTGAGGTGTAGATCTGGGTTACCGGGATCCCAAACCTCCTTGTAACTCCATTGCTCATTGGTTCAACTAAGTGGTGGCATGTGTTGCTTTAATGGTGGCAATGGATTTAAGTTACATTCAATGCCACCATTTGCTACCTTCCATCCAGTTGAGCTCACTACTAAACTTCGAGTTCACACAGGCCCTTTGTCACATCTATCTCTCAGTTGCATAACCTGATTTCTTGTTACCTTCTACTGCTCTATCGACATCCTACAGATGCCCGCCATCATCACCTTTACAACTGTTGAGGCCGTGTTGTTTGCTACACAAGGAGGGACCTTGCAATTGTTGATGTTGGCAACTGGTGTCTTCCTCAGACTGAGAACTAGGACTTTCAATGACCTATATACTGTGAAAGAGAGATTTCTTATTTCCATGTTTGCGATGTAGATGGGGGGGGGTGAGTAGCATATCTTCGACCTAGCTCATATTGTTCTTGATGATAATAGCACCTTGGTTGTCATTTGAACAATGGCGCAAGTTGCAAATCTAGTGGCAAAAGTACAAGTACGTGGCTCCATAATGATTAGTCTCTTGAATGTTCAGTGTAGGATTGAAGTAAGGCGAGTGTATGGAACTTTGGTAAGCTCAACTCTTACAAATTTTTGGTATGCTTTGAGCATTTGCATTTCATTAGTTTCCTATTTATTGACACTTGTGACCTACTTTAAGGTCTATACTCTCATTTGCACTACTTTCACAAACGTATTCATCCTCCACCACCCATGATTGATTTTATTTATTGACACTTGTGACCTACTTTAAGGTCTATACTCTCATTTGCACTACTTTCACAAACGTAGTGACAAGTATTCATCCTCCACCACCCATGATTGATTTTATTGTCGATAATAGTGTCCAACCTAACTGGGTGAGGCCAAGAGATGGATGTCATCGGTGAGATGTAAATTAGTTTGTTGTACTTATTTTATGTTTGGAATTGAAGGATCTTACCGTAATATGGTTATTCTAATTGATTGCTTGTAGGAGGCTATGACCGTGGAAGAGAGTTCTAGAATTCATCGTAAAGACATGCTTAAAAGAGGGAAATGTAGTTGTTGAACTATATTCAGGAGAGTAGGAGATTTTGCAAGCACTGGTGGCCCGTTATGCGAGCAGACATGTTATATGTATGGAACCTGATGAGGCTATTGTAGAGAGAGAGAGAGAGAGAGAGAGAGAGAGATTGCATGGGAGAATGAGAAGGGGAGAATAGAGTTAAAGAGACAGAGAGAGGGAGAGAGATAGACAGCAAAGGGAGAGCACCATGGTGGCAATGAGGGAGAGAGAGAGGGAGCACTACAGCACATCGGGAGCATAGCATCATTTTTTAGCAGCGTTTTTGTAGCATTTTTTGAAGAAAAATATCGGGGGTTTTCAAGATGCTCAGCAACGATATATCGCTGCTCCGTAGCGCTTTTTCGTTGCTAGGCAGTACATTTAGTAGCAAAAAATCGCTGCGGCTCAACAACCCAATATCGCTGCTTAGCACTATTTTGCTGCCCAGTAGGAAAAAGCATTGCTCAACAGCGTCTATAACAGCGAAAAAACGCTGCTATGCTGTAAAAATATCCCTCTTCTTTCCTTCTCATTGAAGCTTGACCCTAACCCCAGCTTCTACATAGAAACCCTACTAAAGAAATTTGATGGAGAGCTCTCCATCAAAGCTCTCTATTATGTTTTCTATTTAAAAGCTAGGGTTAGGGTTAAGCTATAATGAGAAGGGAAAAAGAAAGATTCAATAAGTTTTCTATGTTACGCAAAATCTTTCATTAAGATTTCTATTAAGATTAGGGTTTTGTATATGCTTTCTATTAGGGTTAAGAGTAGGGTTACTAATACTTTTTTTCTTTATTTGGTTTGATTCTGTAGGTTATCCACACATACAAGCCTCATAAGGTAAGAGATCTCTCCCTTTTATGTTTCCTCTCTTATGCTTTTACATGTTAGGGTTTGTAAGTTTTATGATTTGTTATTTTTTCTCCCCTACATGGATAGCATAGCTCCTCTAGAGGTGGCCATATGCCTTAGCCTCATGTATGAGGCTAGTGCGCATAAAGCTTATGCATTAGCCTTATGCATAAGCCTCATACATAAGGGTAGTGCATAAACCTCATGCATAAGACTTATGCATTACCAAATGTATAAGCCTCATGCATGAGGCTTATACTACATAAGGTTTATGCATGCGACTTTTGCATAAAGCCTCATGCATAAGCCTCATGTATAAAACTTATACATTAGCTACAAGCCTCTATGTAGCCTTATACATAAGCTTATGGATGAGGCTTATGTATTAGCCGTATGCATAAGCATCATGTACAAAGCCATATGCATAAGCCATGTATATAGCCATATGCACGTCTTATGTATAAAGCTTATGCATACGGCTAATGGATAAGCTCCGTACATAAGCTTTATGCATGAGGTTTTATGCATAAGCCTCACGCAATAGCCACATACATGAGGCTTATGTACAAGCTCATGCTTGCATAAGCCTCATGCATAAGTTGCATACATGAGGCTTATGTATTAGGCTTATCCATATGGCTAATATGTATAAGCCTCGTGCATGTGGTGGCTTGTGCATAAGGTTTATGCATGAGACTTATGCATAAGGTTTATGCATGAGGCTTATGCATAGCTTTATGCAGGCTATGAATGCGTAGCCTCGTGCAAGCTATGAATGCTATGCATAAACCTTATGCATAGTATGCATGAGACTTATGCATTAGGCGAGTGCTAGGCATGCACGTAGCTACCGAAATGCACCGAAAGCTTCCATGACATGCCAGGTGCTACCTAAGCATGCTGGTACTTACCGATATACCGATAGCTTACTATGCATGCCAGTAGTAACCAACACATGCCGATAGCAACTAATGCATGCCGGTAGCAACCTACGCATGCCGCTAGCTTCCAACACATGTTGATAGCTTCCTACGCATGCCGGTAGTTGACGCATGCCGGTGCTGCCGACGCATGCGTAGCATCCTACACATGCCGATAGTTTCCTACGCATGCCGGTAGCTCCCTACATATGCCGGTAGCTTCCTATGCATGCCGGTAGCTTCTTACATATGCATGCCAATAGCTTCCAACGTACGCTGGTATAGCAACCAACGCATGCCGGTAGCAACCATACGCATGATGCCAATAGCTTCCAACGTACATCGGTAACAACCAACGCATTTTGATAGCTTCCTATGCATGAGAGTTTTAAGTATTTATAGTTTTTCTTGGATAAATGGCAAATAACTTGAGGTGTGATGTGACACGTGGAGTCAATATCCCAATAATATTTGTAAGTATATATTAGCCTCAAATTGTATCTTATCTTTTAATTAAAGAAGGTTATCTTAAATAACAACTTTAAAAAATGTTCATTTGTTTGTATGTCTATAGCTTGAGCAGTGGACCGCTCCCCTATGCAAGAGGAATATGATTTTGCATTACAACAGGGTTTGCAAGCTCTATTTGATAAGGTGCAAGATAAAGGATATATTGTTATTATTAGAGGAGATGCTTGGCAAAGCATGGCAAGTAAGTACATTCCTAAACCCTAAGCCTCTTTGTTTTTGCAAAACTGATTCTCACTTGTGTTAGTTTTATTATGTTTTAGGATCATATAACTAGAAACGGTGGTGCAAATGTCCATGCCAATAGCAATGGAAATGTGAGAAGCAAAGGGGCTAGAGCCTCAAGGAACAATACCAATCGCACAGCATAAGATCTAGATAGCCCCTAGCTCCATAGGTTTTTATTACACTTTATCTTCTATGAGTTTTTTGGAAACATACACTTATGTAATCCGCTAAGTATTGTAACTGAATTTTGACATTCCTAAAACCATGGTTTGCAAATGTCTTTTCATTTTGGTATTTGTAAGTTTTACATTACACAAGTGTCCATGATGATGTAAAGTTGTGTTAGTTTTATTATGTCTACATTAGAAAAAAGAGGCAGACTGGGGAGTCCGTGCAGACTCCCCAGTGTGCCCTAGCTTTTTTTTATTATGCCAGTACCTTCACTGCTGAGCAGCGAAACTAACAACGCTATTTTGTTTGTTGAGCAGTGAAATAGCGCTACTAGTTTTTTTGCTGTGCAACGAACCTGTTGTTGCAGAAAATAGCAACGTGTTAAGCAACAATATAGGCCCAACATCTTTGCACCCTTCTAGGTTTAAAAGCGCTGATGTTTTTGCTGCTAAACCCTCATTCTATTGTAGTGGAGAAGGATAGGAGCATGCATGAGAGTGTGTAGGAGGTAGAGAGAGAGTGTGTGTGTGTAGAGGGAGAGGGAGAGGGAGAGTGTGTAAAGAGAGAGGGATAGGGAAGATAGAGACATGAGATTAGGCAAGAGAGGCGTTGTAGAGGAGAAGAGACATGATAGTAGGACATTAAAGAAATAAGCATAAGATAGGTGGAGAGAGGTGGAGAAAGAGAGAGGGAGAAGGATGGATAGAGGTGGAGAGAGCATGCATGAGGGTGTGGATTGAAAGAGGTAGTGAGAGAGGGAGAGAGTGTAGAGAGAGAGAGAGAGAGAGAGAGAGAGAGAGAGAGAGAGAGAGAGTAGAGGGAGAGAGAGTGTTGAGGGAGAGAGAGGGATAGAGACAGAGATGGAGATGGAGAGAGAGAAGGAGTTGGTTTCCGTGGGTTATAAATTGGCAGAAGGGGGGAGGAGGTGGTGAGAAAGTGATAAATGAGCATAAGACAGGTGGAGAGAGAGAGAGAGAGAGAGAGAAGGGAGAGTGTATGGTGGCAATGAAAGAGATAGGGATAGAGACACAAAGGGAAAGAGAGAGAGAGAGAGAGAGAGAGAGAGATCAAGTTGGTTGTTGCAGTGGGAGGAGGGGGGAGGAGGTGGGCTGGTGGGCTGTTAGGCTGAGCTGAGGTGGGAGTAGGGAGGAGGGGAGAGGAGGTGGGAGTAGGGAGGAGGGAGGGGAGAAGAGAGAGCAGACAAGGTTATAGAGAGATATTGGTCGTGAAAAAAGACCCTCTCCAAAGCTCGCTCAAAGAAACCCGCTTTGTGCTCACACTCGATGGAGCGCTACTACAGATTTCCCAGCCAAGGCTTCCCACCTCTTTACCAAATTTTATGATCCAATGGTAACGACCAAGGCCGCCGACCAAGGCCAAGTCTTCACCTCCATGTACCTGATCCTCCATCTATCCGCTTTTCCAAGGCACTCACGGATAGACGCATTCAAGCCATGCTCCCCTTTGGCCTCTTCACCAATGCCAAAGGTACCCTCTCAATATAATAGATTCTACAAGAATTTTGGGAATTGAGATTTGTATATAACCACAAGCTTGTAATCAAGTGTGTAAGAGTTCACTTATAACATAGGCACCTATAATGGTATGCCAACATGATCCATCTCAATATAAGATTTTAATGCCGATGGTGAGGCTTGCAAAGGTGAGCTCCAAATGGTTGTTTGCCAATATACAACTCTAAGCATTACCTTTGCATATTTTCCAATGCTATAGCCAATCCTCCAATACCAACTATGCAAACTCAAAATCAAATACATGCACAATTCCATGAAGAAGTCGTGTCTTTGATCAAATGAATGAGAGAGAATCATGCATTGATGTTCATTAAGCTTGATTAGGGCTGCGATCGCTGAAAGGATGAAGGGAAACCCCAATTTTTAAAGAAATGCCCCAAATTTATAAGTCTAGGGAATGCATATAATCAAAATCTTTTAAGATTTTCGCTTAATGGATCATTAATTGGTACTTAGCCAAGATTATGATGAAGAAAGCAAGATTAATGATCATGAGAATCCCCAAATCTCGATTCATTATCTTCAAATTTCTAAAGAAATACATCTACCTCAAAAGAGAGCATATGAACGCAATGCTCAAGATCTCTTTGGCTTAATAGATCATTAGTGTAGTTAATCCATGATTAAAATAATGAAGAAGCTTAATCTTCATGTGCAAAACCCATATTCTTGATGCAAGAAGTAATCATGTATTTCCAAACATGATGGAATCAGGGTATGAAGTAATCAATTAAGAGAATATGTGGTAAAGGAAACTTCATTACACCTAGATCTTCTCAAAAAGCCTAGTAAACATGGCATAGCCCGTTTTCCCTAATGTGAGCCAAAGTAATGCTACTCACAAGCATGATAGGTGTTTTATGCCTTGTGACATGAGTAAAAGACATAAGAAACCAAGCTTAAGTGATTATGGTAGCTAGGGTTTGAGAAAAGCACTCAAACAACACAGGCGGCAAAATTCACGAGCAACCGTGGAGGGAAATAACAGTAGCCTGCATCATTGTTTACTATAGAAGCCTCCAATCATTGCTAATAGACTCCTCGGTGCCTTTCCTGGTGGTTATTCTTGCTCCATATTTGCCATATCTTTAAAAACATGAGAGAGGGATGAAGGGGAAGAAGATGCGGGTCCATACCATGAATATTTGTCAATCGCACATCAAAAATTTTGGCCACACCATTCTGGCTATCAAAAATTGGTCCTATAATTTACTAAAAATTGAGACCAAATCATGTACTAATGCCATGGCCATCACTTGTAACGTACTCATATGTACGTATTTTTGGGTCCATTTGACTCGGCGATTTTTAGCATCTATATTTAATGTTGAAAAGTAGGAAATACTTAGAGGACATAAAATATTAAGTTTGGTCACAAATTTAGTAATTTAGATATGTCGATTTTGGGACTTTTTATGCATGTTTTTGTGGTGTTATTTGTATGTGATTTCTATTCTATACTTAACCATGTTAGATAATGTATAAGAGGGTCATAGTGAGTGGTTTAGCCTAAAGGAAACTCATATGGGGGTTTACATAATAAGTTATTTGTCTGTGATTTCTATTCTATACTTAACCATGTTAGATAATGTATAAGAGGGTCATAGTGAGTGGTTTAGCCTAAAGGAAACTCATATGGGGGTTTACATAGTAAGTATAACCACAACGAGCGTCCGAAACAGGGCTCAGATACCAAATTGACCCTTAATCTTTAGTAACGATCTCGCATGAGGGTGTAGATAACTTTATTTGTCACATGATGAATAAAGTCCATGTTCAGATAATTGGGAGATTCCGCATGGGGTGACCGGTATTCGTGAAACAAATCCAACACCACTTTCCAGTGTTTTTTTTTTAAATGTATCTTCTCTACTTTGGTTCGAATGCATGTTTTTAGAAGAGATTTTCTATCTTTGACGATTTTGTGCATCTACTAATTCTCGTGGGCTGTTTTTTTTTTTGGCTTATTCCAGAGCCTTGAGGATTTTTCCATACTTGCGTTCTAGCCACTCTAGAATCTATTCTTCCATAAACACCATAGAATTTATATTGCCATTAAACATGTTTTATTGCATGTATTGAAAATGTTGTTACAAAATCTCACGATAAAAATTCATCCCTGGCACTTTTAAATAACCTAATTAATGTATCCACCATCATTGGCAATATTTTAATCATTGATTGGTTGCACACTCATGAGAGCGTAGGAATCATTGATTTAGCAATATTTTAATCATTAATTGGTTGCACACTCATGAGAGCATAGGAATCATTCATTGGCAATATTTCAATAATTGATTGGTTGCACACTCGTAAGAGCATAGGAATCCCTCATTTAAAAATTTTTATCTCTATTCTCACACTCCACAATTTTTCTCCTTTACACATAAGGTCATAAATTATGGACAAGCCAAGCATGCACATGGATGATCCTCAATCACAATGGATTTATGAATGGTGTCAAACTTAGACCAAATTTATTTATAAAGTGTGACTTTCAGTCTACAAATTTTATGTAAGATACCTCTTACCATGTGATAATTTAATCGGAGGTATTGCCTTTTTTAAGTGCATATCCTAGAGAGAGACTAGAGAGAGAAGTGTCAAATTAATGAGGAAATCTCAAGACCCTGTTAGATTACACAAAGGATTAGGGTAAATTTTGAGCAAACTCGATTAAGGCAATGAGTGCACAATTTTATTTTAGGACACTCCCATGTGAACATGTGCACATTTGCACCCCCTAGTACAGAGGCAACATACTAAAGAGAAAATATGATAAATCAAATATTCCCTATGCACATTTAAAAAAAGTAAACCGATGTGTGGGTGTAAAATATTGGCCTTGGCGTTTGTAAATAGGAATGTGTAAATTGATTTCTCTATGGTTGAATGGGTAACATTAATAGCTTAAACGGGAATGTGTAAACTAATTTGTCTAAGTTTGAATGGGTAAGGTTAATAGCCTAAATGGAAATTTATAAATTGATTTATCTAAGGTTGAATGGGTAACGCTAATGGCCTAAATGGGAATGTGTAAATTAATTTGTCTAAGGTTAAATGGATAAAGGTTAATATCCTAAGGTTGAATTTTTTGGGCCAAATAAATTAATTAAATGAGAAGATAAGTATGGAAACTATCAGTTGGAGTGAATTGTGCATACGGAAGGCTAGTTCACTAAGAGTAAGGGTTAATTTCATGAGGAAAGGGTTAGTTGCATGGAAAATGGGTAGTTGCATGCATTTCTAGCTCTAGTTCATGTGGGTAGTTGTATGCATTTCTAGCTCTAGTTGCACACGGGATTTGGTGGACTACTCATCTTTACTTATGTAGAGGAGTAAATGGAGTAACTAGCCTTCACTTCCAAGCGTATAAAGGCCCCCTAGCCCTTGAGAAATACATGAAGTTTTTTACAAAGGAGAGGAGAGAGTACTGTGCATAGTTTCCAACACCTGCACATAATTTTACCTATAGTACAATCATTCTTTTGAACTTTGGTTATTTCAATTACATATGCACAAGAGCTTTCGGACCACTACAACACATTGGGGAGCTCTAGAAAAAATTGTCGACTTTTAGGGGCCTATGTAGCATATTTACTTCTCACAATTATAGTCTACTCCAACCCCAAAGCAAGGACTGAAAGGTACAGTCAACTATCATATTCAAAAATTATGATTTTTCTTGCTATTGCTTGCAATTAAATTGAGTTGATCATCTTGATTAAAATTGAATAATTAAATTATTAATTCTTAGTTTAATTTAGTACATTGTACCCTAGGAAGGTGTACCTACGCCTTATGGTAAGGTTTTATTAAGGCTATATGAATAGTAAGGCTTTAATAGCCTAAGTTGACACTTTATTCTCATAGAAAAATAAATTAGATTGAGGTAGATTAAGGGTGAGTATTTTATTAATTTTTTGGAATGGGACAAGGTTTTGCACATATCCCAAAACCAGATAATTAATTGACCTTTACTTAGCAAGTGAACCTTATGATTATTAAAGAATTAGTAATTTAGGACCATATAAAGCTATGTGGACCTAGATTAATCTAAGTAATGGCAATTAGGTTAAAAGAAATGATCCAACCTTAGAATTAAGAGGAATAGTCTAGGTGTGAATCAAAGAATATAGAGAGAGAAAACTATAATGCATATGCACATGTTGATTTAGTATTAATTTAGGGTGATTACAAAGGAGATTAGATTAATTTAGGGTGATTACAAAGGAGATTAGATTTTAACATGACTTTGAATACTTTGATTTTTTTAAAGGTAAATTGGATCAATAATTATCTTAGAGTTTAGAGAGAGAAAACCACTAATTATCCCATTAATTAAGGGCACATATACATAATATATTACCCTTAAGATGTGAAAGTTCATACCCTAATTTTTAAAAAGAAATGTACCCTAGGAAGGTCTATCTACACCTTAGGGTAAGGTTTTATTAAGGCTGTAATGAACAATAAGGCTTTAATAGCCTAAATTGATCCTTGATTCTCAAAGGAACATAAATTAGATTGAGATAGATTTATGTTGAGTATTTTTAAATTTTCTAAAATGGGATAAGGTTCTACATGTATCCCAAAACCAGAGAATTAATTGATCTTTACTTAACACTTAAACCTTAGGATTATTAAAGATATTAATTTTAGAACCATATAGATTAATATAAGTAAGGGTTAGGTTAAGAGAAATGACCCAACCTTAGAATTAGGAGGAATAGTCTTAGATTTGAATCAAATATTGTAGAGAGAGAAAACTATAATGCATATGCACATGTAGATTTAATATTAATTTAGGGTCCGAATTGGATAAAGAGAGATAATTCTAATGCATATGCACATGTATTTATGATTAATTTAGGGTCCAAATTGGATACATCATTACAAACAAGATTAGATATTTAAATGACTATATTTTTAAGGATAAATTGAATCAATAATTATCTTAGAATCTAGAGAGAGAAAGATACTAATTACCCCATTAATTAAGGGCATTGGTACATAATATATCAGCCTCGAGATGTGCAAGTCCATACCCTAATTTTTGAAGAAAAAAAACAAGGGATAAAAGACTCACGTCGTGAAACCAATTTTCCATTAGCAAAAATTGTTCAAGTTCACTATTTATCTATTTAGAAATCAGTGAAGAAAATAGTCTAACCCTAAGATGGAGGATACACTCTTATAGTTAGTCAAACCTAATGTAGTATTTCTCTAGCTTAAGTAGATCTCTAAGACTATGAACTTAGACCAAAAATGACTAAGGAAGGATCTTAATATGACCTTAGACAGAAATTATAATGATCGTATAAGATCGTAGTAGAAAATCGAGTACGACCCCAAGAACTTATAAAAAGGAATGCTTATAAAAGACCTCGAGGACCAGGATACATGCAGCTAAGTGCACATGTAAGTCTTCAAATAAGGATACTAGAAGAATACTCTTATTCTTGAAAATCTCACAGGGCACTACAAACACGTCGTGTTTTCTAGCAGCATTTCAACAGCGTTTATTTTGTCGAGATGTCAGGGATTCCATTCGCTACTCAGTACTGCTTCTAGCAGTGAAATTTTGCTACTCCACAGCGTTTATAGTAGCAAAATTTTACTGTGCTGGGAGGCAGCGCCTGTATACAGCAAAATTTCACTGCTATACTATAATTTTGCTGCTGTACAGTGAAAATAGCAGCGAAATTTTCGCTTCATGAAATTCCAAAGAGTTGTTGGATGCTGAATTTAAAAAATACATGTCACATACACACAGAAAATGATGTATAGTTTTCAAAAAACATCCATTAGAACCCTTGGAGCCATGTTTCGAGCAAAAAAAAAAGATAGTTAAAAACTTTTGAGAAGCAAAACAATGTCAAGATCGTGAATCTACCCTATCTTGTAATAAATTCATATATGTTGCTTCATCAATGTCTATATCTAATGGAAGCTTAATGAAAAGATGGAGTTCCATATCAATATATTAATATCACTATCATGATCCAATAAAGCATTGTCATAATCGATAGGTGACTCATCATCTTCTTCGGATTGATGTTCCTCATGCTCTTGATCAGCCCCTTGCAAAATGTTTTCTTCATCGTATTCTTCCAATGAGTCGATTTGAAGTAGTACTTTCACCTCATCCAAAGATTCGGCCTCCACATCTTGATCTTGAAAGATATGTTTTGAATAAGGGGAAACTTGTATAACATACCACCACTTTGGATCAATTCGATCGGTGTGAAACACAACCTAATATCACAAAGCAAAGGGGTTACATACTACATCAAGATTTAATTTGGGATTGGTTAGGTTAATAACCTATTGACAGTGTTGAGTAGTACGAAAGTATTTTTCTCATCATTCCAAAACTTGATGGAATCAATTTGAAAGAACCCATTTGGATGTTTCTTCACGGTTACTTGAGCACTTCTATATATCACCTTGAACTATTTGACATCAAAGATGAATAGAATAAATGCTCTAAATCCAACCTCAAGAATATCCTGAATAGTTCCACAATACTCAAGATTGTCCACTATGACATTGGTATCATGTCTACTAGCTCAACTTTCTTGCTCAAAAGTTGCCATCATACCATAATCAAATGTGTTTCTTTTATAATCCACTCGCTCCGTGCAAAAGTTCCTTCCCTCTAACCATATTGCATTATACAGTTTGTACTAACATTAAACAAAAGCATGACATTTAGTATGGTGCATTAAACAAGGTATATACGTGAGTTAGAGATGAAGAATGTACTTACTTGAGGGTCACATCCTCTTGCATACTCATGCTCTTCTCTTCTGATCATCTCTCCATTTTGCGATGCCATTGATATTGCCATACGAAGCCATTCTATATTGATCACATTTGGTAGAGGTTCCAAGCTAGGCAGGAATGGCAAGCATCTATTTTCTCTTCTGAAAACTCTTCTCTCATCCTTTTATCTATTGATTGCATCCTTGTATCTCTCAATCCACTTCTCCATGATGGGACTATTTAGAATGCAGAATGTATTCACCTTGCGGCGTAATGCTTCATCCAGTCTTTGTTGCCTTCCTTTTCCCTGAGACACATTAGTGATTAGTCAATCATCGTCCTCATTGCTCCACAATCGTGGCATGGAAGGATCTATATGAGACATATGTTTTGAGATATACACAAGAGACTCTTACATCAACCATCCCTCTGCCATGCTTTCTTTTGGCCTTGCTCTTTATCTCACAAAGTCCTTTAAGATTTTCATGAACCTTTCAAGGAAAAACATACATCGAACATGAACAACACCACACAACGCCACTTCATCAACCAAATGCACCATAAGATGAAATTGGCTAGCACTTGAGAATTGTTCTAGGAAAGTTTTTCTCGATCATACACACTACCTCAATAGCATTGAGACGAGCCATCACAATGGATGTAGTATCTATCTCCTTTAAGGATATGTACCTACATACATAGCAATCATGTGTACTATTTACCATTACATAACTTGTGAGCGTATGAGAATACCAAATAAGCAATATAACTTAGTGAATTGAAGAGAAGATTCATACATCACCAAGCTTCCCATTTTCTAAATAGACTCTCTCACCTTCTTGTCTCCACAACCAACTATAGAAATTGGAAGAATAAATTATGCATAGAAAAAAATGGAAGCTAGTATATGAGCTTACAAATTATGTACCACAAAGAGAAAATGAATAAGCAAATATTTATATACCTGTAATATCTTGTGCCAATCATGTGTCTTGAGGCCATATAATTGTTCCTCTCCTTTCTTTTTGGTCTTTGTAAGGCACCCTTCAATGAATGCATTACTCCTGTTGGTGTAAGAAATGAGGCAATCACACTTTTCACCTTATTGTCCTCCCTCTTGGTTAATACCCATGGTGCCTTTGGTAGGATTATGTTGCCACTCTCACTTTCAATTGGCCATGCACTTTGAAGGCATCCAATGTTTTGTAAGTCATCCCTTGCACCCTTTGTATCTCTTTACCAATTAAATGGTTCCAAATATTTGTTGCAACATTCTTGAAGATATGAATGGAATCTAAGAGATGATTGATCTTCATGTCACACCAATATGGAAGTCGAAAAAAGATTCTGTGTCTAGACATCCCATTTGGTGGTGGATTGGGAGTGCTTCTCCATGTCTCAAACCAATCTCTACCTCTCATCAGAAGTGGTGAGACATCATGTGGCACATACTTGGGTTGTGAAGGAGGGAGAAATCGATGATGTTTGTCTTACACCACCTTCTTAAGTGTGGAGAGTATTTTCGAAAACAAAGCTAGTAGTGAAATTTCGCTGCTAAGCAGCGACCTGCGAACTGTGACTTCCAGCTAAATCACCGCCGACGGGTTTCAATATCTACCTACTTCCCTATCATGCACATGCACAGGCTACGCTTGTATCCCGACTATTCCTCCCACTATACCTCTTCTCTCAAGGGTTTTGCATCAATCAACTCTCCCTCTCCAAGGTAAGCCCTCTTTCTTGCTTTATTCAAGTTTTAATGGAAAGCTTCAATCTTTACTTCATAGCTCAATGTGAGCTTTTCTTCCCCTTCCTCTCTCTTTCCTTCCCCTTTCTCCCTTCCCTTATCTTTCCTCTCCCTTGTCCTAACCCTAGTCTAATGCATAGAGCTCTAATAGAGAGCTTTGATGGAGAGCTCTCCATCAAAGCTTTCTATTAAGCATTCTATGCATAGAGCTAGGGTTTAGCTTAACATAAACTAATTGTTTCATTCACTTATGCATTAAAATTAGGGTTTAGGATACTCATCTCTTTTTGCTCTTGTTTTTCTTGCTTGCTAATGTGTTAATGAGGACTAACATTTTTATTTATTATGTTTTTCTTGCTTGCTAATGTGTTAATGAGGACTAACATTTTTATTTATTATGTTTTTTTTTGTAGGTTTATTCAAATGAACAAGGGTTTGGGCATAGTCTCTCATACGGTAAGCCCTCTTTCTTTATTTTAGCTTATGGTTATTGTCTTTGTGTTTTTGCACCCTTGGGTGCCGAGGATTAGGGTTAGGTTAATAGACCTCTTGCAATAGGGTAATGCATAGCCCTTATACAATAGGGCTTATGCATAAGCCCTATGCATAGGGATTATGCATAAACCTTATGTAATAGGTTCATGCATAGCCTTATGCTGCATAGGGCTTATGCATAAGCCCTATGCAATAACCTATTGTATAGGACTTATGCATATCCTTATGCAATGGGGCTTATGCAATAGGGATTATGCATAAGCCCTATGCAATAGGTTTATGCATAGCCTTATGCATAGGTCTTATGCATAAGGCTTATGTAATAGGTTATGCATAGCCTTATCACAATAGGGCTTATGCATAAGGCTTATAATATGTTAAAATGAACTAATTTTATGATTTTTTATGATAATCTTTTATAAGTCTATTCAAGCGAACAACCACCAAGGGTTTAGGCCGCGGGCGGCTCAAGATGTAAGCCCTCTTTTTTCATTATTTATTCATGCTTATCCTCTTTGTGTTTTTGCACCCTTGGGTGTCAGGGATTAGGGTATAGTGCCTATGCATACCTTATGCATAGTGTATACCCTATGTATAGGGCTTATGTATAGCCTATGCTAATGAACTAATGTTTTGATTTATTATGATAATTTTTTGTAGGTCTATTCAAGCGAACAACCACCAAGGGTTCTGGCCATGTAGCGGTTCATACGGATTCCGCTAAAAGAGATAAGACCTCTTTTTCCATTCTTTGTTTATGTTTCTTCTCTTTATGTTTTTGCACCCTTGGGTGCCAGGGAGATTAGGTTTAGGTCAAGAGCCTATAGCCCCATAGGCTATACATAGGCTATGAATAGGCTATGCATAACCTATGCATAGGGTATGCATAGGCTATGCATAGGGTATGAATAGAGTATGCATAGCCTATGCATAGGGTATGCACAACCTTATGCATAGAGATATGGAGCATTGTTATATGCCATCTAGAATGTTGCTTATGTTAAGCTAGGAGTGGCTATCCGGCGAGTAGGTGGTTATAGTGAAGGGGGAACCCTCGATCTTCTCACTATCCTTCTCTTGTAAAAGAGGAGTTGCCTTTGGCTTTAATAGTGAGGAGCGTGTGGAAAGTCCTCAGAAACTATCATTTGAAAGTGGCACTGTCCACCTTGCTTGTCGAAGCAGTATTGTAGGAGGTCTTAACAATGTTCTAATATCACATGTTACCTTTATTGTCTAAGCTTGTGTTGTTGTTTTCTCTTGGTTGGCTTGACATTGTCGAGGTAAGATCTCTTGTTCATTTAACCTCATGTTTATTGCACCCTTAGGTGCCGGGTTTAGGATTTAGACTTATGCATAGAGATATGGGGCATTGTTATATGCTATCTAGAATGTTGTTTATGTCAAGTTAGAAGTGGCTATCACGAGTAAGTGGTTATGGTGGAGGGGGAGCCCTCGATCTTCTCACTATCCTTCTCTTGTAATAGAGGAGTTGCCTTTGGCTTTAATACTGGGGAGCGTGTGGAAAGTCTTTATAAGCTATCATCCGAAAGGGGCACTGTCCACCCTGCTTGTCTAAGCAGTATTGTAAAGGTCTTAACAATGTTCTAATATTACATGTTGTTTTTTTTGTCTAAGCTTTAAGTATGGCTTTTGTTTGCAGGAATTTTTTATGGTCTGAAAATGCAGAAGAAGACAAATTCCCCAAAGTGGCTTGGAATGTATGTACACAACCGAAAAACCAGGGGGATCTGGGTCTGCTAAATATCACAGACATTGCTGATCGTATGGCAGCCAAGTGGATTGTTCAAAGTTTTTATATGCCAGAGGTGCTGATCGATCGGGCAATTTTGTTACGCCGTAATCTTGACCAATTCAGTCTGTCAGAGTTCCCTAGGTGGAAAAATTTACCTTTGATGATGCTTTTTTTAAATCCAATCCCCATCAAACCATAGGAAAGTGCACTGGTTAAATCCGTATGGCAAGCATGGAACAGATGCAAACCAGAAATTGTAGTGCATAGAAATACACGGAAACATACCCACATTGTACACTTGGACTCCATCTGGTTCTCTTCAGCGTTCTCTATGAACATTTTTGCAAAGCACTACAAACATGCCTTTAAGCTCCATAAAAAAGGCATACAGATATGGGATGATATATGGAACAGATCTGAATGCATCTGGCTTACATGACAAGAGCTAAAATCTCTCTTCAGAATATCACATGAAGACACTCTCCTGATTCAGAGTAGAATGCAGTTGTGGCCTAATGATAGAAAGGCTCAGATCCAACTCAGGGGACCTTTTACCCACAAAGATTTTGTGTGGAACATCCTCTGGGATAGGAAACAATGGGGTTTCAAATTCAAAGGCCCCCTGAGTTGGATTTGAGCCTTTTACCCACAAAGCTCAGATCCACAAAAAAATGAAGGCGTGTGAAGCGCATCACACAAAAAATGCAACAGAAGAGACCCTGCAGATGACCAAGGCTAAAGAGGACTTCCAAGAGAAAATCAGGGAAATCCAATATGAAAGGAAATTTCAGGATGGTCTGGTGGTTAATGAAGAAGTCGAGCTCTTGATTAAAGATTCAGATTTGGAGAGTTACTTTCTTAGCCTTTCTGAGATGAGGAATGTGTTAGCTTAAGTTAGAATTAAGCTTCTTCAAAGCTTGGATGTACTCCCTGACTAGACTTTTGGGCCTGATTTTGTTTTTTGCTATCTTGCTCCGTTAATATATTTACAGTTTCTCTTTTAAAAAAAAATTCTCACATAATATATATATATATTTAATGGAAATATATATATTTAATTCTCACATAATATATATTTATATTTAATGGAAATGCAAAAAACATTTATATTCGAACGAATTAGTGCCCTTCGAAGCTCTTTTTTTTTTTTTTGGGAGCCATGAGTGGTGGAGCAACTGATTTCTTCTACAGAGAGGCGCAGCGACTTCGCTATGTAGCCCGCTCTGCTTTTAAGGCAAGAACCTTTTGTCATGTTTATTACGATGTTCTGTGTAACAGTCTAGCATGGTGATTAAACAACCACATTTCGTTTTTGTTTATGGCATCTTTCATATACATAACTGGGATTTTTTTTCTCTCCTCAAAATTTTTAAAATAAAAAAATGAACATTTTAATCGTGCAGCTTCTGCAAATCCAAAAGCAACATCAATTAATAAGGCCAGGAGCCTCGATTCTTGATCTCGGATGCGCTCCAGGGGCCTGGATGCAGGTACACCCTAAACCTGTGTTAAACTTTTAATATCTCATTAATTCATTACCTTGTACCTAAGATAACTGCTTATTTCATTTTCAGTCATCTTTTAGTCGAAAACCTAGACATGCAGGGTTTAAGTCATGATTTTAATGTTTTAGTTTATATAATCAAAGATCATTGAAGTTTGAAAACGTTATGATCCGTAAATATGTTTGGCATGTTCAGTCATTGCAAGGGATTTTATTTACAATTTGTTTTCGATTCCTTTTCTTCTGTTGTGAGCTCCATATTATATTTAGTGGCTCTATCAAACGAGAGCAAAAGATTCTATGGTTATATTGGAGGTATTACATCCGAACAGTCATCTCAAAACGGAGTATTTTGAGGAGATACATGATAGCAAAAGACTTCATGCAGGCTGGTATCATGCAGTGATTCAGCCAATTCATGAACAGGTTCAGTGTACCCCATTAGCATGCCAACTTTAAGTTTATTATGTTTATTACATGGTTAAAACTTACGTCCCCTTTTGGGCAGCATTGTAAGATAGCCACATGTAAAGAGCTCGGACTTTTTATCGTTGTTGTACAACTCATTGTCCTTCAATAAACTTGTTGGGTTACAGGGTTAAAACTTACGTATGTAACGAACTCGGACTTTTTATCGTTGCTTGGTATAACTTGTTGTCCTTCGATAAATAAAACCCAAAAGAGTTCTTAGCACATGTGATTCCTTTGCAAGTGTGTACTCACCACTTGCCAAACCCAAAAGAGTTCTTAGCACATGTGTAATAAAGCATAAGCTAAGGTCTAAAACATGTAAATAATGGGCCATGAACAAGACAACTATAAATAGGGCCTTGGGTTCATTGTAGGGATCTTTTAGTCATTCATATCCTTGACATCTACATGTACTCTTGGCTCACTTCTTGGAGATGGCCACTCATGGTCTAGGACTCATATGGCAAGCTTGATAGCCATCCTCATCGTGAGAGGTTAAATCACTTAGGCCTTATACATATACCTCTTTTGCCGCATGTGCATATGGATTTTCTCTATTTCCATCATAATCTCATGTATTTCTCATGTGTGTTTTGTCATGTGCACAGTGTGTATCTACCGTGTGCTACACGCACGCAAGACTAGCTTCGAGGTTTAGGGAAGCTTGGAGCTAGGCAGGCTGATTGGCGAGCTGAGTTAAGGATAGACTAACGGGCGGACATCCAAGTATGGACGGGCCGACGTCCAAGTGTGGACGCCCGATGACCGGCTAAGAGCCTATAAAAGGGTGGCCAAGGTTAGTCATTAGTCATATAGAGTCTCGCATGTTTTGTGAGAGCTCTATGGTTTGGAGCCTGGATCTAGTGCAGACGTGCACCTGCTTTACGCAGCCGAGGCCGGCAGCAGTCTCGAGGCCCGCGAGGGTAGCTTCGTGGCGGTATGGGACGTCGCGAGGTAGAGATTGGTCGGTACGTCAACCTAGTTAGCTTAGCTCGTGGCTCGGTGGGGACAGTCAAGTCTGTGGGATTGCCCACGGCTGTCATGGTTGGGTGGTGAGTAAGGCTTGCACCCCCTTCTTGTTTGTTTGGTTTGTTTGCAGGTTTTGAGTCTCGTACCAGGAGCGTTCTACGAGGAGATCTATGGGGATTTGATAGTGGTATCAGAGCGTGCCTCGTGAACGAGCAAGTCGGTAGGTAGAGAAGATGAGGTCGAAGAAAAGGTATGAGTTCAAGAAGCTTGCTGTTTTTTGTCTATGCATACTTCTGTTTTTCAGATTAGTATGTGCTTTTTTCATCAAAGAAACCCGTGATGAGGGTGTAGGTGGTTAGCAGGGTTGTTTGCTTTGCAAGAAGAAGGCTGAAGATGTGTTTTGTAGTCGTATAAACTCTTGAGAGAGAAAAAAGAAAAAAGCATGTTCGCTTTTGTTGGAACGAGAGAGAGAGCGAGAGAAGTGATCGCCGGGTGTTTGCGGGTGCTGGTCGAGTACGGTTGGCCGGATACAAGCATTGCTACCGGTTGTTGTAGGCGCAAGCGTGTAGGCGGCCAGGCCTGCGCAGGCGGGCAGGCTGGCAGTCGGCCAGGCCTACGCAGGCGGTCAGGTTGGCGGGCGCCTAGGCCTACGCAGCCAGGCGCCCAGGCCTGCGCAGGCGTAGACTGGCGCAGGCCGCCCCGGACGCTTGAGCGAAGGCAGTGTCGGAGGAAAGCATGTGACGGCAGCCAGGTGGGCGACTGCAGCAACGCAGGCGCCGACAGCGCTAAATCCAGGAGGGGAGAGAAAAAAAAAACCAGTAAAAGCATTCACGCCAACTTTAGTTTGCTTTTGTTTTTTTTTTTTGTTTTTTTGTTTTTAAAGATTAAACTTTTTTTTAAAATAAAGGAGTTTAAAGGTCCCCTAAGGTTTAAAAGTGTTTTTTTAAAGAAAACAGAATATATATATATATATATATAAACACAAAAGCAAAAGCTCAAGTTGCTTTTGGGGAAGATTATATAAACCCCTTAAGTGGGCTTCTTGCCACACATCTCTCAAGTGTTTAAGCTCTCAAATTCTCTCGCACTTTTCTTGTGCGAGATCGAACTTTCTCTCCACTTGTCCTCACGATGTCGACCCAAGAATCCGAGTTGGAGTCCCTTGTCGAACGCGAAGGCTTGCTGGCTACGGAAGATACCGACGCCGATCTTTTTGACGATTATGTGTCAAAATCTGATTTCCAAGAGTTCAAAGTAGCTCTTGAAGCTTCTTTTTCAGAACGTCAGGCACAAATCGCCACGCAGATGCAAGCTTTCCAGAACTCCATCTCTCTTTTGACCACTACCCTATCTACTCTTTCGGATATGGATACCTTGGCCTCTGCTTTAGGCCCCAACATTACTCCGGAACAGTTCGGGGGCGAGCAAAAGCAGCGTACCAAGGAGATCGTGGACACTTGGCTACATAAGTGGCAAGTCCATTTTCAGTTTCATCCATATGATGATGGAAAAAAGATCCAGTTAGCAGCAGGTTTTCTCTCAGGCAAAGCTTTGCTTTGGTGGAAGGAACTCAACCCTAAGCCAACGACTTGGGTACAATTTGAAGATGTCTTCAAGAAGGAATTCCTCAAGAAAGAAGATGATTATGATGTTGCCCGGTTTACAGCTTTGACCATGACCTCGTAGCACCTCACTTATGAGGTCTACCTCCAGAAGTTTAGGGACTTGGAGATGAAAGCTACAAAGATGGATCCCACTACTCTTTTGGGGTTCTTCGTAGCCGGTTTACCAGACTCATACCGTTTACAGGTTAAGAATAACAAATGCAAAACCTTGGACGAAGCCATTCATTCAGCTCGTATCTATGATGATACAATGGTCTCTTCCAAGTCTAAACCCGTTACCGAGTAGGGGAACAAGCACAAAAGGAAGTTCTCCGCACTAATGGCTAACACGACTGAAGGAAAGTCTTCGGACTAACCTTCGAAGAATTCAAGTTCGACACCAGCGAAGAAGAAACGACTCCTTAAGGCTTTGAAGCTCAAGAAGGAGGGACGTTTCATCTGCGAAGAAAAAGGACACATGCGTAACAAGTGCCCGAAGCAAAAGGGTGCAAAGACCAACGCAGGACCCAAGCCAAAGGCAGCTAACTAGTTGTCTCTGACAGGTACGTCAGTTACTGTACTTTCTCACCCTAGTACATGTTCTGATTGTCTGTTCAACTCTAAAGTTTTTGGCTTGCATGATCTTCTCCGAGTTTATGGAGAAGTGAATGGCCATAGAATCCACATTCTTCTAGACCCTTGCAGCTCACACAACTTTGTTAACTACAAACTTGTGCAGAAATTGAGTCTTGATACGACACCCAACGATCATACCTATGAGGTACGCCTACCTGCGGGAAGGCAATTATGGGATCGAAAGGTGGAGATGCTACCAATCCGGATTCAGGATTACAAAGATACTCTGGAATGCTATGTTATGCACCTAGAACATGTAGACTTGTTATTAGGGATTGAGTGGTTTAAGACTCTTCAAGTCCAGATAGATTGGTCTAGTCATATTTTTTCTTTTCAGCCGAGGACATCTATGATTTCTTGAGTAACTAACTGGTTTGTTCCACCCAATACTTCCTTAAGTCTACTGACATGAAATACAGGATGAACTTTCACATGAGAAGGCAAATCCAATTCATATGTAACTGAACCAATCGATCGTGTAATACGAAACGGTCCACAGTATCTAGGGGATAGTTTCGGAGATCGACCTGTCCGTAAAGTCTCGGAATCTTTCGAAACTCGCAAATATACCATCGTTCCTTCAAAGTACTCTCTGGGTGAATAATGTCTATTAGTATAAAATGTGTCTCGGTCTTGAGCACTTCTAATAGATTCCTTCGCAACTTGTAACATTTCTTGCATACTTGCCAAAAATTACGTGCTGCATCATGCTGAAGTCCTGAGAAACCCACTGTAACAGGTGATCTAGGTTGAAAACCATACATAAGCATGAAAGGACTAAAACCTGTACTCGTATGCTTAGTACTGTTATATGCAAATTCTAACATAGGAAGATAATCCTCCCATGAACTCTGTCTTTTGGATACATATGCCCGAAGCATATCCTCCAAAATTTGATTCACTCTTTCAGTCTGGCCATCATATTGAGTCAGATTTGAGGAACTCAAATTCAAAGTTGTTTCCAACTTCTCAAAAACAAGTTTCCAAAAATCACTCGTAAACTTAGAGTTCCTATCACTGACTATGTCCTGCGGTAATCCGTACAGTCTAAACAATTGCTCGATAAACTGCCTTGCTAATTGCGTAGCTGTAATAGTCTTCCGGGTCGGTAAAAATCTAGCCATTTTTGTCCAGCGATCTACCACAACCTAAATAGGATCGTGGCCTTGATGTGTTCTTGGCAATCCGGTAATAAAATCCATGGAAATACTTTTCCATTTATTACCTGGGATTTGCAAAGGATGCAACAACCGAGCCTGTCTAAAGCGTTCAGCTTTATTTGCTTGACAAACTTGACACTTGAGAACATAATCTTGTACATACCCTTTCATCTTTGGCCAATAAAAAGTGTGTTTCACTAACGATAGTGTCCTGTGTACCCCAAGATGTCCAGCAGAAGGGGCGTCGTGACACTCCTTAAGAATCTTGGACCTAATGTCCGGGATCTGTGGTACATCCACTGGTAAACCATTCCGAATCATCCACTGGTCTCCTGCAGCCTGAATGGTAGGCTGTTCAGTCATTGAGTCTTGGTCAATCAATGAGCTCCCGTCCTGGATCTTCTGCCAAAATGGACCAAAATAACTATCAGTCCTGCAAAGCCCTCTCAATGACTAAAATAAGTCAGTAGAAATCTCGGTGAACGACAAAGTATTCACCTCTCTAATTCGACTAAGCGCATCTGCAACACTATTCATGGACCCTTTCCGATAACGAATCTCAAAATCAAAATCTTGCATTAACTCAGCCCAACTTCCTTCCTCTCAATTCACCCGCATCACACACATACTTGATTGACTGATGATCAGTCAATACCACAAACTTGGAGCCATATAAATAATGTCTCCAAACCTTGAGAGCGTGAATCACAGCATAAAGCTCCTTCTCAAGGGTTGGCCAACGAGATTGAGTGTCGTCTAGCTTTTTACTTTCAAAAGCAACAGGTCTACCATCTTGAAATAAAGCAGCCCCGATGGCATAGTCACTGGCATCAGTTTCAAGAACATAAGGCCGACTAGGATCGGGTAATGCCAAGATAGGTTCTTCTTTGACTTTATCTTTCAAAAGTCTGAAGGCCATATCCAAATCGTTATTCCAAGTGATAGGCTGATTTGACTTATGTCCATGACCTTTCAACAAGTCGGTCATTGGTAGTGTGAGCTGAGAGTACTCCCGCACAGATTTCCGAAGAAAAACAACAAAACCGAGAAAAGAACGAAGTTGTTTCACTGTTCTTGGTATAGGCTAGTCCAGAACCTTCTAAACTCGGTCATAGTCAATGCTTAATCCATCTCTAGTGATCTTGTGTCCCAAGTAAATGATGTCTGTCATAAAAAACTCGCATTTACTTAATTTAGCATATAGTCGATTCTGTCTTAAAATAGATAAGACAATCGTGAGGTGTCTAACATGATCCTCAAGAGTACGACTATATATCAAAATATCATCCAGGAACACCACCACAAATTTCCCCAAATGTTCACGAAAAAGATCGTTCATCATTTGCTGGAAAGTGGCTGGAGCATTGGTTAATCCAAAAGGTAATACGAGAAACTCGTAATGGCCATACCTAGTCCGAAAAGCGGTTCTTTCGACATGCCTTTCATCAATACGTATCTGGTGATAGCCAGTACGTAAATCTATCTTCGTGAAATATTTCGCTCTTGCTAACCGGTCAATCAGGTCATCTGATCTAGGGAGAGGATAACGGTTCTTAATTGTCAACTTGTTCAATCTCTTGTAATCTATACACATTCTCCAGGTGTTGTCCTTCTTTCTCCTAAGCAACACAGGTGCACCCCAAGGTGATTTACTTGGACGGATCTGGCCCATCCTGAAATAATCTTCGAGTTGTTTAGCCAACTCATCTTCCTCGGCTTGGCTTATCCTGTAAGGTGGAATACTAACATGTAAGGTGAAATACTAACAGGATGAGCACCAGGGATCAAGTCAATACGATGATCTACTGCCCTTTCAGGTGGTAAACCTGATGGCAGTTCTTTAGGAAATAGATCTTGAAACGAGTCAAGTATCTTCTGTAATTCTTTGCTTTCAAATACACTTAATTCATTGACATCCATGGAAGGAATGAGAAATGAAGAAAGTGGAATCAATACACAATGGAAAGCGGTATACAAAGAAGAATCCATTATATTTTCAAAATCAACAGTATTTACAAGAGGTCCCTGAAAGGGATGTATACAATCACCTAAAATACTATACTGGGTGTTCCTATGCTGAAAAGAAAAAATATGACTAGACCAATCTATCTGGACTTGAAGAGTCTTAAACCACTCAATCCCTAATAACAAGTCTACATGTTCTAGGTGCATAATATAGCATTCCAGAATATCTTTGTAGTCCTGAATCTGGATTGGTAGCATCTCCACCTTTCAATCCCATACTTGCCTTCGCGCAGGTAGGCGTACCTCATAGGTATGATCGCTGGGTGTCGTATCAAGACTCAATTTATGCACAAGTTTGTAGTTAACAAAGTTGTGTGAGCTGCCAGGGTCTAGAAGAATGTGGATTCTATGGCCATTCACTTCTCCATAAACTCGGAGAAGATCATGCAAGCCAAAAACTTTAGAGTTGAACAGACAACCAGAACATATACTAGGGCGAGAAAGTACAGTAACTGACGTACCTGTCAAAGACAACTGGTTAGCTGCCTTTGGCTTGGGTCCTGCGGTGGTCTTTGCACCCTTTTGCTTCGGGCACTTGTTACACATGTGAAAGTTCATCCTGTATTTCATGTCAGTAGACTTAAGGAAGTACTGGGTGGAACAGACCAGTTAGTTACTCCTCAAGAAATCATAGATGTCGAGGACATGACATTTGTTCCACACGAACCTGAAAAGATTCTTGGATTTTGTGAAAGAAGATTGCGTAATACGCTTATCACGGAATACAAGATCAAGTGGAAGGATCGTGTTGAGGAGGACGCTACATGGGAGACATTGACTACTCTTCAGAGAGATTACCCTGGCTTTTAGTTAGAGGAAGGCATGTGCACAGTGTGTATCTACGGTGTGCTACATGCACGCAAGACTAGCTTCGAGGTTTGGGGAAGCTTGGAGCTAGGCAGGCTGATTGGCGAGGTGAGTTAGGGATAGACTAACGGTGGGTGGGCACCCAAGTATGGACGGGCGGGCGCCCAAGTGTGGACGCTCGATGACCGGCCAAGAGCCTATAAAAGGGTGGCCAAGGTTAGTCATTAGTCATATAGAGTCTCGCATGTTTTGTGAGAGCTCTATGGTCTGGAGCGTGGATCTAGTGCAGACGTGCACCTGCTTTACGTAGCCGAGGCCGGCAGCAGTCTCGAGGCCCGCGAGGGTAGCTTCATGGCGGTATGGGACGTCGCGAGGTAGAGATTGGTCGGTACGTCAACCTAGTTAGCTCAGCTCGTGGCTCGGTGGGGACAGCCAAGTCTGTGGGATTGCCCATGATTGTCATGGTTGGGTGGTGAGTCAGGCCTGCACCCCCTTCTTGTTTGTTTGGTTTGTTTGTAGGTTTCGAGTCTCGTACCAGGAGCGTTCTAGGAGGAGATCTATGGGGATTTGACATGTTTATTACCCATCAAATGGATGCTAGATTTGGACTTTTGTGTGTTGATTTCTTGATTCTTGGTCTAGATCCATTTCAATTGGTATCAGAGCTTTGCTTTTGATTTTGAAAATCTTTTGAGTGTTCTTGATTTTCTTGATCAAGAAGATAGATATGGTGACTTTGGATGGTTGAATCCCTTTGTCTTTGTTTTATCCTTAGCTTTTGGGACCATGGGTTTGAACGGGGCCAAATTTTGGGAGAGCCGCACCAAAAATTTGAATCTCGGGACCAAAATTGGGAAAAACTTCACTAATCTTGATAAGTGTCTTTAATCCTAGTGTTTTTCTCTTTCTGCTTGATTTCAGGAGTGTAAGGTGCTTCAATCCTTGCCTTGAGCTTAGCCATAGCTTAGGGCTTTCATTTTGCATGGCAAAAGCATCATAAAGAGTCATTCAATGAGAAATTTCATGGTCGATTTCTACCCGTGAGAGGGCGTTGGACGGCTGGTCGATTTTCTCACCTGTTGGAGCTTAATTCTTACTATTGAAGCTTGCTATGGCTTATGGAAGGCACTTAGCTTTGAATTGATGGTCCAATGGAGAGAAATGGCGCTGATTTTTCTTTCCTACAGTCTCACGGCTACTCGCGCGCAGCGCCGCCTCATGGAGGTACTTCTTCTAGTCTTTGAGTCATTAATCATGGTGTTTGTCTTTTAAAACCTCAAACTATAAGCATAATATACTCCTAATTAGGGTTTTAATTCTCCTTCTTGCTCATAAGACAAAAACGGTTGCGTTTTTTTTTTCTTCTTCTAGGGTTCCATGGATATGAGAAAACACAATGGAGACTAATTAGCCGCTTATTAAATTTCTAATCATGATTAAGCTTTGATCAAGTTTCTACATTAGCTAACTCTCAATTTTTCCATCTTTCAAGTGATGGATTTGGGCTTTCATAACAGAAATCCTAATTTCATGTAATCGCTCAATTCCTCATGTCATTCACATGTATTGGGAGCTATTCCATATTCAATGATGATCATATGCAATCACTATGCATCAAATTTTGAGCTAAATCTTGATTTTCTTCATACTTTTAGAGGAGGTTTCTTGAAGGATTAGAATTTTGAGAGCCATAATCTATATTTGAATGCTTTGCTTCATTAAGCCTTGCGTAATCTTGATACCTTGCATTTGATCAACAATCCCATTTAATTGTATAGCTTCTATTTTTAGGCATTGTGCTTTTGGATTTAGTTGCATTTACATCTTGTATGCATATGCCACACTATGGTTATATTTGGGAGCTTACTTGCATTAAACGAAGACCTAAGCTTGCATCAAGTGGAGGTTTGAGAGTGTATAAGCCATTGGAGATAGTAACTTCAAGCGTTGGAGACAAGAATCATGAAGAAGTGGACTTGACATTGACCCAAACCTCATCACCGGCATGAACCTCTTGTATCGAGTGATTTGAGGCATGCAATTATGAGTGCCATGTTGTGAGGACCCTACACCATTTCTTGCAAATCAATTTTGTACTTCAATTGTGTGGCATGGTGATGATGTATGTGTGAGGGGTACCTTGGTAATTGGTGGAGAGGGCGACGGGAGAATGTCATGAATCTGGTGTGTCATGATTGTCTTGGGAAAGTGGTACATCGGAGGATTAGGTACACGGCGTGAAGATATGGTCTCAACTCTTATCTTTGAAATTCAAACTTTGGTAAGGGGGTGAGAAGGCTTGGCCTGGAGATCGGCAAGCAAAAGCTCTCGCATGGTAGTCAAATGGAAGATACTTTTGGTTTCGGGATAACTCTTTAGGACAGTGGTTGCTTACTCTTGGTACTAGTAGCATTGTTAGCTTCGAGTTACTCAGATGATCCATTTGCTCTGGATTTGGCTTTTGTGACTAGGAATTGACTCTCATGTCATGTTACTTGAGCAGGTCGATCTCTTAGTCGGATTGTCCTTGAGACTATTGGTTTCGACCGATAGAGGGTGTTGTGTTTCTCTAGTGTTGCGAGTGTGACAACTTCTCCTTGAGTTCTTTTTCTTGAGCTCAAGAGTGAGCTCTTTTGAGGAAGGGGAGTATGTCATGTGCACGCTAGGGGCAGGCAGATTGGCGAGCTAGAGTGTGATATGTTGTGGGTGGACATGTGCTTTTTGGTCCGCTATTGATAGCGTGTGTTTTTGGACGTTCCTTCCCTATTTATTGAGGGGAGGGGTACAAGTTGGGCACACACCACAGATGGAGCACGGGAGTGCAGAGCGCATGGAGCAGGAGCACCATCGCGCAGGAGACCGTCGTCCTTTGGAGGTCACTGGATGAGGACAATGGCAGGGCACTCATGAGAGTACGACACTCTAGCTCGTGGCTCGGTGGGAACGGCCAAGATTGTGAGCCTTGCTCACGGCTGTCATGGTTGGGTGGCGAGTATGCCTGCACCCCCTTCATAGTTTATGGTTTGTTTTTGTAGGTTTGCCTTACACGGAGATCTTGGAGGCTTTACACTTTTATAAGGGTTACCCATGAAAATCCTACAAAGAATGCTACAAGTGGAACTGAACCTGGAAAATTCTAGAACCCAGTTGGACTTGGTTAGTGGCCTTCCTCACCTATAAATAGATCAATGGGGTACACAGTGACACATTGGCATGATCATCAGTGTAGCATGGGCTGATTTGCTGGACAGCCACTTGCAGGTGTAAGTTCTTCTTTGTTCCCACCTACCCACCCTTTTTCAGAGTACATCCCCGCAACGGCAGATCTGTTAGAGATGGCCGAGAGGCATGTGAAGATCCCTACACTCTCAACGTTCCCGGTGGACCGTCAGTTGGACGGGAACAACTACAGCATATGGAAGGTTATGATGGAATCTGTTCTGGAGTCTTATGACCTTGCTGATTTCATTGTTGTTGGGGTTCCACGGCCGGAAGTAGAGGAAGGGGAGCTACCGTCGATCCGAAAGGACCGGGAGGCCCAAGCATAGATGTGGGATCGTGTCAACGCCAGGGTCCTTTCGTTTATCTTCCTCAACTGCACACCGCAGGTAATCAATCATGTAAAGCATATGACGCTAGCCAAAGGTATATGGCAGCATTTGGCTTCTCTCTACAACAGGGTATCGCCCATGAAGAGGATTTCCTTGGAAGTACAGATGCGGGTTATGAGCCCTGCAAAGTCGTCAGCATATTAACAAGCTGAAGGCTCTTCAGCAGGAAGTTCTTCAGGCTGGGAAGGAGATTGAAACCGATCTTGCAAGTGGGAAGAGTCCGTTGGACACCCACACGCTTAATAGCACAACTTTAAAACCACAATTTGAAATGGACAACTTAATACAACTTGAAATTGAAATGAAATGAAATGGAAAGATGGACACCAGCACTGGGGCCGGAACGAGCCGACCCCCCCCTCAATATATGATATATTTATTGGGAGTATTTAACAAATACAATGCTCCATGGGTTCCAAGAACTAGATGATGTCCATGTACATATGAAAACAGTACCAAACCAATAGGCTCAAAGTCGACGTTCGAAGTAGATACTCCAAGCAGAATGACCACTAGCGTGGTCCAGTCTCTACGGTCTTGTGCTCTCACTGGAATCCGCGGAGAGCGCCTCACTGGTGTTCCGAGACCACGCACAAACAGGCGCTCTCGTACTAACGCCTGGCTCTCCCAATCTCAGCACCTTTGGACCGAGGTTCTCCAATAGAGCTTGGACTACCCGGCACCGAACGGGTGTTGGCTGTATAGGGAGTCGGGAATCCCTTATCAGATTTAACACAAAATACTTTACTTAAATCTGAAATTCACTTACTTGTGGATGGCAGATAGAGGATCAATACCCGAGATCTCTGTCTGTGTGCAGCTATTAGTGGAGGATACCAAGGATGTAGCCGCCTGACTGTAAGAATTCACACACAGTCGCCTGGCTGTAGATGAACACCTTGGCTACAAATAGAAGATGGAGGCGGTGTAGTCACTTGCAGCCTGCTGGACAGAAGGAGCAGCCACGTACAGTCGCCTGCTGCTGGAGATGGCGTAGAGGAGCAGCTGACTGTGGAAGAACAGAGGCGTGGTCTGTTTGTAGAAGTCGTCTGCAGCCTCTGTTGCTTGTAGTGCAGGAAATTCAGCCACTTATATAGACCCCAGCCTGGTTGTGTGCAGTCATAAACAGCCGCCTGAGATAACTAGCGCTGGGGTAGGCGCCTGAGAGCATTAGCGTAGCCTGTTATGAAGGGAAAGCACACGCACAGCTGCCTGCAAGAGGAGGCAGCCCAGCCTGTTATGAAGGGACAGCACACGCCTGGCTGCAGCCGCCTGAGAAGAGGGAAGCATGCGCAGCCGTTCAATCGGAGATGGCAGCCGTCTGTCAGCAAGCAAAACGCAGAGATGGTCGCCGGTTCTTGATCTTCACGAAGATGGTGGAAGCGGGTGACAGTGGCGCACAAAAATAATCGTGTATCTCCAAGGTGGTCGCCGGCTTCTTTTATTAAGGTTGGGAAGAGGAGTAAACGAAATGTGCTGGCTGGCTCCCCACGCTTGCATGTGGGCGGCCAGCTCTTTAGGAGCGTGGGTAGGTGACCATGCACCCACCCCCACACACTCACTTAAGTGGGGCTCCCCACCTTGGCCCCTAAGTGGGTGCCCAAAGTGGTGCCCACATTTAAGTGTGTGAACAAAAGACCTTATAAATCAAAAGGGTTAGAAATATGAAACATTAAAATAACATGTGCCATATACTTACCACCTGTTCACATGCACTAAAACTCGTCAGAAGACAGAGCAGACTTCACGACTCACTGGCAGGCGTCCCCGCTCAGTAAGTAACACGTCAAGCAGGCAAACAAAAAAATACAAGTCATGCGAAAACAGTTTCAAACATGCAAATCTTGTGTGCATGTGCAAATAGTAACATGGACATATCTCCCGTTCATTGAACAAGTACAAAATATCTGTCGGCACAAAACTGGCACGACGTAAAACATAAAAGCTTGGTCTTCCTATGGAGTGACAGTCCCATAGGTAAGACACAGTTCCAGGCACGAGTCTCCCTATGGTGTGACAGTCCCATAGGCAAAACACGGCACGAAATACTGGCTCTTCCATGGCGTGACAATCCCATGGGTCGAACACAGTCTAGGTCATACACGGGTGGCACCAGTCTGGCTCCCGTCCATACGACACCATCCTGCTAACACACGGGTGGCACTAGTCTGGCTCCCGTCCATGTCAACAAAATACTGGCCTCTTCACATGAGACACCGGCCAGGCCTCAAGTGAATGAGACGCAAAAACTGGAGATGGACCAAATGGTCGGCTGTAACGGGAGGCGGACGCGTGTATTGGAATCGTATAAATGTGAACAAGGTTCTGAGCACTTAACACTTGAGCATTACAACCACAAAGCTGAAAATGACAGTACACCACATAAAGGGGGCGATGATAGGCTGACCCCCCCCCTTTAGGTTATATTACCAAAAGAGTCTGCAAGTACAAGTTTACGGGTGCTTGGGGATTCACCACCAGCCTGCACCTGATTCTTCCAAATACATCATGAATGAATACATTTCAAACAAGAGAATCTGTAGGTACATCCGCCCTACACACAGGTACATCCGCCCTGCACAAGCCTCTTCACAGGTACATCCGCCCTGCACAAGAGTATCACAATCCTCACAGGTACTCCGCCCTGCACAGGATGTAAATGGATCTTTAGGCCCTGTTTCCACGCGAGAAACTGATCCAGAAACCTGTGTTCTCCGCGAGCAAGTGTCCCCAATGCTTGCCCTAAGCACCTGCTATACCAGGAATCCTTGAGACACATCCATGCTCACATATTCCATTGCTGTCCGGCCTGTTTTGTGCAATAACCAGTCCAAAACAGCAACTTTCTATCGCGAGAAATCCACCTGTAAGGGGTCCTACAGCCCTGTGGAGGTCCCTAGAGCTGTCCTGTACTGTCCAAGTTGACTTTGGACACCTGAAACCAGCCCAAAACTCGCAATAACCAGAAATTACAGGTCTGAAATTTACCAACCAGCCCTTTAGAAGAGTGTGGGGATCATTATCCAAGCTTGTGTGAGTCCGGGAAGCAAGCAACCAGCCCTGTAGCAACTCCCAAAGCTTCAATCAGCTCTCCAATGTGTTGAGTTATGAATAAAACAGTCCAACAGGCCTCTTGAAGGAGGCGCCTTTCTCCAGTGCCACCTAAGGGGCTTGGTGGGTACTCAAACAGGCTGACAAGTGTCCCCATAAGGTGTCCAGGTAGGTGTCCAGCCCATAGTGCTCCATTTGTCCTGTTTGTATAAGTTTAGGTCCAACCAAATGGGAAATGGCTATAAGCTGTCCGGACTTCATTAATTTTGGTCCAACCAAATGCGAACGCATTATAAGTTGTCCGGCCACTTATTGATGAGTGTGGACCTGCAAACCAATAAACTTTAGTAGTAAATGAAATAAGCTGTAAATTGAGTGTGGACGCACTTACCACCTGCAAAACCCATAAGCCCACAATTTTAGGCCCAAACAGGAGTGCACACACGTGTCCACAAGGTACCCGGGCGTCCCCGGTCCCTCGGACTTCACAAGCCAAAATAACAAGCATTGTCCAGGCAGCAAGACAATGTCACACAAAGTAAAATAAAGTTATGGCATGCATCATTTATGCATTGTGCACATGTAAACTTGGAGAACCACCTATCATCATTCTTGTACTTGAAAATATTCCGCCTGCCATCATAACACACCATGTGTGCATGGCCGGAATCCACACGGGCACCGCCCGAAAGTCCACAAATGTCCTGCCATGTCCTTGGACTCATATGCATCCACTCATATGATCCATACACATGCCCAGGTATAATACATACATGCATCCGCATGTTTCTAGGCCTGACACGCATCCGCATGTCCCTAGAATATAGGGATTTGTGACATCCCCCCGGCTTCTAATCAGTTGACCGCAACTGAAAAGCCTCCAGATAGGCCTTCAAAAGATCTGGGTAATCCTCGAAGTAGGCCTCATCTATCCATTTCGCATCCAAAGCTGAATAATTCTTGAACTTCACAAGGTACCTACGAACAAGTTTGCCTCCCGCAAGCTTTCGTTCCTTGTGAAAAACAATCTGTTCAGGTTGAAGAATCTCTTCCAGCTCATCCACCTCGGGTGGGTCTTCCAAAACCGGCTCAAACGGTGTCGGTCCCACATAAGGCCTCAATAGGCTCACATGAAAAGCATTATGCATGTTCCAATGATCTGGGATTACAAGCCGAAATGCAACATCATTGATCTTCTCCAAGATCTGAAAAGGTCCATAGTACGTGTTGGAAAGTTTAGGATACTTTCCCTCTTTTCCTGGCCTCTTCCGAAGGTGTGCCTTTTCGAATTTCAGCAAGACCCAATCACCTTGTTTGAATTGTACATCCCTTCTATGCTTATCAGCTGCCTTTTTATTCTTGGTTTGAGACCTCTCTATGGCTGTCCGTACCTGTGCAAATGCAGTATCCAAGTCTCTGACATACTCATCTGCTGCAAAAATCTCATCCTTTGTACGAAGGATGGGTGGTAGTACCACCTTGCCATAGATAATCTCAAAGGGCGCCTTGCCCGTAGAAGTATGTACCGTATTGTTGTAGGCAAACTCCACAAGTGGCAAATACTTCTCCCAATCCGATTTGCGGTCGGATACATAAGATTTCAGCAAGTCGAGGACGGCTGAATTTGCTATTTCACTTTGCCCATCTGTCTGTGGATGGTAAGCTGATGAGAAGTTCAGCTTTGTACCCATATTGTCAAACAATGCGCGCCAAAATAAGCTTGTGGTTCTAGGATCTCTATCCCCCACAATAGATTTAGGCATGCCATGGTGTTTGAATATCTGTGCCAAAAACATCCTAGCCATATGATCTGGCTTTATTGTCTTGCGCACGGGAATGAAATGTGCCTGCTTGCTAAACCTGTCAATAATGGTCCAAATAGCATCATTTCCCTGTGGCGTCCTTGGCAAATCCATAGCAATGCTTTCCCATGGTTCATTTGGTATAGGCAAAGGTTGAAGCAATCCAGGTGTTTTATGTCTGTCAAATTTGACCTTTTGACATACCATACATTCACGTACATATGCTTCAATATCCTTGCGAATATGTGGCCAAAAGAAATACCTCTCCAAAGCTTGTGCTGTGGCCAAAATGCCTCTATGACCTGCATATGGAGGAGCATGGCACTCATCCATAATCTTATGGCGAAGGTTCTTTACCACACACATACGATTTTGCATCATGAGATATCCATCTCTTATGACATAAGATGGGACAGCAATACCCTCTTGCAAATCAGCCCATACATGTGCAAAATCCTCATCCAAATGATAAGTATTACGCATATCCGATAAGTCCTCATGGTATGCAACTGTAATAGCATGAACCTGTGGTCGTCTAGATAAGGCATCTGCCACCACATTCTTTTTCCCTGGAGTGTGTAAAATCTGAAAATGAAACATTGAGAGGAAATTTGCCCATCTCATATGCTTCTCTGAGAGCTTACTTTGAGTCAAAAAGTATCTCAAACTTTGATGATCAGTTTTGACCATAAAATCAGCCCCTAAAAGATAGTGTTTCCAAATAGTAAGGGCATGAATTACAGCCAACAACTCCTTCTCATAAACCTGTAAGTGAAGCTCTGCATGTTGCAAGCGTCTGCTCTCATAGGCAATGGCATGTCCTTCTTGGTTCAAAACAGTCCCTATGCAGTCCCCACTTGCATCACATTCCACAACAAAAGGTTTGTGCAAATCCGGAATAATGAGCACCGGTCCCGAGATGATTGCACTCTTCAACTTTTGAAAGGCATCTCTCTCTTCTTGTGTCCATTTAAAGATTGCTTTCTTCTTCGTTAAATCATGTAACGGAGCGGCAATGAAAGCAAAATGCTTGACGAACCTCCTGTAGTAAGCACATAAACCAAGGAAGCTCCTCACTTCATGGACTGATTTCAGCTCTGGCCATTCTTGCATGGCTTGTATCTTTGCGGGATCCATGCGCACACCATCCTTTGATACAATGTGACCAAGATAGTGAATCTCTGGGAGAAAGAATTCACTCTTTTTTGCATTTATGTAGAGCTGATTTTCCTTAAGCTCTTTAAACACAATAGCCAGGTGCTCACGATGTTGGGCTTCATTCTTTGAGAATACAATAATGTCATCAAAGAATATACCTGTGAACTTTCTATGCTTTCTGAACACCCTGTCCATCATCCTGTTGAAGGTAGCGGGTGCATTTGTAAGGCCAAAAGGCACCACCAAAAACTCATAAAGACCAAAGGCTGTCCTAAATGCAGTCTTGTGTACATCTTGAGGTACCACTCTCACTTGATGATATCCACTCTTGAGGTCTATTCGGCTGAAACATGCCGAACCTTCAAGCTTGTCCAAGATGTCATCAATGCGCGGAATGGGAAACCGATTCTTGCTGGTTATCTTATTGAGGGCACGGTAATCAACACACATCCTGTAAGTACCATCCTTCTTTTGAACAAGAAGTACCGGCGAACAATATGGCGAGGAACTAGGTCGAATCAAACCCTTTTCCAAAAGTTCATTCACCTGTGCCATAATCTCTTCTTGTTGACTAGCACTCACCCTGTATGGTCGCCTATTAGGTGGAGAGCTACCGGGAATTAGATCTATGCAATGATCTTCCGGCCTCTCTGGTGGCAACCTTGCTGGCAAAGCATTCGCAAAACAATCTTCGAACTCATTCAAAAAGTCAAGCTTGTCTTGATCTAATGTACTAACATCAACACTAGAATGTTCAATGGTATCACGTACAAAAACCAAGTAAGAACAAGCTGATTTCTTTATTGCCTTATTAATTTGTACATGGCTTACAAGAGGTATGGTACTTCCAGTAGTACCAGCATCTATAGAGTGCTCACGGCCTCTATGTACAAAGCTGATTTTCTTCTCTTTGTAAGCCTTAGTAGGCTCTAAACGGTGATGCCAGGGCATCCCCAACAAAACATCACAACCTGTAAGAGGAGCCACTAAAAAGCTCTCATAGTCGAGGTAGTCCTGTATATGTACACGGAGCTTACCAATGACCGGAGTTACATCAACCTGTTTGCCCTCAAAGGCGGCATCTGCATTCATTTGCATTCCCATGTCTTCCACATTAAGACCTATGGCGGCAGCCATCTGTACGGATATAAAGTTATCTGTGGAAGCATCATCAAAAAGAAACAAAGCCGGCTGATCCTTCAATTTGCCCCAAGCCTTGCATATGACTCTACTCTTGGGCTCATGCCCTGTATTACCCTGCACATCGGGTACAACATTCACAAGAGGCTTTTGCACATTAGGCTCAGCATTCTTAGGATTCTGTGGGCATTTAGGATATATATGATCTTTACTGCCACACTTAAAGCATTTTCCAGCCTTCCTGTACTCTTCCAATTGCTGTTTTGAGAGCCCAAAATTGTGGCGTTTACCCCCCGGCTTCTTTTCGGAGTCATCCTTTGCATCTCGGCCATCTTTGGGAGCATTCTTAGGTGGCTGTCCACCCTTTTTCTGGTCATAACCAGCCCTGAATTTGTCTTGTTTTGACCTGCAAATGGCTTATTTGTGGGTGCTTTTATGTGCAAGTTCTCCGCAATCATGGCTGAGTGTATAAGCTCTTGTATGGTCTTATTTGGGTACACTCCCAAGCTTTGTTGGATGATGTGATGGAGCCCCGATTCAAACTTTCTCTTCTTGTCGTCCCCTCCAATCTTCATGAAGGGAGTAACCTTGAGAAGAACTTTCCAAAACTTTGCTATGTATGAAGCAACGGACTCTCCCTCATCTTGGGACAGCCAATCCCACTCCTTGCGTACATCCTTTGCAAAGTTTGGTGGTAAGAATTGATCATAAAACTGAATTTTGAAAGAAGACCAAGTTGAGGCAGCACTTCCATCAAGTATTTTTGCAAGCCACCAATCACTTGCCGTATCCTTGAGATGCATTCCCACATGCCTGAGCATAGACTTTTCCGAAAAGTCTTCATTGCAAAAAGCTATCTCAAACTGTCTGATGAAAGCAAGTGCTTTGGTAGAGTCCATCCGTCCCTGAAAGTTTTCAAACTTTACATCCTTGTCACCGGACTTGAACTCTCGAGGCTTCTTCCTTCTATAAGCATCCCTATGTACATCCTGTTCATCTGCATGATGATGATGCCGCGATGAAGATTCACGATCCCTCTTCGTTCTCTCTTGAGTCACACTCTCCAAATGAGTGGAAAGCTCAACACGAGAATGGACATGTCTTCTTGGAGCAAAGCGGGAATGAGTAGAGGATCCCTCATCCTTACTCTTCTCTTGACCTGCATCAAGCCTAGCACCAGAGACTCTTGTCCTTTCAGCATTTGGCACTTGCTGTGCTCTTTCTGCTTGTTGTGTATCATGTGCATCACCACGGGCAGCCATGAGGGGTGGCTTCTTGAAAGCCAAACTACCATCTGCTTTGGTGTATACATCACCCTTAACCATTAGGTATGCAAGTGCAAGCTCTCGGGGTTTCTCAACGTCCATTTTCTTTGCAATTGCTTCAAAAGTGACTTCATGGACCGAAGCCTTTGCCTTCGCAGCCAACACCCTTTGTACATCCGGGTCATTTTTCAATGACCCTTAAAGCTCTTCGGTTTCAGCCCTATAGCGTCGCACTTGACGCCTCAAAGATTCCAAATCAGAATGCATAGTGTCATGAGTACCTGCATCTCCATAGACATCATTGCCTGCAGCATCTCTTGCATCCCTTGTACCATGAAATTCACGGTCCTGTGTGTTCTCCACACTGTCAGAAATGTGGCTGTCCATGATACTCAAATCAGGTCACCACTTATGATTCCAAGCCTCAGACCGTTTTCCAATGAGGGGAAAAACTGAGCTCTGATACCAATGTAACGGGAGGCGGACGCGTGTATTGGAATCGTATAAATGTGAACAAGATTCTGAGCACTTAACACTTGAGCATTACAACCACAAAGCTGAAAATGACAGTACACCACATAAAGGGGCCGATGATAGGCTGACCCCCCCCCTTTAGGTTATATTACCAAAAGAGTCTGCAAGTACAAGTTTACGGGTGCCTGGGGATTCACCACCAGCCTGCACCTGATTCTTCCAAATACATCATGAATGAATACATTTCAAACAAGAGAATCTGTAGGTACATCCGCCCTACACACAGGTACATCCGCCCTGCACAAGCCTCTTCACAGGTACATCCGCCCTGCACAAGAGTCACAATCCTCACAGGTACTCCGCCCTGCACAGGATGTAAATGGATCTTTAGGCCCTGTTTCCACGCGAGAAACTGATCCAGAAACCTGTGTTCTCCGCGAGCAAGTGTCCCCAATGCTTGCCCTAAGCACCTGCTATACCAGGAATCCTTGAGACACATCCATGCTCACATATTCCATTGCTGTCCGGCCTGTTTTGTGCAATAACCAGTCCAAAACAGCAACTTTCTATCGCGAGAAATCCACCTGTAAGGGGTCCTACAGCCCTGTGGAGGTCCCTAGAGCTGTCCTGTACTGTCCAAGTTGACTTTGGACACCTGAAACCAGCCCAAAACTCGCAATAACCAGAAATTACAGGTCTGAAATTTACCAACCAGCCCTTTAGAAGAGTGTGGGGATCATTATCCAAGCTTGTGTGAGTCCGGGAAGCAAGCAACCAGCCCTGTAGCAACTCCCAAAGCTTCAATCAGCTCTCCAATGTGTTGAGTTATGAATAAAACAGTCCAACAGGCCTCTTGAAGGAGGCGCCTTTCTCCAGTGCCACCTAAGGGGCTTGGTGGGTACTCAAACAGGCTGACAAGTGTCCCCATAAGGTGTCCAGCCCATAGTGCTCCATTTGTCCTGTTTGTATAAGTTTAGGTCCAACCAAATGGGAAATGGCTATAAGCTGTCCGGACTTCATTAATTTTGGTCCAACCAAATGCGAACGCATTATAAGTTGTCCGGCCACTTATTAATGAGTGTGGACCTGCAAACCAATAAACTTTAGTAGTAAATGAAATAAGCTGTAAATTGAGTGTGGACGCACTTACCACCTGCAAAACCCATAAGCCCACAATTTTAGGCCCAAACAGGAGTGCACACACGTGTCCACAAGGTACCCGGGCGTCCCCGGTCCCTCGGACTTCACAAGCCAAAATAACAAGCATTGTCCAGGCAGCAAGACAATGTCACACAAAGTAAAATAAAGTTATGGCATGCATCATTTATGCATTGTGCACATGTAAACTTGGAGAACCACCTATCATCATTCTTGTACTTGAAAATATTCCGCCTGCCATCATAACACACCATGTGTGCATGGCCGGAATCCACACGGGCACCACCCGAAAGTCCACAAATGTCCTGCCATGTCCTTGGACTCATATGCATCCACTCATATGATCCATACACATGCCCAGGTATAATACATACATGCATCCGCATGTTTCTAGGCCTGACACGCATCCGCATGTCCCTAGAATATAGGGATTTGTGACATCGGCCAATTGGTGACATCCCCCCGGGCTTCTAAAGAGTTGACCTCAACTGAAAAGCCTCAAGATATGCCTGCTACAACTGTGGATAATCAACAAAATAGTCTTCATTTACCCACTTGGCATCAATAGGCAAATAATTCTTAAACTTCACAAGGTATCTCCTGGAAAGCTTTCCTGCAGGTAGCTTTCTTTCCTTGTGAAAAACAATCTGTTCTGGCTGGAGGATCTCCTCAAGCTCTTCAATCTCTGGTGGATCTTCTGTGACAGGCTCATCAGGATCTGGCCCCACATATTTCCGAAATAGACTCACATGAAAAGCATTGTGAATCTTCCAATGACTAGGTAAAGCAAGCCTGTAGGACACTTCATTGATCTTGTGAATCACCTTGAAGGGTCCATAATAGCGAGGAGAAAGCTTAGGATATGATCCTTCTCGTCCTGGCCTCTTCCGAAGCCTAGCCTTCTCAAATTTCAGCAAAACCTAATCACCTTCTTTGACTTCCATGTCCCTTCTGTGCTTGTTAGCAGCCATTTTATGCTTATCCTGAGATCTTGCAATGGCTGTCCGCACCTGACCAAAGGTTACATCCAAGTCACGAACATATTCATGAGCTGCAAAAATCTCATCCTTTGTAGGAAGGATGGGTGGCAAGACCACTCTGCCATAGATAATCTCAAACGGAGCCTTTCCCGTGGAGGCATGGATTGTATTGTTGTAGGCAAACTCAACAAGTGGAAGATACTTCTCCCATGCAGTCTTTTGATCTGCCACATAACATTTCAACAAATCCAACACGGCTGAATTTGTAGCTTCACTTTGGCCATCCGTTTGGGGATGATAAGCTGATGAAAACTCAAGTTTAGTACCCATATTATCAAATAGAGTCCTCCAAAAGAGGCTTGTAGTCCTGGGATCTCTATCCCCAACAATGGATTTAGGCATACCATGATGCTTGAAAATATTAGCAAGAAAAAGCTTCACCATATGATCAGCTTTAATGGTTTTCTTGACGGGGAAGAAATGAGCTTGCTTGCTAAACCTGTCCACAATGGTCCAAATAGCATCATTCCCATGCTGGGATCTAGGCAAATCCATAATAAAATCCATAGTAATACTTTCCCAAGGTTGCGAGGGAATTGGCAATGGCTGAAGCAAACCTGGAGGTTTTTGCCTGTCAAATTTCACCTTTTGGCAAGTAATACATGCACGCACATAAGCCTCAATGTCTTTACGCATGCTCGGCCAAAAGAAATACCTCTGAATCATGCGAGTAGTAGGCATGATACCTCGATAACCAGCATATGGTGGAGCGTGACATTCGTCCATAACCTTTGGACGCAAATCCTTCACCACACACAGGCAATTATCTTTCATAAGATAACCCTCGTTGATAACATAAGAGGCATGTGAATGACCAGCCATCAAATCAGTCCATATATGGCAAAAATCAGCATCCAAATGATACAAATCTCGCATAGCAGATAAGTCTCCATGAGAGGCCACTGAGACTGTAGCAACATAAGGCCTCCTGGATAGTGCATCGGCCACTACATTTTTCTTTCCTGGAGTATGCACAATCTGAAAATGAAACATGGAAAGAAAGTTTGCCATTCTCATCTGCTTCTCTGAAAGCTTTGTTTGAGATAGAAAGTATCTCAAGCTTTGATGATCTGTCTTGACTACAAATTCAGCCCCAAGAAGATAATGTTTCCAAATCTTTAAGGCGTGAATTACAGCCAAGAGCTCTTTCTCATAGATATCCATATGAAGCTCAGCATCATGCAAACGACGGCTCTCGTATGCAACTGCATGCCTTTCTTGATTTAGGACAGCTCCTATGCAATCACCACAAGCATCACATTCAACTACGAATGACTTGTGCAAGTCAGGAACAATCAAAATTGGACCACATATGATAGCATGTTTGAGCTGCAAGAAAGCATCATGTTCCTTTGAAGTCCATTTGAAAGCAGTTTTCTTCTTCGTGAGATCATGTAGAGGAGCGGCAATCATAGCAAAATGCCTTATGAAACGCCTGTAATACGAACATAATCCCAGAAAACTACGTACTTGATGTACGTTTTGCAATTCGGGCCAATTGCGAATAGTCTCTATCTTTGTAGGATCCATTGTAACTCCATTCTTGGATACAATGTGTCCCAGATAATGAATCTCTGAACGGAAAAACTCACTTTTCTTGGCATTGATGAAAAGTTTATGCTTGCGCAACTCTTCGAACACTGTGACCAAATGAGTTCTGTGTTCCTGCTCATTCTTGGAGAAAACCAAGATATCATCAAAGAATACTCCTGTAAATTTGCGATGGGGTTGGAATATCCTATCCATCATTCGATTAAATGTAGCAGGAGCATTGAAAAGGCATTACCAAAAATTCATATAGTCCGAAGGCTGTCCTGAATGCAGTCTTATGGACATCTTGTGGCACCACGCGTATCTGGTGATAACCACTCTTCAAATCAAGTCTGCTAAAGCAAGCCGAACCATCAAGCTTATCCAAAATATCATCAATACGTGGAATTGGGAATCTGTTCTTGATGGTAAGCTTGTTTAAAGCTCTATAGTCCACACACATACGGAATGATCCGTCCTTCTTTTGAACAAGAAGCACAGGAGAGCAGTAAGGTGAGGAACTGGGCTGAACCAAACCTTTCTCTAAAAGCTCGTTTACCTGCTTCATGATTTCTTCTTGTTGTGTAGCACTCACTCGGTATGCGGGTTTGTTAGGTGGAGAACTACTTGGCACAAGATCTATGCGGTGATCTTCGGGCCTTTGGGGAGGTAATTCACCTGGCAACGAGTCAGCAAGACAGTCGTTGAATGCATGAAGAAAATTCAGCCTATCATTAGACATAGCATCCACATTTTGATGATTTGGTACAAGGCTATCACGAACAAAAACCAAGTACGCTGAAAGACTCTTTTTCATTGCTTTATTAATTTGGATGTGAGATACAAGTGGGATAGAATCCCCTTCTTTGCCAGCATCAATAAAATGCATGCGGCCTTTATGCATAAAAGAAATCATATTAGACTTGTAGTCTTTGCGGGGCTCAAGCCTATGATGCCACGGCTTGCCCAACAATACATCACATCCATTCAGTGGAGCAACTAGGAAATGTTCATTATCAAGGTAGCCCTGTATATGGATGCGCAACTTCCCTATCAATGGGGTAACCTGCACCTCTTTACCAATAAATGCAGCTTCGGCTTCAATCTGAGGTCCCATGTTCTCAACCTCAATACCCAATGCAGCTGCCATTTGCATAGAGATGAAGTTATCAGTTGCACAGTCATCAAACATGAATAAGGCGGGCTAATCCTTGATTTGCCCCCAAGCTTTGCAAACCATTCGCTCTTTTGCATCATGGCTTGTATTTCCTTGCACATCAGGAACTGCATGTACATTAGCCTTGCTCTGCTTGTCCTCGTGCTTTGGTTTGCGATCTGGGCATTGTCGAAACATGTGGTCTTTACTACCACAAGAAGAGCATTTTCCATCCTTGGCATATTGCTCTCTTTGCTCCGGGGTTAAGCCGAATTTGTTCTTCCTTGGGCCCTGATCTTTAGATGTGTTATTTTCAGCTTTGCCACCCTTGTAGGGCTCCCGGAAGTTCTTTTTAGGTGGCTGTCCACCCTTTTGCAGATTTGGGACAACCTTGTCCTTCCCCTTGGAACCTCCTTGATCCTGTTTAATCTTGAGCACCAATTGCTCCGTAGCAAGAGCAGAAGCTGTGAGTTGTTGCAAAGTATGTTTCGGGTGCAATTCAATGCCCGATCGATATGCTGGTTGCAGTCCAGAACGAAACTTCCTCTTTCTTTCATCCTCAGTGATTTGCATAAAGGGAGTCACTTCCAGCAACACTTTCCAGAACTTGTTAACATACTGTTGCACGCTTTCATTATCTCTTTGCTCCAGCCTGTCCCACTTTTGAGTGAGAGTTTGCTCCGCATTTGGTGGTAGAAACTGAGCATAGAATCTGTCTTTAAATTCCTTCCAAGTGTAAATGGGATCCTTGGTGATCTTTTCAATGATCCACCAATGAGCAGCGGTCCCTTTCAAAAACATGCTAGCATGGCGTACTTTAGACTTTTCAGTAAAGTCCTCATCGCTAAAAGCAATGTCGAACTGTGCCACAAATGCTAACACCTTAGAAGCATCATGTTCACCATGAAAAACTCAAGCATCACTGTCTTTCCTGGAGACAGTTGACCCTTTGATTCACTATCATTAACCCTTTCAAGGGGCTTGTGTCTTCCTCGCAGGGCATCAGACCCACGAGAGGCACTAGATGGACCCCTCGAATTAGGCACTTCCAAAGGGTTTCCTTGGCTGTCCATTGTGTTTAAAGTGTGCTAAAAGCGGGATGTCCAGTACACAGGTTCGTTTCCCCACTAGAAAGAGGGAAACAACCGTGCTCTGATACCAATGAAACCGATCCCGTCAAGTGGGAAGACTCCGTTGGACACCCACACGCTTAATAGCACAACTTTAAAACCACAATTTGAAATGGACAACTTAATACAACTTGAAATTGAAATGAAATGAAATGGAAAGATGGACACCAGCACTGGGGCCGGAACGGGCCGACCCCCACTCAATATATGATATATTTATTGGGAGTATTTAACAAATACAATGCTCCATGGGTTCCAAGAACCAAATGATGTCCATGTACATATGAAAACAGTACCAAACCAGTAGGCTCAAAGTCGACGTTCGAAGTAGATACTCGAAGCAGAACGACCACTAGCGTGGTCCACTCTCTACGGTCCTGTGCTTTCACTGGACTCCGCGGAGAGCGCCTCGCTAGTGTTCCGAGACCACGCACAAACAGGCTCTCGTACTAACGCCTGGCTCTCCCGATCTCAGCACCTTTGGACCGAGGTTCTCCAATAGAGCTTGGACTACCCGGCACCGAACGGGTGTTGGCCGTATAGGGAGTCGGGAATCCCTACAGATTTAACACAAAATACTTTACTTAAATCTGAAATTCACTTACTTGTGGATGGCAGATAGAGGATCAATACCCGAGATATCTGTCTGTGTGCAGCTATTAGTGGAGGATACCAAGGATGTAGCCGCCTGACTGTAAGAATTCACACACAGTCGCCTGGCTGTAGATGAACACCTTGGCTACAAATAGAAGATGGAGGCGGTGTAGTCACTTGCAGCCTGCTGGACAGAAGGAGCAGCCACTTACAGTCGCCTGCTGCTGGAGATGGCGTAGAGGAGCAGCTGACTGTGGAAGAACAGAGGCGTGGTCTGTTTGTAGAAGTCGTCTGCAGCCTCTGTTGCTTGTAGTGCAGGAAATTCAGCCACTTATATAGACCCCAGCCTGGTTGTGTGCAGTCATAAACAGCCGCCTGAGATAACTGGCGCAGAGAGGGCAGCCTGCTGGGTGTGCAGTTCAGCTACGCCTGGCTGCAACCTGCGCAGCCCGCCTGTAGGAGAGGAGATGGGGTAGGCGCCTGAGAGCATTAGCGCAGCCTGTTATGAAGGGAAAGCACACGCACAGCTGCCTGCAAGAGGAGGCATCGCAGCCTGTTATGAAGGGACAGCACACGCCTGGCTGCAGCCGCCTGAGAAGAGGGAAGCATGCGCAGCCGTTCAATCGGAGATGGCAGCCATCTGTCAGCAAGCAAAACGCAAAGATGGTCGCCGGTTCTTGATCTTCAGGAAGATGGTGGAAGCGGGTGACGGTGGCGCACAAAAATAATCGTGCATCTCCAAGGTGGTCGCCGGCTTCTTTTATTAAGGTTGGGAAGAGGAGTAAACGAAATGTGCTGGCTGGCTCCCCACGCTTGCATGTGGGCGGCCAGCTCTTTAGGAGTGTGGGTAGGTGACCATGCACCCACCCCCACACACTCACTTAAGTGGGGCTCCCCACCTTGGCCCCTAAGTCGGTGCCCAAAGTGGTGCCCACATTTAAGTGTGAACAAAAGACCTTATAAATCAAAAGGGTTAGAAATATGAAACATTAAAATAACATGTGCCATATACTTACCACCTGTTCACATGCACTAAAACTCGTCAGAAGACAGAGCAAACTTCACGACTCACTGGCAGGCGTTCCCGCTCAATAAGTAACACGTCAAGCAGGCAAACACAAAAATACAAGTCATGCGAAAACAGTTCAAACATGCAAATCATGTGTGCATGTGCAAATAGTAACATGGACATATCTCCCGTTCATGGAACAAGTACAAAATATCTGTCGGCACAAAACTGGCACGACGTAAAACATAAAAACCTGGTCTTTGTTACCATTTGGCCACCCAAATGGTTCACTCTTGCTTTCACACTATGTACATATTGGATTGGTGTCCATGGCTTATGGAATATGCCTATGCAGGTGATTGACACGTGTCATGCTGTATAGTTGGATATGATATTCCGCTGGGACTTGATGTTATCATGCTCGGAATATCTGGAGGACTTGGCTTTCCGCTGGGACTTGTGCCTGTGTACATGCCCGGAAACGCCTGGAGGATTGGCTTTCCACTGGGTCTGGTATTGCATATACTTGCCTGGAAACGCCTGGTCTTATATGGTTTCATGAACGGAAATTGCTCATGCCAATGCTGCATTGCATAGCATCTTTATGTGCTTGCCTGCAAATGAAATTGCATGCTGTTTTCATGCCTGCATGACCTATGTGTAGTTCCGGGTAAGGGGACGCCCGCCCGTGAACCGTGCGTGTGAAACTGTCTGCTGACATGGTTGTGTGGCATGTGAACAGGTGGTAAGTATTTCCCGATCTAGGCTCAAATAGCCCTTAGGACTTAGCCAATATTTATAAGTGAGTGCGTTCCCATTTCATTAAAGTTTGGGCGCCCAAAAGTCACTTATAAATTATGACCTCTTCCAAGTTCACACTCACTGAAGTCCCGAGGCGGACAAGACTCAATGTCCAGGACCTGATCCTCCCCTTTTACTCATAAATGGGCATCTCCCCATGTCCCTTCACCTGATTGGACCCCAATTCACTTACTTATTAAGAGAAATTCGTGTTTTCTCTTCATGAGGATTTTTGGAGACTGAAAACTCTGTTTTTCCACCATTTCTCTCCATTTCCAAGCTCTCCATAGCCATACCCAACTTGCTAGGGTGTTTTCCAAGCCTCCAAGAGTGTTTCCAAGTGCTAATCACTCTCCTACTCACTCTCCCAATGACTGAAATTCAGCAAAACAGCTCTCATTTTTGCTGTAATTTCTGGTCTTTTTGCTGAAAACCCTAATTTCAGCCTTCCTTTCTCAAGTTGAACCATAGGGGAAGCTTTCCCAAGGTTCCCTTCATCCTCTTGAAGACTTTTGTCGCGAAGGATTGCGGCAAATCGAAGATATCAACACTTCTAAAGCTTCCAACGCGAAGGCTTCCGCTTGCAACAACTTCTATGAAGACTGGTAAGCTAATTGGACAATGTGTTGTCATTACTTACTCAGTAGAAGGGCAGGACTCCTTGTTTAGCCGCCCTGTGTAGTATTTCTCTTGTCCTATGTGCTCTTGAAGATGTTGCTACCTTGCTTGGTAGAACATAGAGCCAATGGTAGAGAATATGGGCACTGAAGTCGGGCCGGGCATCAAGGCAGCTCCTTGGTGATCTACATCGACATACCATTGTTTTCTAAATGCTGAATTTCATATGCATTGGCATGGAGGATTTGGCAATGGATGCCCGTGAAGCTATGTATTGAATTTCTCCAATAGTAATACAATTTACTCAAGGGAGGGGTCGGCCGTTCCGGCTCATTGTGTGTCTCTTGTCAAATTCAGCAATTTTACTTCTTGTATATGAGCAAGTGTCCTTCAAATCTTAGTGTATTTAAGTGTATTGATTAGCATTGTGTTCAACCAAGTTACAGTCTTCCTATGGAGTGACAGTCCCATAGGTAAGACACAGTTCCAGGCACAAGTCTCCCTATGGTGTGACAGTCCCATAGGCAAAACACGGTACGAAATACTGGCTCTTCCATTGCGTGACAATCCCATGGGTCGAACACAGTCCAGGTCATACACGGGTGGCACCAATCTGGCTCCCGTCCATACGACACCATCCTGCTAACACACGAGTGGCACTAGTCTGGCTCCCGTCCATGTCAGCGAAATACTGGCCTCTTCACATGAGCTACCGGCCAGGCCTCAAGTGAATGAGACGCAAAAACTGGAGATGGACCAAATGGTCGGCCAATTGGTGACAGAGATATCGTCAGAGGACATGGCCATAATGTTGCTGTCGCATTTCAGTACGCAGCATTCTATTCGTCTTTGATTACGAGTGGCAGGCTCAGCACCATTACTTGGGAGGAGCTTGTGCCCATGGTCTTGGAGCAGGAGGAAAGATTCTCGAACCCTCCTCAGGGTGGAGGTTGGAAGGCCTTAACTGGCCAACGGTTGAAAGGCCGTAACACGGGCAAAGGGAAGGCTTCATCGAGAAGTCTTTTCGTAATATGCGGAAGCTTTGGAGAAGGATCGGTACTTCAAAACTCAGAAAACAGCACTCTTTTCGCGACGGAATTAACGCTCCAACTGAAAGACGATGTGCAGAAAATAGAGAGAGAAGGGGGAGATGGAGAAGGACACAGTATTGGGTCCCAATTACCCTCTGTAGGGCCCCCACCACGGATGGTGTATTTGCTTTATTAGAATGATGTAAAATCTGAAACAAATACAAGGTACTTGACCTTTTCTTGGCTGGAAAACCTGCCCTTGACCTTCAGTCCTAATGTTCTTGGCTGTCCTGGCCCTTGGTTGCTTGGAGCTCTTGGTGAATTATGAGATGGAAACATGGATTATGGGCTGGGGTATTTATACCACCTCTTGTCTCCAGTCGGCTGGCTTCAGGGAGCTCCACGACTGAGATATATTCAATAAAGTGTTTTCACACTCTATACTATGCTGTCCAGCCTGCGCATGCTTCTGGGGAGCACCTTGGCTGCTGGGCATGTTGCGCAGAGGTGTGGGACAGCTCCCTACACCTGGCCGACTAGGTGGGTAGGGTACTAGACCTGGTCGGCTACCTGTCCAGCAGTAGTACAGCTGGCCGACAGCCCCTCCAGCCCATGCCTTGGCTGGTGGGCAAATCTTGGGCCCTCCTGGCCCCTTGGGGGTGGTTCTACACCTCCCCCATGCCCAGACTAAGAATGCAAAATGCAAATCCTTGCACTGGGGTAGCCCTATGGGCTGGCCCCATCTCTACATGCAAACCTACATGCCTACAGAGGCCTGGCATCCAGTTGCAAACCAGATACACAGCACATCTGACATCATTCCAGAGGGAGACTCACAGCGCGGACTGGCACTGCTTCATGTGCAGGACAATGCACACCTGACCTTGGACTCATGTGCAGGACAATGCACACCTGACCTCGGACGACTGAGATGGATCCCTGGCTGACTCGTCCCGGACTGGGCTCACATGGGACCAGTTCACCATCCCAGGTCCTGCACCTTCTGTACAGAAATGTCTACGTGGCATCCAAGTGCGGGATGCACGTGACATCCCCTTCTGCTTAACTTGACGGAAGCTGCATAGCCTCCAAATAATCCGTCAATAAAGCCGGATAGTCTTCAAAAAATTCTTTGTCGAGCCATATCGCTTCATGAGTTCCTCGGTCTTGAAACTTCGTGAGGAACTGTCGTAGTCTTCGGCCTGAGCCATGCTTGAAACGGTGCAGAAGGATCTGTTCTGGAACCATTACTTCTGCTTCATCAATGATGTCTGGTTCCGCTTCGTCTTTGACCTCTGAAGGGGGTGGACCTGCATATGGTTTCAACCAACTGACATGAAATACATCGTGCATAGTCCAACTTGGAGGTAGCTTTAACTGCATAGAAACCTCATTAATCTTTTTCCGGATGGGAAATGGTCCGAAGCTCCTGAAAGACAACTTTGGGCATCGCTTGCCCACCTGCTTCAATCTTTGCTTCATAATCCGAAGATACACCCAATCTCCTTCCGAAAACTTCATGTCCCTTCGGTCTTTATTGGCCTGTCGAGTGTAGGCCTCTTGCGCTTTAGCCAATCTGTCTTTAACGGACTCTAGGATCTCCTGGTAAGACTCCGTTACTCTGTTCGCCTCCGGTACTGAAGACGAAGTCCTGGTTAACAACGACTGGAAAGGCCTTCCAAACGCTGCCTCATATGGAGTCCTGCCAATAGCTGAAGAAAAAGAGTCATTCAAAACAGCTTGAACTAAAGGCAAAAACGATTCCCACTTACCTTGCTGATCGTGGACATAACACTTCAGCACATCAAAGGCCAACTGGTTGTATATCTCTGTCTGGCCATCTGTCTGTGGGTGGAATGCACTGGAAAAATTCAACTTAGTACCAAAATTATCAAACAATGCCCTCCAAAAATGACTGGTAAACTTGGCATCTCGGTCTGACACTATGGTCCTAGGAATCCCACCAATCGGGTACCAATGTCGAATGAATAGCTGGGCAACATCCTCGGCGGTCACATTGGCCTTGCAAGGAATAAGCATAACAAATTTGCTGAACCTGTCAACAATAGTCAAACACTGTGTATTACGCTTACTCGGACTGGGAGGCAGATTTGTGACAAAGTCCATCGAAATGTCTTGGAAAGGACCCTCAGGAATTGGCAAAGGCTGTAACAACCCTATCTTCTTTCCACGAGGAGCTTTCACCTTTTGACAAATGTCACAGCGTTGTACATATGTAAACACATCACGCCTCATCTTTGGCCAATAGTATTGCCGTTCTAATTTCTCCAGAGTCGAATTCATGCCCCTATGACCACCTGTAATGGCGTCATGGGCATCATGGAGAAGAGCTGCCCGGAATGATTTCATGACACACAGTCGGCCTTTGTAGTAAAGCCAACCATCGCGTATCAAAAAATGGCATGGTCCTGTGGCATCCAATGCCTGTTCCCACTGAGTACCGAATTCCTCGGAATCCGCGTACGTGTGCTTCATGTCTTCTAGTCCAGTACCAACGAGGTCAAGTCTAGTGGTCTGAATCGCAGATACTTGTCCCTTCCTGCTCAAAGCATCGGCCACTGGATTGGCCTTTCCTGGAAGGTACTCAACCATGCCACCGAACTGCTGGAATATCTGACTCCAGCGGTGTTGTCGATCACTCCACTGTGCACTTGGCATTGTCTGAATCCAGCGCAATGCCTGATGGTCAGTGCGGACCTCGAAGTCACGGCCATACAGGAAATGTTTCCAATGTTTCAAGGCCTGAATGACTGCTAGGAGTTCACGATCATAGACTGAGTAATTCTTTTCGGCGGGCAATAACTTACGAGACATGTAAGCTACTGGATGACCATTCTGTTGCAATACACCTCCAATTGCGATGTTACTCGCATCGGTGATCACCTGAAATGGTTCGTCCCACGAGGCAAGGGCTAAACAAGGCGCTTCAGACAAAGCCACCTTGAGGTTCTGGAATGCCTCCAACGCTCGTGGAGTCATTCGAATCTTTTGCCTCCTTGTTTTCACTCCCTTTAGCAGATCAGTGAGGTCTGCCGAGAGATCAGAAAACTTGTCAATGTGGGTGGAATATGCCTGGCATATACCCACAAATGATCTAATGTCATAAGCGGTCTGAGGTACTTCCCAGTTAACAATCTCGGCTACTTTAGCCGGATCAAGTCGAATGCCTTCAGCACTAATTATATATCCCAAGTAATGTACCTGGAACAGATAAAATTCTGACTTCTTTTCATTGACATAGAGCTCGTTGCTTTCCAGCAACTTAAGGACTTTCTCCACATCAATGTCATGCTGCTCAACTGTAGCTGAAAATATGAGTATGTCGTCCAAAAATATGAACACACACACTCCAATCAACTCCCGGAAAATACGCATCATCATGCGGTTAAATGTAGCTGGGGCGTTCGTCAAACCAAATGGCATGACCACAAATTCATAGTGGGCCCGTTCTGTACGGAAAGCTGTCTTGGGGATGTCCCCCTCAACAATCCGAACCTGGTGGTACCCACTCTTTAAATCCAATTTAGAGAACACCTTAGCTCCATTCAGCCTCTCGAGAATATAGTCAATTCGAGGCATCGGGAATCTGCTCTTGATAGTCAGCTTGTTGAGTGCACGATAATCGACACACAACCGAGAAGACCCATCTTTCTTCTTGACAAATAAGATTGGTGCTGCAAATGGCGACACGCTGGGGCGGATGAAGCCAGCTTGCAACAATTCTTGGAGTTGGCGGTCCAACTCCGATTCCATTGCCTTAGAAAGGCGATACGGGAACTTGCTCGGGGGTTCCGAGCCTGGGAGGAGGTCAATCTTGTGATCCTCCGGTCTGGACGGGGGAAGCTGGGGAGGAAGACTGTCCCGAAGAAAAATCTTCTGGAACTTTTCATGGAGAACCGAGTACTTCTCGGAAGCACTGGCCACCGTCTGGGCTGTCTGGATGTAAATCATCGCACACTGTGTGCCTTTCCTGACTGCTCGCTTAGCCTGCAGTGGCTTATGAGCGGAAAGTTTGGAATACCTGGCTCACACTTAATGGTCACCGGGGTGTTTGACACATTCCGATCAATCTGGAACGTGTGCTTGTCCCACTTGACATCAGGAAGAAACTTGTGAAACCACTGGATACCCAAAATTATGTCTGCTCCTACAAGAGGGGCAACCATAAAGTCACGCACAAACTCTATGCCCTGAATCACTAACTTAGCACCTAGAGCTTCATACTTGACGCTCGTTGTCATACCTGTGCTAAAACCCTCAACTTGTTTGTCCACCGGAGTCAGCTGGAAACGGGCACGCCTAGCGGCCTCTTCCGTGAGATCACATCCTCCGTGCTGCCGCTGTCAAACAAGACAACGACTCTCTGGCCACCTATGTAGCCAAAGGACTTGAGCAATTCGTTGCGCTCATACTCCTGGTCATGGGCGCCCTTCTGCTTATCTTCGAGCTCCCGGCTAATAATTGCTCCAACTGAAGCACCGGGGGTTGAAGAACTAGGGGTAGCCACTGGGGTCTGTGTGGGAGCTGTGCTCACCATGGAAGCTGTGGAGGCGGCGGCGGCCTTTGGAGGCTTCTTCGGACAATCCCGAGAAGTATGTCCTTTTGTGTGACAAAAGTAACATCTACCCTCCTTCCTGTACTGAGCAAGCTCCTCAGCACTCAACTTGCCACCTGTCTTGCCTGCCTCCGCTTTCTGGTCTGGAGTAAGCTTAGACGCATTGTTCGAGTTCTTGGAGCCAGAGGCTCCCGGGCTCTGTCCTGGGGAAGACCCCGTCTGGTTCTGGCTTTTGCCCCCCGAGGCGTTAGCCTTGGGAGAAGCCGGCTGGGAAGTCTTGGGCTTGCCACCATTGTGTTTCATTTTTGCACTCTGCGCAAGCGAGAGTGCGTCCTCAAAGGTGGCTGGTCTAAACATACGCACCTCCCATTGGATTTGCGTGTCCAGGCCATACAAAAACTGCCCTTTCTTGTCCGTATCAGATAAGCCTAATTGCAGACACAAGGTCGAAATTCTATTGGCAAACTGAAGGACTGATTGCGCGTTCTGACGCGCTCCCCTGAACTCGTCTTCGAGTCGCTCAAGGTAGTGGGGCGGTAAAAACCGCTGCTTAAGGTCACGGACGAACTCGTCCCACACATAAGCTGCCATACCTGATCTGGTGTGGGCACGAGCCCACTGAGTCCACCAAGGAATGGCCTCACCTTCCAAGTACCAACTAGCCAAGATCACTTTGTCAGTATTTGTTTTCCTAACTGCGGCAAAGTAAGCTTCAAATTGATGTAACCATGAATACAGAGTAGTGGGATCGAGTTTACCATTATACTTACTGAAGTTCATTTTCTCGGGAAAATGATTCGAGGGCGCCGCCGGTGTCAATCTGGCGTCCAAGGCTCTGAGGTAACGCTCGTGTTCCACTCGTCGCATGGCGTCGTCTTCGCGTTGTCGAATCTCCAATGCGCGCATCTGCATCTCAAGCAAGGAGCTTGGCTGCGGCTGTGACCCCTCGAGAGGGTCCCTGTGACGAGGATCTGGTATCTGGGGTACGGAAGGAGAGGGAGGAGGAGATGGAAAACGCGACGCTGGAGAGCGAGAACGCTCCTCCAGAGCCAAAATCCGCGCCTTCTGCTCATCCAACTTGGTTGTCTGGTCTGCGATTGCTCGCATCATCTGCTGGAACATGTCTTGTACACTCAAGCCGGGTGCCCTAGCTGGGCTGCCTGGTGCACTCTGGTCCCATGGTTCTGGTTCTCTCTCGTCGCCAAAGTTCGCCATAGCGGGAAAATGCAGTTCCTTTCCGGAACGCAATCTGACCATCCACTATCTGTGTGGGAGACTTCCGGAGGCTTCCGGAGGCTAAAAACCAACCGTCCTTCGAGGGACAGGAGTCACTCCGAAAGGGGTAGTCCACCGGCGTCTAAAAACCAACCACACGAGCGAAAAAATTTTCTGGTTTTCTTTGCTGAATCTTCGTCCTTGAAGTAGGCTCTGATACCACTGTAATATGCGGAAGCTTTGGAGAAGGATCGGTACTTCAAAACTCAGAAAACAGCACTCTTTTCGCGACGGAATTAACGCACCAACTGAAAGACGATGTGCAGAAAATAGAGAGAGAAGGGGGAGATGGAGAAGGACACAGTATTGGGTCCCAATTACCCTCTGTAGGGCCCCCACCACGGATGGTGTATTTGCTTTATTAGAATGATGTAAAATCTGAAACAAATACAAAGTACTTGACCTTTTCTTGGCTGGAAAACCTGCCCTTGACCTTCAGTCGTAATGTTCTTGGCTGTCCTGGCCCTTGGTTGCTTGGAGCTCTTGGTGAATTATGAGATGGAAACATGGATTATGGGCTGGGGTATTTATACCACCTCTTGTCTCCAGTCGGCTGGCTTCAGGGAGCTCCACGACTGAGATATATTCAATAAAGTGTTTTCACACTCTATACTATGCTGTCCAGCCTGCGCATGCTTCTGGGCAGCACCTTGGCTGCTGGGCATGCTGCGCAGAGGTGTGGGACAGCTCCCTACACCTGGCCGACTAGGTGGGTAGGGTACTAGACCTGGTCGGCTACCTGTCCAGCAGTAGTACAGCTGGCCGACAGCCCCTCCAGCCCATGCCTTGGCTGGTGGGCAAATCTTGGGCCCTCCTGGCCCCTTGGGGGTGGTTCTACACCTCCCCCATGCCCAGACTAAGAATGCAAAATGCAAATCCTTGCACTGGGGTAGCCCTATGGGCTGGCCCCATCTCTACATGCAAACCTACATGCCTACAGAGGCCTGGCATCCAGTTGCAAACCAGATACACAGCACATCTGACATCATTCCAGAGGGAGACTCACAGCGCGGACTGGCACTGCTTCATGTGCAGGACAATGCACACCTGACCTTGGACTCATGTGCAGGACAATGCACACCTGACCTCGGACGACTGAGATGGATCCCTGGCTGACTCGTCCCGGACTGGGCTCACATGGGACCAGTTCACCATCCCAGGTCCTGCACCTTCTGTACAGAAATGTCTACGTGGCATCCAAGTGCGGGATGCACGTGACACTTTTGAGAAGAAGTCCGACGCTGACCGCGAGAAACTAAAGGCAGAGAGGACCTGTAATGATTGTGGCGAGAAAGGCCACTATTGGAGGCAGTGTCCCAAGCGGAAGACCGAAGATTCCTCAGCAGCAATCATGAAGACTCCGACTTTTGTGCACTTGGAGGCGATGGACACCGATGTTTCATTTTCTTCAGGCAGGGAGGAGGTTGGAGGACTCGCCGCAACGGATACTCGGGAGTGGATTCTAGACAGTGGTGCTTCCAGGCACATGACTCCTTCCCGTTCAGATTTACAGGATCTCTGTAGGTATTCTGGTCACATTCTTACTCGGGATACATCCACTATCCCAGTTCACAGTGAGGGCAGGTTGGAGATAGTTCCCGATGGCAGAGGGGGGAAGCATTCCTCCCAGGTGTTTATGTTTCGTCACTTGGTTTTCATCTGTTGTTAGTGCATCAGGTTTGCAAGACTGGCGTACGGGTGGAGTTTGATGAGCATTTTGTTGCTCTCCGAGACAAGGCAACATCCCAAGTAGTGTGGGAAGGCAGAGTGGAGAATGGAGTTTACAAGCTTTCAGCACTCTCTCCCAGGTCCTCAGTTTTGTGATAAGTGGCAGTCTGGTAATGGCCACTTAGGTGTGGATACGCTGTAGGTGTAGGCTTTCTTGGACCGGATAGCTTGCCAGTTGATGGCAGTAGTTGGCAGGAACTTTCCAGTACTGATGTTGGTAGTTCTTGTGTTCGTCAGTCAAAGTAAACTTTATAGGTAACCTATGCTCTGATGTCTCGTAGTATTCGGGATAGAGAAACTCTTGTAGATGAGGATGTTCTTTCCACGGGGACCTCTTGGAAAGCCAGGGAGGTGGCAGTTGCTTTCTTGTAGAAGGAGGTGGATCTTCCAGGCTTTGTGGTCCGGATTCCGAGGGGGTGGTTGACAGGTTTCAGAAGGCCTTTCGTGGTCTTCAACTGGTTTCCAGGACTTGGCTTTCCACCATAACAGGTGTTGACCTTGTGAGCAGTGTGATGCCTCTTTGACTCGGAAGCAAAATGGTTCATTGCTTTGGTTGATGGCTACCAGATTGGACGGGAGCTTCTTGATGAGGCAGTTGAGCTCATGGTTGCAGATGACTCTTTGGGAGGCAGGATTGCGTATCTTGTGGCTTCTGCGGCATGCGAAGGATCGTGGACTCTTTTACACAGGAGGGGGATTGATGGAAGGAGTCCGACTCCACGGTTGGAGTGAGGGAGGAGATCCAGATACGAGGAGATCTACTTTAGGCCCAGGAGCAGTTTTATGGAGCAGTAAGAGGCAGTCATCTTTTGCCTTGTCGTTGACAGAGGCAGAGTACTGGGCTGCTTGTGATGCTGCTTTCATAGCCAGGAGCTGAGAGGGGGTGTTAGAAGTCATCTCCTGTCTTTACTGAGACACCAGGGCCTTTGTTGTGGGTGTGCCCGCCCTTGTAGGTGGTGGTCTCATTTTTCCTCACTCCCCGTATTTTTCCCCCATTTTTCCCATTTTTCTTGTGGCTTCGGTGGCATTTCTGTGGTGGCAGGAGGTCTTGGTAGGTGGCTGACTGTAGTTGTGGGCCTATTGGTACTGGCCAACTGGGTGCTACAGGTCGTGGACACCTTTCTCCATGCTGGCCGATTGTACACCACTGGCCGACTGGTGTTTATGCTAGTTGTGGTGGACATGCCCTTGTCGGCTGTCATTTAGTTGGCCGACTGTTGTATGGGGGCCATATACAATGGCCCCACAGCCCCTTGCCAATCTTGTGTCTTGTATTCGGGATCTTCTTTGTGTATATAGAGCACAGTTACACGCCTCTATCTCTCTCTCTCTCTTGTGCTGTTTTTCTGCATTGCGTTTGCTCGTGTTCCCAGATTTGGTCATCATCTCCGCTGCGTATTCTGACAAGCGCACCCCTCTGAGTCACTAAGCCGCAGTGCAGTAATCAAAGGCTTCATAAATCTGACAATGCTCTTAGCATCATGCCAAAACACAGCCTCATAAATGATGTCCTCAAACTTCTTTCATTTTGGAGTCTGGCTGCCATCCTATGTAATCCACCTGTCATTTGTAATCATGCGGTGTAAACCATGGCGACATTTCACCAACTTTTGCAGCACTATGAAGAGGTAGGCAAAGCGAGTGCTTGAAGGCTTGGCTAGCTCTGTCTCACAATTTGCCCTATAAATCCCAAGAGTTCATTGCTTTCTGCATACAAAATTGACCATAAACTCTGCCTTCTTGACTACGTCAGCCACCCATCCAATCTTTCCCACATCCTCTATGAATAGGTCAAGAGAGTGTAATGCACAAGGCACCCAACAAATGTGTGGGTAATCCCTCTCCACGAGTACCTGCAGCCTTGCAATTGCTTGCATTGTCTGTGATGACTGTGACCACATTTGCGCTTCCCACCTCCTCAATTGCCGCCTTCAGTTGGGCACAAATGTATTGAGCTGAATGAGTCTTTGCGGAACCATCAATGCTAGTCAAGAAAGTACTGCCTATGCAGCAAGACACGAGGATGTTGTTGATAAGAGGTCGTCATTTTGTGTTTGACCATCCATCACATAGTATTAGAGAGAATATGAGAGAAATTGAATAAGGAATTGATGAAAGAGGAGGAGAAAGGAAGGGGAAAAGTAGAGAGAGAGAGAAAATGAAATGATATATTAACGTCTTTAAGAGGCCATAGTGGCCTACGAGACCAAAAATGAGAGTACATCTGAAGTTGGTGTCTCATCAAAGAGAACAACTAAATGAGACTAAAAAGTACAATAAATTGATTGTCCTATAGTTATAAGAAGAGAACTGTAAGACTCCGAGATGATACTGAGTAGAAAATACTGAAAAATGTATATCAAGTAGATCCATGTATGCTGATCAGTTGAAGTGTTGCCCTCTCCTTAGATCAAGTATCTCCGCCATGGGGCTGTCTAGAATGGAGAGGTCGTAGAAGCAAGGTAGGCTCTGATCTGGCGATGGTGAGGATGCCGTGGTCGGGATCTTGGTGGGCATGGCCGACGAGCACGACATAAGATAACTGCTCTATCAGTGGTGACTCTCTGGGAGCGTGGTCGGTGCCCTGATGGCCCAATGGAGGAGGTATCAGGAGGTGTGTGGGCTGGGTTGCTGGTGCTGGTGCCGTAAAAACAATCCCATGCATCTCTGATCCTCAAACTCCATGACCCTGCGTAACGGCCCAAAACCCTCTCGGAAGAGGCAGTGATATCTCCCTCGGATCTCATAATAGACTGCTGACAAATGCGGTCATCCAAGATCTGATGCACATATCGCCCTGTCTCAATCCGCAGCTGGTGTGATGAGGTCCGGATCTGTCCAATGGCACAATGTATCCCATGTGACAGGTGTACATCCATGTACGCCGGGCGGGTGATAAAATCATCCGGTGAGAGGTGTAGAAAATGGCTCTTGTAATGAGCCATTTTCGTGCCCAAGGGCTCAAGGGGGCTAGTCCATGTCCTCTCTGTGTCCACTCTGATGATATCCAACCTGATCACGCGGTTTTGCTCTGAGCGAGTGAGATCCAAAAATGGACAATCCACACTGTAGTGAAAGGGTGGTAGTGCCTCTATCCGCAAACCATGTAGGTCAAACCATGATCTCATCTGAGCGTACCAACAATGAGTATCTCCATCCTCTGCCAACTGTATGGATGAGGTCAATGCCAATCGGGAGTACCTCTGCTGAGGGAGCTCCCATAGCCGCCTCGGTTACTACTGGTGGGGCACCCAGCTCAGCCCGAACAATCTCATGTGGTACTGATGATTTGCTCTGAATCATGCGGGCAATCATCATAATCAGTGGTCTCTCCATTTGCCTCCATCCTTCATTAGTCCCTCTCTGAGATCTGTGATGTATACTGGGCCCCCAAATTGGAGCTCAGTACAGGAGGGTCGGTGTGACAAGCGTATCAAATAGCCACAATTTGGTGCGTGGCTCCTGAAACTGTATGTGTGCACACTGCCTCTCAAGTGTCCCCAAGGCTGCATGCCCTCGAGCTAATCTAGCTGCTGCTGCCTCCTTCAGGGAGAAACGCGGTCTTGTGAAAGTAACTCCCAAGTAGACATATGACCTGATGTACTCTACCGGCTCCCCTCGGAAAGTGAACTGAGGCTCTGATCTCGTCACCCATGCCTGTGTGGTGTTAAACACCATAACCTTGGTTTTCCCAAGGTTCACTGTCAGATATCTCTGTAATCCCTCCGGAGAGTTTGTGTCACAAACCCCTATATTCTAGGGACATGCGGATGCGTGTCAGGCCTAGAAACATGCGGATGCATGTATGTATTATACCTGGGCATGTGTATGGATCGTATGAGTGGATGCATATGAGTCCAAGGACATGGCAGGACATTTGTGGACTTTCGGGCGGTGCCCGTGTGGATTCCGGCCATGCACACATGGTGTGTTATGATGGCAGGCGGAATATTTTCAAGTACAAGAATGATGATAGGTGGTTCTCCAAGTTTACATGTGCACAATGCATACATGATGCATGCCATAACTTTATTTTACTTTGTGTGACATTGTCTTGCTGCCTGGACAATGCTTGTTATTTTGGCTTGTGAAGTCCGAGGGACCGGGGACGCCCGGGCACCTTGTGGACACGTGTGTGCACTCCTGCTTGGGCCTAAAACTGTGGGCTTATGGGTTTTGCAGGTGGTAAGTGCGTCCACACTCAATTTACAGCTTATTTCATTTACTACTAAAGTTTATTGGTTTGCAGGTCCACACTCATTAATAAGTGGCCGGACAACTTATAATGCGTTCGCATTTGGTTGGACCAAAATTAATGAAGTCCGGACAGCTTATGGCCATTTCCCATTTGGTTGGACCTAAACTTATACAAACAGGACAAATGGAGCACTATGGGCTGGACACCTACCTGGACACCTTATGGGGACACTTGTCAGCCTAGTATGTGTACCCACCAGGCCCCTTATGTCACCAGGAGGTGAAACTTTTTGCAGTTGTTTTCTTTATTTACATTTCTTTATAAATATATATTTTTCTTTTCTTTCTCTTTGGTTGCTGTTGTTTTCCCCCGGGATCTCTTGGAAGGGCTTGGGCCATTGCAATGTCAGAATGGGTCAGCCAGTGGGACTTTGGACCAGTGGTTGGCTACGCCTGAGAACTGCACTGAAAGATGAATGACAGTGTCCAGGACATGGCCACTGAATGAGGGCATAGGCCGGTTTACACTAGTAAGTGGCCGCCACCGAAATGTGAATGTATCTTGAATTCTAAGCAAATTCTGAAGTGACCATAGTGGTCAAAGATGGTCAGGAGACCAGAAGGAATGCAGATGACATCATCTCTAAAATCTAGGGAACTGCTATTTTTGGCAGTGTCGGAATTGAAAAGTGTTCGCGTCAGTTTGTGTGGAATGTCAAGGGGACCAAAAGCTGACAAAGGACTGTTGTGAGAATGTGAACCAGTCAGGAGATTTTTAGCCTGGAAGATTGCATGTGGAAAAGGCTTAAAAATGTGCCAAGTGTCAAATTTTGGTGCATTTTCCTCATTGAGAAGAGGGAAGCGTGGGAATTTGGGAAGAGGAGGCTCATTTTGTAGCCATCGTGTGGTTTTGTTGCAGGAAAAACAGCTATGGTGGTGCACTCCCTTGCCCTACAACTCATGAATTGAGGGTTGAGCTTGCTCCCCACAGCCTCTCTCTCTCTTTCTCTCTCTTGCAGACTATGGAAATGCTCTCATCAGATAAAATCAGGTACAGTTGTGTGAATTTCATGTTTACATGCAAAGGTTAGTTGCCTCCTTGAACAGGAACAGGTGTAGTTGGTTCCTACACCAAAGCAAGGACGGAAGAGGGTAATAACCTCTTCAATACAATGCTGTTTCAGCACTGTTTAGGTGCTGTTTTTGGGCTGTTATGTTGCCCGGTTGATGCCAAAATGCAGTAGGACCTTGCTTTAGTCCTCCAGGACAGTACAAGGGTTATTTTGGGCTGAAAACAGAGCTGAAAACAGAGCTGAAAACAGGTCTGTGCAGAAAATTACAGCAAGCTGAATTGTGATGTTTTGGACTCCATTGGGTAGCTTGATGCCTATGGAAGTGAGCCTGTCAGTTGGGACTCATTCTGAGATGTTATGGAACAGTTTTAGTGCAGTTATGCTGGCAAATTTCTCCCAGAATTTGTAAAACTCAGCTGATGTAAGTAGAGTGCTTTGTTGCACTTGTGCTTTGTAATTTCCAACCTTTTAACAATAAAGAAATACCGCAAGGGGCGCCGGACTTCGGGGCCAATGTGTTGTTGAGCGAGGGAGCGAGGATTCTGTGATTGTGTGTCTGAGTAAGTCCAGGTTATTTGTGAATGAATTACCGCTTTATGTGTCCATAGACCGGTTTCATGGTTCCGTTGCCGGGACAGGGTCCTCTTTTCTGCAAGAGCCCGGACACGGATTGGATTGGGTGAACAGGAGACACACATAGTGAGGTACAACTGATTACAGGTGAGAAAGAGTACGGTCTCTTTCTTTGGATACAGGTTCCCTTAAACTTTCAGTTGACAGTATGACAGACAAAGGGAAAGGCAAGCTCCCTGCCGAAGAGAGTTCCTCTTCTACTCGCAGACAGCATATAGAGGTGACAGGTGCCCAGGTGTCAGCCTCTGCTCGGATGGAGCCAGTAGTAGAGCCAGCCTTGTTAGAGGAATTAAGGGGGTCACCAGGAATGATGCCTATGGAAGCTGTGAACCCTCTTTATGCCAATATAGGTGTGCAGCCCGGATTTCAAACTTATTTTAGTCCAGCTTTGGGGCCCGCAGCACCTGTCAGTGTGGCTGAATTTCCTCAACCTAGTGGACAAAGAGCAGTAAGGACTGATGCAGAAAAGGTGCAAAAGGATTACAAAGAAGGAGGTCAAGCAGTAAAGTTTGAGACTTTCAGTGGGATGCAGGACAAATTGAAAGCGCTGACTTTTATTCAGCAGTTTGATGCAGCATACACTGGGGGTAACTTTACAAAGTCTTCTATGGTGCGGAAGGCTGCTACTTTCTTGAAAGGTAATGCATTGCAGTGGTGGACCTCACTGTTGATGCAAGGACAGGCACCTGCTACATGGGTCCAATTCAAGCAGCAGTTCTCTTTTGCATGGCTGACAAACACCTTCGAAGTGGATGTGATGACAGCATGGCACAAACTGGATGCAGCTAATTGTGCAAATCTGGAAGAGTACAATAAGAAGTTTTGGGATGCACTCTTGCCAGTAACTTTTTACAGGACAGTGCCATTGTCAGAGCAAATAGAGAAGTATTGCTATGGTTTGCCCAAAGAAATCAGGGATTATTGCATTAAGACCAATGTGTCTAATATGACTCAGCTCATTGAGAATGCAAACATGGCTAATGCATTGCTACAGGGAGGTTCACGTGGCTTTAAGAGCACAGTGAAGAAGGAACCTCAAGACAAAGGACAGAAGAGGCCACTATATGGCAAGTCATTTGAAGAGAGAAAGGCTTTGATGCAAGCTGGGAAATGTTTCATCTGTGAACAGAAAGGGCATATGGCTGCAAAATGTCCACAACAGCCAGTAAAAGATGCGGAGGATAAACAAGGGCCACCCAAGAAGAAGACAATGCCGAGTGCAGGATTGATACCTGACATGGTTGGTGACCAGCCATGTGATGATGCGACAGAATTGTGCAGAGCATGGGGTAAAATCAGAGATGCTACAGTGCTGATTTTCTTTGACCCTGGTGCTCGAGCCAACTTTATTTCACTAGCATTGGCAGCCAAGTTGGGAATTCGTGCTGAAGAGATGGGACCAGTTGGACAGGCTGATTTGGCATGCCCTGGGCATTCAGTTCCTGTCACTCCCATACTTGGCAAACTTCACATGCATATACAGAGTTATGTCGACACAGAGGAGTTTCTTATCATGCCCTTGGAAGGATGTGATGTCCTATTGGGAATTCCATGGTGTCATAGGAAACATGCAGTGTTGGATGCTTTCAACAGGAAAATCACAATTGTACATAGGGACAAGACTCATGTTCTGGATGTGAAGCTGAAAGGAGAGTCTGTCCCAGTTATTTTTGCTTTTTGAACCTGAATTCTGAATGACCTGTACATTTGTATTATATGTTTGGCAATGTACAGTTTTGACGTTTGTTGTCAATGACTTAATCAATGAATGAACTTTCAGTGCTTTGAAGTTGTATCTGTTACGCTTCAAATGAATGATTTACATGTTGTGACACTAATAGTACAAGATATATGCTATCGCCCTGTGTTGCATCCGGAAACATGTATTTGAAAGGCTTGAACCTTCGATGGCACAAATGGTAGTGGGGAATCCCTATCATCGCCCCGTGTCATCCGTTGGCAGGAGATACATGCGATGACACTAATCACCTGCGGAGTCTTGTGATCGTCCTGTGTCATCCGTTTGCATGTGGACTTGCAATCGAGGTCGCTTGCTTCTTTCAAGGGGGGGTATGTCACCAGGAGGTGAAACTTTTTGCAGTTGTTTTCTTTATTTACATTTCTTTATAAATATATATTTTTCTTTTCTTTCTCTTTGGTTGCTGTTGTTTTCCCCCGGGATCTCTTGGAAGGGCTTGGGCCATTGCAATGTCAGAATGGGTCAGCCAGTGGGACTTTGGACCAGTGGTTGGCTACGCCTGAGAACTGCACTGAAAGATGAATGACAGTGTCCAGGACATGGGCACTGAAAGATGAATGACAGTGTCCAGGACATGGCCACTGAATGAGGGCATAGGCCGGTTTACACTAGTAAGTGGCCGCCACTGAAATGTGAATGTATCTTGAATTCTAAGCAAATTCTGAAGTGACCATAGTGGTCAAAGATGGTCAGGAGACCAGAAGGAATGCAGATGACATCATCTCTAAAATCTAGGGAACTGCTATTTTTGGCAGTGTCGGAATTGAAAAGTGTTCGCGTCAGTTTGTGTGGAATGTCAAGGGGACCAAAAGCTGACAAAGGACTGTTGTGAGAATGTGAACCAGTCAGGAGATTTTTAGCCTGGAAGATTGCATGTGGAAAAGGCTTAAAAATGTGCCAAGTGTCAAATTTTGGTGCATTTTCCTCATTGAGAAGAGGGAAGCGTGGGAATTTGGGAAGAGGAGGCTCATTTTGCAGCCATCGTGTGGTTTTGTTGCAGGAAAAACAGCTATGGTGGTGCACTCCCTTGCCCTACAACTCATGAATTGAGGGTTGAGCTTGCTCCCCACAGCCTCTCTCTTTCTCTCTCTTGCAGACTATGGAAATGCTCTCATCAGATAAAATCAGGTACAGTTGTGTGAATTTCATGCTTACATGCAAAGGTTAGTTGCCTCCTTGAACAGGAACAGGTGTAGTTGGTTCCGACACCAAAGCAAGGACGGAAGAGGGTAATAACCTCTTCAATACAATGCTGTTTCAGCACTGTTTAGGTGCTGTTTTTGGGTTGTTATGTTGCCCGGTGTTGGGTTACAGGCCTAAATGACCCCCTCTATGTACTCTTGTATATCTTTGTACATGGCCCTTTTTGAAGGCTTAGGATTTCTTTTTTAAAAGGTCCTTGGCCAAGTTCACATTGAACTTGGGCCAAAGACTATTTTTTTTTAAAAGGTCTCAAGACCTTACTTTTAATAAAAGGGAACACAAGGGCAAAATGCCCTAACGATTTCCCCCAAAATCGTACGATCTCTCTCTCTCTCTTTTCCGAACCTCTACGCCTCTCTCTCTGTGTGCTCACGCCTCTTTGCTGCAGCCCCCAGACCACACTATTGGACCTTGTGCATCACCTGCCACCTTCCCTGCTCCCTTTCAACTGGTATCAGAGCCTCTAGGGTTTCCCAAATTTCTGAGCAGGTGGCTGGACAGCAAGTAAAAAGGGTTTCTATCGCGACAAAATTGCTTTCCATCGCGAAGCCCCTTGTTTCCCGGGTCCCTACGGGTGCCGGCATTGACAAAACAGCCCAAAACAGGCTGTTTTTAGGTCAAAAACAGGTTATTACAGCGAAGTGCAGGTTTTATCTTGATGTATTAAGTTGTGGGAACACTTGTACATGGTCCCTACTACCCTACATCGGCCAAATTTGCTGAAAAACAGGTCAAAAACAGGGTTTTTACAGCAAATTACAGATTTGCGCAGGTTTATGCAAATGTACATGTGATGTATTTCGATTGGGGAATGTATTAATTGATGTAATTTGCGAGCATTAAGCAAGTTTTGGATGCGAAATGCCTATTTCGAGTCAATTTGCTGCACATTTATGCTAAAAATTGGGGCTTTTGCCTACATATGCTCCCAAAGGCTGTGCTTTTGCATTATGTACGCTTTGTGAGGTAGAAAACAACAATTTTTGTTGTTTTTGGGCAAAAATCAGCTTGCTGAATTTTCTGCGCAGAAAATTCAGAATTGATTATTCTTGCCTAAACTTGCATATTTTGGCTCGATTTGCTCCTGTGACCCTTTGGAGTTGCTGTGCACATTGCGGTGAGGCTACAGTTTGGTTTTGGTGCAGTTTGCCCAAAAAATTTCAGCACTTAAGCCCTCTCGTTTGTGCAACTATGGCATCGACTTCCTCTGACGTCAAGAATCTCTTTGAGATCAAGCGGTTTGAGGGAATAGGTTTTGATCTTTGGAAGGATAGGATTCAAGGAATCCTCTTCCTTAAAGATTGTGACAAGGCACTTGAAGCAGAGAAGCCAGAAGATATGTCAGATGCAGCATGGCTTACATTGAACAAGAAAGCGATTACCTACATTAAAATGGCCGTCTCTGACGAGATCTTGGTAGACCTCAAGGGTCTTGTCAATGCGTTTGAGTTGTGGGAGAAATTGAAGGCAATGTATGAGAATACGACCCCAGTTAATCAGGTGCATTTGATGCGGAAACTTGTTGGCATGCAGTTAGATGAGTCCAAGAGCGCTGTAGAGCACTTGTCGTTGTTTACAGGTACTTTATCTCAGTTACAGGACTCAGGTTTGCCCCCTTTTGATGATAAGCTCAAAGCTATCTTCTTGCTGATGACTCCTCCTGATTCTTGGGAGACATTGGTGGTCTCATTGTCAAACAATCCCAATTTGACCTTTGATGGTGTTAGGGGTTCTATATTGAACGAAGAAATCAGGAGGAAAGCAAGTGGAGAGGGTGGCAGTTCAGCCAACATGGTTAGAGGCAGGACAGAGAAGAAGACTGCTTATGCACAGAGGAGTAAGAGTAAGAGTAAAGAAAGGGGAAATGCCAGCAAAGGCAAGGGTGATGTGACATGCTATCAATGTGGCAGGAAAGGTCACAAGAAACCCGAATGCAGGTACTACAAAGCAGAGTTGGAAAGGAAGAAGAGCGGTGGAGACAAAAAGAAAGAGAAGAAGGAAGTCAAGACAGACACACAGGACAGCTCAAAGGACAAAGAGAAGGCCAATGTGGCTTCTAGTGTTATTATTGAGGAGTTGTCAGATGTAGAGGACATCCTATGTGCCACTTTGTCAGCCGACGATGCTCATGAGTTTGATGTCTCTCTCAATGTTCATGCACAGGACATGCAGATCACCAAGAGTGATCTCATTGATGCTTTGTTGACTGTTAATGATGCATTATCTCAGACTTGGATAGTCGATTCCGGTGCTTCGTTTCATGTGACTCCTATCAAGGAGTGTTTCTCTACTTTTAATGCAGGCAGCCATGGTCATGTATACCTTGGAAACAATCATGCATGTTCCATTGAGGGTATTGGCACTGTGCATCTTTCTATAGATGGCACAAATGAGCTTGTCTTGCATGATGTTAGATATGTGCCGGGAATCAAGAAAAGTCTGCTTTCTGTTGGCCAGATGGATATGCATGGTTATAGCATTTTGTTTGAGAAAGGATCATGGAAGATGACCAAAGGCTCAAGGCTGATTGTGAAAGGTACAAAGAAAGGGACACTTTACTGCTTGCATGGAAAGGCCTTGTTGGGCAAATTTATTGCTTTGGCTGAAATTAACTCACATATGGAGTTGTGGCATAAGAGGCTTGGCCATATGAGCCAAAAAGGCCTTACTAAGCTTGGTAATTTGAATAAGCTTGATGCTAAAGGCACAAAACTTGACTTTTGTAATGAATGTCAATATGGTAAGCAAGTGAAGAGTTCTTATTACTCCGGTGTCTCTCGCAAATCTAATGTGCTTGATCTTGTACATTCTGATGTTTGTAGCATGCCTACCAAATCTATGGGGGGTGCACACTACTTTGTTTCCTTTGTTGATGATCATTCTAGAAAAACTTGGGTTCATTTGCTCAGATCTAAGGATGAAGCCTTTGCTGCGTTTAAGAAGTTTCATGCATTTGTGACCACCCAAACAGGTAGAAAGCTGAAATGCTTGCGTACGGATAATGGGGGTGAGTTCACAAGTGGTGAATTTAATAAATTTTGTGAAAATTTGGGCATTAAGAGGGAGCTTACTGTTCCATACAGCCCCTCTTCTAATGGTGTGGCTGAAAGATATAATAGGACTCTATGTGAGAGGGTGAGATGCATGCTGTCCGCAGCTAATCTCCCTCATGGATTTTGGGGAGAAGCTCTAAAAACTGCAGTGCATATATGTAATCGATCCCCTCACATGTCTTTGAAAGGTGACATCCCTGAGGAGGTTTGGTCTGGCAAACCTGCTTCATATGATCACTTACGCGTCTTTGGTTGCGAAGCGTTTGTGCATATAAGACCTGAGTTGAGGAGTAAGTTGGATGCAAAGTCCATTAAAGGCCTCTTCATGGGATATGGTGAAGAAGGTGAAATGGGCTACAGGATTTGGTTACCTCAACTCAAAAGGGTTGTGCGCAGCCGGGATGTTGTTTTTAATGAGGCAAGGCTCCTTAAAAACAATTGTGCCTCTAAGGATGACCATAAAAAGGTTAAATTTCAGCATGTACAGCCACCTGTTAGGCCTGATTTTGACCCTCAGGATGCACCACATATGACTGAAAATGTTGATGAACCAGTGGTGTTTGAGCCAGATGATGTTGGACAGCAAAATGAGGCTCCTGAAGGGCATTTGCAGCCACATAACAATGCTGAAAACGGGGCTGAAAATGATGTACAGCAGCCCCTTGTTGATGATTTGATTGTGCCACCTGATGTAGACCCATTGCCAGAGAATGTGGATCATTGGGTAAGGCGGTCGACTCGTCCAAGGCGGAATGTGAGTAGATATGATCCCTCTTTGCATTATATTATGCTGACAGATGAGGGGGAGCCTCTTACTTATAAAGAGGCAAAGACATGTGAGCACAGTAAGAAGTGGAAGCTTGCTATGCAGGAAGAGATCAAAGCTTTGCATTCGAATGATACTTGGGACTTGGTGGAATTGCCCAAGGGAAGGAAAGCCATTCCTAACAAATGGGTGTATAAAATCAAGACAGTTGATGCAAAACCCAAGTATAAAGCAAGGCTGGTTGCAAAGGGATATGCCCAAACGAAGGGCATAGACTTTCAGGAAGTGTTCTCTCCTGTAGTGAAGATGACCACTTTGCGTGTATTGTTTGCCATAGCGGCTGCCCTTGATTTGGAATTAGACCAAATGGATGTGCATACAGCTTTCTTGCATGGCGATGTTGATGAGGAACTTTACATGAAGCAGCCCGAGGGCTTTGTTATTCCTGGAAAGGAACATTTGGTATGTAGGCTTAAAAGAAGCTTGTATGGGCTGAAACAAGCCTCTAGACAATGGTACAAAAAGTTTGATGCTTTCATGCTCAAACATGGGTACAAAAGGAGCCATGCAGATCACTGTTTGTACACAAAATTTGATGAGGATGGCAGCCCTATCATTCTTGTGCTCTATGTAGATGATATGTTGATTGCTGGGAAGAAAAGAAGCACTGTTGATGCTCTTAAACAGCAGCTGAAATCTGCGTTTTCCATGAAAGACCTTGGGGCAGCTGAACATGTTCTTGGAGTAAGGATTAGAAGGCAAAGGGACCAGCGCATATTGTATTTGTCTCAAGAAAAATACATTGAAAAGGTGCTGGACAGGTTTAACATGGCTAATGCAAAGCCTCTTGGTGTGCCATTACAGCCATATGTTAAGTTCTCCAAGGATGATTGCCCCAAATCTGATCAGGCAACCAATGATATGCAAGGTGTTCCTTATGCATCAGCTTGTGGTTCACTTATGTATGCTATGGTTGCTACTAGGCCTGACATAGCCCATGCAGTGGGAGTTGTGAGCCGATTTATGGCTAATCCAGGCAAATTGCATTGGGATGCAGTAAAGTCCATTATGAGGTATTTAAAAGGGACTAAAAACAAATGCCTTTGTTATGGTAAGGGTCCTTTGGAATTGAAGGGATTTTGTGACTCTGACATGGCTGGTGATGTGGATACACGCAAATCCACAAGTGGTTATGTATATACTCTTGCAGGAGGTGCTGTCTCATGGTGCTCTAGACTACAAAAGATAGTTGCACTGTCTACTACAGAGGCTGAATATATTTCAGCCACTGAGGCTTCCAAAGAAGCCATATGGTTGGCACGTTTATGCAGTGAGTTTGGTTTGCCTGACAAGGCACCTATGCTTGGTTGTGATAGCCAGAGTGCCATATGTCTGGCAAAGAATGCCATGTTCCATGCGCGCACAAAGCATATTGACGTGCGGTATCACTTCATTAGGGAAGTGCTTGAGGATGGCCTTATCACAGTTGTTAAGGTACATACGTCACAAAACCCTGCAGATGCTCTCACTAAGTGCTTACCCAAAGCACAACATCAGCTATGCATACAGATGGTGGGAGTGACTTAGCTTAAAGGCGCCATTTATGCCTTTAAGTGGGAGGTTGTTGGGTTACAGGCCTAAATGACCCCCTCTATGTACTCTTGTATATCTTTGTACATGGCCCTTTTTGAAGGCTTAGGATTTCTTTTTTAAAAGGTCCTTGGCCAAGTTCACATTGAACTTGGGCCAAAGACTATTTTTTTTTAAAAGGTCTCAAGACCTTACTTTTAATAAAAGGGAACACAAGGGCAAAATGCCCTAACGATTTCCCCCAAAATCGTACGATCTCTCTCTCTCTCTTTTTCGAACCACTACGCCTCTCTCTCTGTGTGCTCACGCCTCTTTGCTGCAGCCCCCAGACCACACTATTGGACCTTGTGCATCACCTGCCACCTTCCCTGCTCCCTTTCAGCCCGGTTGATGCCAAAATGCAGTAGGACCTTGCTTTAGTCCTCCAGGACAGTACAAGGGTTATTTTGGGCTGAAAACAGAGCTGAAAACAGGTCTGTGCAGAAAATTACAGCAAGCTGAATTGTGATGTTTTGGACTCCATTGGGTAGCTTGATGCCTATGGAAGTGAGCCTGTCAGTTGGGACTCATTCTGAGATGTTATGGAACAGTTTTAGTGCAGTTATGCTGGCAAATTTCTCCCAGAATTTGTAAAACTCGGCTGATGTAAGTAGAGTGCTTTGTTGCACTTGTGCTTTGTAATTTCCAACCTTTTAACAATAAAGAAATACCGCAAGGGGCGCCGGACTTCGGGGCCAATGTGTTGTTGAGCGAGGGAGCGAGGATTCTGTGATTGTGTGTCTGAGTAACTCCAGGTTATTTGTGAATGAATTACCGCTTTATGTGTCCATAGACCAGTTTCACCTTAGGTGGCACTGGAAAAAGGCGCCTCCCTCAAGAGGCCTTTTGGGCTATTTTATTCATTATTCAACACATTGGAGAGCTGGTTGGAGCTTTGGGAGTTGCTACAGGGCTGGTTGCTTGCTTCCCGGACTCACACAAGCTTGGACAACGATCCCCACACTCTTCTAAAGGGCTGGTTGGTAAATTTCAGACCTGCAATTTCTGGTTATTGCGAGTTTTGGGCTGGTTACAGGTGTCCAAAGTCAACTTGGACAGTACAGGACAGCTCTAGGGACCTCCACAGGGCTGTAGGACCCTTTACAGGTGGATTTCTCGCGATAAAAAGTTGCTGTTTTGGACTGGTTATTGCACAAAACAGGCCGGACAGCAATGGAATATGTGAGCATGGATGTGTCTCAAGGATTCCTGGTGTAACAGGTGCTTAGGGCAAGCATTGGGGACACTTGCTCGCGGAGAACACAGGTTTCTGGATCAGTTTCTCGCGTGGAAACAGGGCCTAAAGATCCATTTATATCTTGTGCAGGGCGGAGTACCTGTGAGGATTGTGATACTCTTGTGCAGGGCGGATGTACCTGTGTGTAGGGCGGATGTACCTACAGATTCTCTTGTTTGAAATGTATTCATTCATGATGTATTTGGAAGAATCAGGTGCAGGCTGGTGGTGAATCCCCAGGCACCCGTAATCTTGTACTTTGCAGACTCTTTTGGTAATATAACCTAAAGGGGGGGGGGGGGGGGGGGGTCAGCCTATCATCGGCCCCTTTATGTGGTGTACTGTCATTTTCAGCTTTGTGGTTGTAATGCTCAAGTATTAAGTGCTCAGAATCTTGTTCACATTTATACGATTCCAATACACGCGTCCGCCTCCCGTTACATTGGTATCAGAGCTCAGTTTTTCCCCTCATTGGAAAACGGTCTGAAGCTTGGAATCATAAGTGGTGACCTGATTTGAGTGTCATGGACAGCCACATTTCTGACAGTGTGGAGAACACACAGGACCGTGAATTTCATGGTACAAAGGATGCAAGAGATGCTGCAGGCAATGATGTCTATGGAGATGCAAGTACTCATGACACTATGCATTCTGATTGGAATCTTTGAGGCGTCAAGTGCGACGCTATAGGGCTGAAACCGAAGAGCTTAGGTCATTGAAAAATGACCCGGATGTACAAGGGTGTTGGCTGCGAAGGCAAAGGCTTCGGTCCATGAAGTCAGCCTCAAGAGTTCAAGTCCGGTGACAAGGATGTAAAGTTTGAAAACTTTCAGGGACGGATGGACTCTACCAAAGCACTTGCTTTCATTACACAGTTTGAGATAGCTTTTTGCAATGAAGACTTTTCGGAAAAGTCTATGCTTAGGCATGTGGGAATGCATCTCAAGGATACGGCAAGTGATTGGTGGCTTGCAAAAATACTTGATGGAAGTGCTGCCCAACTTGGTTTTCTTTCAAAATTCAGTTTTATGATCAATTCTTACCACCAAACTTTGCAAAGGATGTACGCAAGGAGTGGGACTGGCTGTCCCAAGATGAGGGAGAGTCCGTTGCTTCATACATAGCAAAGTTTTGGAAAGTCCTTCTCAAGGTTACTCCCTTCATGAAGATTGGAGAGGACGAGAAGAAGAGAAAGTTTGAATCGGGGCTCCATCACATTATCCAACAAAGCTTGGGAGTGTACCCAAATAAGACCATACAAGAGCTTATACACTCAGCCATGATTGCGGAGAACTTGCACATAAAAGCACCCACAAATAAGCCATTTGCAGGTCATAACAAGAGCAAATTCAGGGCTGGTTATGACCAGAAAAAGGGTGGACAGCCACCTAAGAATGCTCCCAAAGATGGCCGAGATGCAAAGGATGACTCTGAAAAGAAGCCGGGGGGTAAACGCCACAATTTTGGGCTCTCAAAACAGCAATTGGAAGAGTACAGGAAGGCTGGAAAATGCTTTAAGTGTGGCAGTAAAGATCATCTATATCCTAAATGCCCACAGAATCCTAAGAATGCTGAGCCTAATGTGCAAAAGCCTCTTGTGAATGTTGTACCCGATGTGCAGGGTAATACAGGGCTTGAGCCCAAGAGTAGAGTCATATGCAAGGCTTGGGGCAAATTGAAGGATCAGCCCGCTTTGTTTCTTTTTGATGATGCTTCCACAGATAACTTTATATCCGTACAGATGGCTGCCGCCATAGGTCTTAATGTGGAAGACATGGGAATGCAAATGAATACAGATGCCGCCTTTGAGGGCAAACAGGTTGATGTAACTCCGGTCATTGGTAAGCTCCGTGTACATATACAGGACTACCTCGACCATGAGAGCTTTTTAGTGGCTCCTCTTACAGGTTGTGATGTTTTGTTGGGGATGCCCTGGCATCACCGTTTAGAGCCTATTAAGGCTTACAAAGAGAAGAAAATCAGCTTTGTACATAGAGGCCGTGAGCACTCTATAGATGCTGGTACTACTGGAAGTACCATACCTCTTGTAAGCCATGTACAAATTAATAAGGCAATAAAGAAATCAGCTTGTTCTTACTTGGTTTTTGTACGTGATACCATTGAACATTCTAGTGTTGATGTTAGTACATTAGATCAAGACAAGCTTAACTTTTTGAATGAGTTCCAAGATTGTTTCGCGAATGCTTTGCGAGCAAGGTTGCCACCAGAGAGGCCAGAAGATCATTGCATAGATCTAATTCCCGGTAGCTCTCCACCTAATAGGCCACCATGCAGGGTGAGTGCTAGTCAACAAGAAGAGATTATGGCACAGGTGAATGAACTTTTGGAAAAGGGTTTGATTTGGCCTAGTTCCTCGCCATATTGCTCGCCGGTACTTCTTGTTCAAAAGAAGGATGGTACTTACAGGATGTGTGTTGATTACCGTGCCCTCAATAAGATAACCATCAAGAATCGGTTTCCCATTCCGCGCATTGATGACATCTTGGACAAGCTTGAAGGTTTGGCATGTTTCAGCCGAATAGACCTCAAGAGTGGGTATCATCAAGTGAGAGTGGCACCTCAAGATGTACACAAGCTTGCATTCAGGACAGCCTTTGGTCTTTATGAGTTTTTGGTGGTGCCTTTTGGCCTTACAAATGCACCCGCTACCTTCAACAGGATGATGGACAGGGTATTCAGAAAGCATAGAAAGTTCACGGGTATATTCTTTGATGACATTATTGTATTCTCAAAGAATGAAGCCCAACATCGTGAGCACCTGGCTATTTTGTTTAAAGAGCTTAAGGAAAATCAGCTCTACATAAATGCAAAAAAGAGTGAATTCTTCCTCCCAGAGATTCACTATCTTGGTCACATTGTATCAAAGGATGGTGTGCGCATGGATCCCGCAAAGATACAAGCCATGCAAGAATGGCCAGAGCTGAAATCAGTCCATGAAGTGAGGAGCTTCCTTGGTTTATGTGCTTATTACAGGAGGTTCGTCAAGCATTTTGCTTTCATTGCCGCTCCGTTACATGACTTAACGAAGAAGAAAGCAATCTTTAAATGGACACAAGAAGAGAGAGATGCCTTTCAAAAGTTGAAGAGTGCAATCATCTCGGGACCGGTACTCATTATTCCGGATTTGCACAAACCTTTTGTGGTGGAATGTGATGTTTGTGGGGACTGCATAGGGGCTGTTTTGAACCAAGAAGGACATGCCATTGCCTATGAGAGCAGACGCTTGCAACATGCAGAGCTTCACTTACAGGTTTATGAGAAGGAGTTGTTGGCTGTAATTCATGCCCTTACTATTTGGAAACACTATCTTTTAGGGGCTGATTTTATGGTCAAAACTGATCATCAAAGTTTGAGATACTTTTTGACTCAAAGCAAGCTCTCAGAGAAGCATATGAGATCGGCAAATTTCCTCTCAATGTTTTATTTTCAGATTTTACACACTCCAGGGAAAAAGAATGTGGTGGCGGATGCCTTATCTAGACGACCACAGGTTCATGCTATTACAGTTGCATACCATGAGGACTTATCGGATATGCGTAATACTTATCATCTGGATGAGGATTTTGCACATGTATGGGCTGATTTGCAAGAGGGTATGGCTGTCCCATCTTATGTCATAAGAGATGGATATCTCATGATGCAAAATCGTATGTGTGTGGTAAAGAACCTTCGCCATAAGGTTATGGATGAGTGTCATGCTCCTCCATATGCAGGTTATAGAGGCATTTTGGCCACAGCACAAGCTTTGGAGAGGTATTTCTTTTGGCCACATATTCGCAAGGATATTGAAGCATATGTACGTGAATGTATGGTATGTCAAAAGGTCAAGTTTGACAGACATAAAGCACCTGGATTGCTTCAGCCTTTGCCTATACCAAATGAACCATGGGAAAGCATTGCTATGGATTTTATTATGGATTTGCCAAGGACGCCACAGGGAAACGATGCTATTTGGACCATTATTGACAGGTTTAGCAAGCAGGCACATTTCATTCCCGTGCGCAAGACAATAAAGCCAGATCATATGGCTAGGATATTTTTGGCACAGATATTCAAACACCATGGCATGCCTAAATCTATTGTGGGGGATAGAGATCCTAGAACCACAAGCTTATTTTGGCGCGCATTGTTTGACAATATGGGTACAAAGCTGAACTTCTCATCAGCTTACCATCCACAGACAGATGGGCAAAGTGAAATAGCAAATTCAGCCGTCCTCGACTTGCTGAAATCTTATGTATCCGACCGCAAATCGGATTGGGAGAAGTATTTACCACTTGTGGAGTTTGCCTACAACAATACGGTACATACTTCTACGGGCAAGGCGCCCTTTGAGATTATCTATGGCAAGGTGGTACTACCACCCATCCTTCGTACAAAGGATGAGATTTTTGCAGCAGATGAGTATGTCAGAGACTTGGATACTGCATTTGCACAGGTACGGACAGCCATAGAGAGGTCTCAAACCAAGAATAAAAAAGCAGCTGATAAGCATAGAAGGGATGTACAATTCAAGCAAGGTGATTGGGTCTTGCTGAAATTTGAAAAGGCACGCCTTCGGAAGAGGCCAGGAAAAGAGGGAAAGTACCCTAAGCTTTCCAACAGGTACTATGGACCTTTTCAGATCTTGGAGAAGATCAATGATGTTGCATTTCGGCTTGTACTTCCAGATCATTGGAACATGCATAATGCTTTTCATGTGAGCCTATTGAGGCCTTATGTGGGACCGACACCGTTTGAGCCGGTTTTGGAAGACCCACCCGAGGTGGATGAGCTGGAAGAGATTCTTCAACCTGAACAGATTGTTTTTCACAAGGAACGAAAGCTTGCGGGAGGCAAACTTGTTCGTAGGTACCTTGTGAAGTTCAAGAATTATTCAGCTTTGGATGCGAAATGGATGGATGAGGCCTACTTCGAGGATTACCCAGATCTTTTGAAGGCCTATCTGGAGGCTTTTCAGTTGCGGTCAACTGAAAAGAAGCCGGGGGGATGTCACAAACCCCTATATTCTAGGGACATGCGGATGCGTGTCAGGCCTAGAAACATGCGGATGCATGTATGTATTATACCTGGGCATGTGTATGGATCATATGAGTGGATGCATATGAGTCCAAGGACATGGCAGGACATTTGTGGACTTTTGGGCGGTGCCCGTGTGGATTCTGGCCATGCACACATGGTGTGTTATGATGGCAGGCGGAATATTTTCAAGTACAAGAATGATGATAGGTGGTTCTCCAAGTTTACATGTGCACAATGCATAAATGATGCATGCCATAACTTTATTTTACTTTGTGTGACATTGTCTTGCTGCCTGGACAATGATTGTTATTTTGGCTTGTGAAGTCCGAGGGACCGGGGACGCTCGGGCACCTTGTGGACACGTGTGTGCACTCCTGCTTGGGCCTAAAACTGTGGGCTTATGGGTTTTGCAGGTGGTAAGTGCGTCCACACTCAATTTACAGCTTATTTCATGTACTACTAAAGTTTATTGGTTTGCAGGTCCACACTCATTAATAAGTGGCCGGACAACTTATAATGCGTTCGCATTTGGTTGGACCAAAATTAATGAAGTCCGGACAGCTTATAGCCATTTCCCATTTGGTTGGACCTAAACTTATACAAACAGGACAAATGGAGCACTATGGGCTGGACACCTACCTGGACACCTTATGGGGACACTTGTCAGCCTAGTATGTGTACCCACCAGGCCCCTTAGGTGGCACTGGAAAAAGGCGCCTCCCTCAAGAGGCCTTTTGGGCTGTTTTATTCATTATTCAACACATTGGAGAGCTGGTTGGAGCTTTGGGAGTTGCTACAGGGCTGGTTGCTTGCTTCCCGGACTCACACAAGCTTGGACAACGATCCCCACACTCTTCTAAAGGGCTGGTTGGTAAATTTCAGACCTGCAATTTCTGGTTATTGCGAGTTTTGGGCTGGTTACAGGTGTCCAAAGTCAACTTGGACAGTACAGGACAGCTCTAGGGACCTCCACAGGGCTGTAGGACCCTTTACAGGTGGATTTCTCGCGATAAAAAGTTGCTGTTTTGGACTGGTTATTGCACAAAACAGGCCGGACAGCAATGGAATATGTGAGCATGGATGTGTCTCAAGGATTCCTGGTGTAACAGGTGCTTAGGGCAAGCATTGGGGACACTTGCTCGCGGAGAACACAGGTTTCTGGATCAGTTTCTCGCGTGGAAACAGGGCCTAAAGATCCATTTATATCTTGTGCAGGGCGGAGTACCTGTGAGGATTGTGATACTCTTGTGCAGGGCGGATGTACCTATGAAGAGGCTTGTGCAGGGCGGATGTACCTGTGTGTAGGGCGGATGTACCTACAGATTCTCTTGTTTGAAATGTATTCATTCATGATGTATTTGGAAGAATCAGGTGCAGGCTGGTGGTGAATCCCCAGGCACCCGTAATCTTGTACTTTGCAGACTCTTTTGGTAATATAACCTACAGCCTATCATCGGCCCCTTTATGTGGTGTACTGTCATTTTCAGCTTTGTGGTTGTAATGCTCAAGTATTAAGTGCTCAGAATCTTGTTCACATTTATACGATTCCAATACACGCGTCCGCCTCCCGTTACAGTTTGAGATTAGAACAATATCATCAGCATATAACAAGATGGGTATCAACACCCTTGCAAGGCATGCCCCTGGGCCTCCCAATCTGTCTACATAATTAGAGACCGCATCAATGTACAGTCTAAAGAGGGTGGGCGATAGCAGGCATCCCTGCTTCACCCCTATTGTGCTGGTCACCCTATGAGATAGTCCGCCTGGAGCTCGGACTCTGCCTGTCTCACAGACTCATACAAAGCATATATCCCCCACTGCATATCCTTGGGTACCTCAATGTCATGCAATCTGTGCATAAGCTTGGCATGTGGTACGGTATCGAAGGCTTTGCGGAAGTCCACAAAGCAGCAGTATATCCTTCTCTTCTGTGCCCTGCCTTCTTCAATAAGTGCCCGAAGTGTCAGTATGTGATCCAAGGTAGTAAATCCTCTCCTGAAGCCAGCCTGTCCATGTGCTCGATGACCATGCCTCTCTGCCCATCGACTCAGCTCCGACTCCAATATAGAGCCATATAATTTGGCGTAGTAACGACCAATCATGATCGTCCTGTAGTTGCCTGGTACCATGGGTTCCCCACTCTTAAAGAGTGGTACAATGATCTGCTCTTCCAGCTTGTTGGGAAACCCTCACAAATGGCACGATTAAACACATGTACGATGAGCGGAGCCAAAGTGTCTCGTGCATATGAGAAGTGCTCTCCAACTAGCCCATCATGATCCTGAGCCTTTCCATTCTGTAACCTGTCTATCGCATCTAGCACCATCCGCATAGTAAAAAAGTTGCTGCTAGCCGGTCTAGCTCCCAATGGAGGGGGGGTGCGGGGCTGTCCTAGTGCATCATATAGCTCTCTAGCATAAGTATGCCATGCCTCAGGTGCAGTAATCGGAGTACCAGGCTATCTCTCCTGAAACATCTTCCATGCCCTCTTGCTGTCCTTCCCCAGGAAGAGTTGGTAGATCTCCTCCTCTAGCTTAGCGAGATAGGCTCGTTTCTTCCTCCGCACAAGGCGCCGAAAGATCATCCTGGCCTGTTTATGCGTGTGAGACCCAATGGCAAAATCACGTTGTAGCTGTGCTCGTGTCTCACGACACTCATCATCATACTAACTGTTATGTGGGGCAGTGTTGCGGGGGTGGGTGGAAGGGATCATAGTGCAGGGAAACACATATGAGGCGGATGCATGTAGTACACCTGCCAATCACGCATATGAGGCGGATGCATGAGAGAGAGAGAGAGAGAGAGAGAGAGAGAGAGAAAGAAAGAAAGAAAGATATATTAACGTCTACAAGAGGCCAAAGTCGGCCTATGAGACAAAAAATACAACTGTGTTCTTCCGGTCATCGGAAGACAAGGAAAAGAAAGAAAAGAAAAAAGTGTGCATGTGTTTGGATACAAATGTGAATCATCATGGATCGGTGGAGCCCATATACAAACAATATAAAGGGGTGTGGGGATGTGGATGGAGTGCTAAGGCAAGATGCATCTCTATATGCTGAAGGGGTAGTACAAGCATGCTATGTAGATCTATGTCTAACTCTCTCTCTCTCTCTCTCTCTCTCTCTCTCAGCATATAGAGATATGCTGAGAGAGAGAGAGCTTGTGCGCAGAGAAGACAACGGCCACACGACACACGACAACTCCCAGCCACATGACATGCAGCCAGTTTTAGAACCTTAACAAATCGATTTTTTTGGAAGACTACAAAGGCTCACGTTTTTTATCATATAGACGTTTTTTATTCAAAAAAACGTGACGTAGTGTACTTTATATAACAGACGCGTGCTTTAGCTTCTATGAGTCCAAGGACAGTTAGGCACGAGCTACGTAGGTCATTCTCTGAGCTTTAGAGGTCAATCAGATGTCAGTTCTCTTAACCCACTTGGAGAAAGCATCATTCAGAAGCATGTAGTTGTCAGCCTTAGCATTAGATGCATGTAGGCATGTTTAGGTTCATTACACATAGAAGGGGCCAGCCCCAACTTGGGCTAGCCTTTGCAAAAGGCATCCAAGCCTTTGCCAAGTAGTTGGCCAAGCTGGTGGCTTTTGTTCCTAGTCGGCCAGCAGCCAACTAGGCATACAGCCTAACCAGCACTTTGGGCAACCGACAGGTATTTTGCAGCAGCCGACTTGGGCTTATTCAGTCGTGAGCCTGTGCAAATAACTGACTGTCATATTATGTAGTCGTGGGCATTTTTGCAGCAGCCGACTGTCAATATTCAGTCGTGTGGACATGTTTTGCAGGCCGATAGCCCTTTCTAGTAGCCGACCAGCAGTAAGAGGACATATATATGTTAGAATGCACAAGATACAAAAGGTGTGGGGGGCAGGGCCTGTTAGAAGTCATCTCCTGTCTTTCTGTAGACACTAGGGCCTTTGTTGTGGGTGTACCCACCCTTGTAGGTGTTTTCTCATTTTTCCTCACTCTCCGTATTTTTCCTCCATTTTTCCCTATTTTTATGTGGCTTGGGTGGCAGCCCTATGGTGGAAGGAGGACCTTTGATGCTAGCCGACTGCATTTGTACATGCTGGTGCTGGCGATTGTTTTGCTTCAGGTCCACGACCTCCCACATGAGCTGGTCGACACCCCTGCAGAGTAGGCCGACTGTTTTTTGGCTGGTCGTGGAGGTTTAGTGCCAGTCGGCTGCCTCTGAAACAGGCCGACTGCACTATGGGGGCCCCCAGTCCCTTGTCACATTTGTATCACTTCGGGATCTTCTTTGTGTATATAGAGCAGAGTTACACGCCTCTATCTCTCTCCCTCTATTGTGCTGTTTTTTCCTGCATTGCATTTGCTCGTGTTCCCAAATTTGGTCATCATCTCCGCTGTGCATTTTGACATGGTATCAGAGCCCCGGCGTGTGTGGTCCTGGGCGGCTCAGGCGTGTGTGGTCCTGGGCGGCTCAGGCGTGTGGTCCTGGGGGCGACCCCCTCGCGCCTCAGTGGCTTGCAGATTTCGAATCGAGGGAGGGTGTTGGAAGGTTGGCGATTTTGAGCGTGTGATCTATGGCTAGAAGGTGCCTTGGACTATCCCATAAGTGGAAGCATGGGAAGTTGAAGAGCCATATATAGGCTACAGTGGCACCTTGTCATAATCATCTCCTCCGGCCGGTGTTTTGGGAGGCAGCTCACCGGGAGATGGGAGCTCGGTGGAGGGATGTTGGAGTGCCCGTTGGGGGTGTTTGTGGAGCTCGATGGTGATACGTCTTCTACGTGCGTTAGTCTTCCGCTGCGCATTCTGACATGGTATCATAGCACGAGGCTGCTTGAAGATCTTGGAGACGTGGAGAGCAAAAGATGACATGGTATCAGAGCCATAGGCTGTTGATAGTTCTTGGGATTTGTGTGAGCAAGAGGGGGACTGTTGTGTTGCTGATTGGTGGACTGTACGGGACTGTTTGAGAAGAGGACAAGCAAGAGGACAACGGGCTGATTTGCTGGACAACCACTTGCAGGTGTAAGTTTTTCTTTGTTCCCACCCACCCACCCTTTTTCAAAGTACATCCCCGCAATGGCAGATCTGTTAGAGATGGCCGAGAGGCATGTGAAGATCCCTACACTCCCAACGTTCCCGGTGGACCGTCAGTTGGACGGGAACAACTACAGCATATGGAAGGTTATGATGGAATCTGTTCTGGAGTCTTATGACCTTGCTGATTTCATCGTTGTTGGGGTTCCACGCCAGAAGTAGAGGAAGGGGAGCTACTGTCGATCCGAATGGACCGGGAGGCACAGGCACAGATGTGGGATCGTGTCAACGCGAGGGTCCGTTCATTTATCTTCCTCAACTGCACACCGCAGGTAATCAATCATGTAAAGCATATGACGCTGGCCAAAGGTATATGGCAGCATTTGGCTTCTCTCTACAACAGGGTATCGCCCATGAAGAGGATTTCCTTGGAAGTACAGTTGCGGGTTATGAGCCTTGCAAAGTCGTCGACGATGCAGAAGCATATTAACAAGCTGCAGGCTCTTCAGCAAGAAGTTCTTCAGGCTGGGAAGGAGATATCGTCGGAGGACATGGCCATAATATCTCCAAAGTTCCAACGTTTCTCTCTAAGTCAAAATCAATTTCCAAAGATCCAGTACCAGAAGTCATTGAGAAAGAGGAGGAAGTTCCAGCAATTCTCTCCAAATCCATTGAGGAGGATGAGTTAAGTGTTTCAGTAGTTCCAGAGGAGGTAGATCTCTCCAAATCCTATTCCGAGGAGGATGAGGTCAACCCCACAGTTTCCATGGAGTCTACCGTGCCAACAGAGCATCCTAAGTTAGAGGGGCCGGTTCCAGCGCGTGGAGTTTCCAAGCAGGCAATGGCAAAGCCATCCAAGAAGCAAGCAGATTCGGTAGCCGTGCTACCTAAGTCAGTTTCGAAGATTGTGTGGGTGCCTCCACAACAACAAAGTTCCCGCATTTTTGAGGACCCATACGGGAGTAGAGCAAAGGCACATCATGTGCCCCAGTGTTCCAAGTTCAGCAGGAGGGAACACCGCAGAGCTCTCGCATGGACTCGCGAGACTCTAACCAATTGACTGACCTTGGCCACCCTTTTATAGGCTCTTGGCCGGTCACCGGGCGTCCACACATGGGCGCCCGTGCGTCAATCCATCCCTAGCCCAGCTCGCCAATCAGCCAACCTAGCTCCAAGCTACCCCAAGCCTCGAAGCTAGTCTTGTGTGCGTGCTGCACACGGTAGATACACTCAGTGCACATGACACATGGCCACTACGAATTTGTGGTGATGCTCTTTGGCCTCACCAATGCACCAGCGACGTTCAACAAAATGATGTCTTGGGTTTTTCAAGATCTCATTGGCAAATGTGTCTTCATCCTATTAGATGACATTCTTATCTTTTTAGGGATTGTAGAGCAGCATGAGCGAGATGTGGTACAGGTTTTGCAACTCTTGCAGGACAACGAGTTGTTTATCAATGCCAAGAAGAGTGAGTTTGGAGTACAAGAAATCCATTACCTAGGATACATCATCAGTTCTTGAGGTAGTAGCCTCGACCCTGAAAAGGTACTTTCTCAGTTGGGATGTTTCCACTACAGCTCGAGAAATCCGCTCATTCGTGGGTCCTTGTTATGTCTGCGGCACCCACATGGATAAGTTTTTTGACCTTGCAGCACCTCTTACTGAGTTGCTCAAGGGCGTGAAGACTCGTTGTTAGAAAGTGTCCGTCACGGGCAAGGCTCTAAGGGCATTCCAGGCAATGAAGAAAGTTGCCTCTCAGTCACTAGTTTTGAAGTTGGCATCATGGGATGATTCTTTCAAGGTGATTATCGATGCCAGTAACCTTGCCATTGGAGCTGTTTTACAGCAAGATGGTAGGCCAGTGGCTTATTATAGCCACAAATTGAATAACGTCAAAAAGAATTATTCAGTGTATGACAAAGAGTTCTTGGGGGTGATGAAACCGATCCCGTCAAGTGGGAAAGACTCCGTTGGACACCCACACGCTTAATAGCACAACTTTAAAACCACAAATTTGAAATGGACAACTTAATACAACTTGAAATTTAAATGAAATGAAATGGAAAAATGAACACCAGCACTGGGGCCGGAACGGGCCGACCCCCCCCTCAATATATGATATATTTATTGGGAGTATTTAATGAATACAATGCTCCATGGGTTCATTTACATATGAAAACAGTACCAAACAAATAGGCTCGAATTTCGATGTAGAAGCTCGAAGCAGTACGACCACTAGTGTGGTCCAATCTCTACGGTCCTGTGCTTTCACTGGACTCCGCGGAGAGCGCCTCACTGGTGTTCCGAGACCACGCACAAACAGGCGCTCTCGTACTAACGCCTGGCTCTCCCGATCTCAGCACCTTTGGACCGATGTTCTCCAATAGAGCTTGGACAACCCGGCACCGAACGGGTGTTGGCTGAGCGGGATGAATCCTTTATCAGATTTAAACATAAAATACTTTATTCAAATTTGAAAGTCACTTACTTGTAGATGGGTGATAGAGAACCAATACTTGTGGTGTTTGTGTAGAATTTGAAGCCACCCAGGAGATATGAGATCCTCTTGTAGCCGGTTGAGAGGATGTGCAGCCTTCTTGTGGAGGAGGAAACGTTGGAGAAGTGGTCTTTGGATAGTTTGAATCATCCACGGGAAGAATACAACTGCGGAAAGAGAAGCATGTCTAGTCGCCTGCTGTGAGTAGGCGCAACCACCCGATGAAGGTTCAGCCGCCTGAGAGGATGAGAGAAACAGCCACTAGGAAGCGCCTGGCTGCTGTGTACTGCCCCCTGGCTACAACCTGCGCAGCTACCTGTAGTGGGCTGCCTGCTGAAGGTTAGGCGTAGCTTGCTGCAAATGAGGCGCACAGCCTGTTGGAGGTGGCCCACGACTGAGTGCAGAGGAGAAAGGTAGCGCAGCCTTCAAGTATGCTGCCGCCTGTAGGAGCAGCTCGCTGGGGTACTGCAGGTCTGCTGCCGCCTGTAGGAGCAGAACGTACAGCCGCCAAGAATGGTGTACATGCGCCGCTTGTAGAGATGGTAGCCGGCAGCTGGTTTCCACGAAGCGGATGATGATCACGCTTGAAGAAGGGAGCTTTTTTTAATAAAATTAATGTGGAGTTTACTTTAGTGAATTCCACGCATGCATGTGGGGGGACTAGTGTGGGTAGGTGACCATGCCCACCCCCACACTCACTTAAAGTGGGGCTCCCCACCTTGGCCCCTAAGTGGGTGCCCACTTTTAAATAAATGTGAACACCTAACCTTATAAAATAAAAGGTTAGAATATAAAGCATTAAAACAACAAGTGTGACATACTTACCACCTGTTCACATGCACCAAAACTTGTCAGAATACAGAGCAGACTTCACGACTCACTGGCAAGCGTCCCCGCTCAGTAAGTAACACGTCAAGCAGGCAAACACACAAATACATGTCATGCGAAAACAGTTTCAAATAGCAAAATATGTGTGCATGTGCAAATAGTAACATGGACATATCTCCCGTTCATGGAACAAGTACAAAATATCTGTCGGCACAAAACTGGCACGACATAAAAACATTAAAACCTGGTCTTCCTATGGAGCGACAGTCCCATAGGTAAGACACAGTTCCAGGCACGAGTCTCCCTATGGTGTGACAGTCCCATAGGCAAAACACGGCACGAATACTGGCTCTTCCATGGCGTGATAATCCCATGGGTCGAACACAGTCCAGGTCATACACGGGTGGCACTGGTCTGGCTCCCGTCCATACGACACCATCCTGCTAACACACGGGTGGCACCAGTCTGGCTCCCGTCCATGTCAGCAAAATACTGGCCTCTTCACACGAGACACTGGCCTGGCCTCAAGTGAACGAGACGCAAAAACTGGAGATGGACCAAATGGTCGGCCAATTGGTGACATCCCCCCAAGCTTCTAAAGAGTTGACCTCAACTGAAAAGCCTCAAGATATGCCTGCAACAACTGTGGATAATCTGCAAAATAATCCTCATTTACCCACTTGGCATCAATAGGCAAATAATTCTTAAACTTCACAAGGTATCTCCTGGAAAGCTTTCCTGCAGGTAGCTTTCTCTCCTTGTGAAAAACAATCTGTTCTGGCTGGAGGATCTCCTCAAGCTCTTCAATCTCTGGCGGATCTTCTGTGATAGGCTCATCAGGATCTGGCCCCACATATTTCCGAAATAGACTCACATGAAAAGCATTGTGAATCTTCCAATGACTAGGTAAAGCAAGCCTTGAAGGGTCCATAATAGCGAGGAGAAAGCTTAGGATATGATCCTTCTCGTCCTGGCCTCTTCCGAAGCCTAGCCTTCTCAAATTTCAGCAATACCCAATCACCTTCTTTGACTTCCATGTCCCTTCTATGCTTGTCAGCAGCCATTTTTTGCTTATCCTGAGATCTTGCAATGGCTGTCCGCACCTTACCAAAGGCAACATCCAAGTCACGAACATATTCATCAGCTGCAAAAATCTCATCCTTAGTACGAAGGATGGGTGGCAAGACCACTCTGCCATAAATAATCTCAAACGGAGCCTTTCCTGTGGAAGCATGGATTGTGTTGTTGTAGGCAAACTCAACAAGTGGAAGATACTTCTCCCATGCACTCTTTTGATCTGCTACATAACACTTCAATAAATCCAACACGGCTGAATTTGCAGCTTCACTTTGGCCATCCGTTTGGGGATGATAAGCTGATGAAAACTCAAGCTTAGTACCCATATTATCAAATAAAGCCCTCCAAAATAGGCTTGTAGTCCTGGGATCTCTATCCCCAACAATGGATTTAGGCATACCATGATGCTTGAAAATATTAGCAAGAAAAAGCTTTACCATATGATCAGCTTTGATGGTTTTCTTGACAGGCAAGAAGTGAGCTTGCTTGCTAAATCTGTCCACAATAGTCCAAATAGCATCATTCCCATGTTGGGATCTAGGCAAATCCATAATAAAATCCATAGTAATGCTTTCCCAAGGTTGCGAGGGAATAGGCAATGGCTGAAGCAAACCTGGAGGTTTTTGCCTATCAAATTTCACCTTTTGGCAAGTAATACATGCACGCACATAAGCCTCAATGTCTTTACGCATGCTTGGCCAAAAGAAATATCTCTGAATCATGCGAGTAGTAGGCATAATACCTCTATGACCAGCATAAGGTGGAGCGTGACATTCGTCCATAACCTTTGGACGCAAATCCTTCACCACACATAGGCAATTATCCTTCATGAGATAGCCCTCGTTGATAACATAAGAGGCATGTGAATGACCAGCCATCAAATCAGTCCATATATGGCAAAAATCAGCATCCAAATGATACAAATCTCTCATAGCAGATAGATCTCCATGAGAGGCCACTGAGACTGCAGCAACATAAGGCCTCCTAGATAGTGCATCGGCCACCACATTTTTCTTTCTTGGAGTATGCACAATCTGAAAATGAAACATGGAAAGAAAGTTTGCCATTCTCATCTGCTTCTCTGAAAGCTTGGTTTGAGATAGAAAGTATCTCAAGCTTTGATGATCTGTCTTGACTACAAATTCAGCCCCAAGAAGGTAATGTTTCCATATCTTTAAAGCGTGAATTACAGCCAAGAGCTCTTTCTCATAGATATCCATATGAAGCTCAGCATCATGCAAACGACGGCTCTCGTATGCAACTGCATGCCCTTCTTGATTTAGGACAGCTCCTATGCAATCACCACAAGCATCACATTCAACCACGAATGACTTGTGCAAGTCAGGAACAATCAATACTGGACCACATATGATGGCATGCTTGAGCTGCAAGAAAGCATCCTGTTCCTTTGAAGTCCATTTGAAAGCAGTTTTCTAGTTCGTGAGATCATGTAGAGGAGTGGCAATCATAGCGAAATGCCTTATGAAACGCCTGTAGTACGAACATAATCCCAGAAAACTACGTACTTGATGTACGTTTTGCAATTCGGGCCAATTCCGAATAGTCTCGATCTTTGCAGGATCCATTGTAACTCCATCTTTGGATACAATATGACCCAGATAATGAATCTCTGAAAGGAGAAACTCACTTTTCTTAGCATTAACGAAAAGTTTATGCTTCCGCAACTCTTCGACCACTGTGACCAAATGAGTTCTGTGTTCCTGCTCATTCTTGGAGAAAACCAAGATATCATCAAAGAAAACTCCTGTAAACTTGCGATGGGGTCGGAATATCCTATCCATCATTCGATTAAAAGTAGCAGGAGCATTGGTGAGACCAAAAGGCATTACCAAAAATTCATATAATCCGAAGGCTGTCCTGAATGCAGTCTTATGGACATCTTGTGGCACCACGCGTATCTGGTGATAACCACTCTTCAAATCAAGTCTGCTAAAGCAAGCCGAACCATCAAGCTTATCCAAGATATCATCAATACGTGGAATTGGGAATCTGTTCTTGATGGTAAGCTTGTTCAAAGCTCTATAGGCTACACACATACGGAATGATCCGTCCTTCTTTTGAACAAGAAGCATAGGAGAGCAGTAAGGTGAGGAACTGGGCTGAACCAAACCTTTCTCTAAAAGCTCGTTTACCTGCTTCATAATTTCTTCTTGTTGTGCAGCACTCACTCGGTATGCGGGTTTGTTAGGAGGAGAACTACCTGGCACAAGATCTATGTGGTGAATCTTCGGGCCTTTGGGGAGGTAATTCACCTGGCAACGAGTCAGCAAAACAGTCGTTGAATGCATTAAGAAAATTCAGCCTATCATTAGACATAGCATCCACATTTTGACGATTTGGCACAAGACTATCACGCACAAAAACCAAGTACGCTGAAAGACTCTTTTTCATTGCTTTATTAATTTGGATGTGTGATACAACTGGGATGGAATCCCCTTCTTTGCCAGCATCAATAAAATGCATGCGGCCTTTATGCATAAAAGAAATCATATTGGACTTGTAATCTTTGCGGGGCTCAAGCCTATGGTGCCACGGCTTGCCCAACAATACATCACATCCATTCAGTGGAGCAACTAGGAAATGCTCATTATCAAGGTAGCCCTGGATATGGATGCGCAACTTCCCTATCAAAGGGGTAACCTGCACCTCTTTACCAATAAATGCAGCTTCGGCTTCAATCTGAGGTCCCATATGCTCGACCTCAATACCCAATGCAGCTGCCATTTGCATAGAGATGAAATTGTCAGTTGCACAGTCATCAAACATGAAGATGCGGGCTGATCCTTGATTTGCCCCCAAGCCTTGCAAACCATACGCTCTTTTGCATCATGACCTGTATTTCCTTGCACATCAGGAACTGCATTAGCTTTGGTGTGCTTGTCCTCGTGCTTTGGTTTGCGATCTGGGCATTGCCGAAACATGTGGTCTTTGCTACCACAAGAAAAACATTTTCCATCCTTGGCATATTGTCCAGGCTGGTGATATCCTCCCCAGCTTCTTAAAAGTCCATATATTCAAGATATAATCATGTCCCATCGAGTGGGCGAGACAAAAATCCAATATAACTGAAAAATCCATGTCCCAAAGAAATGGGTGAGACTAAATAAGTCTCCATAATACCAATATCAAAATCATGTCCCAAAGTAAATGGGCGAGAATTCCATGGAAGATATGCTAGACACAGGCACAAGAGCCGATTGTGTATCAATGAGATAATCATATGCCAATGAAAATTACCAACTAGGTGCTAAGACACTTAAATAAGTGCCATGCACAAGAAACTAGTTCCTCGCACAGAAACATGTGCTATGCACACAAACTGGTGCCATTCAAGAGCACAAACCATGGTGACAGAAAAGGTGGTTCTCCATAGTTTTGGCAATCCTTTCTCCCAATCCCAACAGTTCCCATGTTCTCCCATACAATCCCAACTCTGATCAACAAGCATGGTGTGGAAACAATGAAACACTCACTCCATAATCGCAACACGAATCCACGTGTATGGTGGAGTGTTCATTGAATTGCCCTCTCACAATCCCAACATGAATCCACATGCATGGTGAGATGAACAATGAACCTCTTGGCCTCTGTATAGGGAGATAGTGATTCTAATATGGCATAAAGATAAATAAATCCATGTCCCAAATAAACGGGCGAGACGAAACAGTCCCATAAGTCCAGATATCATAATCATGGCCCAAGTAAATGGGCGAGACATATCAGTCCCATAAGTCCAGATATCATAATCCATGTCCCAAGTAAATGGGCAAGACAAATCAGTCTCATGAGTCCAGATATCATAATCCATGTTCCAAGTAAATGGGCGAGACAAAATAAGTCTCCTGCCAACAAGGCATCGGTCCACATGACCCTTGGCATAGACATAAGTCCCGTGCCAACCAGGCGTCATGTCCACTTTACCACTTGCACTCCGTGTTGGTACTCTGACCACACCTTGGATGAGAGGTGGGCTCAAGTAACAAGATAAAACAATCACTCGCAGGCATAGATAACCTAGTGTTCCATAAGCATTTCTGTTACACATAGTTTATAGGCATTTCGGCCACCAACTCACACTACCCTCGCAAGTGCCCATGTTCCCTTCCATCTGCTCTCTATTGTTCCACCCACACATGGTAGAAACAATCTTCAAGAGAGTACATAGGACAAGAGAACACTACACAGGGTATGTTGTGCTTGTCACTACCCTTTGATGTGCCCATGTTCCCTTCCATCTTCTCTCTATTGTTCCACCACACATGGTAGAAACAATCTTCATGAGAGCACGTAGGACAAGAGAACACTACACAAGGTATGTGAACCATGAGTTCCATAAGTCCAATTCATGCCAAATAAAGGGAGCCATAAAGAATAATCCATCCTAGTAAAAGGGAGTCATAAACATAATCCATAAACCTGAGGATGGATCCGAATCCCTAGAAAAGAAGTCCAGGAATCCATAGACCTCTATACCATAATCCTTGTATACCATAACTCTTACCACATACTCCGTGCCAACCACACACCTTGGAGTAGAGGTGGACTTTCCATAAAAGCATCATATCCATGAGATATCCAAATATTTCTTCTCTATAAACTGGGACAGATTCGTCCATAGAAATTGCTTGTAAAGCCCAATACCTATATAAATCTCGTCCAAGAAAGAAATCTCCATAGATATAATCCATCCCAATAAAGGGAGCCATAAACAATGTTTCCCTGAAACCATCTCAAGGCAAACAACACCACCTTTCTCGTTGCATGGCTATACAAGGGTTAGTGAACATCAAAAACACTTCATAGTAAATAGCAAAAGCACCAACTTTGCAAACTCAAAGTATACTTTGCTTTTCTTTGCCAAGTTGGTCATGAAGCCAAAAAAAATATCTCCTCACCATATCCTTAAGATATCCCGAGATATATCTCCATATAGCTTGCCTGTAAGCTTGATAATATAATCCACAATATCCATATGGAAAGAGTGCTAAACGTGTGCACATAAAGCCAGCTCCACACTTCCAAGATAAAATTTTGTGTATCCATAAATCCTTAGATCAACAAGCTGTCTATTGCTCATGCTCTTGCTTCAGAAGCTATGAAGCAGCTGGCCATGCTTAACAGCAATGATGGTAAGTGTGGTCCCCACTTGAGATCTTTTCTCTTCCTTATTGATAGAAGGAAGCCTCCGCTTCTTCCAAGAAAGCCTATGCTCTGATACCAATGTAACTCGCGGTGGGTTCCCGGGAGACTAGGGCCTTTGACACTTGTTGATACCATCAATGCATATTAAAACATTTAAACATGGCCACAGCCTTAATACATATCCATCATCACTTTGCATAAAACATAAAACATGGACAAAACATCTACCAATGTTGAAAATGGAGCTTGCACGTGTGACACCGCATAGAGGCTGGAATGGGCCGACCCCCCCCCCCCCCTCCCCTTGGAGTATTTTATTGCCCAAGGAGAATAATATCATGTACAAGCTTTGAGGACCTTACTCTTCGCACGGGAGATGCCGGATTATCCATGTACAAATGCCATAACACAGCCCAACACAAGGCTACCAAGCCGGAACATAGGTTGTAGAAATGTTGAACCAACAATATAATCCATATACCTCCGTGTGGGTACTGATTCTTCCCCAAAAACCATGGATCTTCATGCAATAGAGTTGGTACAGCAAGTACAACTCTCCATTCAGTCGGTACAGTAGGTACAATGGCTGGTACAGCAAGTGCAAAAGCTGGTACAGTCGGCACAGTGGCTGGTACAGCAGGTATAACAAGTACAAGGATTGGTACAATCAGTACAGTGGCTGGTACAAGGAGTGGTACAACAAGTACAATGGCTAGAAATCATAATAAATGATTAAATACCCTTGCCTTCAGTATTTCTTCGCGATGGAAGCCTCCAAAACAGTCCCCAACAGCGGGTATTCTTCATGGGCAGCCTTCAAGAGAGAGAGAAAGAGAGTAGCCATCATTAGGGTAGCCTGTAACGGTGGTAGAGGCTAGTGTGTAACAAGAGAGCCTCCTTTAATGAAGAGAGGGCTCCAATTTATAGATTTGGGACTCCCATGAGTGAAAATGGAAAGAGAAGGCTATGATGACAAGTGGAGAGCCACACAATAGCTGGAGTGACAAGTGTGAGGCCACTTGTCTCACTTTGATCCACTTTCTTGCCACATGTCCCAATCTAAGAGATGGGTTCTCCCATAATCTTTACCTCTAAAAATATCCCAACTAGTAGACATTCTATCATAGGCACTTTGCCAACTCTTGGTATCTGCTCAGTTCCAGATGTAATGACGCGAACAGAATTTCCATCAGAGTTGGGCCAAAAATAGCAACTCTCCTAAATTTTAGGAGTGTGGTCCTTTGTATTCTAGGATAATCCCCCATTCCCAAAGCTTGTACTTTCCAAATATTTAGACATCCTGGAGTCCACCAAACCCCTTCTATACTGGGAAATGTCCAGGTTGGTGACATCAACTCTATCTTGGAGAAGTTAGAGAGGTCATTCTATTGGCCTAAGATGCGATGGGATGTCTACCAACATGTCCAATCATGCCAGATATGTCAAAAAGTGAAAGTTCCTCATACTAAACAGGCAGGGTTGCTTCAGCCTTTGCCTATGCCTATGCCTATGCCTATGCCTAAGGGACTCTTTCATGACTTTAGTATGGAGTTCGTAGGCCCTCTTCCCGCCTAAGCTGGTTCTAGTAACACACAGTGTATGACAATTGTTGACAAATTCAGTAAGTTTTGCATGCTCATTCCATGCAAGCAGACAGCCACATCAGAGGACATAGCTCGCTTGTTCATTCGGTTTTGGTACTCCATTGGTGGTTTGCCACGGACTATCACATCAGATAGAGATTCAAAATTTACGTTCCATTTTTGGAGAGCATTCTTTGACAATTTTGGGACTAAGTTGCAGTTGTCCAGCGCTTTCCATCCTCAAACAGATGGCCAAAGAGAAATATACAATCAATTGGCTTTTGACGTTCTCAGATCATACTGCCATCACCAGCAGTCGAAATGGGAACAATATCTTTCTTTGGTTCAGCCAATCCTAAACGATACTCACTCATCGAGTATTGGTCGGACGCCGTATGAGGCACCATTTGGTCGCCGGTTCTCATCTCAACTCATCAATGCCACGGCACCACCGCTACTGTTACGTCCCGACAAGCCTAGGATTAGGGCTAGGGGCGTGTGCTAACCCAAGATTAGGATTAGAGTTAACCTGAGATTAGGATTAAGGTTTATCGAGGGAGTGGGAACCTGGAGGGTTCACGCATGGGCTAAGGGCGCTAGCAAGAAGAGGTCAAGATTGGCTAAGAGCTTATAAATAAAGCATGAAAGCTTATAAATAAGCAAGGGCCAATAATAGTAGCTGGATTATTACTATATAAATGACCTTGGGATCACTTATTAGACACAAGAGGTCATGTAGTCACGCGGTGGCATAGGGCTACCAAGGAAGCGTGCAAGATCTCCTGGCCATGGAGCTGCAAGGTGGGTGGTTCAGCCTAGTGGTATGGAACACTAGGTTGGGGCCATTGGTACCACGTAGGCTTGCAGCAATTAGACCTCAGGCTCAAGGGTGGTTCGAGGTCATGCGATGCGCACGATGATGTTGGATCTATGAAACCTCGTTAGGGTTTCGGTTCTAGGTTAGATAATCCTTGGGTGTGGTTTGTGGAGACCTTACATTGGTATCAGAGCCTGGGTCTGACAAGTGCTAGAAACCGAGGCATGAGGAATGTACAAGATAGTACCCTTGTGCGGGCTGTTTTGGCAAGAAAGCCATGGTTTCTCCACAAAGCAAGAAGGAGAGAAATCCCTTGCGCAGATGCGCACGGATCTGAGAGGGTTAAAAAAACACCCTTGGTATGGTCGCTGAAACTACCCTTGGTGCGGGGAAGGTGTGACGGCCTAAAGTATCTCTTTGTGCAGCCTGATTTTTTCCCTTGTGATGGATTGTGGCTAGCCACTCACCACCCAACCATAGGTTCGCCACCTCGAGCAACCCGCGAGTCTAAGGTCTGATTGCCACGAGCCTGCTTGGTACCGATGGCCCCACTAGGCCAATGGCCCCAACCTAGAGTCCCATACCACTGGGCCCAACCACCCACCTTGTAGCTCCATGGCCATGAGATCATGCACACTTCCTCGGTAGCCCCAGGCCACCACGTGACTACGTCTAATAAGTGACCATAAGGTCACTTATGTAGTAATAACAAGGCTATTATTGGCCCTTACTTTATTTATAAGCTCTTAGCCATTATTACGTCTAGGCTATTAATTACGTGGTAGTAGGGTAGAGCTAGCCGAGAGCAATACTACTGGCCGACTAGGAGCATTGGTGCATATATATACGTGGGTAGCCAAATTGTCATATTCATCTGTTTTCCTCAATGTTGAACTTCGTAGAGTGTTTCTCTATAGGAAAAGTGCTAGCCAATAGTGTACAGTAGGTCACATGGCTGTGATTTGACGTCTTCATTCTCAGCCACATCTTGTACTTGAATTTTAGTTGTATTACTTCTTTCTTGTACATAATACAGAGCAGTAGGTTAGGACTTGTGTGTATGCTAAATGTGTGATTCCGCCGCACTCTTCTTTCTCTCTTGAAAACCCTAGCACGTAGGTGCAAGTGTTCTACAAGAACTGTTTTGGAAGTCAAACCGTGGTCCTTGGGCTGTCTGAGCTGCTCCTGGGCTGAGCTCTTTATGCTAGATTCTTGCTCCTTGATGCTTCACTTGCAGATATGAGAGATGAGGAAGAAAAGAGAGGGGGGGGGGGGGGGGGGGGGTGCTATAAATATGACACTCTGTGTGACCTGATTTAGGCTGCCAACTTGCCCTGCCTCCTGCCCGTGCTGTCTGGCCTGCCCAGATAGTCCAGATCTGCCCAAACAGCTGCCCACGCTGCTTGGCATCTGCATTTGGGTTGTCCATCAATGTATTTGGCCTATAAACTGTCCACGCACGTTTGGCACTCATGTCTTGGCCAAATTAACTGTCTGGGCGATTGTAGACTTCATTTGTGTGTGACTTCACATTGATTGATTGATTTCTTGACCTGTCTGGCTTAGCCTGACTGGCCCTTGGACTAGGGCTCACAAATATGCCTAGTGCACATTTCTAGCCCAAAAGGTAACTCACATTCATGCAGTTATGGTACAGATATGTCCACTTGGCACACAATGAAACACACACAACTGGCACCCAACTGCTGTTGGTGCCATGGTCACACACACACACACACGCACACACAATGAAATACAATTAACCAAGAAGAAACTAGCAATGGCACCAATTGGTTATCCTTGATAGAGCACAAGTACTAGTAGCATTAGAGGTGATTAACCCCCTTGGACTGGGTCACTTTTCATTTTCATTTGCTCCTTGACCCTAGGCAAAAGTTTACCTTTCGATCCCAATATAGATCAAGTGGTAAAGGTGTTTGTCTAGGACCAGGAGGTCTTGGGTTCCAAAACCCCACAAGGTGCTTCCTTGGCGGCATTGCCTACGGGCGGATTATAAAGCACCTACAGGCAGTGAAAAATGATAACTACAGGAGGATCTTGGGCCTAAGGCTAGTCGCGGGGGGGGGGGGGGGGGGGGGGGGGGGGGGGGGGGGGAAGCTTACCTTTTGAGTGAGCACGATACAGTTGACTCTTGTGCCTTTTTCACGTCATTGATTGCATGACATGAGCTACTAAGAGTAGTTGGGCGTTAAATAAAAACATACCATTGCTTATTTGCACTTGTTTTTTAAAAGGTCTTAGGGCACTGTATTTGGATCTTGTATGATCACATCAGTTGTTCACTGACTGAGTTTTGATTCTTGTACTGTAGGTAGCTTGCCAAAGTCTTGGTCCGCCAGAAAAAGGAGGCTTTGTTCTCGGTGTCGATGTCAAGGTGGTAAAATCTGAAAAAACTATTTTAGCAAGTGGGCTTGAATACCTTATCTTTCTAGCCTGCTGCTGAATGGCTCATTGGCTGTGCAGAGCAGAAAGTAAAAGTGCCATCAGATCATTGTGATGTGCGTGTCCAGACATTGTGTGCAGATGTCTTGAGGATTGATCCACATGGTTTAATGCCTTACATCCGTTCGGTAAGATGCCAAGTCCTTCAAAACAACATCCAACCACCTACTTCTTAGCTCTGAATTGGATCGAGTTGCATTCATGCATCATAATCAAAGCTCAAGGGTGGAAACCAAGTGACCATTTTGCTTAATGACTTTTTTTTTTGCACTCGTTGCTTGGCTCAAAGGGCAGGGCAAAGGATTTTCCGTGATACTTTCAGACATGTGTCCGCCTGTCTCGGGTATTGGATCTAAAGATGCAGCTCTCTCTGGTGAGCTTGGCTTTAAGGCTTTACAATTGGCTTTAGGGGGCCGTATCTGTAAGCATGAAAACAGAGATGGTTGTGATGATCAATCTGAGTTGGAGAGCCAAGGAGAACAAGGGTTACTTTTGCCTGGCGGTAGCCTTGTGATTAAATTGTTGGAGGGTGAGGAAAGCCAAGGTATGCATTTTCCTTCTTGAATCTCGGTCTTGTGATGGATTTGCACTTGGTAAGAACTGATTGTGTGCTCTTTTATAGGTTTTCCCAAGCTTTGCAAGGGGAGGTTCAAGTCTACGTCTTGGCTAAGACCGAAAGCCACTAGGCCTACTTCTAGAGAGATCTATTTCATAGCCAAAGGTCTTAAATGATGCATTTCACACTTTTGTGCAGAGGGGGGGGGGGGTGCGGGCAGGAAGCATCTATCTAGTCATTACATGGATAAAGGGTTTTCTCACAAGGAGTTTTTCTTATAGAGCTACCCTTTTGACTGTATGAATCCGCTTCTCCCCATATTAGCTTATTCACTGAAAAATGCATTGTTTATTGTAAAGAAAGTCTGAAGAGTAGCTGTAGTGCATACACTCCTTCCCCAAGGTAATGTACATTAGTTCCATATATCCGTAATGTATATTAGTTCCATATATTCACTTGAGCTTCGAGCCCACCCCGCTCTACCATAATATCATTTTGAAATAGAACAATGGGACATACATGATGTTAGAATCTTAAGCCCTTTTTCTAATCATGGCTTCATTATTCCGTATGCATAGTATGCAAATTTAAATAAGACAGGTTTTGACCTATCAAAGAGACTATAACATACTTGGCATTTCTATATTTTGATTTTTTTTTTGGACAATCTCTATTAACCATTCCGTAGGCTAACATGGTTTTACCCGTTGGAGCTACCATAAGGTGTTTTGTCATTTTATGCGCTCAAACGGGCACTTATCCTTTGTAAGATGACGTTGAAAACGACCTTACCTTATGCTTAATGTAAAAGAGGAAAAGTTGAAGGACTTCGTGTGCATACTTACTTAAGACTAATAATAGAGGTTGGTCCATTTTTAACTTTGGCCAGCCTGGTGTGAAAACTAATCACTTATATAGTCATTTTTTCCAATAAGCAATATACAATCATTCCCTTCTCATTTCTACTCTTACATGCTTGTATGCTATTGTATTCATGCATGCTAGATGGATACTTGCTTGAATAGCTTTGCTTGTAGGTATCCCTCTTTTATTAGATTATTCTTCACCCACCTTGTGTGAGAGAGAACCATCACAAAGGACCGTCCCTATTTGTCTCCATCCGGGCAAAGAGAGCTCTCGCTTCACCTCATCAGCAAGGAGCATGCTGGTGTGACAATGGAGTGAGGGCGGACATATAAGCTAGTGTACCCACATTGAGAAGTTGCAATTGCATCTCTAAGGCAAGGCCCAACGACATATGCTTTGGCAAGGCTAAGGTAAGCTCTTGACACGAGCAGCCTCCAACAATTGTTCCTTAAGCTGCAATTCTCTCCATTTTTCTTCTTGGCCAAAATCTATTGCTTCTTCTTGAGCTCCTTTTTTTTAATCTCATCCAAATTGTGTGAGGATTTTAAATTCAACTTGCACTCACCCTCTCCATGCATCTCACACTTCTCTTTTTGATCTTCTATAAATGTACCTTTCTTTCATATCTATCCACCATGCACAAATTTTATTTTAAATCCAGCGAAATACTTCGATCATTAGATACTAAGATTATGCTAATTTAGATCGTGCTGTTCATAGATCGTCTAACGTTTAGATTGTCCACCTATCATCCCAATTGTCAATCTGACTAGATTCCAAAGAGTGGAAAAAACTCTCAGTTTGCATTGTGCATCTACATTTATGTATGTTATTCCCTTTCTTTTTAGGTTATTGTTTTCTTGGAAGAGGGTGGATTGCTAAGCATGACTGCAGCATTGACTAGAAGAAAAGGATGTAACTCTCAAGTTTGAGAAAAGAACCATGAAACTTCTTGCAGAATGAGAACCCATCAAACTCTCTCATAGTTCTCTTCAGATCAACATACCCGCTTGGTCTATCTTGGGTAGCTTTGATGTCCTTGGAGATCCTAAAATTTCTCTCGTTATTACAAGTAGGTCTGATCGAGCTGATAAGTTTGATTATTCAAAAACTACATATCTTACCAAAAAAAACCCTAACCCTTCCCAACTCTAACAGAAAAAGGGTCCAACAACAATAGAGAAGTGTTGGGATATTCACCAATATTCATGCCCATATTCTAAGGATAATTGGGGCACATAACACCTTGGCTCTACTCTTGTAAAAGGGCCCCATATCTACCTAGAAGAAGGTGCCTATTTCCCATGCATCTAGGAGACCACCAATGTTAACTTTGGTAAGAGATTCTAGAAAGAGCATCTAGAGAACATAGGAGCTGATTAAGGAGTACCTTGACATCATCCATGACTCACTCTATGCCTTGTACTCGGCCTATTCAAGTGGCACATCTTCATGAATGATACATGAGTGGTTACTTCTCTCTTGAAGTTATGATTATGCTAATTATGTGTGTTTAACATTTTACTCTTGATTTACTCATAATCACCCTTCATTATGTTCAACCATGAGCTTTCTTGTGGTCTATGAGTCTCCATGATTATTCAACAGTTGGTATCAGACCCTTGTTACCTTCCTAAGCTCCATCATTGCTGATTGATCCCCTATATTAGTTATGATTAAATACTAATCAATTTTTAGCTCTCTTTTCTCATTCTATTAAACCTACCTACACTGGAGGAATGATTCCTCACTCCACAAGGCATCATTGGCAAAGCTTTCGAGTGTAGATACTTCCTGACTCAAGCGCACACATGGCTTGTTGGAATTGAAGAAAGGCATCAAGAATTGCCGACGAGAGCGACTATACTAGACGCTTGTGTTTTTGGGAGAAATCAAGATCTCGACCATGAATACACAACAAATGGGTGCCATTCCAACTAGACGGGGGTTTTTGACCCTGCGAATTTGGCTGCAGCGTCCATTTTGAGAGTAGAAGCCTGTAGAGCAGCTGGTTCACAACTTTGTGCGTCACAGAGAGTTCCTTTGGTAATATGGTTTTTAATTCATGTTCATTAAGTTTAATGACATGCTTTATAGACTTAATCACAAGTCAACAACAGCTCAACGCTACTCTTGAAGCATTTTAACATTGGACAAGTGCAAGGTGTTCATTTACATCCTCCAAGTGGGTACTCTTCTCTACACTTTGAATAGTGAAATGGTAGGATGGAACCATTAATTGTACCAAGACAATAAGATATAAGGTTGATTAGGCCTTAATTAGCGAGATTAGGAAGTTGCTACAAGCTCCTATCAGCTCACATTGTATTTTCCTTTGGTTTGGTGCATCAGTTGCTTACTCTAAGGATTAATCATTTCCCATCATAATCATAATCACCGCTATTAATCATTGTGATACTCGACCAAAAAAGGAAAATATTAGGCCCAAGATAAATATCCACAAATCACATCCCAAGCCTCACTACTAATATCATCCTAAAGCCATGATTTTGCTGAATTCCTATGTACTCACAGTGAATTATCCTAAAGCCATGATTTTTTCTAAATTCCTATGATTTTTTCCTATGTACTCACATGCATTTATATGGTGAAGGAAATTAAGGTCATTGCATTTATACCTGTATCAAGCATTAGACACTACTTGGGAGAGTCTCCTAAGTAATACCTTGCTATTCATCATCATGGCTACTTGAAAGGTTTAATGGAGTAGGCTTTCATACATGGCAAGTAAGGGTAAATTTTATCCTCATGAAAAAGGGACTATGGGCAATTAAAAATGGGAAAGAAGAAAAACCAAGGCAAGGGAGGCCGAGATTACATGGGAAACTAAGGATGAGAAGGCTTTTACCATCATTTCTTTGGGACTTAGTGATAATTACATTCATCGCATCTCAGATGCAAAGTCCTCTTTCGAGGCATGGGAGACTATCAAAAATTTATTTGGGGAAAAAGGGAAACATTCAAAAGTTAGCCTTAAAATTCAAATTTTTAAACCTGAAATGAAAGCATCTAACCTGTTTCCAACTCAAGAGTCTGATGTCCCAACAAGCAGCTCTGTCGAAGCAGGAATAGATGATGAAGATGCAGTAGTTGTCTTATTAAAAAGTATGCCTGATGAGGAGTATGGACATTTAGTCACTACTCTAACAAATCTTCTAGAACCTTCTCTAGAGGACATTGAAGTTGTACTCCTTGAGGAGTACAAGAAGAAGCAAGAGAATACCAGTGCCTCCACTGGTATCTATGAAGGAGCATACTACACCAAGAGCAAGTTCTCCACCAATAGGAACTTCATCAACAAGAAGAGCTTCACCGACTCAAAATCAAAGAAATCTTGTGGATTTTGTGGCAAATATAATCACATTGAGGAGAATTGTTTCTTTAAGAAGAAGGCCCAGAAGGCATACCTTGCAACTCAAGAAGAGGAAGATCATCTTAAGAGGTCTCTGAGGAGGCCAACTGTATTGAAGCAGATTGGGCTTTTTAAGTAGCCTAAGTTTTTTTTACCCGTACCATGTTAAAACCTCACCTTTCTAAACATAACTGTCTAACTCTGAAGCTTTGTAAGCATCATTAGATTCACTCACATGACTATCTCGAATTTTCTCATCATAACTACTAAGACCTATGGGCATGGCATTATAAACATAACCAGTAAGTCTAATGAGCCCTATAAGTGTCATCATAGCTAGGGAGGATGTAGCATTGTCATGAATAATTGGTTGAGGTGGGATTTGTTAGGATATTCACCGAATATTCATGCCCATATTCTAAGGTTAATTGGGGCACATAACACCTTGGCTTTACTCTTGTAGAAGAGCCTCATTTCCATCCTAGAAGAAGGTGCCTATTTCCCATGCATCTAGGAGCCCACCAATGTTGACTTTGGTGAGAGATCCTAGGAGAGCATCTAGAGAATGTAGGAGATGATTAAGGAGTACTCCATGCCTTATACTCAGCCTAATTAAGAAGCACATTTTCATGAATGATACACAAGTGATTACTCCTCTCTTGAAATTGTGATTATGCTAATCATAATACTAATTATATGTGTTTAACATAGTACTCTTGGTTCACTCACAATATCCCTTCATTATATTCAACCATGAACTTTCTTGTGGTCTATGAACCTCCATGATTATTCAATGAGAAGCCTAAGCCTAAACCAAGGAGAAATCATCGAAGAAAATTAAAACTTGCCAAGAAAATAACCATCCCTGCTACCTTCACTTCACCACCAAAATGTAGCCCACTCCAAGCTCGTCGGAGTCCAAAATGTGTAAGGGTTTAAGAGTCAAGAGTCGGGTTACTCCCAATGTAAATCCTAAACACAAAACACACATACTTGATCACATGGTCCTTTTATATCAAGTTGCTTATGCTGGAGAGACAAGCATATAATGGTCAAGTCAAATGATCAAGTCAAGTTGCCTATCCGAGATGATGTGATAGGCATAAAGGTCAAATTTTGATCCTGGGTTGATAGTCCCACTCCTAATCACCATAAGATACATTTAAGTGAAACCTTGACCTCAAGAGCCTCTCAAGTACATTCATAGATGAGGGGGCACTAGCGATGAGAGGGTGGAAGGAAAACCTTCCTTTGCTTGGTCTAGTGTATGACCCATCACCTGGCAACTCCCCACTCAATTCCTTTTTGCAACGTATATATTTTTCAATCTAGCCTCTGATGTATCACAGGGTGTCACATGACAAGGCACATGATGCAATAGGTACGCTTTAACTATTTTATTAGTGTACTTGCATGATAGCACATCATTCACACATTGAGCACCCAAGATAGAAATCTCATTGTTGATAGTCCATGGAACGAGCTCTCTTGCACAGCATGCAATGAACGCATTGAGAATATCTAGGGCACTATATTATAAGGTGCAACATTAGGCACAAGAAGTCTATACTCAATTTTTTGGATCATGCCGATCGAACTCCTGGATGATCCCACTTTCTTGACAATTCAACATCTTCAATTGTCAATATCACTTCTACGCTCCTTACCAATCTCACATCTTCAATTTTTTATCTCACTTCTACAATTGCCATATGTCCTCTCCAATCTCACATCTTCAATCCTTGAACTCACTTCTATGATCTTGCGATCTAGCTTGACTGATCTCACATCTTTCACCATCAATGCTACTTCTTAAATCTGCGATCCAAGTTGAAGCCCAATCGACAATCCAAGTCAAAGCCCAATCGGTGATCTAAGGGCCATGTTATCATAAATCGGTAATCTAATTTGAAGCTAAATCGACGATCCAAGTGTGCCACATCATTATAATATGAAGAGGGTACATTTCCTAGTGACTCCTCATTGTCAAACTGCACAAGCAATCTATGCAAAAAATGAAAAATTTCAAAAGAACAATCAATTAACCTCTTTACTTCCAAGATGTTACCATTATGAAAACTTGATCACACAAAGAATGAATATCACAACAAACACAAACCAAAGCTTGTGTGTGATTTTTGCGGGTAAAAATGGTCACCTAGAAGAAGATTGCTACCATAAGGAGAATCAAGCAAACTACATCAAGCTCAAAGATGTTGCGATGAATGAAGATTAAGAAAGAATCTTCTAGAGAAAGAACCATGGTGTTTTGCATCCCTCTTATCTCTACAAAAAGTGTTGTAATTAGCCTCCTCTGAGGCCATATGATGTACTCAGGTTGAAATTTCATACCAAAGTAGGCAAACACAAGGGGAGAGAGAGGAAGAGTGAAGGCCTAAAAGTTGTACACAATCTAGCATCAAGGGGGGGTGTCAAAATAAGTGATGCTAGAGTGCCAAGTCACCCAGCCAAAGAAATCTCATAATCTCAAAGCAAACCCTTGTTGTACCTACCTCATATAAAAGGGGTCACTTTCAAGCAATGAAATGAAGCAAGCTTTCAAGCCTCTTTATGAGTACAAGTCTTAATCTTGTAACGTAATTGTGCTTGAGTCTAAAGCTTAATTAGTTTAGTTTATTCATCATTATGATTATAATTAGGTATCATTCACCCTAGCTTAGCTTAGCACTAATCACATTATAATTAGGTATCATTCACCCTAGCTTAGCTTAGCACTAATCACATTGTAATTAGGTATCATTCACCCTAGCTTACCTAATCACATTGTAATTAGGTATCATTCACCCTAGCTTAGCTTAGCACTAATCACATTGTAATTAGGTATCATTCATCCTAGCTTAGCACTAATCACATTATAATTAGGTATCATTCACCCTAGCTTAGCTTAGCAATGATACTTAATTACAATGTGATTAGTGCTAAGCTAAGTTAGGGTGAATGATACCTAATCACATTGTAATTAGGTATCATTCATCCTATTAGTGCTAAGCTAATCTAGGGTGAATGATACCTAATCACATTGTAATTAGGTATCATTCACCTTAGCTTAGCACTAATCATATTGTAATTAGATATCATTCACCTTAGCTTAGCACTAATCACATTATAATTAGGTATCATTCACCTTAGCTTAGCACTAATCACATTGTAATTAGGTATTATTCACCTTAGCTTAGCTTAGCTAATTAGGTATCATTCACCCTAGCTTAGCTTAGCACTAATCACATTGTAATTAGGTATCATTCACCCTAGCTTAGCTTAGAACTAATCACCCTAGCTTAGCTTAGCACTAATCACATTATAATTAGGTATCATTCACTTTAGCTTAGCACTAATCACATTATAATTAGGTATCATTCACCTTAGCTTAGCTTAGCACTAATCACATTGTAATTAGGTATCATTCACCTTAGCTTAGCTTAGCACTAATCACATTGTAATTAGGTATCATTCACCTTAGCTTAGCTTAGCACTAATCACATTGTAATTAGGTATCATTCACCTTAGCTTAGCACTAATCACATTGTAATTAGGTATCATTCACCTTAGCTTAGCTTAGCACTAATCACATTGTAATTAGGTATCATTCACCTTAGCTTAGCTTAGCACTAATCACATTGTAATTAGGATTAATTCATCCTCAACATCACCATCTCCATGGGAGCTTGTATCCTCAAGTTTCAACATGTATGTATCCTACACATAATCACATTGTAATTAGGATAGGATTAATTCATCCTCAACATGTATGTATCCTATACTAATCACATTGTAGGATTAATTCATCCTCAACATGTATGTATCCTATACTAATCACATTGTAGGATTAATTCATCCTCAGCATCACCATCTCCATGGGAGCTTGGATCCTCAAGTTTCAACATGTATATGTTAAGTGAAAATTTATTGCTCTTCTCATCTCCCTCTCTATTCATGTCCATATCTACCCCCATTCTTTGCACTCATGTTCGCATAAGGTTGAGGACCCTTGCTTCTCCACAAGAGAGGGTTGTTTAATATGGACCATCTAGCATTCATTGCCTTCATTCTCTCATGCAAGGCACAAGGATTCCCATTTTGGTCAGAACAAGATCCACCTTCCCAAAATAGCACACTTTTAAAAAAACAACTTTCCAAAACAAAAATAGAAACTTTGAGAATTATTAAGCAATTATTTTCTCACAAAATTTCTTAAGGCACAAACTCACTTCTTCTAATTGTCACATCTTGGAGCCTTGTTGACTTTCCACATGAAATGAAGTGATCATAAAGTTGAGATAAGGGACAATCACCATGGATTAATATAGAATTAAGGAGATAATCTCATACAATGACTATGATGCCTAAGTGGGTTAACCTCCCACCAAGAAATAGCCTTCCACCACAAGCCAAGGTATGAAAACCATGAGGCTCCAAGAGTCAAGATGACCAATATCAAAAGATGTTAAAAGAAGATATCAAAAGGTATCAAAAAGGTACAATAGTAGTCCATTAGCCCCCTTCTATACTTAGACCTAGACCTAATCTAAAGTTGTTGCTTCATTACAAACCATCCCCTCCTATAATGATTTCATCCTCAAAATCAAAGGGTGGTCATGCAAAAATCAAACATATACAAAAGGCTATCTATGAAAGCCAAAAATCATGACCAAGGCACTATCATGGAAGACCAAAATACCATAACATGAAGAGTATGACTCCCAGGGTTAAATGGAAAGGATGAGGGCCTCCCATCTTGATGATGAAGCTAATCAATCTCCCACCTGAATCAAAGGGGAAGTGTGAGAGACCATTGTCGATGATGAAAGTAGCCGAATATCCCCCAGGGTCAAAAGTATAATGCAAGAAGCCAATGTCGATGAGAGGCTAGGTATGAATCCTCATGGGTCGAATGGATAAATGAAGTATACATCACGAACCCTCAAATCCAATGTGACAATAGCTCCTAGGTCAAAAGGAAAGCTCAAGTCCAAGGGGTACCTCATAAGTCCATCCTTGTGAGACTAAAACATGGAACTGACATCCAAGGTATCCGCCAACAAATGGAAGCAAAACTCCTAACTAGAATGTCAAATGGTCCATGTATATCAAGACCAAGAGATTTCACAAGTACATTGGAATGGTATGCATACATACCAAGTGGCATATGATGCACCCAAAGATAAATTTCCCAGCTTCAGAGAAACTAGGGTCATGTAGACACTCATGGACACCAAAGAAACACATCTCAAAGCCAGCATCATACAAGAACTCATGTGAATCATGCCATCATCCATTATAGCATAGCTCAAATCATCTGGGGCATGATCCACTGTATCAACGTGTGTATAGGCATGATCCAAAATATGTAACATGCCCTCATGTGTGAAATCCTCTGCATATGTGTGGTCCTCCAAAACAAAAGCATGATCAATAGGATCACCATAAGCATCATCATCATTGAATGCTGATAGTGTATCTGCACATTAGATGAAAGAGGCATCATCCATCAAATTACTAACCATGTCATCCTCACAATCTCTAAAGTCATCATCATGATCATGGTATGTGTCTATCAATGGAATCCATATATAACCTGTATCCCAAGATAGGTCAACCTCATAATTGGATCTAAGAAAATGTCTAAATCAAATATAAAGCTCTCTCTAGATCCATCTGCACAATTTTACCTCTCTTACAAGGTCTAATCTCAAAAAAACATCACTACTCTCATGCACTATCCTTGACTGCTCAAATACAAGCACTCTATCCACACAAACGCTGCCAGGAATGCTATGAATACTAGGAGTAGTGGTCATATCAGTGATATTTCCACAAATAGAAATCCTAGAAAAATAGCCTAATACATCTAACACTAGAAACTCATGTCTATGCTCATAGGTGTCTCTGTCACCCATATGCAGAGTATCACAAACCTCAAATGTGCTAATAGATACATCACTAATCAAATGCACACTATCCTCTTGAACATCACCACGATCAACTAGAGTGTCCACATGATCCGTACTACGAAAGACAATAGGCATAGCAATGTCGATGCTTGGTATGCTACCCTCGAGATCATGTCCACATGATCTAACTCACACACTTCACTATCACATATATCATCATCATGTGCCCGTATATCACTATGACCATGTGCATTTGTGTGTGATACATCAATGTCATCATGTGCGTGTATGTACAATACAACATCATCCGCATCATAATACAATGAATGAGTTGGTCTAAGTAAATGAGAATCAACAATGAGATGATTGCCCCCGACATGTTGTAGTGTTCTGAACCACCATGTTTAGTCTTAAACTTGCCAGACATGTTAGAATACTCCACTAGAATTATTTCTAACAAACACAGTCACGATTTACAAAACTATGTTGGATCTAATCACAATAAATAACTGTGCTCGTCTAGAGTGAAGTACTTCTCACTTTAACCAGGTAGTAACCCTATCACATACTGATAATGATCCACTCATTTCCCAGTGCCTTGAAATTGGTAGGTTCTACAAGGTCATGAACTTTGCAACACTTAATAAACCAAGCAAACTAAGAATTTACTTTAATTTATGAAAGTCATTCCATACTTCCATAATTTGTACGGTAGCATAGGCAAAATTAAACTCCTTGAATGTTGTAGGGCAGCTCCCACATATCAAAACCATCACATCTTTATGAGATTAAGTCTTCGGGTCGGATTTTGGCGTTAGAAAAGCAGCTTATGAACTTGTTAGTTTCTACCTTTCCATCTTCATCTACTTTCAGATGAAAGATCTCTCGGACGAGCTTGCTATGTGTGGTAAGGATATCTCTACAGAGGATATGGCTATTCGGCTTCTCTCCAAGCTTCCAGAGAGCTTTCAGAGAGGTTTGATGTTTATTTTCAGTCTCTTGTTTCTTCTGCTCATCCTGTTCTAGTTACTTGTTTCTTTTGCTCATCCTGTTCTAGTTACTTGTTTCTTTTGCTCATCCTGTTCTAGTTACTTGGGAGGAAGTCTCCCCTCCATTATGCAGATTGAGTCTCGCTTTGAGGAGCAGGCTAGCACCTCTGGTGGTTCTGATATGAAGCTTTGGCTGCACGAGATAAAGGGAAGAATCAAGAGAAGAAAGGGAAAGGGGGTTCTGACAAGAACGACAAGAATAAAGATAAAGACAAAAGCAGATCTTCTAAAAACAAGGACATTAAGTGTCATTATTCTAGCAAGAAGGGTCATAAATCGCCCCAATGTTCACAAGAAGAAGCGGGATGAAGAAGCAAAGAACTCTTCCTCTACAACGGTGTCTCAGACCAAGAAGAATGATGGTATTCTTCTATTAGCAGGTACTCATCGTGTACTTGCTCTTGTGACTTCTCATCTCCCCAGATTCTGCTCATCATTGGAGTCCTAAGGACTTTTTGGTCCTTTTTCATGGCCCTTGGTTGTGGGCTGGCCACTCTATTTTTGTATATTTTTTTGGCATTTTTCCCAGGTCGTGAATCTTTTTCCCAGTCGGCCAGCTGCCCCATGTCCAGTTGGCCAGGTTCAGATGTCCAGTCGGCTAGCCCCTCTTACCTATAAATAGGTGGGCTGGCCTCCCTCTTTTCTCATAGTCTAGTCTTCCTTTTGCTCCCTCACTTATGACACTCTTCATGTCTCTTGCTTGGGATTGTATCACTTCAGTATATTCAACATAGTTACTTCATATCTCTCTCTCTCTCTTGCACTCTCTCTCACCACACTCTAGTGCTTGTTTTTTTTCGCTCTCTGCACTCATTCATAGACAAAGCAAGCAACACATGTGTCTGCGCATCTCTTCCTCTTCGTGCGTAGGAGGTATGCTATGCTGTGGTAATGCACCATGTGAAACTGAGTCCATGTTTGCAGATGTGCCTTCTACATCATCTTCATCAAAGGAACCAGGACGTTTCTCAATACCAACCACAACATTCCACAACCCTTTGGCTACTAATACGTGCTGCATCATATAGGACCACAACGAGTATTTGGTCTCGTGAAGCTTATTCTCATTGGGGATAACATCTAAAATACATCACTGTCTGCCATTTCTAATAATACCCAAGTAAGTAATCACACAGCCTCTAAGTGATAAGTGCTACTTTGATACAACCAAGGTGGCTGCTAAAATAAGGTTGCACTGACAATGGAGACTGGGATGGTGTATGAAAGAAATGTTAAGTGAGTAGAAATTTTACTCATAAGATATAGAGATTGATGTCACTAAAGTGAGTAGAAATTTTACTCGTAAGATATAGAGATTGATGTCACTAAAGCATAGCTCGTAGACAAGTTTCGGCGTGGTGAGTGTCTATTGTTTATAAACTCTCCCATGGCGATTCCCGCTTCAAGAGCATGTCGTAGCATGTAGGATGAATTCCCAAGTGATGTACTTCATGGATATATTATGAGGGTAGTCATTGTAATAGCATTAGGCCTCTTATGAGCCTAAATTGCCTGGCCGACCACAGTTTAAGTGAGTGTGAACACTTATGGCCATGTATATAAGTGAATTTCTCTCATAATGTAATACACTCTCCTATTGTGCAATTGAGTCTTGCTCTTGCTAATCCTTTTACTAATCTCTCTCTCTCTAATGCATGCTAGTGAGTGTGTGTGAGTGATGTGAGGTGAGGTGAGAGGAGGGACGAGTACCCGTAGTGCAACGCGGCAGTGCCACAATGCTCGCGGGAGGCATGGTGAAATTGCTTCTCAAGGAGTTGTACATCTTGGAGACCTCAAGGGTTACAAGCTCAACCATTAGAAAGATGCTCATGACAGTTGCGGTTCATCAGGTAATCTCTTATTGGATGTGTTTCAAGGGGGGTTAGGGTGAGCCATACATTTTTTGCACCATTGCCGAGGACCCATCCCTTGGTTTTTTCCATTGTTTTTCTCTAATCTACGCATTACCCATTGCCCATTATCTTGGTTTATGGTTTCCCATCAAAAATATGTGGATTTGATGGTGATTTGGGTGTGATTGTGTGAAAAATAGCTCTCTTTTTTGGTTTATAAAGAATGCCTTTTTGCTTAATTTCTAGCTTAATTTGTTGTTTTTGTTGTTTTTTATGTTCCTAGGGCTTGCACATAGAGTGTATTAGGCTTAGTTTGCATTCATTGCATTAAACAATGCATTAGAATGCAATTTTTAGTGAATGTTAGCTCTCTTCATAGAACTAGAATCATTAATTTTCGCTTGATTTGTGTGTTTTTTGTTGGAATTGTATGCATTAGAGTGTTAGCAACCATTAGGAGTAGCTGAATCCTTTCAAAATTTCTCAAAAGCATCAGAAAACTCTTGAAATCGACTAATTTCTCTTAATGGACTCGTTTTTATCATTAAGGGTGATTAATCTTATTCAAGATACAGATAATTTAGAAAATGTGTTATTCGGGGGGTCTAAATTGATCATGTAAATAGTCAAAATTAGTTTCTTTAGGGCATCTTGATGCATCAAAACACCTATTTACATCAATTTCTTCATCAATTGGAGAAATTTGACTCTATTTTGCTTAATTTTGCCTTAAAAGAAGAGACCAAAATTAAGAGTGTGATTAATCTCTAATTATACGATTTACACATTAGTTGATGCACATAGCTTAGAAATTCCTTGCTCTATCCAATGATGTGCTCAATTGTGTGAATTAATTAGGGAATAGTGGTTAATTAAAGTCCTTGAGTGATTAGTGTAAAAGAGGGAAAGATTCGTGAAAAGATTAATTCTTAATCATTTTTTTTACATAGCTCATTAACGCTAATGAGCAATCAATGAGTAGATGCCCATGAGTTGTCAAATTGTCCATTTTGGGGATCAGTTATGAAGGGTGTAAGGGGGTGTCATAAAAAGGTTTTGTGTAGATAAGCAACACGTGCTTTATTACATACCTAGTACAATGATGCTTAGGGTTCTTGCATGACCAAATGTGAGGAATGATACTCTTCTTGAGATGAGCAGACTATTGGCACATTCATCCCCATATTCTGCTCATCATTAGAGTCCCCTTTTTAGTCCTTTTTCATGGTCCTGGCCACCCTATTTTTGTATATTTTTCTGGCATTTTTCCCAGGTCGGGTACCTTTTTCCCAATCGGCCAACTGCCCCATGTCCAATCGGCCAAGTTCAGATGTCCAGTCGGCCAGCCCCTCTTACCTATAAATAGGTGGGCTGGCCTCCCTCTTTTCTCATAGTCTAGTCTTCCTTTTGCTCCCACTTATGAGACTCTTCATGTCTCTTGCTTGGGACTGTATCACTTTAGTATATTCAGCATAGTTGCTTCATATCTCTCTCTCTCTCTCTCTCTCTTGCACTCTCTCTCAGCACACTTTAGTATATTCAGCATAGTTGCTTCATATCTCTCTCTCTCTCTCTTGCACTCTCTCTCAGCATAGTTGCTTCATATCTCTCTCTCTTGCACTCTCTCAGCACACTCTAGTGCTTGTTTGCTTCCGCTCTGTGCACTCATTCATGGTATCATCACTCCAAGTTTAGTGTTAATCTGCTGCCCCAGTCAACGTTAACTTTCTACCCCCCAAATCTACCTCAATTTTCAGCACCTTAACATATGCATTTTCTTCTCAATTCTGTTGCTAGTCAGTTGGCTTCTTTCGGCGCCTCTCCACTGTAGATTCAGGTCTTCCCTCATTGGTTTGATCTCTAAGATCCCCCTTTTTCACCTATCGACTGCTCCTTTTTAGGGCTGCAACATTTGTCATGCTGCATTTTCTTCCCTACTACGGGTGGTTCTTGCAGTTTTTGGTGTTCTGAGTTGAGGATTGGTGGCTTCTGATACCTGTGGTGGTGGACACTCCTTCTGAGATTGTGCATTTTTTTCTAAGATTGAGCCCAAGCTCTTGTCATGGGTGCCCCGACTACACTTCATATGTTCTTTGAGTCTGCAAAGTTAGATGGCTCCAACTACACTTTGTGGAAGGTGAAGGTGAAATCAGCCTTACGTGGCGTGGATCTCTCGGATTGGCTTGTTACACCTGCCAATGCCACTCCTCCCACCATTACTTCCAGTGGTGTGACTCACGCACAGATTGATATTTGGTAAGCAAATGATTATCGTGTTTTCTCTTTTGTGATGTTGAATTTTCAGGATTCTGTTCTCTCTCATATGCGTATAGCAGACGCTGCACATGAAGTTTGAAGGGCATTTTCACATCTTTACAAGATTAAGTCTTCGGGTCGGATTTTGGCATTGGAAAAGCAGCTTATGAACTTGTCAGTTTCTACCTTTCCATCTTTATCTACTTTCATCTCTTTTGGGACAAGCTTGCTATGTGTGGCAAGGATATCTCTACAAAGGATATGGCTATTCGGCTTCTCTCCAAGCTTCCAGAGAGGTTTGATGCTTATTTTTAGTCTCTTGTTTCTTCTACTCGTCTTGTTCTAGTTACTTATTTCTTCTGCTCATCCTGTTCTAGTTACTTGGGAGGAAGTCTCCCCTCCATTATGCAGATTGAGTCTCGCTTTGAGGAGCAGGCTAGCACCTCTGGTGTTTCTGATATGAAGCTTTGGTTGCACAAGATAAAGGCAAGAATCAAGGGAAGAAAGGGAAAGGGGGTTCTGACAAGAACTCCAAGAATAACGACAAGGATAAAGACAAAGACAAAAGCAGATCTTCTAAAAACAAGGACATTGAGTTTCATTATTGTGGCAAGAAGGGTCATAAATCGCCCCAATGTTCACAAGAAGAAGCGGGATGAAGAAGCAAAGAACTCTTCCTCTACAACAATGTCTCAAACCAAGAAGAATGATGGTATTCTTCTATTAGCAGGTACTCATCGTGTACTTGCTCTTGTGACTTCTCATCCCCAGATTCTACTCATCATTGGAGTCCTCTTTTTGGTCTTTTTTCATGGCCCCTTGTTGTGGGCTGGCCACCCTATTTTTGTATACTTTTCTGGCATTTTTCCCAGGTCGTCGAGAATCTTTTTCCCAATCGGCCACCAGCTGCCCCATCTTGAGTCGGCCAGGTTCAGATGTCCAGTCGACTAGCGCTTCTTACCTATAAATAGGTGGGCAGGCCTCCCTCTTTTCTCATAGTCTAGTCTTCCTTTTGCTCCCTCACTTATGAGACTCTTCATGTCTCTTGCTTGGGACTATATCACTTCAGTATATTTAGCATAGTTACTTCATATCTCTCTTTCTCTCTTGCACTCTCTCTCACCCCACTCTAGTGCTTGTTTTCTTCTGCTCTGTGCACTCATTCATAGACAAAGCAAGCAACACATGTGTCTACGCATCTCTTCCTCTTCGTGTGTAGGAGGTATGCTATGCTGTGGTAATGCACCATGTGAAACTGAGTCCATGTTTGCATATGTGCCTTCTACATCATGTTCATCAAAGGAACCAGGACGTTTCTCAATACCAACCACAACATTCCATAGCCCTCTTGCTACTAATACGTGCTGCATCATATAGGACCACAACGAGTATTTGGTCTCCTGAAGCTTATCCTCCTCATTGGGGATAACATCTGAAATACATCATTGTCTACCATTTCTAATAATACCCAAGCAAGTAATCACACAGCCTGTAAGTGATAAGTGCTGCTTTGATACAACCAAGGTGGCTGCTAATAAGGTTGCACTAACAATGGAGACTTGGAAGGTGTATGAAAGAAATGTAAAGTGAGTAGAAATTTTACACGTAAGATATAGAGATTGATGTCACTAAAGCGTAGCTCGTATACAAGTTTCGGCATAGTGAGTGTCTATTGATGATTTCTTGTGTATCTACACACTTGTTGTTATTAACCCATCCATCCCTAGGGTTAACAAGAACTACCACCATTATCTTACATCAAGAAGTCAAGGTAGATACACCAAAGGGTCATATATTCAAGATATGGAGCAATGGTGTCCAAATCTACAATTTGGACGGGTGCCCGTATTGGTGTGACGCAGTATGTTAACCCATTCCTAGGGTTAATAATAATTACCACCATTATCTTATATCAAAGAGTCAAGGTAAATACACCCAAATGTCATATATTCAAGATATGAAGCAATGGTGTCCAAATCTACAATTTGGACGGGTGCTCGTAATGGTGTGATAGAGTATTATGGCGATTCTCGCTTCAAGAGCATGTCGTAGCATGTAGAATGAAGTCCCAAGTGATGTACTTCATGGATATATTATGAGGGTAGTCATTGTAATAGCATTAGGCCTCTTATGAACCTAAACTGCCTGGCCGACCACAGTTTAAGTGAGTGTGAACACTTATGGCCATGTATATAAGTGAATTTCTCTCATAATGTAATACACTCTCCCATTGTGCAATTGAGTCTTGCTCTTGCTAATCCTCTTACTAATCTCTCTCTTTCTAATGCATGCTAGTGAGTGTGTGTGAGTGATGTGAGGTGAGGTGAGAGGAGGGACAAGTACCCGTAGTGCAATGCGGCAGTGCCACAATGCTCGCAGGTGGCGCAGTGAAATTGCTTCTCAAGGAGTAGTACATCTTGGAGACCTCAACAAGGGTTACAAGCTCAACCATCAGAAAGATCCTCTCATGACAGTTGCGGTTCATCTAGTAATCTCTTATTGAATGTGTTTCAAGGGGGATTAGGGTGAGCCATACATTTTTGGCAACATTGCCGAGGAGCCATCCCTTGGTTTTTTCCATTGTTTTTCTCTAATCTACGTGGTACCCATTGCCCATTATCTTGATTAATGGTTTCCCATCAAAAATATGTGGATTTGATGGTGATTTGGGTGTGATTGTGTGAGAAATAGCTCTCTTTTTTGGTTTATAAAGAATGCCTTTTTGCTTAATTTCTAGCTTAGTTTGTTGTTTTTGTTGTTTTTTATGTTTCTAGGGCTTGCACATAGAGTGTATTAGGCTTAGTTTGCATCCATTGCATTAAACAATGCATTAGAATGCAATTTTTAGTGAATGTTAGCTCTCTTTAGAGTTAAACATAGAACTAGAATCATTAATTTTAGCTTGATTTGTGTGTTTTTTGTTGGAATTGTATGCATTAGAGTGTTAGCAACCATTAGGAGTAGTTGAATCCTTCCAAAAATTTCTCAAAAGAATCAAAAAACTCTTGAAATTGATTGATTTCTCTTAATGGACTGGTTTTTGTCATTAAGAGTGATTAACCTTGTTCAAGATACAAAAAATTTAGAAAATGTGTTATTGGGGGTCTAAATTGATCATGTAAATAGTCCAAATGAGTGTTTGGAGGGCATCTTGATGCATCAAAACACCTAGTTACATCAATTTCTTCATCAATTGGAGAAATTTGACTCTCTTTTGCTTAATTTTGCCTTAAAAGAAGAGACCAAAAATAAGAGTCTGATTAATCTCTAATTATACATTGATTTACACATTAGTTGATGCACATAGCTGAGAAATTCCTTGATCTATCCAATGATGTTCTCAATTGTGTGAATTAATTAGGGAATAGTGGTTAATGAAAGTCCTTGATTAGTGTAAAAGAGGGAAAGATTAGTGAAAAATTTAATTCTTAATCACTTTTTTTACATAGCTCATTAACGCTAATGAGCAATCAATGAGTAGATGCCCATGAGTTGTCAAATTGTCCATTTTGGGGATCATTTATGAAGGGTGTAAGGGGGTGTCAAAAAAAGGTTGACTTGTGTAGATAAGCAACACGTGCTTTATCACATACCTAGTACAATGATACAAGTGCATCCCAAGTATGTTTAGGGGTCTTGCATGACTAAATGTGAGGAATGATACTCTTCTTGATGAGCAGACTATTAGCACATTCATCCCCAGATTCTGCTCATTGGAGACCCCTTTTTGGTCCTTTTTCATGGTCCTTTTTTGGTCCTTTTTCATGGTCCATGGTTGTGGGCTGGCCAACTTTCTGGCATTTTTCCCAAGTCGAATACCTTTTTCCCAATCGGCCAACTGCCCCATGTCCACTCGGCCAGCCCCTCTTACCTATAAATAGGTGGGCTGACCTCCCTCTTTTCTCATAGTCTAGTCTTCCTTTTGCTCCCTCACTTATGAGACTCTTCATGTCTCTTGCTTGGGACTGTATCACTTCAGTATATTCAGCATAGTTGCTTCATATCTCTCTCTCTCTCTCTCTTGCACTCTCTCTTAGCACACTCTAGTTCTTGTTTGCTTCCGCTCTGTGCACTCATTCATGGTATCATCGCTCCCGGTTAATCGGTTGCCCTAGTCAGCGTTAACTTTCTGCCCCCCAAATCTACCTCAGTTTTCAGCACCTTAACATATGCGTTTTCTTCTCAGTTCTTTGGCTAGTTCCTTTCGGCGCCTCTCCACTGCAAATTTAGGTCTTCCCTCATTGGTTTGATCTCTGAGATCCCCCTTTTTCACCTATCGGCTGCTCCTTTTTAGGGCTGCAGCATTTGTCTTGCTGGATTTTCTTCCCTACGGGTGGTTCTTGCAGTTTTTGGTGTTCTTAGTTGAGGATTGGTGGCTTCTAATACCTGTGGGGACACTCCTTCTGAGATTGTGCATTTTTTTCTAAGATTGAGCCCAAGCTCTTGTGATGGCTGCCCCAACTACACTTCATATGTTTTTTGAGTCTGCAAAGTTGGATGGTTCCAACTACACTTTGTGGAAGGTAAAGGTGAAATCAGCCTTGCGTGGCATGGATCTCTCGGATTGGCTTGTTTACACCTGCCAATGCCACCTCTCCCACCCTTACTTCCAGTGGTGTGACTTAGGCACAGATTGATATTTGGTAGGCAAATGATCGTCGTCGTGTTTTCTCTTTTCTGATGTTGAATTTTTAGGATTCTGTTGTCTCTCATGTGCGTATACTAGACGCTGCACATGAAGTTTGGAAGGCATTTTCACATCTTTACGAGATTAAGTCTTCGCATCGGATTTTGGCATTGGAAAAGCAGCTTATAAACTTGTCAATTTCTACTTTTCCATCTTTATCTACTTTCATCTCGAAGATGAAAGATCTCCGAGATGAGCTTGCTATGTGTGGCAAGGATATCTCTACAGAGGATATGGCTATTCGACTTCTCTCCAAGCTTCCAGAGAGGTTTGATGCTTATTTTCAGTCTCTTGTTTCTTCTGCTCGTCTTGTTCTAGTTACTTGTTTCTTCTTCTCATCCTGTTATAGTTACTTGGGAGGAAGTCTCCCCTCTATTATGCAAATTTAGTCTCGCTTTGAGGAGCAAGCTGGCACCTCTGGGGTGGCTCTGATGGAGCTTTGACTACACGCGATAAAGGGAAGAATTAAGAGAAGAAAGGGAAAGGGGGTTCTCACAAGAACTCCAAGGATAACGATAAGGATAAAGACAAAGACAAAAGCATATCTTCTAAAAACAAGGACATTGAGTGTCATTATTGTGGCAAGAAGGGTCATAAATTGCTCCAATGTTCACAAGAAGAAGCGGGATGAAGAAGCAAAGAACTCTTCCTCTATTCTTGTATTAGCAGGTACTCATTGTGTACTTGCTCTTGTGACTTCTCATCCCCAGATTCTGCTCATCATTGGAGTCCTCTTTTTGGTCCTTTTTCATGGCCCTTGGTTGTGGGCTGGCCACCCTATTTTTGTATATTTTTCAGGCATTTTTTCCAAGTCAGGAATCTTTTTCCCAGTCGGCCAGTTGCTCTATGTCCAATCGGCCAAGTTCAGATGTCCAGTCGGCTAGCCCCTCTTACCTATAAATAGGTGGGCTGGCCTCCCTCTTTTCTCATAGTCTAGTCTTCCTTTTACTCTCTCACATATGAGACTCTTCATGTCTCTTGCTTGGGACTATATCACTTCAGTATATTCAGCATAGTTACTTCATATCTCTCTGTCTCTTGCACTCTCTCTCACCACACTCTAGTGCTTGTTTTCTTCCACTCAGTGTACTCATTCATAGACAAAGCAAGCAACACATGTGTCCACGCATCTCTTAATTTTCGTGCGTAGGAGGTATGGTATGCTGTGGTAATGAGTCCATGTTTGCAGATGTGCCTTCTACATCATGTTCATCAAAGGAACCAGGACGTTTCTCAGTACCAACTACAACATTCCATAGCCCTTTGGCTACTAATACGTGCTGCATCATATAAGACCACAATGAGTATTTGGTCTCTTGAAGCTAATCCTCATTGGGGATAAAATCTGAAATACATCAGTGTCTGCCATTTCTAATAATACCCAAGCAAGTAATCACACAGCCTGTAATTTATAAGTGCTGCTTTGATACAACCAAGGTGACTGCTAATAAGGTTGCACTGAGAATGGAGACTTGGAAGGTGTATGAAAGAATGTAAAGTGAGTAGAAATTTTACTCGTAAGATATAGAGATTGATGTCACTAAAGTGTAGCTCGTAGACAAGTTTCGGCGTGGTGAGTGTCTATTGATGATTTCTTTAATCATGGCTATGATGATACACAGAGCTTCTCCGAACTCTGTCGTTGGATTTCTTCCCAACAAAAGGCTATAAGTACGTGAGTCTCAAACTCAATCTTATCCAAATACTTGATCACTACAGAACTAGCGTGTACAAGCAATCAAAGGGTCAACGTATGCGCATAAGCTTTGGTGTGCCACACCACCAAGACCACCATGACCTTCATTGACATTTGATGTCCCATACCATCAAATGAGCATGAACCTCATCGTGACACACAAGCAGACTCTTTTCCTCTCCTTGTGAAATAAAATCATATGGATGACTACGCACCCATGAGTGTTTGCACTAGACGAATCATACACAGTCTGCTCCAAAGTTTAACATAGCTATAATTTTAGGAACTATATCAAGTCCCATAGCCCCAGATACTTAATCTAGAGTATTTTTGGAAAAAATACGACAACATCCCAATGGCCCACTACATAAACTACTGATCAAGTTAGTATATGAAGTAACAAGGGAAGGTCTATAGACTAGCCACCACAAGGTAGCTTTTAGAGAGACCTCTTAGTTCCTATTAAATGAAAGGAGCAATGACATACTCCAAAGGTGAGTAGAGTATCTCCATACTCTATTACAAGCCGCGTTGAACAATTAGACAGTTAATATCATGAACATCCAGGTTTTGGTAAACTCCGAATTGAAAGATCACTATGGACCTCACTCTAAGATTACTACAAATCTTAGTATAATTGATCTCTAGGACCATGCACAAGTGCTTGCATCTCTACAGACCAAGCATCATACACTTTGATTGTTTAGCAACAAAGATTGTAGTTATCATACTCTCAAGAAACTTATTTGTAGTGATCATACTCTCAAAGTATCTACACACTTGTTGTTAACCCATTCCTAGGGTTAACAAGAACTACCACCATTATCTTACATCAAGAAGTCAAGGTAGATACACCAAAGGGTCATATATTCAAGATATGAAGCAATGGTGTCCAAATCTACAATTTGGACGGGTGCCCGTAATGGTGTGACGTAGTATGTTAACCTATTCCTAGGGTTAATAATAATTACCATCATTATCTTACATTAAGGAGTCAAGGTAAATACACCCAAAGGTCATATATTCAAGATATGAAGCAATGGTGTCCAAATCTACAATTTGGACGGGCGCTCGTAATGGTGTGATAGAGCAATTATGGCGATTCCCACTTCAAGAGCATATCGTAGCATGTAGGATGAAGTCCCAAGTGATGTACTTCATGGATATATTATGAGGGTAGTCATTGTAATAGCATTAGGCCTCTTATGAGCCTAAACTGCCTGGCCGGCCACAGTTTAAGTGAGTGTGAACACTTATGGCCATGTATATAAGTGAATTTCTCTCATAATGTGATACACTCTCCCATTATGCAATTGAGTCTTGCTCTTGCTAATCCTCTTACTAATCTCTCTCTAATGCATGCTAATGAGTGTGTGTGAGTGATGTGATGTGAGGTGAGAGGAGGGACGAGTACCAGTAGTGCAACACGACAGTGCGACAATCCTCGCGGGAGGCACGGTGAAATTGCTTCTCAAGGAGTTGTACATCTTGGAGACCTCAAGGGTTACAAGCTCAACCATTAGAAAGATCCTCATCATGACAGTTGCGGTTCATCAGGTAATCTCTTATTGGATGTGTTTCAAGGGGGGTAAGGTGAGCCATACATTTTTGGCACCATTACCGACGGGGAGCCATCCCTTTGCTTTTTCCATTGTTTTTCTCTAATCTACGCATTACCCATTGCCCATTATCTTGATTAATGGTTTCCCATCCAAAATATGTTGATTTGATGGTGATTTGGGTGTGATTGTGTGAGAAATAACTCTCTTTTTGGTTTATATAGAATGCCTTTTTGCTTGATTTCGAGCTTAATTTGTTGTTTTTGTTGTTTTGATAATGTTGTTTTGATAATGTTGTTTTTTATGTTCCGAGGGCTTGCACATAGAGTGTATTAGGCTTAGTTTGCATTTATTGCATTAAACAATACATTAGAATATAATTTTTAGTCAATGTTAGCTCTCTGTTGAGTTAAACGTAGAACTAGAATCATTAATTTTAGCTTGATTTGTGTGTTTTTTTGTTGGAATTGTAAGCATTAGAGTGTTAGCAACCATTAGGAGTAGCTGAATCCTTCCACAAATTTTCTCAAAAGTATCAAAAAATTCTTGAAATCGACTAATTTCTCTTAATGGACTGGTTTTTGTCATTAAGGGTGATTAATCTTGTTCAAGATACAAAAAATTTAGAAAATGTGTTATTCGAGGTCTAAATTGATCATGTAAGTAGTCAAAATTAGTGTTTTGAGAGCATCTTGATGCATCAAAACACCTAATTACATCAATTTCTTCATTAATTTGAGAAATTTGACTCTCTTTTGTTTAATTTTGCCTTAAAAGAAGAGACCAAAATTAAGAGTCTAATTAATCTCCAATTATACATTGATTTACACATTAGTTGATATACATAGCTTAGAAAATTATGTGAATTAATTAGGGAATAGTTAATTAAAGTCCTTGATTAGTGTAAAAGAGTTAGTGAAAAGATTAATTCTTAATCACTTTTTTACATAACTCATCAAGGCTAATGAGCAATCAATGAGTAGATGCCCAGGAGTTGTCAAATTGTCCATTTTGGGGATCATTTATGAAGGGTGTAAGGGGGTGTCATAAAAAGGATAACTTTTTTTATTCCCACTTACCTTTTTGGGAAATGCCCATATCTCCTTATTAAAATTCAAAAAATATCCCCCCCCCAAACAAGGAAATTCGAATTTCCCACTAGACTCCAAAAGAGAGAGGAATTTCCCACTCTCATGCCTTAAGGTCTCACGGCCTAAGGGTTGGCGCCCAAAAAAAGAAAAAAGAAAAAATAGTTCACGCATGAACCATTTTTTGCACTCTCACGCCTTAAGGTCTCACGAACTAGGGGTCTGTGCCCCAAAAAAATAGAAGATCGATTCACATCCTAAGCGATTCACGGTGTGAATCCTTAAACAGTCCCACACAAATATATATATATATATATATTCATGAAGTTCAATTTATGGCGTAAAACCTTAAGCATTTCATGGCATGAAGCACCAGGCATCTCATGACGTGAAACAATCCAAAAATGATAATAATAATAATAATAATTTTTTTTTCGTAAAGTCCAGTTCACGGCGTGAAACCCTAAGCATTTCACGGCATGAAGCACGAGGCATCTTACGACGTGAAACACCAAAAAAAATCAATCAAATAAAATTTAATAAAATCCGTGAAGTCCGCTTCACGCCATGAACTACACCATGCTAGTTCACGACGTGAAAGGGGGTCCGTCGGCCAAAAAAAAAAGACTCTGGAAAACACTCCTGTTTGGAGGCTCGTATCTCCTAAACTGTGAATCGGATGAAGGTGCTCTAGTACTTATCGGAAAGCTAACATCGAGCTCTTCGAATTTGGTCTTGACCATCCGAAGACAAAATCAATCGTTTTGGCCTCTGACCAGCAGCCTCAAAATTCAACCCAAAAATCAAGGCAAAAAAACAGCTCGAAAAGCACTAAAAATCACCTCCCAAAAAAAACAACGTGAAAATGACTTTGAAGCATATTTGGGCTACTTTTTGAGGGTCTAAACGACAAAATCACGAATGACTTAGAGAGACAAAGTTGTAGTGCTCCAAAAATACTACAACTCTCTCATAGAGAGTTTTTCCAAATCCCTTTTGGAACACCTTCAAAAATGGTCTGCGAAATATTAAAAAAATTCGTAAGAAAATTTTTCATCTTGAGACAATGATGGATTTCTTTCATAATACAATACACTCTCCCATTGTGCAATTGAGTCTTACTCTTGGTAATCTCTCTCTCTCTCTAATGCATGCTAGTGAGTGTGTGAGTGATGTAAGGTGAGAAGAGGGACAAGTACCCGTAGTGCAACGCGACGGTGTGACAACGCTCGTGGAAGGCACGGTGGAATTACTTCTCAAGGAGTTGTAGAGCTTATAGACCTCAAGGGTTACGAGCTCGGCCATTGGAAAGATCCTCAATGATAGTTGCGGTTCACCAAGTAATCTCTTGTTGGATATGTTTCAAGGGGGGTTAGGGTGAGCCATAACACTCGTCTATAGTAGATCTGACAATACTACTCCAAAATTGATGAAGAATAGTGCAAATCTGGTCCCCAAAGATGTTTATAGAAAATCAAAAAGTGCACGAACAGCCCTCAAAACGTTTCTGGAATGAAAATCAAATCAAAAAACTATAATAGAAAGTATTGCATACTTCATGGTCCTCTTTCTTCTCCTAGAAGGGCTCCTTGATCTGATTGAAGAAGACATGCGACTTGGGATGAAGGGTAGGAAGCAACAATAAGGATAAGGAGTATATGCTCTAATACCAAATTTCGAAAATAGGGTTACAGGAATGCGCGTGCGCATGCACACACACACAGTGGAGAAGCTCAACTGAGCACACAATGAAATGATAGATAATGAATATGTGATGTACAAAGATGATATATGGCTACAAACCCTCCTAGAGTGAGAAATAAAAAAGTTAACAAAAATCAACATCATGCTCAAGGACCTTGCATCATAAGTCGCACCAAAGCAGGTATGGCTACCCAAAAAGCAAGATAAGGGGAAAGCTAAGATAAAGCACACATGGACTATGGAAGAGCAAGAGTAGGTTTGAAAGAAAAACTAAGAACTACCCTCTTCTTTAGAGCTCTGTGAAATCCTAGTTTCTCTACCTGTTGAACCCTCTAATAAGCACGATGTCAAGACTATCCCATCACAATGCGGCCCAAAGATAATCATTCCTAAGCTAGGCAGAAACCAAACTCATCAAGATGATGCAGACTCCCTTTACTCGAGTAACAAAGCTAAAGATATTGTTGCATAAAGCATAATAATAGGAAAGAAAAAAGGAATGACACCAGGTATGTATCCGACTCAAAGGTCAAGTCGTCGGAGGCTAAAATGTGCCAATGCCACAAGAGGTTCAAAAATCAAGTTACCGAGGACCAAAACAAGCCTAAGGTGTAAGAGTCAAGAGTGGGGTTATAAAAGGCCAAAACATGCCTAATCATATTTCCTAAAAAGGTTCACATCACTTGTACACATGAACATAATTGATATTTCACACAACTAAAGTCATTTTTGAAATGCTGGAGAGACAAGCATAAGAGCTTAGTTAAGTCACTTATGCGAGATGAACTAGGTATAAGAGTTAAGTCCAACTAAGTCACGAGAAGTGATGGAGCTAAGTCCTTAAAATACAAAAAAATCATGGTAGGAACACTTTTAGTAAACCTTGCCATCATCAGAAGCCCGACCCTATGCTCACAACTTTGCTTGCACCGCATGCTTGTTCGGCACGTTATTTTAAAAGCATTTAGGTGTCACACCTAACTGACACAAGCATTAGGCACTCTTCTATTCATTGATCTCCTGAGCACTTTTAAATTCCACATCACTCACACACTAAATACGTAAGCTACAAAACCTCAACTTTGAAAGCCCATGGACCCTCATTGAGTGTCTTACACAACATGATAAAACTACATGGAGCATACTACATTGTGCTGCATTAGGCACAAAAACTTGTTGAGACCTAAGCATTAACACTTCAAAACTCCCAAAGGTAAATTCTTGGATCGTAATAATCTTGGAATACATATACAAGCATTTGAGAAGTCTGGCAGCCTGAAAAAATGGAAGAGGAAGAGTTGGTGGAGATTTTTTCACAATCATTAAATTTAAATGCACAAAAATGGTATTATGTATACCTGCCGAAGAAGCTACCAACATATAGGCAAACAAAGAAGGCTTTTGTGAAGAGGTTTAGATAAATAGGCGATAATAAATTAAGGATCTCCTATACCAATAAATGACATAGGCTTTTGTGAAGAGGTTTAGAGAAATAGGCAAGAATAATAAATTAAGGATCTCCTATACCAATAAAGGAAATTAAGTAAAGGAAAAGCTCAGTCATGGAGTTTGTTGCAAGGATCAAGGAGCTATGTGGAGGAATGACTACCCACGCATAGTCAAAGCTCAAAGACTTTGGTGCATGAATGGTTGAAGGACTAATAAGCAAAGGAGTATAAGTGTTTTGTATATAAATCATTTTTAACAATAAGCAATACACATTTATTCCCTAGCACTAGGATACTTGTGAGCTCTTTTCTTCTCTATTCTTACTTGCATGTATGCTTGTGTTGCTTGCTTGAATAAGTATGCTCGTAGGTTACTCCCGCTTGTGGGGCAACCTAATGATTATGAGGACTGGTTCACGTTTTGGCAACCATGGACATGCTTCTGCAAAATCTTAATGTGTGCTTTGGTGTGATAAATTTTTCCATTGTATTGGAACAACCTAGGCAATATAAATTAGACCAAGACTCTTGAGGATATAGTCAAAAGAGTTTAAAGATGGAAAATACAACCAATAAGATAAATAAATACAAGAAAAAAAACTCTATTTCAAAACAATCTACGGTCATGGGTTGGGAATTATTTACCATGGTGATGGTAGCTGTAGATGGTATGAGAGGTTGGGTGGCCTAAAAAGGTCCACGTCTCCTAAGACAAAATATTATGACTAGCCGCCCCAGTGTTAACTAAGGCTGGCTATGGAGTTAAGAGGTCTTTCTAAGGGAACTCCAACTCAAGGCAAGCATGTTCCACTGTTGGTCTTGTTTCAACTACTTGTAACACAAACATGGATGTGATTTTGGAACCATCCAATTATGCACCCTAGATGTGATGTCAAGGTTATCATGAGGTACTTTTGGTGTGTGGATGGTAGCCAGGTTGACCACAGCTGCCCTTACATGAGACAATAGTAGACACCCTTGTATTGCATTCTTTTAAGAGTAGAACTTGCATGAGTAACCCCATGATCTTCACACAATGGTTTCCATGCTCGTGTGGAGTATGTATTGGATGGTGACTTGGATGATTGCACCATGTCACGATGGGTAAATCCTTGGCCACAAGTAGGTCTTAAACCTTGAGCATCCTTCACACACAATGTAGTCCACAGAGCATGTTGGTCATGTTTTATGGTAGACTATGAAACACTGAGGGTAACAACGAGGGGGTGAACTACTATTTGAAAAGATGTGCTAGGTCAAAGTGCATCCCTGAGACAAGGATATAGTGGATGGTCATGGATTTTCTTTTGATGCCTTGAAAGTCAAAATCTCATCTCATGGTAAGAAGACTTTGCAAGGGTGTGGAAGGGATCCCCGCCCATACTCGTATAAAGTCTCATCACCATCGGAGGAGATTTGGGTATGATGACAAGGGGATGAGTCCAATTTTACGAGAGCTTTCAAGGCACGTGAGACTCTAGAAAATGGTACTTGGGCCAGTTAAATGCTCATACCTTATCCAATGGTCATGAGACTTTGCACGGGTGCAGAGGGGGCCTCCACACTAACGCAAAGTATCATCGCCCCATAATTTGACAAGGTTTGGAGGTTTAATAGGGGCCAATGCCATTTTCTAGAGTCTTATCACACCACCATTGGATGAGGTTTGGATGTTCAACAGGTCCCATATGAGGTTTGCGTGTGATGACATGGCAAAGATTCCAATTACTTGAGAGGTCTTAAGGTACATGAGACCCTAGAAAATGGATTGCAATCCCTCTCCCTCCACACTTGTGGAAAGTCTCATCACCACCAGACGAGGTTTGTACATTCAATAGGGTTGTGACACTGTTTTCTAGAGGCTTATGTACATGCCTTGAGGCTTATGTACATGCCTTGAGATTCTCATTTTCTAGAGTCTCGTGTACCTTGAGAGCTCTCATAGATTTTTTTACGAGAGCTCTCACGAGACTCTAGAAAATGGTGTTTAGCCTTGTTGAAAATGGGGTTTCCCAAAATTTTCAAAGGGTTCTAATGACATGGATACATGTGTATGCTCAAGCCTAAACAACTAACCATGGCCATGAGACCTTGCTAGCAAAGTTTCGTGGCCATGAGAGAGAGAGAGAGAGAGAGAGAGAGAGAGAGAGAGAGAGAGAGAGAGATTAAACATTATAGGAGCTAAAATAGAAATGCATAAATGTAAGAGGGCAAGGATATATCTCAATATATCATGATCAACTAAGTACAAAAAGCATAGGTGCTAACCCAGGTACTCTGGATTTAGTCACTTGAAGACAAAAATAGATATTGATTTTTCATCATGTGCTGTGCTGTAGCCCAAGGATGGTCCCTTTCGCTTGCGGGAATGTTGTTTGTAACAGAGTGAAGGGGTGGCCCCCCTGGGTGGCTGGGGTTGCCCCTCAAGCAAAGAGAGAGAGAGAGAGAGAGAGAGAGAGAGAGAGAGAGAGAGAGAGAGAGAGAGAGAGAGAGAGAGAGAGAGAGAGAGAGAGCTTAAGCTAGTTGCTCCCCCCTATGCTCATGTTGGCTCACAAAACGAGCGCAAGAGAGAGGTGGGCTTGGCTGCCAGCTGCCCAGCCCCCTACTGCGCTTTGTTGAGCGAGTTGAGTATGGAGTCTTGGCTTTGTTGGGTGCGCTTGCTTTTCTTGTTGCGCCTCTCTAGGCTGCTTTGCTTTTGAAACACATTGTGCATACTCTAGAAAACGGTGAAAGCCTATTGCTTAACCCCCCATGGTGTTGCGCACACTATGAAAGATGGCGAGAGCTTGTTGCTTACCCCCCCATGGTGCTGCACACACTGTGAAAGATGGGGAGCCCATTGCTTACCCCCCCATACTTGTGCTACAACCAAGAATGGGAGAGAGAGAAGAAGTTTTAACACCCCTAGTCGCCCACGCTTCCTTGCTTCTTGGATTGCTACAACCAAGGTCAAAAGAGAGATAAGGTTCACCACCTCCAGTCACCCACGCCTCCTTGCTTCTTGCGATCGTTGCAACCAAGGTCAGCTCCAAAATCGATGGTGACCTTCCTTTCTTGTTTTAGTGCACTCTTTGGAACATATGGTTGTTTCTTCCTCCACCACACAGTTCTACAGATAAGATTCCTTGCTACACCACACTCGTGCCCACACAAGCCCAAACAAAAAACGATGAAGAGTGTTTGCAGCTATGGTGGCTCCTATCCACACAGTCGAGAGGTCTGCATATAAAATTTTGGATAAGATCTTTAAATTTTTTTTGAATGGTTGAAAAACCTTTGAGTGGGTCTAGCCCCTAGTCACGCACGGACCCCGATGACCGGAATGTTGGCTCTGATACCAAATGTTATGCTATTGTAACGATGGAGGGAAGAGAGCTCTGGATCACCACCCAACCATAGAGGGAATGAGGATACGGATTCTCACCGTCGGACATATATAGTGGCCTCCCTGCTCACACATGTCCGATCGCCCCCATGGGACTACGTCGGGGTGCCCTCTCCCCTGAACCCCGGCTCGCTCGCTACCCATGCTTTGATGGATGTCTCGGAGGCCAGTCGAGCTCCTTGTAACTGCTACGAGCTACGTAATAAGTCGTTAATATCGCTGTAACCATTGAGTGTAATCCCGCTAAACACATGTCTCTCCCGCCCACCCATGTAAGCTCCTCTGTAGTGAGTACACTCTCTCGGTAGCTCCACAATGGTGACGAACTTCTAGGTCTAGCACCACCCACACACTTAAGTGTTGTCCACCTACTCTCCTCATCAAGGATACACTCCAAATCCTCCTTGCTTTACTCCATGTGGACATGCTCCTCAAAACCAAGTGAAAACTATTGACATTAACACCCAAATCGTGTGCAATAGGTCAGTGTGAGAGACCGGCATGCCTGTACTAGGGTAGAGGCCCAAGACCTTGCATGTGGCTATATCTATAATGTATCTTCAAACTGGGCAACTTGCACGTCAAGCTAACCCGAGACTAATGTAGGACAAGTGCATGCATCCTAGTCCATAGTATTAATTAATCCATCCTAGATTAACTAGCAAACAGTGGGGCTAAGTAGGTGGTTCCGTGTGGTTTTATTTCAGATAAATAGAAAGCAAGGAAATACTTTCTTATTTTTTAGTTATCCTAATGTTAGCACACTTGCACCTGCAAAGACTACTATTGATAGGTGTAAACCTCTATTGTCAAGAGTTAAGTTTTATTGATAAGACTTTACTTCCTTATTATTGGGATTTATCACATTCTTCTCCTCCTTCCCTCTCCCTTCTCCCCTAACCTCTATTGATAGGACTTTACTTCCTTATTATTGGGGTTCATCACGTTCTTCTTCTCCTTCCCTCTCCCTTCTCTCCATAGTTCAACATGTTGCACATCTCTCTCCTCCTTCCCTCTTTCTCTCAACCAACAAGATCCATATCGGATCTCTCTCTCCTTTTGCCAACAAGACCATGGTAATTTTCTTCTTCCCTCTTCTTCTACCAATTCTTTTACATCCAAATCTACAATATCGTTTTTGGTGTTTATTTCAAATCACGTCCTTAAGAGCTGGGATTATACATAAAATTAGTAGCCATTTAGATTTAGTGTAGCCAATAATTATTGATTATAGTAGGATTTTACCATTATACTCTTTGAATGCCCTAAGCACGCAATGGACTATAGTGAAGAGGATGTGCGACAAGGTGAATCGGCAGCGAGGTTTTGAGCGCGGAGGAAAAGAGAAAGATGTTATCAGCGAGGTCCACCTCCATCTGGTACAGATGGAGGCAGAGGTGCAAGGTCATGCACATGCCCCTCTCCATGCAGAGGCTCGTGGTTGCCTGGTATGTTCGCCTGCAGAACATTGACTTTCTTTTTGGCTTTTCTTGTAGCAGGTGGCCCTGTTTACTAGGCCGCTGAGCCGAGCACCCGAGAATCAAGAGGTCTCTCTCACAGAGGTCACAGAGAATCCCTCTGCATCGAATACAGAGGCCCTTTTTGGCATTGCCCCTCGGAAGCTCAGGAACGTGGAAGACGAGGACTTTGTCTCTGCCTCCCCTCACCTCAACCACTTGGAGTCTGCAGGGACTCCATTACAGCAGAACTATTTCTCTAGAGCTTGGGCCGCACAGAAACACAGACCTCTAGAGAGGAGCTCTGACAGCACAGAGGAGCAGTTACCTCATCCAGGCCCCTCAGTGGACGTTCCTCCACAGCCTAACTGGGCTCAAAACCGCGTTTGGTTACCGGCTCCAGATTTGCAGCCTTCTACTGATGGTACTTCTATTTCTGATCTCTTGCATGTTGCGATGCATGATTTTATCTTTCACTTCAGTCTCTCTGTACCGCCATACATTTTGAATGTAATGTGTGTGTGTGTGTGTGTGAGAGAGAGAGAGAGAGAGAGAGAGAGAGAGAGAGAGAGAGAGCGATACTAACCTCTACAAAAGACCTAGGGTATGTGAGGCCAAAAGATATTACGTGTGATCCCGAAGTAAATTGAATGACAAGACAACATGAAAGAAAACCAAGCTGCCAAAAGAAAAACAGGGCCAGTGTACTATGCGGGCCCTGTGTATACAATGGAGTCAGCATATAAACCTCGTGTGTCTGGACTTGTCACGTGTCATCCTCTCCTACAACTGTGTACATGGAAGCATTTCCACTGTGTGCGGGGGAGCTACTTGGTGGTGAATGTCTCATGTGACGCACCTCACCTACATACAGGCTGTGGGCAGATTCAAGCCACACAGGTGCTATGTGGCAGGCGCCCATGCCACGTGTCAGTTGGAAAGCAGGTCGGCGACATTAATGCTGGTCCTGGACAATAATAACAGGCTGACATCATTATTTATTGGTGATCAGCACCTTAGTGCATATGTGCACATACATATATATGTGCACATACATATATATGTGGGGGAGCCGGTTGGTGGTGTTGGAGCCTGGAGAATGTCTCATGTTACACACTTCGCCTATATACAGGCTGTGGGCAGAGCCAGCAGCAGATTCCGGCCACGTAGGTGACACATGGCAGGTGCCCATGCCATGTGTCAGTCGGACAGCAGGTTGGCAACATTATGGCTGGTTGTGGACAACAATATCAGGCCGACATCATTATTTATTGACCTACCAGCACCTTAGTGAATATAAATATGTGCATTGGCAGGTGCCCATGCCAAGTGTCGGTAGGACAGCAGGTCGGCAACATTAATGCTGGTCGTGGACAATAATATCAGGACCAGCACTTTAGTGCGTATATATACGTGCATTGCAAAATCGTCAAAATCATCCGCAAACTCTCAGCGTTATGGAGCCGACCGAGTGTCTCTCTATAGGACAGGCTGGTTGAGGAGATTCACAATGTTTGGGCTGAGAACTGCGGTCTTCCTTCTCAACCATCATTTGTACTTGAATTTCAGTTGTATTACTTCTTTTTTGTACATAATACATAACAATAGTTATAGGACTCTTGTGTGTGCTATTTGTGTTTGATTATGTAACACTCTACTCTCAAACCCTGGCACATAAGACACGTGATTCTGTTGCACTCTACTCTCAAACCTTGGCACATAAGACACATGTCACTCTTTTCACAGGTTTTTGGCTACTTGTCATGGATTCACAAATTATTGATTTGCTTCTTAGCTGGAGGGCTCGCATGGATGAGTAGGCAACTTGCATGGATGAGCAGGCAATAATGTCAGGAGAAGAACCTTTGGGTTTCTTTGCAAGTCTTTGTGCTAACGTGATGAGGACGGAATGTGAGGCTTTGCACTTAACGCAAAGTGTTGTGATGTTCGGGATCTTGGTTACCTTGTGTTACATGCGGCATAACAGAAGTCTTCTTGATTGTGATCAAGTGTGCTTCAATTGCTGATTATGGTAAGAGCAACTACCCACATAAGTCCCCCCCCCTCCCGAAGAGAGTACTTGCTTGTATTGCTGAATGAGTTCAAATGAATGGGTTGAATCTGCCCAGAAGAGTAGGATTTCCCATAGAGAATCACCCTTCTCCCTTGACTTGATGATGACTTACGTTTTCCTCTCTCAGTGAGAGAAAAAAAACATCGATGCCTCATGACCTCTAGATGATTGTGTTTTCCTTCATTGGCTTGCCCGGGGACTTTAGTACACACATATGCTTGAGATTATTGCATATGGAAATGATGAAATATTGGTGAGGCCACGTATATATATATTATACCAACCTCACGAGCAAGTTAGCTTGCTAAAATTGGCCGACTAGGGAAAAGAGGCTTTTTTTCCCATTTTGCTTGGGCGTCTTTAACTAGATGGGCACTGCCCTTTATAAATTGGTTAATGGGCACTCAATGGGTGTGCATAGGCTGTCCATAGCTTGCTCATGCTCTCACCAACCTTCCATGGCCATTTTTTAACCTTCCTAGTGGCCATAGGTTCCCATAGCCATGGGGCCCATGCCATACTCTCACCAACCTTCCATGGCCATCTGTTAACTTCCTAGTGGCCTTGGATGGAAAAGGGTTTTTGCATAGGTAGACTCTAAAATTCCTAAATGACTTGACTGGTATTTTGGGCATCCGGCCATGCGTCTAACAAGTGCATGGAATCCCTGTACAACATTACAGCTTGCAAGTGGGTTACATTTGACCTTCCGTTATTGACGTGACTCCTAGACCTAGATGGTGCATGGTGGACTGCACTTGGACAAGGGCTTACAACATAGTGTCCATCAAAAGGTATCGTAAGTGTACATATTATGCCAAATGTCCATGTGGCACCCTAGTACAACAGGTGCATGTGACATCTTGGATGAGCTTTGCTTGATCTTTTCCTTTTATGAGAGGGCACTTGGACACCGTGAAGATGAGGGTAGTTTCAATGCAAGGGAGGGAGAATGTGACCTCACCTACGTATAGGATGTGGGTAGAGCCAACAACAGATTCAAGCCAGCAGGTGCCACGTGGTAGGCACCCATGTCACGTGTCAATCGGATAGCATATCGACAATTTTAATGCTGTCGTGGTCAATAATAACATGTCGACAACATTATGTACGGGCCGATTAGCACCTTGTTTATATATATACGTCCATAACAAAATCGTTATAATCATATGCAAACTCTCGGTGATTAGAGCGTATAGAGTGTCTCTCTAGAGTCCAAGATGGCCTAGGAGATTTACAACAGTGTTTGGGTTGAGTCATTCTCACTATCATTTGTACTAGAAATTCAGTTGTGTTACTTCTTTCTTGCACATAATATAGAACATTAGTTTTATTACTCGTGTGTTGTGTGCATAGTTGTCAAGTACGATACCGTACGGGAAAATACGGTATGATGTAATTTTTTTTTCTTATTGTACGATTAAAAAAAAATACTTATAAACTTACGGAAGCATCATAGTATAGAGGAAGCTCAAACAGGCTTCATTATGGCTGAGTCTACCCTGCATCTCCGGAGGTTTGACAGAAACTCAGTACGAAGGGCTTTGTGTGAATATATGCTCTTATGTGTGTGTGTGTGTGTGGTGTGGAGTGCGTGTGTGAGAGCATATCTTGATACAGAGTTCTACACCCACTATTGGGCATCGATGACATTGGTGGGGATGTCGTAGTATCTAGTCCATACTATGCATAATGGAGTTGATAGTTATATAGTCTTGTGGGTTGACTACCATGAGTATATAACATGCACGTTCCTAAAAGGTGAACTTGGGCATGTTCCTAGATTCATCTAGGTATATAAAAACAAGACCATTACTTCCTTTTTTTTTTTTTGGAAATTTTTTTTAGAGGAAAAAAAACATTTTTTGAAAAAAATCCGTATGAGTCCGTACGGCATCGTACCGTACGATATGGTGTCGTACGGAAACAACTATGGTTGTGTGTGTTTGATTCTGTTGCACTCTACTCTCAAACTCTAGCACATAGACACGAGTGTTCTACATCTAGTAGAGGGTTTGGGTCCCTAGGCGGGGCGTTTGGCCTTTTGAAGGGCGTGTGCACTCTCTCAAAAGACTCCACGAGTGTGTGGTGTTAGTATGTTGCAAGCCTGCAGTGTATTCATTGTGTGGGCTCTCCCTTTGGTCTTTCTATCGGAGTGGATCTCGCATGGGCTGTGTTAGCCAAGGCCCTTTGGTGATGGCCAAAGAAATCGAGTGCCGTATCTCACCTCTTGGCCTGTTGTCAATATCTTTGTGTGATGACTCAACTCTAGTAAGTATTGTCTCAGGTATCTTTGATTTTCATAGTGCATTAGTGTGAAGAGGTCGAAACCTCTCCCTGATGAAGAGGCAGTAGAAGCTGTCATAGAAACTGTTAGAATATGCAGTGGAGATGATGACAAAATCTGAGAACACAAGAGCAAGTGCAGTGCATAAAAATATAGCAGTGGAGAAAGAGAGAGAGGCGTGTAACTCTGCTCTATATATACACAAGAAAATCCCGAATAACTGATACAATAAGTGGAGGGGCCATGGGGCCATTTTATATGGCCCGACATGTGCAGTCGGCCAGCAGTCGACAGCAAGTTGAAGGCCCACGACCAGCACCAGCTCCAGTCGGCCAGCCTCAGAGAGTCGGCCCTCACACCTGGACCACTCAGGACAGCCTCCCACACCTGGTAAAAAATAGGGAAAAATATGGAGAGTGGGGAAAAATGAGAAAACACCTAATCCGGGCGGGAATACCCACAATAGAGGCAACAAAATGCCTCTGGAGGATCGTGGGTTCCACCAGTGGAAACCCAATCTTGCCAAGTAACCTCTGCAACCTCACCACCTCGTAAGCAGCACCACAAGCAGCCCGATACTCTGCCTCTGTCGACGACAAGGCAATAGATGGTTGCCTCTTACTGCTCCATAAAACTGCTCCTGAGCCTAGGGAAAAACTGTAGCCTGATGTCAAGGTCCTCGTGTCTGGCTCTCCTCCCCAATCTGAGTCACTCTGACTGTGGAGTGTGACTCCATCCATCAATCCCTCTCCTGTGTGTAAGAGTCCAAGATCCTTCACATGCTGCAGAAACCACGAGATATGCAATCCTGCCTCCCAAAGAGTCCTCTGCAAACATGAGCTTAACAGCCTCATTAGAAAGCTCCCATCCAATCTGATATCCAGCAACCAGATCAATGAACCATTCTGCTTTTGAGTCAAGGAGGCATCATACTGCTCACAAGGATCAACACCTGTTACGGTGGGATGCCAAGTCCTGGAAACCTGTTGAAGACCACTCAAGGCCTTCGGAAACCTGGAGCCAACCCCCTCTGAATTCGGAACCACAAAGCCTGGAGAATGTGTAACATCCACCTTCACTTGCAAGTAATCAACTGCTACCTGCTTGGCCTTCCAAGAGGTCCTCATGGAAAGAACTTCCTCAACTACATGAATTTCTTTGTCCCGAATGCTACGAGACATCAGAGCATAGGTTACCTGTAAAGTTTCCTCTGACTGACGAACACAAGAACTACCAACATCTGTACTGGAAAGTTCTTGCCAACTGCTGCCATCAACTGGCAAAGCTATCCACCATCTGGTCGGGGAAAGCCTGTACCTGCAAGGTATCCACACTTAAGTGGCCATTACCAGACTGCCACTCATCACAAAACTGAGGACCTGGGATAGAGAGTGCTGAAAGCTTGTAAACTCCATTCTCCACTTCGCCTTCCCAAACTACCTGGCCTGTTGCCTTGTCCCGGAGAGCAATAAAATGCTCATCAAACTCCACCCATATGCCAGTCTTGCAAACCTGATGCATTGACAACAGATGAAAACCAAGTGACGGAACATACAACACCTGGGAGGAATGCTTCCCCCCTCTGCCATCAAGAACTATCTCCAGCCTGTCCTCATTGTGAACTGGATGTATCCACAGTAAGAATGTGACCAGAATACCTGCAGAGATCCTGTAAAGCCGTATGGGAAGGAGTCATGTGCCTGGAAGCACCACTGTCTAGAATCCACTCCCGAGTATCCGTAGCGGAGAGTCCTCCAACCTCCTCCCTGCCTGAAGAAAATGAAGCATCTGTGTCCATCACCTCTAGGTGCACAAAAGCTGGAGTCTTCACGGTTGTTGCTGAGGATTCTGCACCCTTCTCGGTGCTCCGCTTGGGACACTGCCTCCAATAGTGGCCTTTCTCGCCACAATCATTACAGGTCCTCTTTGCCTTCAGTTTCTCGCGGTCTTTGTTGGACATCTTCTCAGGAGACTTCTCCGATGAAGCCTTCCCTTTGCCCTTGTTGGTATGGCCTTTCGACCGTTGGCCAGTTAAGGCCTCCGAACCTCTGTCTTGTGGAGGGTTCGTGAATCTTTCCTCCTGGTCCAAGACCATGGGCACAAGCTCCTCCCATGTGATGACGCTGAGCCTGCCATTGGTAATCAAAGAAGAGTAAAATGCTGAGTACTGAGAGGGCAAATGCGACAGCAACGTGATGCCATATCCTCCGATGATATCACTTTCCCAGCTTGGAGAACTTCCTGCTGAAGAGCCTGCAGCTTGTTGATGTGCTCCCGCATCGTTGACGCCTTTGCAGGATTCATCACCCACAACTGTACTTCCAAGGAGATCCTCTTCATGGGCGATACCCTGTTATAGAGAGAAGCCAAATGCTGCCATATACCTCTGGCCAGCGTCATATGCTTGATATGATTGATTACTTGCGGTGTGCAGTTGAGGAAGATGAAAGAACGGACCCTGGCATTGACACGATCCCACAATTGTGCCTGTGTCTCGCGTTCCTTTTGAATCGAGGGTAACTCCCCTTCCTCTAATTCCAGCCATGGAACCCCAACAACAATGAAATCAGCAAGGTCGTAAGACTCCAAAAGAGATTCCATCATTACCTTCCATATGCCGTAGATGTTCCCGTTTAACTGACGGTCCACTAGGAATGTGGGGAGTGTCGGGATCTTCACATGCCTCTGAGCCATCTCAAGTAAATCTGCCATTGCGAGGGTAACAGAAGCTCCCCTCTATCTTGTAGTAATTGGGCATCTAAGCACATAGTGCTCATTTGCTCCGTCTCTCTAGTGAGTATTATAATGTCAAAGTCAAGCAAGTGGATGACATAAACTCCATATGATGTGAAATTGCCATAAACTCTTTTGAGATTCCCTTGGGTACAAAGTTCAAACACATGTATAAACAAATAGACGATGGTGCCGGTTGCTCACCTCTTGACCATAGCTCCCACGGAGCATCCTCCAGCTATTAGGCTAGACCAACACCTTGACCTTGCTTCTAGCCACGACATCTCATACCACCGTGGTTCGTAGCCCACTCTTGCCAGGTGTGCGGCAAGAGCTTAAGGTCTAGGCCTTGCTTGGGTTTTGGTCCCCCTATGAGGATGCCACTTGTAAAGGCTTGGGGTTGATAATAAAGCAGGAAAGCACACTTATTAATATTTATAGTTATAAATAGGCTTTCACATTAACCCATGCTTATAAGCGCTTGTGCGTTGCTTCCATTGGAAGGGTAGCTTGAATACATTGGCGGATGCCTTGAATAGAATTGGGGAGGTGAACTCTTTGAGCTTCACTGAGATTAGGCTTGACCTCTATGGCTCTCTCAGAGCGCTATGTGAGACCGATGGTCGTTTTGGTTCGGGTGGGATCTCCATAGATTTAGACCGAGACTCAAGAGTCATGCCATCCGTGAGTGTGGCAGGTGGTTAGTTCCTTATCCGGAATGGATTGCTGTTCCAAAATGAGAAGGTTTGTGTATGAGATAACATTGAGATTAGGAAAATAATCCTGTATGAATGTCATGACGCTTCTATAGTGGGTCACCCAAGGGTACAATAGGCCTATGATTTAGTAAAAGGAACGCTTTATTGGCCTAAGATGAAGACGTATGTTCAAGACTATGTGGTAAAGTATTTTTAATGTCAAGTGAATAAGATTGAATGTCTTTGGAGGTATGTTACATCCTCTAGGGATCCTAGGAGGTAAACGGAAGAGTATTTCCTTGGACTTCATTGTAGGTTTGCCACCGACCAGCAGAGGGCACGATGCTATTTGGGTGGTAGTAGATAGATTGATGAAGATGGCACGATTTTTACCTACAAAAGTGAGTGAGGGCAACCAAATTGGCACAACAGCTTGTTGAGCAGCTTTTAGGTTGTATGGATTGCCTTTTGAGATAGTCAGTGATAGGGACTCCAAGTTTTCTAGACATTTCTGGCAGCTAGTTTTCCAGAGATTGGAGACTACATTGAGTACGAGTTCCTTTGATCATCCTCAGTTTGATGGGCAAATAGAGAGGGCGAATCAGGTTTTGGAGTACATCGTGATGGTCGAGTTTGCCTATATCAGTGCTAAGCATGTGGCCACTGGTTACAGTCTGTTGATACCAACCTCTCCCATACATCGTTTTTTTTTTGTTGCTTAAGAACTGCACTAGTAGCAACTTTATAAGCATCAGGCATGATTTCATAAGGAAGCTCTTGTGTAGCAATAGCCATTATCAAAAAGAGTTTTTTGATGTATGCCCTAAATGTGCTTTAATGCTAGGTTACAAGCTTACAGAAAAGGTGTATTTGAGGAGTTAATCATAACCAACTTTGGGTTTGTGCTAGCTGTTTGTAGTATAGAAACTAATTTCTGACTTTTGAGAGTTACTGTGCCTTGAGAATTTATTAACTGTTTCTTTTCTGATATTTATTTTCCTTCAAACTTTTTTCTTTACTCATGAACAGTTTTTGTTGACAGAAACATTTACCTTTGTGTCATTCAAAGTTCTTGCTTCAGCAAATGCCTTCAAGCATAGAGGACATCTGTACGGGCATGTGCCTGGTCAGATACTTGATTGGAAAAGTCGAAGAAGGAAAGTATTATCTGAATTGGAATTGTGCTCTCCTGACATCATATGTCTCCAGGTACTCAGAGTTATGATCAGGTCAATTGAAAGAACCTACTTGTATCTTCTTGATTCAGCTCAGCCAAAAATTTATGTTTTTCATTAAGCAGGAGGTTGATAGGTTCAGTGATTTACAGTCAGATTTGGCATTGAAAGGTTATGCTGGACTGTATAAGGTCAGTTTCTTTGACTACCTGTTTTGATTATAAAGTAATATCTTATGGTGCTATGTTGTATTGTCATGCAAAATCATGTATTTTGTAAGGCAGTTATGTTGTACACAGGCAGATGATATTGAATAGATCCCTTTTATGAGTATATGCAAAATAAAAACTCGTGGTTTAAGCCAATGAGGTGATAGCTCAAGTGGTGAAGGTGTTTGACTAGGACCAAGAGGTCCTGGGTTCAAAATCCCCCTTGGTGCTTCCTCGGCGGCATCGCCTACGAGTGGATAAATAAGCGCCTATGGGCGGTGAAAAATTGGTAACTACCGGAGGATCTTGAGCCAAAGGCAAGTTGAAAAGAAAAAACTCGTGGTTTAAGAAAAATTCTAGCCTCCATGAAAAAACGATCAGGCTATTACTTGTGTGGATTCTTTCGCCTTCCACACGTGACCTCCTTCCTTGTGAGAATCATAAGTCATTGTATTCATCTTTCCGCGTCGATGTGAGGCAAAGGCACTCCGTGAGGTGGTTGGTGTCGAAGGCTCGCGTCGGTGGATGCAGAGGCACTCCGAGGTGGTAGTGAGCAGCGGAAGGGATGCAGACTTTGGTGACAAGGGTGCTGCGGTACCTGAGTGAAGATGAAGAGTAGAGAGGGCTGCCGTCCCGAGTGGTGTCGATGGCGAAGATAAGCAGAGAGGGCTGTCGTCCTGATGATGTGAGATGTTGAGCAAAGAGTGGGCTGCTGTCCCAAGGTAAACTAAAGAAGAAAAACGATGATAAACCAAGATAGGTACTGATGATAAAACGCTGAAGTCCTCTATTGTGTAGCAGAGAGTGGGTTGTTGTCCCATGAGCTGAGGAAAAATGCTGAAGTCCTCTACTGTAGTAGAGAGTGGGCTGCTGTCCCAAAGTGTGGCCTGATATGAAACGCTGATGTACTGTATGTAGCAAAGAGTGGGTTGCTGTCCCAAGGTGTGGCCTGATGTAAAACGCTGATGTGCTGACCTGAAGAGCTGATGATGATGAAGCAGATGATGTGCAGTCCCCAGCAGCAGCAACAGCAGCAGAAGTGGTACCGAATATGAAGTGGTACAAGTGGTGAAGTGATGAGGCAAGGCTATATATAGTGTATGGGGCTGCTGGTCGGCCAGCAGAAAAGACCCACAAAGCAAGAAATAAAACCTAAAAATCCAGAAAAAATACCCTTGTTAGGGCTTGATAAAATACTGTTTTCACGCACCCATGTGGTGGGCTATCTAAGGACATCAAAATTGGAAAAAAAAAGTGTTCATCAACAACTGACTTTTTAGCTTTGCTTTTGATTGACAAGGGTTGTTACTAGTCTTGTATCAATTGGATTCACCTGGGGATAGATGCGTATTTCGGGAGTTAAGGGATTAGCCAATGCTTGAGGTGGCCAATGTGAGGTAGAAAGGCCTAACGAGACTCCCAAAGGCATCAATTGAAGGAAAAAGGTATAAGGCCGAAAAGGGTTTACACCTTAGAGAAGTAGTTGGCCACATGGCAAGCACTAGGCAAAGGGGTGTGTGGCCTCGCATGCGAAAGAAGCTATGCATTAAAGAATTTTCAATTGTGGCTTCTAGGAAAGAGTCGTGCATAAAGAATGGGCCTACACTATTGGTGGGTGGGTTTTGGAAATTTAAAGAAGCTCTATAGGGGTTTCCCTTAATTATTCCAATATGCTGTCAATTTATTTCTTACTGAAATTAGGGCTTAAAACATTGCATTCTTTTGTATAGAAGAAGCCTTTTGTTACACTGTTGAACTCCATAGCTCTTCCTGCCCATGGTTTTGGAGCCCATTTTTTAACTTAACTGCGTTTGTTTGCTTCTCCCCATTGTTTTGCCATTCTAGGAGATAATTCCACATGTTTTATATTCTAACCTATGCTATTCATCTTAGCAATAGTCAACTCTTTATGTGTTGTTTTTTAAACCTTGGATATATCAAAGGTTAATATTTGACACTCTATAATAACCCACGTATGACCTTGTTAGTGTAGCAGCAACTCACTTGTATCTTGCAGGAACGAGGAGTAACGAGTCTCCATCAGCCCCCCCTATCACCACCTGTAACAGGCTCTTCAAAAATTTAAAAAGTATCCTTGTTTATTTTCACCCTTTTCAGTATTTTCTTGTATTTTAATGCAATCTTGGCTTCTGTAAGAGAGGGAAATGCTTGCACTTTCTGCATATCGTGGCCTTGATGTATTCTTGGCAATTCGGTAATAAAATCCATGGAAATACTTTCCCATTTATTACTTGGGATTTGCAAAGAATGCAACAACCCAGCCTGTCTAAAGCGTTCAGCTTTATTTGCTTGACAAACTTGACACTCGAGAACATAATCTTTTACATACCTTTCATCTTTGGCCAATAAAAAGTGTGTTTCACTAACGATAGTGTCCTGTGTACCCCAGAATGTCCAGCAGAAGGGGCGTCATGACACTCCTTAAAAATCTTGGACCTAATGTCCGGGATCTGTGGTACACAAATTTTGTCATTACGGAATAGTAAACCATTCTGATTCATCCACTGGCCTCCTGCAGCTTGAATGGTAGGCTGCTCAGTCATCGAGTCTTGGTCAATCAATGAGCTCCCGTCCTGGATCTTCTGCCAAAATGGACCAAAATAACTATAAGTCCTGCAAAGCCCTCTCAATGACTGAAATAAGTCAGTAGAAATCTCGGTGAACGACAAAGTATTCACCTCTCTAATTCGACTAAGCGCATCTGCAACACTATTCATGGACCCTTTTCGATAACGAATCTCAAAATCAAAATCTTGCATTAACTCAGCCCAACGAGCTTTCCTTCCTCGCAAATCATCCGCATCACACACATACTTGATTGACTGATGATCAGTCAATACCACAAACTTGGAGTCATATAAATAATGTCTCTAAACCTTGAGAGCGTGAATCACAGCATAAAGCTCCTTCTCAGGGTTGGCCAACGAGATTGAGTGTCGTCTAGCTTTTTACTTTCAAAAGCAACAGGTCTACCATCTTGAAATAGAGAAACCCCGATGGCATAGTCTCTGGTATCAGTTTCAAGAACATAAGGCCGACTAGGATCGGGTAATGCTAAGATAGGTGCTTCCTTGACTTTATCTTTCAAAAGTCTGAAGACCATATCCAAATCGTTATTCCAAGTGATAGCCTGATTTGACTTACGTCCATGACCTTTCAACAAGTCGGTCATCGGTAGTGTGAGCTGAGAGTACTCCCGCATAGATTTCCGAAGAAAAACAACAAAATCGAGAAAAGAACGAAGTTGTTTCACTGTTCGCGGTATAGGCCAGTCCAGAACCTTCTGAACTCGGTCATAGTCAATGCTCAATTCATCCCTAGTGATCTTGTGTCCCAAGTAAATGATGTCTGTCATAAAAAACTCACATTTACTTAACTTAGCATATAGTCGATTCTGTCTTAAAATAGATAAGACAATCGTGAGGTATCTAACATGATCCTCAAGAGTACGACTATATATCAAAATATCATCCACGAGAACACATGCGTAACGAGTCGTGTATCTATTTGTTTGACATTTGTTCCACACGAACTTGAATAGATTCTTGGATTTCGTGAAAGAAGATTGCGTAATACGCTTATCACGGAATACAAGATCAAGTGGAAGGATTGTGTTGAGGAGGACGCTACATGGGAGACATTGACTACTCTTCAGAGAGATTATCCTGGCTTTTTAGTGAGCTCAGGAGTGAGCTCTTAGAGGAAGGGGAGTTTGTCATGTGCACAGTGTGTATCTACCGTGTGCTACATGCACACAAGACTAGCTTCGAGGTTTGGGGAAGCTTGGAGCTAGGCAGGCTGATTGGCCAGCTGTGAAACCGATTCCGTTGAGTGGGAGTAGACTCCGTTGGACACCCACACGCGTAATAGCACAACTAAAAATCACAATATGAATGAACAACTCAATGACAACTGAAAAACTGAAATGAAATAATGATCAATGGACACCAGCACTGGGGCCGGAACGGGCCGACCCCCCCCTCAATACATAATATATTATTGGGAGTATTTAAGGGGTACAATGTTCCATGGGTTCAATGAACCAGATGATGTCCATGTGCAACTGAAATGAATACAGTTACCAAACAATAGTCTTGAAGTAGACGTTCGAAGTAGAGCGAATCACTTGAAGAAGCCCAATCTTTACGGTCCCGTGCCTTCACTGGAATCCGTAGAGAGCGCCCCACTGGTGTTCCAGGACCACGCACAAACAGGCGCTCTCGTACTAACGCCTGGCTCTCCTGATCTCGGCACCCACGAACCGTGGTTCTCCAAAAGCTTGGACTACCCGGCACCGAACGGATGTTAGCAGTAGTGAATATCCCTTGAAAGATTTACACCAAGGACCCGGGAATGAATATGGCCTCAAATAGAGCTGCAAGAACTGAAACGGCTGCTGTTGGCCGGCTGAGCACACATGCTTCAAAAGGGAAGTTCAGCTGTAGTTGTTGTTGTGTCCTGGGCACGCATGCATGAGAGGTGAAGGCCCGATAGCTACTGTTGTTGCCCGCCCGCAAGAGAGAGAGAGAGAGAACCTGTTGCAGCCCGCTTGCGTGGTAGAGAGGGGGTCGCCTCCAGCTGCCCGATAGCTTAGGGGAGAGAGAGTCCCCTGTTGCAGCCCTCTTGCGTGGGAGAGAGAGGCGCCAAGCAATGGTGGCGGAACCACGTACAGTTGGCCGACCCACCCTTTGCATGGGGGGCGGCCAGTTCGAAGGCTCCCAAGGGAGGGGTGGGTAGGTGGCCATGCACCCACCCCCACACATGATTAAGGGAGGGCTTATCTCCCCACCATGGCCCATGTGTGGGTGCCCACCCTACAAAAGAGCACCATAAAATATTGAGGAGGCCGCCCACTCATTAATGAGTGTGAACTTGCAACCTTATAAAAAACAAAGGTTAGAAATAATGCTATAAAATAAACAAAAGCAATACACTTACCACTGGTCACACGCAACAAAACTCGTCAAAAGACAGAGCAAACTTCACGACTCACTGGCAGGCGTCCCCGCTCACTAAGTGGCACGTCAGGCAGGCAAACACAAGAATACAAGTCACGCGAAAACAGTTCCAGGCATGCAAACATGAATGCATGTGCAAACAGTATCATGGACATATCTCCCGTTCATGGAACAAGTACTAGACATTCCTGTCGGGCACAGTGATGGCACGACAGAAAGTATAAGTCCTGGTCTTCTTATGGAGTGACAGTCCCATAGGTAAGACACAGATCCAAGTACGAGCCTCCCTATGGAGTTACAGTCTCATAGGCAAGACACGGCACAAATACTGGCTCATCCATGGCGTGACAATCCCATGGATAGAACGCAGTCCAGGTCATACACGGGTGGCACCAGTCTGGCTCCCGTCCATACAACACCATCCTGCCAACACACGGGTGGCACCAGTCTGGCTCCCGTCCATGTTATGCAAAATACTGGCCCCTTCACATGAGACACGGACCTGGCCTGAAGTGAACAAGACACAAATCTGGAGATGGACCAAATGGTCGGCCAATTGGTGACAAGCTGAGTTAGGGATAGACTAATGGGCGGCACCCAAGTATGGACGGGCGGGCGCCCAAGTGTGGACGCCCGATGACCGGCCAAGAGCCTATAAAAGGGTGGCCAAGGTTAGTCATTAGTCATATAGAGTCTCGCGTGACTTTGTGAGAGCTCTATGGTCTGGAGCTTGGATCTAGTGCAGATCTGCACCTGCTTCATGCAGCGGAGGCCGGCAGCTGTCTCGAGGCCCGCGAGGGTAGCTTCGTGGCGGTATGGGACGTCACGAGGTATTGATTGGTCGGTACGTCCATCTAGTTAGCTCAGCTCGTGGCTCGGTGGGGACAACCAAGTCTCGTGGGCCCACGACTGTCGTGGTTGGGAGGTGAGTCAGGCTTGCACCACCTTCTTGTTTGTTTGGTTTGTTTGCAGGTTTCGAGTCTCGTACTAGGAGCGTTCTACGAGGAGATCCTTTGGGGATTTGACAGCACCTACCTTCAATCTCAAGGCTTCCATTGTTTGCTTTGTCATCACACATGTGTTGAACCACCATCTATATACACTTTTAGGACTCTGTGATCATTCACTGAGGCATCCATGATTGGCAAATAGTCTTTATCCCCTTTCATTTTCACTACATTAATCTGGCTTCCTTCTCCTCTTTTTTGGAGCTTCTGGTGATGACCAATTTATTCCACATTCTCCTAAGTCTGGGACATAACTGTAAGAGCTGGGGCTAGGTCAAAGTAGGTCCTTTCTGTTGAAGATCTCTCAGAAGAAAATAAGTCTCCTAATGAGATCTAAGGGGAAGTCTTGCATGCCAATGTGTTTGATGATCTTCCACTTGCTTTCCCTTCTTCCTTCTGGAAGGTCTTGGTTCATCCTCAACCTCTGTTCCTCTAGTTCTCCTATTGGCCACTGAAACTGCAGCCACATTAGGCCTCTTGGATAATGCATCTGGCACCACATTTTCTTTCCCGGAGTATTTACAATCTGAAAACGAAACATGGAAAGAAAGTTTGCCATTCTCATCTACTTCTCCGAAAGCTTTGTTTGAGATAGAAAGTATCTCAAGCTTTGATGATCTGTCTTGACTACAAATTCAGTCTCAGGGAGATAATGTTTCCATATCTTTAAGGCATGAATTACAGCCAAGAGCTCTTTCTCATAAAAATCCATATGAAGCTCGGCATCATGCAATCGACGGCTCTCATATGCAATTGCATGACCTTCTTGATCTAGGACAGCCCCTATACAATTGCCACAAGCATCACATTCCACTATGAATGACGTTTGTAAATCGAGAACAATCAATACGAGTCCACATATGATAGCATGCTTGAGTTGCAAGAAGGCATCCTGCTCCTTCTTGAGTTGCAAGAAGGCATCCTGCTCCTTTGAAGTCCATTTAAAAGTGGCTTTCTTCTTTGTGAGATCATGTAGAGTGGTGACTATCATAGCAAAATGCCTTATGAAACGCCTATAGTATGAACATAATCCCAGAAAACTACGTACTTGATGTACATTTTGCAACTCTGGCCAATTCCGAATGGTTTCAATCTTGGCAGATTCCATTCTTACACCATCCTTGGATACAATGTGGCCCAAATAGTGTATCTTTGAAAGAAAGAACTCACTTTTCTTGGCATTAATGAAGAGTTTATGCTTCCACAACTCTTCAAACACTGTGGCCAAATGAGTTCTATGCTCCTGCTCATCCTTGGAGAAAACCAAGATGTCATCAAAGAATACACCTGTGAATTTTCGATGGGGTCAGAATATCCTATCCATTATACGATTGAATGTGGCTGGGGCATTGGTGAGACCAAAAGGCATCACCAAAAATTCATACAATCCAAAAGCTAACCTGAATGCAGTTTTGTGGACATCCCGTGGCACCACTCATATCTGGAGATAACCACTCTTCAAATCAATATGGCTGAAACAAGCCGAGCCATCAAGCTTATCCAAAATGTCATCAATACGCGGGATTGAAAATCTGTTCTTGATGGTGAGCTTATTTAGAGCTCTATAATCCACACATGCGGAATGACCCGTCTTTCTTTTGAACAAGAAGCACGGGAGAGCAATAAGGTGAGGAACTTGGTTGAACCAAACCTTTCTCCAAAAGCTCATTAACCTGCTTCATGATCTCTTGTTGTTGTGCGGCACTCACACGATATGCAGGTTTGTTAGGTGGAGAACTACCTGGCACAAGATCTATGCGATGATCCTCGGGCCTTTGAGGAGGTAGTTCACTAGGCAATGCATCAGCAAAACAATCTTTGTATGCACGAAGAAAATTCAGCCTATCCTGAGTCAAAATATCCACATTTTGATGACTTGGTTCAATGCTATCACGAACAAAAACCAAGTACGTAGAAAGACTCTTTTTCATTGCTTTATTAATCTGGATGTGAGATACAAGTGGGATAGAATCCCCTTCCTTGCCAGCATCAATAACATGCATGCGGCCTCTATGCATAAAGGAAATCATGTTTGTCTTGTACTCTTTGCGGGGCTCAAGCCTATGATGCCATGGCTTGCTAAGCAATACATCACATCCATTAAGTGGTGCAACCAAGAAATGCTTATGATCAAGGTAATCCTGGATATGTATGCGCAACTTCCCTATAAGTGGGGTAACCTGCACCTCTTTACCAACAAAGGCAGCTTCTGCTTCAATTTGAGGCCCCATGTTCTCAACCTCAATACCCAAGCGATCCGGAGCGAAACTTCCTCTTACTTTCATCCTCAGCAATTTGTATAAAGGGAGTTACCTCAAGCAACACTTTCCAAAACTTATTGACATATTGCTGCACACTTTCATTATCTTTTTGCTGAAGTCTATCCCACTTTTGGGTGAGAGTTTGCACTCCGCATTAGGTGGCAAGAATTGTGCATAAAATCTGTCCTTAAACTCTTTCCAAATGCAAATGGGGTCTTTGGTGGTCTTTTCAGTGATCCACCAATGGGCAGCTGTCCCCTTCAAGAACATGCTTGCATGACGAACTTTGGACTTCTCAGTGAAGTCCTCATCACTAAAAGCAATATCAAACTGTGCCACAAAAGCTAGCACTTTAGAGGCATCATATCCTCCATGAAAGGCATCAAACTTAACGGACTTGTCACCTGCTTTGAATTCCTTGAGCTTTCTGGCATGAGGCTCATGGTCTTTTCTTTTTCTTTTCCCCTTATCCAACGGGGCAGCTCTATCTGCATCGGCTCCATGGGCCATCATGGAGGTTTCATGAAGCACGGTGGCATGTGCTCCACAAACCTGAAAATCAGATGCATGTGACCTTTCTGCATAAGGCAATGTCTCTCCATGAGACAACTCAGTAGGCAAAGCTCTTCTATTTGTAGACCTGTCACCCCCTCCATGGGATACATGCCTTGAATACATGTGACCATCATGCCCTCCACGAGCACTAGCATACATATACCTGTCACCCTTTGTGCCTTGTGGAGAAGATGCATGACGAGAGGTGGCTGTCACCTCTTCCCTTTGCATAAATGACCTCAACCTTTGAGATGCAGGATCTCCACGCTTCAAGCGAGGTGGATTTCTGAATTTCAGCTCTCCATCTTCCCCCTCTTTGATATAACCTTTGCGGAGGAGGTAGGAGAGTGCCAACTCCCTTGGCTTCTTGTCCACTTCTTGTGCCATAGACTCAAAAGTCATGTCCACCATTGCATCGGCTTTCCTTGCTTCAATGGCACTTTGTACATGGGGATCTTCATGCAAGAATTTCAGCTCTTGCTCTTTTGCTTGAAATAAGCTTTCTCTTATGCTCCAATTCAGCCCTCAATGCATTAGGCTCCTCTTCTTGCATAACTGTCTTTCCACCAGACGGTTGTCCCCTCAAATCACTATCATTCACCCTCTCAAGGGGCTTGTGCCTTCCCTGCAAAGCATCAGAACCACGCGAGGCACTTGATGGGCCCCTCGAATTAGGCACTTCCAAAGGGTTGCCTTGGTTGTCCATTGTGTTAAGTGTGCTAGAAGCGGGGTGTCCAAAACACAGGTTCGTTTCCCCACTAAGAAGAGGGAAATGACCTGGCTCTGATACCAATGAAACCGATCCCGTCGAGTGGGAGTAGACTCCGTTGGACACCCACACGTGTAATAGCACAACTTAAAAATCACAATATGAATGAACAACTCAATGACAACTGAAAAACTGAAATGAAATAATGATCAATGGACACCAGCACTGGGGCCGGAACGGGCTGACCCCCCTCTCAATATATAATATATTATTGGGAGTATTTAAGGGGTACAATGTTCCATGGGTTCAATGAACCAGATGATGTCCATGTGCAACTGAAATGAATACAGTTACCAAACAATAGTCTTGAAGTAGACGTTCGAAGAAGTAGAGCGAATCACTTGAAGAAGCCCAATCTTTACGGTCCCGTGCCTTCACTGGAATCCGTAGAGAGCGCCCCACTGGTGTTCCAGGACCATGCACAAACAGGCGCTCTCGTACTAACGCCCGGCTCTCCCGATCTCGGCACCCACGAACCGTGGTTCTCCAAAAGCTTGGACTACCCGGCACCGAACGGATGTTAGCAGCAGTGAATATCCCTTGAAAGATTTACACCAAGGACCCGGGAATGAATATGGCCTCAAATAGAGCTGCAAGAACTGAAACGGCTGTTGGCCGGCTGAGCACACATGCTTCAAAAGGGAAGTTCAACTGCAGTTGTTGTTGTGTCCTGGGCACCCATGCATGAGAGGTGAAGGCCCAATAGCTGCTGTTGCTGCCCGCCTGCAAGAGGGAGAGAGAACCTGTTGTAGCCCGCTTGCGTGGTAGAGAGGGGGTTGCCTGCAGCTGCCCGATAGCTTAGGAGAGAGAGAGTCCCCTGTTGCAGCCCTCTTGCGCAGGGGGGAGAGAGGCGCCAAGCAATGGTGGCGGAACCACGTACAGCTGGCCGACCCACCCTTTGCATGGGGAGCGGCCAGTTCGAAGGCTCCCAAGGGGGGGTGGGTAGGTGGCCATGCACCCACCCCCACACACATGATTAAGGGAGGGCTTCTCTCCCCACCATGGCCCATGTGTGGGTGCCCACCCTACAAAAGGGCACCATAAAATATTGAGGAGGCTGCCCACTCATTAATGAGTGTGAACCTGCAACCTTATAAAAAACAAAGGTTAGAAATAATGCTATAAAATAAACAAATGCAATACACTTACCACCTGTTCACACGCAACAAAACTCCTCAGAAGACAGAGCAAACTTCACGACTCACTGGCAGGCGTCCCCGCTCAGTTAGTGGCACGTCAGGGAGGCAAACACAAGAATACAAGTCACGTGAAAATAGTTTCAGGCATGCAAACATGAATACATGTGCAAACAGTATCATGGACATATCTCCCGTTCATGGAACAAGTACTAGACATTCGTGTCGGGCACAGTGATGGCATGACAGAAAGTATAAATCCCGGTCTTCCTATGGAGTGACAGTCCCATAGGTAAGACACAGATCCAGGCACGAGCCTCTCTATGGAGTGACAGTCCTATAGGCAAGACACAGCACAAATACTGGCTCTTCCATGGCGTGACAATCCCATGGATAGAACGCAGTCCAGGTCATACACGGGTGGCACCAGTCTGGCTCCGGTCCATACAACACCATCTTGCTAACACACGGGTGGCACCAGTATGGCTCCCGTCCATGTTATGCAAAATACTGGCCCCTTCACATGAGACACCGGTCTGGCCTCAAGTGAACAAGACACAAATCTAGAGATGGACCAAATGGTCGGCCAATTGGTGACAAGCTGAGTTAGGGATGGACTAATGGGCGGCACCCAAGTATGGACGGGCGGGCGCCCAAGTGTGGACGCCCGATGACCGGCCAAGAGCCTATAAAAGGGTGGCCAAGGTTAGTCATTAGTCATATAGAGTCTCACGTGACTTTGTGAGAGCTCTATGGTCTGGAGCTTGGATCTAGTGCAGACGTGCACCTGCTTCATGCAGCGGAGGCCGGCAGCAGTCTCGAGGCGTATGGGACGTCACGAGGTAGAGATTGGTCGGTACGTCCATCTAGTTAGCTCAGCTCGTGGCTCGGTGGGGACAACCAAGTCTCGTGGGCTTGCCCACGGCTGTCGTGGTTGGGAGGTGAGTCAAGCCTGCACCCCCTTCTTGTGTGTTTGGTTTGTTTGCAGGTTTCAAGTCTCGTACCAGGAGCGTTCTACGAGGAGATCCTATGGGGATTTGACAGCACCTACATTCAATCTCAAGGCTTCCATTGTCTGCTTTGTCATCACACATGTGTGAACCACCATCTATATAGACTTTTAGGACTCTGTGATCATTCACCGAGGCATCCATGATTGGCAAATAGTCTTTATCCCCTTTCACTTTCACTACATAATCTGGCTTCCTTCTCCTCTTTTTTGGAGCTTCTGGTGATGACCAATTTACTCCACGTTCTCCTAAGTCTGGGACATAACTGTAAGAGAGGGGGCTAGGTCAAAGTAGGTCCTTTCTGTTGAAGATGTCTCAAAAGAAAATAAGTCTCCTAATGAGATCTAAGGGGAAGTCCTGCATGCCAATATGTTTGATGATCTTCCACTTGCTTTCCCTTCTTCCTTCTGGAAGGTCTTGGTTCATCCTCAACCTCTGTTCCTCTAGTTCTCTTATTGGCTAAGATATCCACCTCTTCATCCATCCTAATCAGGTTCATCTCTCCCTGTCTAGGACCATTTCTGGCTGCTGTTGAGCTTGTTGTACTTGTTGTTTTGGCATCTCCTCTTCCCTCCTAGAATCTTGTTTGTCATCTCTCCTGGGTGGCAAAGGGTAGATGTCACCTCCCATCCTCTTGGGATAAGGACATTGAAGGGAAATATGGCCTCTCCCCATGCAGTTGAAGCACTGTACATTCATATTAGGTCCTCCTCTTCCCCTGTCTCTTGGACCATCCCTGTTTCCTACCTTAGGAGCATTCCTGCCACCTTGCATAAGATTCAAATTCAGGTTCTCCATCTGCTGAGTCGAATGGGTGATTCCCTGCATGAGCTGGTCAGTAGGTACTGGAACCACTGGAGCAATTCTCCCTTCTTCTGCTCTTCTCTCCTCGAGCATGACTGGTCTTCCTTTAGCTTGGACTTCCCTTTGCTTTGAGTCATCCTCTGCAACTTCCATTCTTTCTCCCTGGCAATCCTCAAAGCTTCTTCAAAAGTCCCTAGCCTCTTTAGTTCCATCTTCTCTCTCAGGTTTGCATGGAGAGAATGGATGAACATGTCCTTTTTTAGAAGAACTGGTGGGTGCTCTTCTTCTTGGGAGTTGTCCCACCTTTCCCACAAGTCTTCAAAGTGATCTACAAACTTGTCAAAAACATAAGATAAATTATGCTTTAAGTTTTGAATTTCCTGCCATAAGGCATCAGGGGATTCACTTTGCTTGTAGTGCTGCACCAAAGCCACCTTAATATCCTCATATGTCTGGCCCTGGGTTACACTATATGCTAGCACCACAACACCAGCAAAACACATATCTTAGACACTCTCTCCTAAAACATGCGATGGTCCTGGGTGATGGCCTCTATATCACGAGCAGTAGCCACACAAGAAGAATATATACTTGAATCAGACGTGAGGAACACCAAAATCACAACTCCAAGGCACTTTATAGCTCAGCTGATATTCACTGACCTGCAGTTGACTCCTCCAATTGTCCTCCCAGGTCAGACCTGACCTCCCACAAATCTGATCTTCACTCCTAACTCTTTAGCTGACCTCCTTTGACAACCAACTGACCAAAAAAGCTCTCAGCTCACACCTAGCTGATCAGTTGCTGACTGTAACCTGAATCAGATACCTGTTGCTGACCCCAGTCAGATACATGTCCTCCATGTTCCCAAAAATGTCCTCCAGCGTTAGCAACCTTCAAATGTCTTGTCTTAGTACCTCTTTGAACCTGTCAGCACTCCCCTGTTGACTTCCTATTGACTCAAATTAGACCTAACTAATTCAGCTGACTCAAATTTGAACCAGATCTCTCCACTCTAGTGTCCTCTGACACTCCACACCCTCAAATACTTGAGATTCCTCAGAGATTCAACACAACAGACTCAAAACTGACAGCAGCTGATTGTCTACTGACTCTGGAACACTTTCAGCCCACAAATCAATCCGATTGACTGCTGATGACAGTCCTCTGACTGTCATACCAAACCTAGAACCACTTCCCTTCAACCCAAAAGGATCATATCTACCCTTCTACACCTCCAATTGATCTCCCCTGATGCACAATTGACTTTATCTTACACCCTTTTGACCTGAATCAGCCCTCAGCTGACACTTGGACCACCATCTAGTCCACAAACTTAAGTGACTAACTTCTGACAGTCCTCTGATTGTCAGAGTAGACTTCAGAGGCTTCCCTTCAATCCAACAAGACAAGATCTACTCTTCTACAGCATCAGCTGATTAACCCAAATACACAGCTAACTCCAACTGACTCTGTCAAACACTGCTGACTTAAAATTAAAGCTATTTGACTCAGGTCTGATTCTGTACAAACAAAGACTTCCATTCATAATTGATTCTGTCAAAATACGCAGCGGAGATGATAACCAAATCTGAGACCACAAGAGCAAGTAGATTGCAGAAAATAGACAGCACAAGAACTCTGCACTATATACACAAGATCCCGAAGTGTAAACAAGATACAATGGCAAGGGAGCTATGGGGCCATTTTATATGGCCCCAAGAGAGCAGTCGGCCAGTAGAAGGGGTAGCCGACAGGGACTGTATTCTCCACGACCAGCAAACTGCACCAGTCGGCCAGCTGTATCAAGTTGGCCAGCAGCAGTGAGAGGTCGTGGACCTGAATTATCAGTCGGCTAGCTCATGGTGATGAACCCATGCAGTTGGCCAGCTACTGGGACATGCTGTCATCACAGGGCAGCCACCCAAGCCATGGAAAACTGGGAAAAAATATGGAGAGTGGGGAAAAATGAGAAAACACCTACAAAGGGCGGGCACACCCACAACAGAGGCCCTAGTGTCTGATAAAGACAGGAGATGACTTCTAACAGATTCTTCTCAACAAATTCAATCAAAACAACACAAATATAACACGAGCATAAAAACTCATCAATCCAACTGATAGGAGTAAAACTCACACTCAAGCCTTTTGCATATAGATGAAATCGAGCCGATCTCAACAACCTTGAAACATGGGGTTCAAACAAAAGAGAAGAAGCACCCAAAACCTGAGGGATCCTCCACAAGTATATCCTAGCAACAACTCTTTAGACCTATGTCTTCATCTTCAGAGGTACAAACACCAATGGAATCTGCAGCCACTTTCTGCAGGTCTCTATCTTCAATCACAGAAAGGAATAATTGAGCAAAGCACTAGATCGATCCAAAGTTCTAATAGAGCTGCACTCCCAGAGATCCTAGGGCTCCTCAACCTCTGAAAAGATCCTCTGCTTCCTTTTGCACCCTCTGCTTTGGAGCCTCCTCACACTACTCTCGTGTCTTCTTCCAAATGATCGTTATCGCTTCAACGACCTTCGACCCACAAAATCAGAACACACAAAGTCCTAACAAGCTTTTTAGAGCTTTCTCCAAATTTTGGCTCTTCACCCCTCTCTTTGGGTTGTCCCTATCCCATGCATGCAAAAGCTCCTCCTTTTCTAAAAAAAAGTACGATCATTAGCTCAGCTCCTAGCCTCTCCTTTTCTTAACTAAAACTGGCAACAACTACTTTTATTTTTAGGTGGCCATGCAAAAGCCTCTTATTTCTATGGTTTTAATCATGCCCAATGGGCTTATTCTCATTTCTGAGGTTTGGGCAGGCACGTGTCTTGGGCACTAGGGTGTGGACACTAAAAAATCCATCACTGGTTTTAGTGGAGCTTAAGAGAGCAAGAGATTGCACCACTCAAATGATACTTTCATGCTATGAGAAGAACCACCCAAGTACATGCTTTTATAGGCACCTAGGCCTTATCTTTGGCCCTTAGATAGAGGTGGTTCACATCTAATGTGTTCACACCAAAGACCTTTCACACCTTGAGACTCAGACTATTCCAACAATACCTAGGGGACAACTTCCAACCTTCTTGTCCGCAACGTCTCAGAAGTCATGGGTATCCTAAGATGTACTAGCATTCCCTCGGGTAACTCTCTGCGAATGTTTCCTATGAGCATAAAATTGTGCTGTATCTTGAGTGCTTTTGATAGAGTCCCTTACATTGACTAGCATCTCCTGCATATCCACTAAGAAATCTCTAGCCGCATCAATCCTAATACCCTTAAGTCCCAATATAGTTACCAGAGATCTAGGTTGGTAACCGTATTAGCATAAATAGAATGTAACCAGTAGTAGCCAAATGCTTAGTACTAGTGTAAGCAAACACGAACATTGGGATGTACCTCTCTCAATCAGATGGTCACTTGGAGATGTATGTATGAAGCATATCCTGATTCACTCTGCCCGTTTGCTCATTGGATTGAGGATGATGAGAGGAACTCATACTCAGCGTAGTCTCCAATCTCTGCAGAACTAGTTGCCAGAAGTGTCTAGAAAACTCTTGAGCCCTTGTCACTCACTATGCCACAAGGCAACCCATACAACCTGAAAAGCTACTCAACAAAACTGTTGTGCCAAATCAAGTGCTCTCATAGTTGATCTTGTAAGTTAAAACCTTGCCATCTTTGTTAGCTTGTCTATCACCACCTAGGTGGTATCATGTTCTTTGCTGGTGGTCCGTGGCAATCCCACAATAAATCCATGTTAGGGTTAGGGTTCCAAACAGACAGAGACACATAGAGAATCAGCAGCAACAAACACACAGAGAAGATGGTTATTGATGCTCACACAAAGAAGGATTGCATAGAAATGTTTGGAGCTAGGGAGTTGACTCCATAAAGTCAAAATACGATAATAATGGTGGTGTTCTTTCACACCGGGAAAAACCCAAAGGGAGAAAAGTGCCCTTGGTTAGCCCATGTTCACATGTTGCACTACTCATAGCATATATGCCAATAAATCACATGTGGCACTACTCATAGCATATATGCCGATAACTATGATAATCATAGCAAGCATGCAGGGAAAAGTATGGATATCCAAAGTCATGCTATCAATCATGATTCATTCCCCCTCATCATCCCTTGTATCCACCACGTAGCCTACAATCTCTAGGATCCACACAAGAAGATGTGTGTTCCCTCTCTGTACTGTGCTGGTCACGGAATAAGAATCGGAAGATACATCCATTCTGCATCACATTCTCAAATCTGTAAATCTGGCCATCACATGGAACTCATCGTCCCATCGAAGAAATTCAGCCCGAAACTGAGTGTCAGATTCAGCCTGTGAAATTGGCTAATCCACAATTGAATGGGAGATTAAGAGTTAGGGTTTCATGTGGGAGACATATGCAGAGAAGAAGGGAGAGAGAGAGAGAGAGTTGTGGGGATAAGTCAACTCATCAAGTGAGTGTATGACTCCCCTATCACACATGTATATTTGCACTAGTACACATAGTGCACTTAGTACATTAAAAGTACTAAGTGTACTATGTACTATAAACACATGGGCTAGTACACACTATAAGGGTGGGCATAATGCCTTTACCCCAACAACCTCCCACTTAAAGGCAAAGTGACCTTAAATGAAGGAAAAGAAAAATCAGCATGTACATGATAATATACAAGGCCATATCAAGGCTGAAACTGGCCTCATCCAATGCCCATCAAGTGTCTGCAATGAGCAAACCGCTCCGGAGGCAAACTCTTTGTCAACAGATCAGCCGGGTTGTCATCCGTATGAATCTTAACAAGCTGAATTTGCTTGTTCTCTATCACCTCTCTGATGAAAAGATACTTCACATCCACATGCTTCGTCTTTGCATGAAAGACAGGGTTCTTTGCCAACTGGATGGCACTCTGACTGTCACAATGCAACAATGGAATATCCCCTGTATAACCCAAATCAACCACTAACCGAGATAGCCATAATGCCTCCTTGCAAGCCTCTGTGGCTGCAATATACTCGGCCTCTGTAGTAGATAAGGCAGTGCACTTCTGCATCCTGGATATCCATGACACAGCACCTCCTGTGAATGTAAACACATAACCGGTAGTAGACTTTCGGTTATCTTGATGACCGGCATAATCCGAATCCATGTAACCATGCACTAATGCATCCTGTTTGCCAAAACAAATGCACATATCCTGTGTGCCCTTCAGGTATCTCATGACACCTTTCACTGCTTCCCAATGCTTCTTGCCAGGGTTGGCCATGTATCTACTAACCACTCCCACTGCAAATGCAATGTCCGGCCTAGTAGCAACCATGGCATACATGAGACTGCCACAAGCTGAAGCATACGGAATCTTGGCCATATCAGCCCTGCCACTATTTGACTGTGGGCTGTCCATAGCACTGAGTTTCACATATGGAGGCAAAGGAGTACTAGTCTTCTCCCCCCCGTCCATATTGAACCTCTGCAAAACTTTGCCAATGTATTCCTTCTGAGATAAATACAACACATGCTGATTTCTGTCCCGAAGTATCCGCATACCCAAAATGTGATTCGCATCACCCAAATCCTTCATATCAAAGGTTTGATGCAGCCTCTTTTTCAAGGCATCCATCTCTTTACGAGATTTCCCGGCAATCAACATATCATCAACATACAAGATGAGTATCAATAGATTGCCATCCAAAGCTTTCTTGGTGTATAAGCAGTGATCTATGTCACTCCTCCTGAAATTCTGGGATTTCATGAATGTATCAAATTTATGATACCATTCCCTTGGTGCTTGTTTGAGCCCATAAAGACTCTTTTTCAGCTTGCATACAAGCTTCTCCTTTCCACTCACTGCATAACCCTCTGGCTGTTGCATATATATCTCCTCATGGAGATCACCGTGAAGAAAAGCAGTCTTCACATCCATCTGAATCAAGTCCAGATCATCATGTGCAACCAAAGCTAACACAGCTCTAAGTGTGGTCATTTTGACTACCACTTCATGGCACGCTCCCAAAGAGCCTTGTCTGCCCTCTGTAAAGCCTCCTTATAACATGAGGGCTCCTCACAGTTAGTGAGCATCAAGTAGTCAACCCCTGGAACAAACCTGTCAGGGGCTCTGGAGGGTCTAGTGGACCTCCGTACTCAATGACCATCATTTGCAGGTTGCTGTGCAGCCTGCATATCACCTATTGGTGGCAATCATGCCCGGTGGCATGAGTGTGTGACTCCCCTATCACACATGTATATTGCACTAGTACACATAGTGCACTTAGTACATTAAAAGTACTAAGTGTACTATATACTATAACTTATGGGCTTGTACACACTATAAGGGTGGGCATAGTGCCTTTACCCCAACAACCTCCCACTTAAAGGCAAAGTGCCCTTAAGTAAAGGAAAAGAAAAAATCAGCATGTACATGATAATATACAAGGCCATATCAAGGCTGAAACTGGCCTCATCCAATGCCCATCAAGTGTCTGCAATGAGCAAACCGCTCCGGAGGCAAACTCTTTGTCAACAGATCAGCCGGGTTGTCATCCGTATGAATCTTAACAAGCTGAATTTGCTTGTTCTCTATCACCTCTCTGATGAAGTGATACTTCACATCCACATGCTTCGTCTTTGCATGAAAGACAGGGTTCTTTGCCAATTGAATGGCACTCTGACTGTCACAATGCAACAATGGAATATCCCCTGTATAGCCCAAATCAACCACTAACCGAGATAGCCATAATGCCTCCTTGCAAGCCTCTGTGGCTGCAATATACTCGACCTCTGTAGTAGATAAGGCAGTGCACTTCTGCATCCTGGATATCCATGACACAGCACCTCCTGTGAATGTAAACACATAACCGGTAGTAGACTTCCGGTTATCTGGATAACAGGCATAATCCGAATCCGTGTAACCATGCACTAATGCATCGTGTTTGCCAAAACAAATGCACATATCCTGTGTGCCCTTCAAGTATCTCATGACACCTTTCACTGCTTCCCAATGCTTCTTGCCAGGGTTGGCCATGTATCTAGAAACCACTCCCACTGCAAATGCAATGTCCGGCCTAGTAGCAACCATGGCATACATGAGACTGCCACAAGCTGAAGCATACGGAATCTTGGCCATATCAGCCCTGTCTCTATTTTACTGTGGGCTGTCCATAGCACTGAGTTTCACATATGGAGGCAAAGGAGTACTAGTCTTCTTCCCCCCGTCCATATTGAACCTCTGCAAAACTTTGCCAATGTATTCCTTCTGAGACAAATACAACACATGCTGATTTCTGTCCCGAAGTATTCGCATACCCAAAATGTGATTTGCATCACCCAAATCCTTCATATCAAAGGTTTGATGCAGCCTCTGCTTCAAGGTATCCATCTCCTTACGAGATTTCCCGGCAATCAACATATCATCAACATACAAGATGAGGATCAATAGACTGCCATCCAAAGCTTTCTTGGTGTATAAGCAATGATCAATGTCACTTCTCCTGAAATTCTGTGATTTCATGAATGTATCAAATTTATGATACCATTCCCTTGGTGCCTGTTTGAGCCCATAAAGACTCTTTTTCAGCTTGCATACAAGCTTCTCCTTTCCACTTACTGCATAACCCTCTGGCTGTTGCATATATATCTCCTCATGGAGATCACCGTGAAGAAAAGCAATCTTCACATCCATCTGAATCAAGTCCAGATCATCATGCGCAACCAAAGCCAACACAGCTCTAAGTGTGGTCATTTTGACCACTGGAGAGAAGATCTCATCAAAGTCCACACCATATTCCTGCTTGAAGCCCTTAGCCACTAACCTGGCTTTGTATCTTGGCTTTGCATCTGGTGCAACTTTGAGCCTGTAAACCCACTTGCATGGCAATACCTTCTTACCTGCAGGCAAATGCACCAATTTCCATGTTCCATTTTTGTGCAGAGAATCCATCTCTGACTTCATGGCACGCTCCCAATGAGCCTTGTCTGCCCTCTGTAAAGCCTCCTTATAAATGACCATCATTTGCAGGTTGCTGTCCAGCCTGCATATCACCCATTGGTGGCTCCTGTTCCATGCCATAAGGCTGAAAAATCATGCCCGGTATCTCCTCTAACGGTGGTATATCCATAGGGATATCTTCTGCCATCTCTGGCTGTCCATTTGGACCATTTTCAGCACCATTTAAGGGCTGGTTTTCCTGCTGTAATGGCTGATTTACAGCCCTTTGTTGTTGTCCATGATGTCCATCATCATCAAAGATGACTCTGCCAGGCTCCTGTTGCCTTGTAGGCTCCTTATACATGCATGTTTCATAAAAAATGACATCATTGCTGCGTATGATCTTTCTATTCAAGTCTATACCCCATTTCACCTCTGTCACCATATCCTAGGAATATGCATTTGTGAGATTTAGGATCAAGTTTGGTGCGCATTTCCCTGCGTATGTGCACGTACGCAACGCAACCAAACACTCTCAAGTGCTTGTATGACGGAGGCTTCCCTGTCCATACTTCTTCTGGCACTTTCCCACCAAGCCTCGTGTTAGGTGACCTGTTTATAAGGTGAACGGCTGTCATAACAGCTTCAGCCCAAAAACCATGAGGTAATGCAGCATGTGACAACATAGAACGGACCTTCTCCTGAATGGTCCTGTTCATCCTCTCTGCTGTCCCATTTTGTGGAGGATCATAAGGAGTAGAGAGCTCCCTCTTGATGCCTTTAGCATCACAAAAGTCCTGAAACTGTTTGGACATATACTCTCCCCCATTGTCGGAACGCAAAGCCTTCAGTGTTTTGCCAGTTTGATTCTCAACAAGAGCAACAAACTTCTGAAACACTGAGAATGTATCACTCTTCAGACGAAGAGGATAAACCCACACCTTGTGTGTGGCATCATCAATAAAAGACACAAAGTATTTTGCCCCTCCCAAAGAAAGCTGAGGCATCTCACATACATCTGTATGCACAAGCTCTAACTGAGCATCTTTCTGTCCAGGAGCTTTCTTGTGGGGGCACTGTAGTTGCCTACCATATATACAATGCTCACAAAACTGAAAACTTGAAAACTTTAGAGAAGGCAAGTAACCCAAACGAGACAATTGCTCCATTCCTTTGACACTCATGTGTCCCAACCGGCTATGCCACATAGAGATTTCCGGCAGCTCGGTTGCATTTACATTAGCATGGTGACAAACACCTGCATGCATGAAATAAAGAGTGTCCACCTTAGAGCCTCTGGCAACAACCAGTGAGCCCTTACTAATCTTCCACTTTCCACGACCAAATGTGGTAACATAATCAGCATCATCAAGCTGTCCAGTAGAAAGCAGGTTCTTCTTGATCTCAGGCACATGCCTGACATCATGGAGCATAAGCTGTGAGCCATCTGAAAACACAAGCCTCACATCACCTCTGCCAAGAATCTTGCATGCATGGTTATCACCCACATAAACCACTCCTTCATTGCCAGCAGTATACCTGACAAACAAGTCTCTGCAACCTGTGACATGAAAGGAGGCACCTGAATCAATGATCCATGAGTGCATACCATGACCACCTGTAAGAAGTGAATGGGCATCAAGTGAAGACGTGAATAGGACTTCATCCTCACTGTCACCTGCATGTGACACATTGACTTCTTCAATCTTGACTCCACTTTTGCCCTTTGGCTTTGCATCTTTGGCTTCATCTTTGTCTTTGTCTTTGCCTTTTCCCTTTTCCTTTTGATCATTCTTCCATTTGTAGCATTGCTTTTTGATGTGTCCCTTCTTGCCACAATAATGGCATTCCAAATCCTTTTTGGAGCGAGACTTGCTCCTTCCCCTTTCTTGGCTTTTTCCCCTTTGCTGGGATCTTCCACGTGCATTCATTGCATTGGACTTTCCAACAGAGTTGTTTTTCCTGTTCATCTCTTCTTGAAGAAGAGCATCCTCAACATCTGCATATGACAGCATAGCATGCGAATTGCTAGTGGCTGTCTTGAATGTGTCCCAACTCTCTGGCAAAGTGCATAACAGAAAAGTGGCTTTGAACTCATCGTCCATTGCCAACTTTTGATTAATGACCTGGCTGACAATACCATTAAACTCATTTAGATGGGCTGTCATAGACGCCCCTTCCTTCATCTGAAGACCTATGAGTTTCTTCAACCAATACACTTTGCTTGAGGCACTTTGTTGGGCATACAAGTCCTGCAATCTCTGCCACATTCCCCAAGCTGTCTTCTCTTCACGAATGCTGAAAAGTAAAGAGTCTGACACAGACAACATGATGGTAGATCTTGCCAGCTCATCCATATCTTCCCACTCTTCAGCAGTAAGAGAAGCGGGCATTACACCCCTTTCTTTGATAGGCTTGTGCTGCTTTTTCTAGAGCAACACATTATAGCACTGGGTTTGCCAAATATCATAGTTATGTGAGCCTTCAAGCTTCTTGATGTGAAGCAATGAAGAGCTCTCACCTGTGGTTGCCATAGCAAAATGCAACCTGTCAATGCCTGACTCCCTGCAAAATGTGCAAACACTGCACCAAAAGCACACAAAGTGCTCACAGTTTTTCTCCCAAGCTTTATCTCCCACTGCGGAAGCACAAATGCAACTTTTCTCCCACTTTATGTGATGAAAGCAACAAAATCTGGTTGCTGCAGATTTTGGACAGCACCTTAAATGTGCTCTGTTGCCCTTCCAAAGTACTGTATAACAGTACCAAGTGCTCACCAATGATGTACCAAACCTGTACCGGCAAGTACAGCAACTGAAATTGAACCTTTTGGTCACTCAAAACAGTGTACAGCCATGCCAAAACTTGCACCAAGCTGTGCCAAATCTGTACCAGCAGGTACAGTAGCAATAAATGCTCTCCTGGCTGTCCAAATGAGTGAAAATCAGACTTTTACAGTCCCGAACACTGCATACAACAGTCCCGAACAAAAATTGGGCAAAAGCCCCTTGACTGCAAGCTGATTTCTGAGGATTCAAGGCATAAAAGTCTTGGCTGCTGCTTTGCCAAGCTTAACAAGCATAAAATCTTGAAAAGCCCCTTGATTTGAGATCAATTTCTGATCATACATGGTACATTGACGCACATGAAGGCATCCAGAGTTTTCACGATGCTTCCCCCTGGCCACATATACATCAAAATAATGAAAGCCCTTTGATTTACAGGCACATTGAGTGCTTGTCAGGCATCAACACAATGCCCAAAGCATCAACTGCGAGTGCCTGCATGCAAATCAACCAAATCGGCACAAAAGCCCCTTGATTTGCACTGGAATTTGCTGCAAATTTTGCAAATCAATACAATCGGCACAAAAGCCCCTTGATTTGCACTGCAATTTGCTGCAATATTGCCCGAATGTGCGATTTCTCACATCATACAGCATGTATGAGTGCTTAATTGCACAATTACATCAAAAGCCCCAAATTTCGACATCCAATTTCCTGCAAATTGATCTTGATTGTGACCAATTTCCTGCAAATTGATCCTGATTGTGACCAATGTCACCCAATTTTGCCAATTTTGCTCAAAATTGAGCAATTCGACACCTGTACCTGCTCAATTGTTGATTGTACTTCCTCAATTGCAAATCCCAAAAAAAATTGAGGAAAATACCTTGTAATTTCTGATTTTTCTTTTGTTGCAGGAAAATGGGGTTGATGATTTTGATGAGATCTGATGATTTTTGCTGCTGTTGTGCAGAAATGGGCAAGTGCAGGCGTACAAGGCTTCTCCTAGCTGTTGGTGATGTTTGCCGTAGAGGAGAAGGTGACGTGGAGCTTGCTTGCTGTAGAGGAGAAGGGGCTAGTCGATGAAGCCAACGAATCTGCTTCGTGGCTTTACGCCCGAGTATAGACGTGTGCTACCCAGCGCTGAAGTGCGCCTGCAGGGCAGCGCTGCTAGCTTGGCTATGGCGAACAACAGTGAGTTCACTGCCCTCCGTCCTGAGTGGCTATCTGGCTGCCTGCGACTGGTTCAAAACACACGCAGCACTCGAGAACAAACCCTAAACCAAGGCTCTGATACCAGTTGTGTGGGAGAAGGAAGAATTAGGGTTAGGTTAATTCATGTGGGAGACATACACAGAGAGAACAAGGGAGAGAGAGAGAGAGTTGTGGGGATAAGTCAACTCATGAGGCATGAGTGTGTGACTCCCCTATCACACATGTATATTGCACTAGTACACATAGTGCACTTAGTACATTAAAAGTACTAAGTGTACTATGTACTATAACTTATGGGCTTGTACACACTATAAGGGTGGGCATAGTGCCTTTACCCCAACAGCATCTCCTCTAACTGTGGGATATCCATAGGGATATCTTCTGCCATCTCTGGCTGTCCATTTGGACCATTTTCAGCACCATTTAAGGACTGGTTTTGCTGCTGTAATGGCTGATTTACAGCCCTTGGTTGTTGTCCATGATGTCCATCATCATCAAAGATGACTCTGCCAGGCTCCTGTTGCCTTGCAGGCTCCTTATACATGCATGTTTCATAAAAAATGACATCATTGCTGCGTATAATCTTTCTATTCATTGGATCCCAAAGTCTATATCCCATTTCACCTTTGTCACCATATCCTAGGAATATGCATTTGTGAGACTTAGGATCAAGTTTGGTGCGCATTTCCGTGCATATGTGCACGTACGCAACGCAACCAAACACTCTCAAGTGCTTGTATGACGGAGGCTTCCCTGTCCATACTTTCTCTGGCACTTTCCCACCAAGCCTCGTGTTAGGTGACCTGTTTATAAGATGAACGGCTGTCATAACAGCTTCAGCCCAAAAACCATGAGGTAACGCAGCATGTGACAACATAGAACGGACCTTCTCCTGAATGGTCCTGTTCATCCTCTCTGCTGTCCCGTTTTGTGGAGGATCATAAGGGGTAGAGAGCTCCCTCTTGATGCCTTTAGCATCACAAAAGTCCTGAAACTGTTTGGACATATACTCTCCACCATTGTCGGAACGCAAAGCCTTCGGTGTTTTGCCAGTTTGATTCTCAACATGAGCAACAAACTTCTGAAACACTGAGAATGTATCACTCTTCAAACGAAGAGGATAAACCCACACCTTGCATGTGGCATCATCAATAAAAGACACAGTATTTTGCCCCTCCCAAAGAAAGCTGAGGCATCTCACATACATCTGTATGCACAAGCTCTAACTGAGCATCTTTCTGTCCAATAGCTTTCTTGTGGGGGCACTGGAGTTGCCTGCCATATATACAATGCTCACAAAACTGAAAACTTGAAAACTTTAGAGAAGGCAAGTAACCAAAAGGAGACAATTGCTCCATTCCTTTGACACTCATGTGTCCCAACCGGCTATGCCACATAGAGATTTCCGGCAGCTCGGTTGCATTTACATTAGCATGGTGACAAACACCAGCATGCATGAAGTAAAGAGTGTCCACCTTAGAGCCTCTGGCAACAACCAGTGAGCCCTTACTAATCTTCCACTTTCCACGACCAAATGTGGTAACATAATCAGCATCATCAAGCTGTCCAGTAGAAAGCAGGTTCTTCTTGATCTCAGGCACATGCCTGACATCATGGAGCATAAGCTGTGAGCCATCTGAAAACACAAGCCTCACATCACCTCTGCCAAGAATCTTGCATGCATGGTTATCACCCAAATAAACTACTCCTTCATTGCCAGCAGTATACCTGGCAAACAAGTCTCTGCAACCTGTGACATGAAAGGAGGCACCTGAATCAATGATCCATGAGTGCATACCATGACCATCTCCTGTAAGAAGTGAATGGGCATCAAGTGAAGACGTGAATAGGACTTCATCCTCACTGTCACCTGCATGTGACACATTGACTTCTTCAATCTTGACTCCACTTTTGCCCTTTGGCTTTGCATCTTTGGCTTCATCTTTGTCTTTGTCTTTGCCTTTTCCCTTTTCCTTTTGATCATTCTTCCATTTGTAGCATTGCTTTTTGATGTGTCCCTTCTTGCCACAATAATGGCATTCCAAATCCTTTTTGGAGCGAGACTTGCTCCTTCCCCGTTCTTGGCTTTTTCCCCTTCGCTGGGATCTCCCACGTGCATTCATTGCATTGGACTTTCCAACGGAATTGTTCTTCCTGTTCATCTCTTCTTGAAGAAGAGCGCCCTCAACATCTGCATATGACAGCATAGCATTCGAATTGCTAGTGGCTGTCCTGAATGTGTCCCAACTCTCTGGCAAAGTGCATAAAAGAAAAGTGGCTTTGAACTCATCGTCCATTGCCAACTTTTGATTAATGACCTGGCTGACAATACCATTAAACTCATTTAGATGGGCTGCCATAGACGCCCCTTCCTTCATTTGAAGACCTATGAGTTTCTTCAACCAATACACTTTGCTTGAGGCACTTTGCTGGGCATACAAGTCCTGCAATCTTTGCCACATTCCCCAAGCGGTCTTCTCTTCACGAATGCTGAAAAGTAAAGAGTCTGACACAGACAACATGATAGTAGATCTTGCCAGCTCATCCATATCTTCCCATTCTTTAGCAGTAAGAGAAGCAGGCTTTACACCCCTTTCTTTGATGGGCTTGTGCTGCTTCTTCTGGAGCAACACATTATAGCACTGGGTTTGCCATTATCATAATTATGTGAGCCTTCAAGCTTCTTGATGTGAAGCAATGAAGAGCTCTCACCTGTGGTTGCCATAGCAATATGCAACCTGTCAATGCCTGACTCCCTGCAAGTGTGCAAACACTGCACCAAAAGCACACAAAGTGCTCACAGTTGTTCTCCCAAAGTTTATCTCCCACTGCGGAAGCACAAATGCAACTCTACTCCCACTGTATGTGATGAAATCACCAAAATCTGGTTGCTGCAGATTTAGGACAGCACCTTAAATGTGCTCTGTTCCCCTTCCAAAGTACTGTACAACAGTACCAAGTGCTCACCAATGATGTACCAAATCTGTACCGGCAAGTACAGCAGCTGAAAATGAACCTTTTTCTCACTCAAATCAATGTACAGCCATGCCAAAACTTGCACAAAGTTGTACCAAATCTGTACCAGCAGGTACAGTAGCAATAGATGCTCTCCTGGCTGTCCAAATGAGTGAAAATCAGACTTTTACAGTCACGACCACTGCATACAACAGTCCTGAACAGAAATTGGGCAAAAGCTCCTTGACTGCAAGCTGATTTCTGAGGATTCAAGGCATTAAAGTCTTGCCTGCTGCTTTGCCAAGCTCAACAAGCATAAAATCTTGAAAAGCCCCTTGATTTAAGATCAATTTCTGATCATACATGGTACATTAATGCACATGAAGGCATCCAGAGTCTTCACAATGCTTCCCCCTGGCCACATATACATCCAATATATAAAAGCCCCTTGATTTATAGGCACATTGAGTGCTTGACAGGCATCAACACATTGCCCAAAGCATCAAATGCGAGTGCCTGCATGCAAATCAACCCAATCGGCACAAAAGCCCTTTGATTTGCACTGCAATTTCCTGCAATTTTGGCCCGAATGTGAGATTTCTCACATCATACAGCATGTATGAATGCCCAATTGCACAATTACATCAAAAGCCCCAAATTTTGACATCCAATTTCCTGCAAATTGATCTTGAATGTGACCAATGTCACCCAATTTTGCCAATTTTGCTCAAAATTTGAGCAATTTGGCACCTGTACCTGCTCAATTGATGATTGTACCTGCCCAATTGCAAATCCCAAAAAAAAATGAAGCATGTACCTCTGAAATTTCTGATTAATGTTGCAGAAAGGGGGCGTTGAATTTGGTGCTGCTGTATTGATGCTGTTGCTGCTGAAAATCTGTGCAGATGAACTGCAGCTGGTTGGAGCTTCTATACATAGAAGCGTAAGTTGATTCGCTTGTCTACATATGGTGCTGGAGGGGACAACGACGGGATGTTTTGCTGAAGGCGACCAGTTCTGCACACAGGTTCGCTGCAGCCGCCTTTGCGCACAAAAGAAGACGACGTCGAGTTTATGCCGGCGATGGGCAAGGGAACTAGTCGACGTGAGCGTGGCGAATACACGGCAGGTGACTTTTCGAAGCTTTGTAGGGGACTGAGTGTGCTATCGAGTCGGCGACGCACGGCGCCCGACTCCTCAGCTGCGCGCGAACCTGCAGCACGGCGCCCGACTCCAACCACCTGTGCGCGCTGGTGAAGCGCCGCTGCTCTTCTTCTTCGCTCGCTTGCCTAGTGGCCAGTGCTACACGCGATGGCTCTCACCGAAGCGTAGGCGTGTTCGATGGACGCCGGCCTGCTGTGCGCTGACTCAATGCTTGCTGTGCAGCGCTTTGCAGCACCTGTGCCTTGCTCACGCTGGCCAAAGTCCAGCGCTGTTTCTAAATGCTCACTCGCACAGGAAACTTGCAGCGCACGTGCTCCTTGCTGAGCACCAAAAAGTTCCTCTGCTCGTGCCAAGCTCAAGGCTCCATAGCCGAGCTTCTTCTTCGCAATGAAGATGACTCCGCACACCCGCACACACACGGACACAACCGTGGCTCTGATACCAGTTGAATGGGAGATTAAGAGTTAGGGTTTCATGTGGGAGACATATGCAGAGAAGAAGGGAGAGAGAGAGAGAGTTGTGGGGATAAGTCAACTCATCAAGTGAGTGTGTGACTCCCCTATCACACATGTATATTTGCACTAGTACACATAGTGCACTTAGTACATTAAAAGTACTAAGTGTAATATGTACTATAAACACATGGGCTAGTACACACTATAAGGGTGGGCATAATGCCTTTACCCCAACAACAATCTTCCTCAACCCGGTCAGGGCCTTCCCTCAGCTCTCTGATGAACCCTTGTACAATCTGTACTTCCCGATACCTGGGAATAGTCCAAGTGGATAGTCCCTTGATTCAGCCAGGAATCCTCAACTCTTGAGCTGCTCTCTCTTGTTACCTGCATAAAGCTCTGGAGTGAAAGAAGGGCTACTGAACTAGGTATCACGGAAGAACACGGGTTCCGATGCAAGAGAACTAACGGCTGTGTATGCTTTTTCCAAAAAAGCGGTGTAGCTTTTTTTCTTTTCCAGATGTGTGTGCCCATTAAAGAAGAAGAATCCCTTGTCCTTTTTTAAACATGTTTTCACATAAGCGATCCTCCCTTGCATGTTTTTTTTCAAACACACACGTGTGTGCGCGCACGCGCGCGCACACACACACAAGTGCCTTTTATAAAAAGACCCTTTTTAAAACCAAAAATACGGGTTCTATGTAAAAAAAATCTTGCATGAGCTTTTCCTTTGCTTTTTCACGTCTTTCAAGAATATCCAGCATATGAATGCTTTTTTAAACTCAAAAAAGTCATAAATGCCGAAAGGTGAATTTGGGCATGTTCGTGGATTCATCTAGGTATATATATAAATGCCGAAAAAACGTTTTTGATAAATAAAGGGTACTTACATTTTTTAATAAAAAATGCGCAATCTAATGCTCATTGCCTTAGCAAGTATCTTATATGCAGTCCCAAGTAAGGTGATCCTACAGCGCCCCCCTTTTCTTCTCCCACCTGATGCCAAGGGGCCTGTCCTCCGTGGGAAGAGGTGCGGGCTAAGATGTGAGCAAGAAGGAAGTCCTTCCATGGTCCTCCCCTTGGCTAAAGGCTATGGACAATGAGCTTCCCAATAAGGGCCCAGCTCTTGGTTGCTGGATCAATGATGCCAAGGCCTTCTTTGTGAGTAGGATGAACAATGACTCTTCATGCCACCTTGGTGCAAGTTGCCCGCCTGTCGCTACCGGTCCACAAGAAGTTCTAAATGAGGTGTTAGATCTGTCCAATAGAGGATTGACAGAACGCCCAACATGATGCAAGAGGTACCACATGGTGGCGAGGACCTAGCTAGTTACCACCACTGGTCCAGCCACAGAGAGATGAGTCAAACTCCAAAAAAGCAGCTTCCTCCAAATGCTCTGGAGGAGAGGGCTGATCTGCTGCTCAGATGAAATGTCTAATACCCACACGGAAGCCGAGAAACTGCCTGTCACTTAGCTTTCTTCTTAAGCAGCTCATGTGAAAACGTAGATGCACTATACATACTTTTGGTATCTTCAATTCCAAAAGGGTTTGCACCTTAGAGAAGTAATTGAACACACGGCAGGCATTGGTCAAGGGGGTGGCGTGAGTGCAGTATTATGTGAAAGAAGCCATGAACTAAGGAATTTCAATTGGGGCCTTCTAGGTAAGAGTCGTGCATGAAGAATGGGGCTACACTATGGTTGGGTGGAAAACCGAAGAAGAAGCTCTTTGCTGATATAGAATTGTTACTTGTTTAAGCTAGTTCTCTTTTAATCTCTTTATGGCTGAATTTAGAGTTTAATTGACCTGTGTATAGAAGCAGCCTTTTGTTACAAGGGTCCATGAAACATAAGTTATATATAGGTTTCAACTGAAATTGCATAGTGGTTGACCTGATCTTTTTTCTTACTGTGTATCAAAAATACCAATTGTCGTTCTAATACGCACAAATATGAGCTGAAACCTTGTGCCCTTATTTGCCAGCAGTTTTGGAAACACGTTTTATAAATATTCATGCAACTCTTAGGATGCAAGTGTTTCATGTGCCCAGGGTTATTTTTGATTGCCCAGGGTATTCTCTTTAATGATTTCGTCACAATACCTTTGTGCCGCAAGAAAACATGCGTTGATTGTGCAGCCTAAGTAACCTATATGAAAGGATTATGTTAACTTTCCAAATCTGGATTGAAGGTACGCACTGGAGTAGCACCTGATGGTTGTGCAATATTTTGGAGGCAAAAAAGGTACTTTTATGGTTATTCTTTATCATTAACCTATGATACATGGTTCTATAAAAAATTAAATGACGTGGAGCAAGTCAACAGTAAGTTCTAGCAGTGCACAAGTTTGTCAAACAGCTACTTTTGTAGGGTGTGCATGCACTTCCAATGCATATAGAAAGTAGGTAGATCAGCATGCTGCATTGAGCAACGATGTTCTTAAAAATTCTCAAAAATTTAACCCCCCTTTTTGCATTTTCCTCCTCCATGTCAAATCTTTCACTATTGCATGTTTCTTGTTTGTTACATGGCGCCATAGTTATGGGGAAAAAAAGGCACCCCTACATGTACAAATGGTGTTTCCCCTTTGCTTGCAGCCTGAAACGCGTTTTTGTTGAGGAAACATTTCCCTGGTGGGGAGACAGAGGGAGGAAAGGGCCCCTCTAAAACTCCCTATTTCAGGGCATTATTAGCTTCTTTTTGGTTCCTTCTCTTCACCAATCTCCTTTCCCCTATCTCAAATTATAACTCTGTTGATTTCTTACATCTCCATGTGTTTCTTCTCCCTCCCGCCCCTTATTTTACATCTCTTGTTGATGTGGTGTTTTCCCATTCTAGGCCTCCTGAAATCTCTATATCTGCCTCCGTCTCTATGCATGCCACCGTGACTCTCCTCTCTCATTGGGGATAGTTGCCTCTCTCTTTCTCTTTGGGCACATCATTTTTGAAAGGTTTTGCTTGAATTACAGAAAGAGAATGGTCAAAATTTGAAGGTTGTTTCACATACATTAAGAAGACTTTCCCGATTTATGAAAAAATGACACTGTTTTTACATACCTCAACCCCACGTACTACGACACTTACACAACCACACTTTTAGAGAATAAATCGCCCATGAACTAAATGCATAATTACTGCTTAGACGTGTGCAATTGCTGCACCAGGACCGATTATCTTTGGGGTTGAGGCTAGAGCTTGGGGAGGCTGATATAGGGGAATAGTCTATGCACCCTATGTGACAGATTAAGGAACCCATACTCCTTGTATGCTCAGGCTAACACATCAGACTCCAATTCTTGTGTCCTCAACATTGATAAAGAGCTTAACTTTGGAGAGCAGTGATTGTAGGATTGGAGCAATATTTTGAACAGCATCTTGGCAAAGCCCACTGGTACTTGACAATGCTTTTCTAGCATTTGCTAGCTTACACGTCAGTATATTTTGTTGCCCTATCACTAGAGGATGCTCTAGGCATCTCCTTTACATATTGTAAACACAATTGCACATTTGTTTTTGTCTGCAGATGTCTCTCTCTCTCTCTCTCTCTCTACCCCCATCCATCTCTGACCCCAACACCAGACGCTTAAAAATCTTTCTTCTTCTTCTTCTTCTTCTTCTTCTTCTTTTTCCATCCCCACACACACGTTCTCCCCTCTAGAACTTCTTTTTAATTTTGTAGCTTTCCTTTCAGAGGCCTTATAGATTTCAATCTTGTAGTTTTTTTAGGGGCTGTATTTTTTACTTTCCTCTCCTAGACCTTTTGCATTTCAATCTTCCATCTGGTTGTATCCGTTCACAAACATCCAACCGTTTTGAGCATTTGAGACCTCTTCCCCTGGTGGAATCTGTCTTGGTTGGTGCTCTTTCTTGGAGCAATGGTTTTTGGTATTCTTATTCATGGTAGAGTAATAACTTTCAGGATCCACTTGGTAATGATGTGTTTAAACCTGATTAATTCTTCTGTTCCATTTTGCTCTAGTTAGTGCTGGATTTCTCGTGGTGTGCCAGCTAAGACATTCTGCTCCTGTATGAACGACCAGATTTCAACTGCTACATGAGGAAAGCCTCGAGTTCAATTCAACGGGGATGAGGGATAACATTGCACAGTTTTGTGTCTTTCAGGTATGCTCCTTGGGGCTCTAGAGGCTCACAGTGGTTACTTTTACTCTTTAAAAGGTGGTTACTAATTTTTACTCACCAGTCGATTGTGCCAGGAGCTTCAAAGTTGGGAGACACTTCTAAATCTGGGTAATTTGTGCTTTTCCTGAAAGTACATGCATACGTTTATAAACCTTTTGGGGATCATTAGAGCTTGTTTGTTTAGTAAAATGATCAGGGTCCATGCTAAGAGACGTATTCAGAACATGACTCTAACTGAGACAAGCAGCAGCTCCTATCATTTTTGTTTGTGACTTTAATGCAGGATTCCAGGGCAAGGTCAAAGCAGATGTCTTATAGTTGGGAATATAAACATCCTCTTCAATCCAAGGCGAGGTGATATTAAACTTGGTCAGGTAACTCCACTCTATGGTATGCTCTTTCTTGAACTCAGCTTTATAACCCAAGGATTGGATTCAATTCTCTGGATGTAGAGGAAACACGGGAAGGGGGTGCAAACATGTTCTTGTTCTTACTATCTTGTAGTGCCGAGTTTTCTTGGAGCAAGCTCATAAGCTGTCAAGTTCATGGCCTGGGGCTCCTGTAGTTCTCGGGGGTTGTTTCAACTGCACACCACAGGTAATGGTATTTGCTTGCATTGTTATGTCTATTATGGCTGTGTTTCTGATCACTAAGTAAGTGAGAGTCTTCAAGGTTTCTCTTGGTGTTCATTGCAGAGTTTGATGTATGAATTTCTTGCAAAATCAGAGGTACAAGTAAACTCAACGAAGACGAATTTTTCATGTGTTTTCGTTGGTTGTTCATGTGTTTGGAATCTCAATGTTGAAAACCCTTAACTTGTGTGCAGCTAGATGTATCTGGCTTGGATCGCCGCTACCTTTCAGGGCAACTACCACAGGCTGCAAGTTCAGCCTCTAAACTAGGAACTGAAACAAAAAAATCAGGGTCAGAAACCTTTGCACATAAAAAAATCAGTTTTTAGCTTTCTGTTTGGGCTACACTCATGCTTTCACATATTGATGATGTATCAAGGTGCTTTACTCTTATGTAGGGCTTCCTCATCAAGGGTCAGCTTGGCAAGGTCTGAGAAAGAAGAGTCGCTGAGCGATATGCTGAAATCGTCTTTGACGGCCCGATTTGCTTCAAAGCAGGAGATGCATGCAATGGACTTCGCAAGCTCTGCCAAAGAAATGCTGAAGATGTACTCAGGTACAAGCAGTACTAGGACATTCAACCCAGATAATAAACTTGAATCCAAAACCGATGATCCGGGAGTGAAGAATTTTCTCTCCAAAACCATCGAGATTCTGGAAAGTTCATTAAGCTCTCAAGATTCTTCAAAACAAATGGTGGAGGGTGGGAGCCCTACAAATGATGGTGTAAATGGAGTGGATGTATTGCAAGGTATTAGCAGGGTTGTGCATAGTGAGGCAGCTTGTACAAAGTCTAGTTTTCTCTCAGTGGGCCAAAAAGATACGAATGCCCAGGCTGCTCATCCTTCATCGATCAATTCTTCAGAGTCAGTTAATGTTTCTGATTCTTCTGGAAGTGGAATGGAAGTGCTCACTGAGTATAGTGTGGCATGTGACCAGTTATCACGTGGGAATGAAGCTCAAAAAGGAAGCATTCCTAATAAGGTGGATGGAGGAGGTGAAAAGGAGGTGCTCACTGGGTCTAGTGTGGCATGTGACAATGCAGCTGATAAAACAAGTGTGGACACTGCGGTGCCTCACTGCACTCCTGCAGATTTGTCTGTTCAGTCTACAATGCCAGAGCATCGCTGGGACTTAGAGGAGTTGAAGATAGCAACGGGAAGTCCAGATTGCACAGTGATCAAGAATAAGCTGAACCTTCAGAGTGTGTACCCTGAAGTTCAGGTAAAACACAGTTTCACTTTTTATGTTTGTGAAGCTAGGGTGTGATAGTAGACATGCTGAATGTCTGATACCTTGTTTCAGGGTCGGATGGACACTAGGGATGCAAAGGGAGAGCCTCTCCTGACTATGTATCACAGACAGTTCAGAGGGACTGTAGACTACATATTGTAAGTGCTGCACTTGTTCATGTTTCTGTGGACTAATGCTACAGGCTCCAATAATAAGCCCGGAATGTCCTTGCTTTTTGATTTGTCAGGCGCTCTGATGGACTCAAAACCATGAGGGTATTAGATACAGTACCTTTGAAGGCAATGTTGGTGACTCCCGGACTTCCATCTACGGTTAGTCTGTGCCTGTGTGAAGCATCCTCCAAATATACGAAATGTATTGGTATGCATTCATACGGTTATCTGTGATTGACTCATTTTCAATGTGTTGCAGGTCTGCGGAAGTGATCACGTTTCTCTGGCATGTGAGCTTGCTTTTAGGCCAAGTTAAGCAGATAGTTAGGGGCACGTATGGAGCAGTCTGGTTTTTCAGCGACTTTGTACTGGAGCTTCAAGGTGTTGGGTGTGTTAAGTAGATCTAATCTTCCAAACTTTAAAAGGTGGCCACTATATCAGATGTGCTGTGTATGCACGTCCATGCCTTTGCTATGTGGGAAGATTGAGAATGATTTGACACGAAGCTGTTCAGAGCCTTGGCACAGTTACATACACAAGAGGTCATGTTGTTTGAGAGGGCAGGCTTGGTTAATGAAAGTAACTGATACCTTGATCATATTGTTTCAGTAACTTATCCCTGCAAGTATGTTTCTGATTCACATGCAGATTATAATTTGTTGACTTGTGCCCCTGCATCACTTTGATTACTCATCATCATCTATATTGCTCTGATGCGCCTAGCTCATCCAAGGTAGAGGCACTGGGCAAGTTATTGCATAGTCTGTCCATGACTAGGATGGCAAGATCCGTATATAAGCACATGTGGTGGATTGAGTGTGGTCTTGCAATTCATGGCCATCATAGCAAGTAAAAAGGAAAGTGGTGTATGCTCGTAGTTTAACTTACACTAAAATGCCTCCCATCAATCTGATAGTACATTGGCTATCTTGAAAAAGAGGACATGGGCATTAGGTAAAACTGAAGCATCAAAATTTCGAATCCCTTGTAAGGAATTGTTGAGCAAAAGATATCGCATAGGAAAGGGACCCAGTTTTACCAATCATGGCCATCATGCCATGAAAAGATAAGTGGTGTACGCTATGTAGTTTAGTTCATATGCGAAGGTAGTGACACAAGGATCCCCATCAAGGAATTTGTGGAAACAATTTTTCAAGCAAAGTAATTATTCAACCATTCAACTTAAGCGATTGCAATAAATGCAACATAAATCAAGTTCTGAAAATTAACACATGTAAATACTTAGCTCTTGTGACCAATTCTCCACACGAGTATTTTGAGCATTCAATTGTCAATCATAGGCCAGTCTTAAAAAATACAAAAGGTGTTTTTTTTTTGGCACAATGCTCTCTTTTAATCTAAATAGAGAGCTTTTAAATATTAAATTAAGTGGGATATACGTCATTGTGCACAATGTATCAATATTTGTAATGGAATCATTTATGATACTAACATAATTTGGTACGATGCAAAGATAATCCAAGTATCTTTGAATTATTTAAGGGTAGAATATTATTTTTAAGGATTTAAAATGCATCCTTAGAACATTCTCTTGTTTGACTTTATAATTATCTTCAATTGTGGATTTGTAAAAAAGTATGAACGGATTTGTTGACAAGAACACACAATCTTAAGGAAGGTATGATAATATTTTTTATGCACTGTTAATTTTTCCAAGGATTGTTGAAAAGAACGGAGGATCTTAAGGACGGCACGATAATATTGCTCAGGAATCCATCTCACATCTTCATAAGGATAATTTTTAAAAGTCAACAAATATTTGACAGATTGTGATTGTTTGTAAAACTTTTTCTTCATCCTCGATAAGAAGTGGATTCTTATACACAAGATGAGTGGGTATTGATCCTTTGAAAGGTTTACATAGATTAACATGAAATAAATTATGAATCTGTCAATAAGAAGGTAATTCAAATCTATTAGCAACATTATTTATTTTGTGAATTATCTTAAAAGGTCCATAAAATCTTGGGATGAGCTTAATAGTTGGAAATTTCTCAACTCTTGTCTGTTTTGCTCAATTTTGAAAAGTACATAATCTTTGATTTTGAAAGATATAGCTTTATGTTTGTGGTTTGCTTTCTTAACATATTACTCTCGAGCATGTGTAATATAGTCTCGTAACTTACTTAAAATGTGACTAAAACCTATAGTGAATTGATCAACAACTTCAATTTTGTGGGAAAGTCTTGTAGTTGAAATAGGCAAAGCTTTTCAATACAAGATCTCGAAAGATGCTCGACCAATAGCCGAACAAGGAGTATTATTGTATGAAAATCGTTGAAGATGAATGTACTTATCCCATAAATAGGTTGTTTCGATAACATAGGCTCTGAGTAGATCCAAGATAGTGCTATTGGTAACATAAGTCTATCTATTCGTTTTCGGATGGAAAGTGGTGGAGAAGTAACTTAGTACCTAGGTTGGAGAAAAGAGTGATCAAAAAATTAATGTAGAATAAAAATGACTTTTTGCACAAAGATTTGCTTGATAAACATGATCGCGGTCAATGTTTTCTTACAAGGTAAAAAGTATGCTTGCTTACTTAGACAGTCCACTATAGCTCGAATCATATCATTATGATAAGATATAGTAGGCAAACTCGTAATGAAGTCCATTGATGTCTGTTCCAAAGTATTATTAGGAATTGTTAGAAGTGTGAGAAGTCTTTGGGTCTTACCTTTATAGCTCTTAATTCTCTGATATAAATAGAACATTCACTCATAAATTTTGCTACATCTTGTTTAAGTTAAGGTTAAAAGAATTCTCTAGACAAACACTAATTCCAAAGTAGGAGAAACATCTCTAAACCCCATGTATGGTGGATGATGCATTTTCTCTAATACAAACTATCTGAAAGGGCGAGTAACACACAATCTCTTCTTCTAAAAGAAGAGGTTACCATCATGACATGAGTAATCACCAATAGGATTCCAATTATTATCTTCATAGAAATTAGGGTCGTGCTTATAGGACTCTCTCATAGGATGCAAGGGTTCACTCTCAATCACAAAGATGTTGTGGACACTAGGACATCTACTTAAAGTATCTACCTAATGTTTTCCTTCCCTGGTTAATATTAAATCATGGGTTGGAAACTTTGGATACATGAAGCCCATTTGATATGGTGGTAAGAAATCAAAGGTTGGGTTAATAAATAACGAATTCTCTCTTGGTTAGTTTTGATATGGACTCTCCTAGGTAATGAAGTGTCCATCTTGCATGAGAACAACACCAAAGCCTTGTCCACTTGCATCAGTAACTACTAGAAAGAATGGTCGTTGAAAATCCGGTAGTGTAAAAATTGGTACATGAGTCAAAGCTTTCTTAATCTCAAAAAAAGGAATGGTTCTCTCTACTAGTCCAATCAAAGTGTCTAGCTTTATGAGGAAGTTTGGTTAAAGGAGATGCAATAAATGAAAAATTTTGAAGGAACTTCTTATAGTAGCTACAAAAGCCAAGAAAAGATTGAAGTTCGTGAATATCATGCGGTTTCCATCTTTTAGGTCTACTCAAATATCATTAAGAGATATAGTATATCCTAAGCATTCAATTTCCTCTTGAAAGAAATTGCTCTTGTCAGAATTGACATAGAGTTGATTCTCTTGAAGAAGTGATAGCACTTTTTATAAATGATATTCGTACTCTTGACGATTCATACTAAAAACTAAGATATCATCAAAAAACACTACAACAAAATTTTGATATTTTAGGAATATTCTATTCATCATTCTGTTGAAAGTGGCCAGAGTATTAGTTAAACCAAACCGCATAACTAAAAACTTATGGTAGGTTTGGGTTCTAAAAGAAGTCTTGAAAATGTCTCCTTCATCCATATAAATTTTATTGTAATCATACTTGAGGTCAATTTTGCTAAAGAATTGTGCTCCCTTGAGCTTGTCTAACAAGTCATCCGCTTGTGGTATCGGATATCAATTCTTCACAATAATCTTGTTTAAAGCACGATAATCGATATCCGTTCGATATGCCCCATTATTCTTTTTGACAAGAAGAACTAGAGCACCAAATGGAGAATTGATGAGTCTAATCAATCCTTTTTTATACTTGTTTTTGAATCTCTTTCTACCCCAACATATTAACTCGATAATTACATGGTGGAGAGATTCTAAGGATTATCTCAATTTTATGATCTTCTGGACAAATAAAATGATTATAAGGCACGTTTGGTTTAGAGTTAGCCTGAGCACTAAGCTGGTTGTGACAAGAATAAAAAATATCCTCCTTCTTTCTTATAGCTTAGTCTAATATTGAAGATAAATTTCTTTATCTTTCATTATCCATATTGTATATGTGTCATAATCAATTTGAGAGTTATGTTCATGTCTCTATAGCATTCCTAATATGACATCAACACCTTGCAAAGGAGTAACTAAAAATATTCTCTTTTCTTTCAATGAGTTCATTTCTAATTCTAGATCCTTAACCTCTTTAGTGTAATTTTACTTAGTTTTTAAAAATGTATCTTTTACTCGATGCATCAAGGTTAAGTGCTTTGAATACGTTTTCGAAAATGAAATCAAGAGAACTACCACCATCATGCAAAATAGAAATTAAATCTCAAGAACTGCTATCATCATGCAAAATAGAAATTGACATTCCTTTTATTTTTCTTTGAATTCTAAACAAAGTATGAATAGGAACCTTACCTTCATCTGAATAGTCAGGATCGGAATTACCCTCTTGCTTGAGTGAATCCTCGTCACCATCTTCAACCATGTTAATACGAGCCAAATGTGTAGAGTTCTTTTTCTTTTTTGGATAGTCTGGTGCAATGTGCCCCTCCTTGTGACATTTGAAACATTTGAATTCTCAACAAAGCATGAATAGGAACCTTACCTTCATCCAAATAGTCAGGATCGAAATTACTCTCTTGCTTGAGTGAATCGTCATCGTCATCTTTGACCATGTTGATACCAGTTCTTTTTCTTTTCTGTGTAGATAGTCTGGTGCAATGTGCCTCTCCTTGTGACATTTGAAACACTTGATGACGATATGATTCTTCGGCTTGCTATTCGAGGGTTTATTGTTATTATCTTTTTGAACATCTCCTCTGGTCACATTACCCTTGTACATCCTGGATTTATCAAAATTTCTTGAAGGAAAAGAGGGTTTAGAATCCCTTGCATAAGAATTATCTTGTAATCTAGAATTCGTAGAAGTAGAAGTTTTTCATTGATAATTGAGAGCAAGATCCATAGCAAAAATAAGATAAGGTGGACGAAACATATTAATATCTGCCCTAATGGTTGGGTTGAGAGATCGGCAAAAAATTTCCTTCTTTTCTCTCTTTCTTTGACCTTCTCAATCACTTGAACCTACATTAGAATATTCTAGAATTTATTTATGTAAGCCTTGACACTTTCTTTCTCCACTTGGCGTAGAGTATTCCATTGTAAGCCTTGACACTTTCTTTCTCCACTTGGCGTAGAGTATTCCATTGTTGATGAGCTTCAACCTTGTATTGTGAATAAAGAAAATGTTTCTTCATAAGCTTTTGGATTTTTCTCAATGTACTAGGTCGACACTTGCCCTGCTTAATCACATTCCACCATAAGGCAATACTTTCAATCAAATGATTGAAAGCAAGTATATTTAATCTTTTTTTTTTCAAGAAATTTTCACCTGAAAAGTAGCTGATCGGGCAATAAGCATATGAGCGTCTTTATGAGATCTCTGGGCATGTAATGTAGCCTCAACAATGGAGCTAACAGGATCACTTTCCTTTTCATTAGAATAAAAAAATTCATGTCAGTGCTTATTAGAACGCTTAATAGACGCTCTAGCGCACCGCAAACTAAAATAATTATGAAGAAGGAAAACAAAGTCTCGAAGAACATGAAGCACATCGCAAAGTAAAACAATTACAAATAGGTAGAGGATTAAGAGAATTGGGAGAGTGATAATGACACAAGAATGCTCAAAAGCTCAATTGTGGAGGCTTCACTCATTGATTTTGAAAGGGAGAGGAGGGGTCCTTTTATAGATGGACATTTGACCCCCTCTCATCTTCTTACAAGTTACAATTTTGTAGAATCCTTCCACCTCCCATGACACCTGTGAGGAGGTCACATGAAATGTCTCTTTAGGCAAAGTCTTTTTCTAATTTTTAATTTCGAGATCTTTGACTAAAGATACTTGCATGAGACAAGGTTGTAGCCAAGGTAGCACCTATGTGGCATTTTCACTTTACGAATGTCGAAAGGCTCCTCATCCATGTAGGATTTCTAGAAGAATCTTTCCTAATTATGCACCTACACACACTTCTCCACATGCCTTCCACATGCTAGCTTGTGGCAAATAGCATTTAAATATTGCAAAGGTGAGCCATGCATACATTTAGACCCACTTTTATTTTCCACATCACTCACCTATACAACCATACCAAAGCATTTATAGAACATACTTGGTATTTACAATGAGCACATCCACACATTACACAAACTTTAGGAAATGCAAAATATTAAGGAGAGAAGCCGTCGGGGTAGCCGCCAAGCCGCTGCCATGATGTCATTTTATTACGGGCCCATAATCTTATTGGACAAGCTTCCACCTTATTACCATTGCAAAGCCACAAAACTATATACAAAGTTGAAAATGAAAGATATTATTTTGTTATGTCACACTATCACCCAGGCGGGTCATCCATGTCCGCCGTAGCAATAGTCGAGCTCGATATCTCAACAATCAATAGTAGGGCTTCTATGCACATGACCAGTGGGGTAAGAATTGGTATTCCTCCCTAAAGCTTGTTGGAAGATGCAATCAATAGTAGGGCTTCTATGCACATGACCAGTGGGTAAGCATTGGTATTCCTCCCTAAAGCTTGTTGGAAGATGCAATCATGATCATAGTGGGCAATGATGCAAAGTGCCCAATCACAAAGATTCTTATATCACTTATGTCTAAAGAAGGTTGTACAACATGTCTTTTTCCTTAGGTTCCAGATATGAAGAGGAACCTCCTTTTTTTTTGCCATCACAAACAGTGAATTGAGGGTTCACTTTGACAAGAATGGTGCAATCATTCTTGATAAAGATGATAAGGTCATCTTCATCAAGAATGGTGCAATCATCTCCATCAAGACTGTGACCCTATGGGTCAGTTTGTTTTGACAAAAATGGTACAATCATTCTTGATGGAGATGATAAGGTAATTGCAAAGAGCATTTAAAGGAACAACCTATATGTGCTTTTTGTAGTCTAGGCTGATTTAGGTAGGAGCTAACTTTGGCATGAGAGATATGGGCATCTACACAAGAAGAGCTTGCAACAACTAGAAAAGCCACCAAGAAGGCCACAAAGAAAGAGGAAGGGAAGCAGAAATATGATTTTTTAAATAGAAGTCTCTTTGAAACACCCCCTCCCAATGCTTCAATGAAATGCCATCATATTCACAAGCCAGCCCTTCTTCCCCCAACGATACACAAAACAGAGTCAATACTCTCTGTTGGGCACGCTCCGGCAGCTTCAATTTTCCAGTTAGTCTTATGCAAAGAGCGTACATGTGGCCCACAGAGATGTACCCAATTCTGCACTTGGATTCTCTCAAATGGCAAGTGAGCTTATTACACAAATGACCGACTATATTTACTGACAAGAAGAAGTGTCCCAGATGTCCCAACGACGAGAGATGTTGTTAGCCAATGCTCAGGAGAGATTTTTGTATTAGGACCTATACCAGACAAACCTCCAGTATATGCAGCTACAAAAGAAGTTTGATGAGGAAACTGAGGAGTTGGGCACTGCCATTTCCCACACTGGGGGTTCACTCATAAATATATAAGCATAGAACGTGGGTTCAACAAAAGGGAAATTTTTAATCCCTTTTTTTACACATTGTTTACATATAGAAGGGTACCATTTAAAGGGGGTATTCATAGGTTGAATAGAAAAAGGGTATGATTTATTCATGAAAAATTCACAGATAAGGGATTTTTAAAATGAGCCTTGAATGCACGTGATATAGAGGGTTTACTTATAGTTAACCCCCCAAGTGCCCCCATCACTTAGCTCTAACAAGTCACTCAAGCCCATGCAGCAGCCAAAAGGGCACATCATGAGCTTACAGTCATCGAAGGCTTGCATTAGGATGCCCATACTCATGCCCAGACTGTGGAGGATAGTCTTTCCCGCACTCAAATAGATCATCAAGCATCGGGAGCTTATAGAGGCCACCATCTGAACCTTGCAAGAGTATCTCAAAGCTTGCAAGAGTATCTCGGAGATGTTGAAGCCACGGCAGCCCAGCCTCCTCCCACACCTTCTGATCCCTCATCCAACACCTTACCAAAAGGTAGATGACTTCATGGATATGATGATAGATCTCCCGGTCTTGGCCCTCCCACCACAAACCCCTTACCAGCTTGTCAATCTTCGGTTCAAAAGCATACGCCTCAACCTTTTGCAACAGAACCTCTACATCGATGAGCCGCTCTCCCACTAGCACTTCACCTATGTCCACACCAAATTTCCCATCGCCTCTGTAGTAACATTGATCCCCCTGAGTTCTACTTCCAGGGCCTTCTCTCCTTCCAGCACCCCCATGACTTTTTTGAGATCCCCTAACACCCTCTCCAGGCTATCCTGATGATCTGGAACCACCTCCTCAGATTCAGATTCCCCTCTAACCCTCCCTTTCTAGTGTACCTTATTGATCTATCCATCCTTGAAGGCATGTTCCCCTAACCCTACCCCTCACAGATTTCCAGAGGAGCCCTCCAGTACCTACAGACAATCGGGTGGCATGTTGTCAACACCGCATACCTATCTCTTCAGGATGACCCTCTCCCACCATACTCCGCAGATGGCTTGTTGGTCCGCTCTATCGAAGCAGATGCTTTATACAGATCGAAGTCATGCAAGCCAATGGCATTTTCCAGTTCAACGATACGCACGTCGCATTCCCCTAGGGGTACATTGCAGATGAGGCTATCAAGGTTGTCCATTTCTTCCATGCTCACAACCCTCATGATGCTACTGCAGCTGGCCCTACCCAAGATGACAACAATGGCGGCATGACCACCTACCCCGAACCCATGGTGGCTACCACTAACCCACTATCTCGCTGCTCTCCCCATAACGTTCAATCTTATGGGCGAGAAGCCAGCCTAGTGGTGAGCTTTCCTCATCGAGCTGTTCATTTGGGAGACATACTGTCATGTGCCACGCGCTCTGCAGATCACCCCAAACTACCTCCCAATCTACGTCGGTGGGCCTGGAACACTTTCCATGCAGAGAGCAGCAAAACAACCCGAAGATCAATTTCAATTTTCCATGGTTCGCAACCCCATCCTTGCACAGCATCCCTACACTGACAAGAATATGGTCCGGAGATTCCATGAGCTTGTCTACCACTATAACTAGGTCCCCGAACCAGTTGTGATCGCCACCATCCAATTCTTCCATCTTATCATCATGCTACTGGAGTCATTCCCCACTTGGGACCACTACTTCGAAGGCACCCAAGGCCTCGCATTTTGACATCAACAAAGGGCCCACTCTCAAGCAGCTCTTTGGCTACTACAAGCGCGTAATGTGGATGCTTGCTTGGAGGCTTCAAACATTTGAAGACATAATGGAGACCACTTTTTGGACCAGTTACCGGGTCTTCCATCGAGGCCCTCACTGGGATTTCCTCTGCACCTGCTCCATCTATTTTACAGATAGATCCAACCTATTCTGAGGATGGACTTGCTTTAAGGAGGGAAGTATGTTAACCACTCTGATTAACATGACTTTCGCACGTGGCTACTATGCCACTTTTGTAACACATCCTTTTGTGACCGCACAATGTGCTAATTATATATGAGACATGGGATGACTGAGCTTATGGCATGTGTAATGCCGATCATGAGGAATTGATGTACATAGAGCTAGTAAAACTAGGAAGACTACTTTTGGGCCCCCACTTGTAATTGGGCAGTCGGACATCGTAAATATGAGCTCATGTATATAAGAAATTTGATGAAATATGAAAAGGGAAAATTTCATTTGTCTTAATTGAGTTTGCCTTCTCTCTCTCTTTCTCTCATTTGAGTTTATGGTTGCTTGCTTGCTTTAATTGTTGGTGTATGTGAGTAGGAATGGTAGTGCTCTCCCTTCTCTTCTCTTTTACCTTCTCATTGCTATCTACCATGTCCTATTCTCATATGATTGGCATGAGGTAGAGGTTGAGCTCTCCATAGCTCCTTCCCTCTTTCTCACTACCTAGCATTGGATATCTTCTTGGGTGACACAAGGAGAGTGTAGAGTGAGCCCCTAGCGGCTTCACATCGAGGAGTTAACCCTCTCATAGGGTTGGCCAAGTGCTATCCTCTAGATTCGACTCTCGCATGAACCTTTCTCTTCTTCTTTCTCTTGTGTGTGCAAGGTAGTATGTTATTCCTTAATGACTTTCCATCTTGGCCACCTAACCATCATTGGCAAGTGACCTTGCTATGTAGAGGTGTTCGACTTATAGCCCACATTGAGTAATTTCTATCATTCTCCATAAATTTTTGTAGCTCTTCTTTAGTTTCTAATCCCTCTGCATTGTGTTAACCACCTTTTGTAGCTTAAGTAATAGTGGGTGGAAATTTTAATCTCCTACCTTATTTCTTGCATGGCTAGTTTTCTATGACATACTCTAGATGATGTGATGAGTTATCTTCCTCAAGATTTATAACTGTGTGTTTTCGATGCCAACTAACTGTAATGTCATCACCAATATAGTTTGGTTGCACATGCATTGGTGTGCCACTCACTACTTCCCTAACCAATCTGCTGTGGTTAACGAACTTGGAGCTTTTTATGTTCTGGCCTTCTCTATCAACTTTGTTATTATAGGGCCTACTCTGTGATATTTAGCATCTCTCTAATCTAGTCCAACATATAATTATTATGATATCAAAACACTATTTTTGTAGCAAGTGACACATCAAGCACTCCCTATAGAGACATGCATGCATGGGGAATTTAGTAAAGTTAAATTATGATTTATCATATGGCATTTGAGTTAAAATGTAAAGAAAAATCTATCTAACAATTTATGAGAATTTGAAATACATTAAAGATTTATCTTATGGCATTTAAGTTTAAGTATTATTTATTAGAAAGCGTATAAGTTTAAGTATGATTTATGAGATGGCATTTAAGTTGAAATGTAAAGAAAAACATATCTAATGTCTCTTTTGGGATACAATGAGTGGTGCCACAGTCCATGTGGGCAACCACCTACTACTATAATTCTCTCATGTACAAGTTTTGCACTGAGTTATAAATTAGGACATTGTATAAATTAATCACTCTACATAAAGGATTCTTGCTCCAAATAAACTCTACACTAAAAAATAAATTGATAACAAAAAATATTATTTAAGTAATTATAGCATTACCAAAATATTTTTTCTTCGGCTTGGGCATTTTGACTAATATATTCCCAAAAAACAAGCTAGAGATACCTCCATTACATTAAGGTAAGATTTATTGATTTACATGCAACAAACTTTCCCTTCTAAATAAGTAGTCCATGGGTGGTTGCAAGATGAGGGTACTCACTTTCGTTCACTCTCTCTACAATTGGGACATCGACCCCTCCATTCACGCACATTTGAAGATGCGATCCGAGCCGTTTAAATATCTCGATCGAGGTATTAAATGAATCTCAACCGTCAAACATACCTCGATCGTGGTAATGACTTAAAATCTAAGCCATCCATGTACCTCGAGCGAGACACTGAATTCAAATCTCATCCGTCGATCCTTCACCAACCCTAAAATTAAGTGCGTATCTTGGCCGTTTGTCTCACTAACCCTAAAATCCAGAGCGTACATCTTGCAAACCCTAAAGTGCATGCCACCAAACCTCATTCGAGGTTATAAAATCGGAAAAGTTTTTTTTTGCCTCATTGTCAGAAGTCATTTTCACTCTCCTTACTCTCTTGATTTGGATTAGCATAAATGGGCCCATTAGCATTGTTTTCTAGCTTCATTAGTGCTACTTAGCACTAAGCATTGGACCTTTCACATTGGACCTTTGTGTTAGGCTTAGGTTTTAGCATGGAGTCACGCGAGGAGGGCCACGAGAAGGGCCGCTCATCTATTGTGGACCTCATCGCTCGTCGCAGAGATAGACCGCGAGCTAGCGGCTATCCATTAGGAGTGCTAGAGACACACCGTCTATGTTACATATCGTGGCAGACTTGGAGGTGATGCTTTCGTCCCTTCGTAGCCTTTACGATATTGTTTATGTAGATGAGTGGATAGCCCACCATCGCACTGCTCCTGTGTCACATGGCCTAACATATCGTCAGGTCTGTGATCTTGGTCCGAGTAGGGACGGAGCCTACTTAGATCTTTTCCTCAATAGTCGTGGGATGGGGCCTGCCCCTTACTATTTCACGGTGTTCGCATCCTCGTATGGCGGCACATATCTATAGTCGATATGTTGCCACATATGGGAGGACATCGAGATTCCCATATACTTCGCAAAGCAATTATATGCGAAGTTTGTCTCTTAGGGGAGGAGGTGGATTACACTAGCCATCGGCTTGGTGTGGTGGTGCTAGAGCCGAGGCCGTCTCCAGGACCAGGGTAGGCAGCCTCCACCAGCCCTTCGTGTAGCTCCTATAGATTCGGCATTTGTGCCTATGTCGATAGTCGAGGCTCTTGGCACCCAGGTTAGCATCGACGTACAGAGTACCACACGGAGAGCATCCCCAGCACATGGTGCGCTTGTTCTCATGATCAATATCGATGACAGATGTCGAGGTATTTATACATTTATTACTTCTTAAGTTTATTTAGTCATTTATTTACATGTTTATATGTACTTTTCTATATTTTTACATAAGCGACATGGTTGATTGTGTCACGTAGGGTCCCACACCTACCACTGAGAGACTCACTCAAGAGTTGGTAGAGGCGAGAGCGGAGATTGACCATCTTAGAGCTGCATTACAGATGGCAGTGGCAGCTCTACTGCAGAGGCATAGCATGTGAGAGAGTCTGGCATCCAACATATAGGTTTCTCTTGCATGTAAAAGAGTTATAATTAAGGTCCTAAGTTATAAATTTATTTAAGTAATACCTAATGAGAGAGACTAATCAATTATTTTTATGCTTTACTTTTTGCGTAGGCTCGGACTAAGGTAGAGAGTTCTAGAGCTGAGGCGCAGCAGCACATGATTATGGAGCGGATTGCATAGCATAGGGCAGAGCAGTTCATGCTGCATGTTCGGGAGTTCCGCAGATCCTCAGACGTGATAGTGCCCTACTTGCCTTTATATCCATGGCCTATTATTACAGAGGTTTTTCAATGACCTCTCCCTCTCAGGATGCACCACCATTCCTCCGTGATGCCTGCTGCACTCTCTGTTGTATCGAGGACATTGACATTACTGGTGGATATGCTCTGGGATGTGGATATTTTTTCCATTTGTCTTGCATCACCCAGGAGCTAGTACGCTTCTCAGCATGTCCCTCTTGCCATGCACACGTCAACCTAGTGACATATAAAGTTTTGGGCATTGACGATCTTCACCCAAGCTTCGCTCGAGTAGATGCTAGGATTGGCACCTCAGCTACTACTGACTTGGGACTCGACGTCGCGCCGATGACAGAGATCAGGAGCCTGAGGTGCCTCTCCAGAGATTGAGTGGAGTGCACATGAGATTGATGCATACCAGAGAGCTCCTTCACGAGAGCCAGATCATAGCATACGAGTGTCTGGGTGTGGTGCTGGTCCTAGTGGCACCTCAGGTAATGGTGCTAAGCAATGTGTCCTTATAGCAGAGGAGCTTACACACGTAGAGTAACACGTATAATTGCTGATTACAGATTTTGGGTTTACATAGAGAGACGTCTTGTAGTAACACGACGTAGAGAGGGGAGATGGCTATAGCAGCTTATGGGACTCCTGAGCTCCCGAGTACACCGGCACCATCTCATGATCCTGCCTTTGAGGTAGACCTCCCCGTAAATATTCAATGAACCCTGCAGCCAGCACAGCCTCCTCTCGACATGCACAGTAACCTCAATGCGCACATCAACCAGCAGTTAGAGATGACGATTTTGATTGGGTTGCCGTTGATAGTGACTAAACTTAGACTAGTGGGTTAACTCACTTACATTGTACTTAGATCTATGGGCAGTGACTAAACTTAGACTAGTGGGTTAACTCACTTACATTGTACTTAGATCTATGGGCAATGACTAACCTTAGACTAGCTGGGGTAGCTCATTTTCATTATGCCTTGATCTTTTGAGTTAGTGGCTAAACTGAGAGTAGTTGGGTTAGCTTTGTTGAAAATCCCCATGCCATCGTACCCAAACATGCTCCGATGGTGGTGGGGACCAAATTTTGCAAGCATGTGGGGGGAGCCCACCCCCACATGCTTGTAAATTTTGGTCAATGTTTGGATTAGTAATTAGCATCCAGTGCGGATTTTTCAAGCCTCTTGGTGCTTAAGAGGCCATGGAAAATCTGGGCCTTCCCCATACCATCATACCCAAACATGCTCCGATGGGGACCAAACTTTGCAAGCATGTGGGGGCACCCACTTCCACATGCTTGCAAACTTTGGTCACAATTGGAGCATGTTTAGATTAGTAATTAGCGCCCAGTGCGGATTTTTCAAGTCTCTTGGTGCTTAAGAGGCCATGGAAAATCCGGGCCTTCCCCATACCATCATACCCAAACATGCTCCGATGGGGACCAAACTTTGCAAGAATGTGGGAGGGACCCACCCCCACTGCTTGCAAAGTTTAGTCACAATCAAAGCATGTTTGGATTAGTAATTAGTGCCCAGTGCAGATTTTTCAAGTCTCTTGGTGCTTAAGAGACCATGGAAAATCTGGGCCTTCCCCATACCATCATACCCAAACATGCTCCGATGGGGACCAAACTTTGCAAGCATGTGGGGGGGACCCACCCCCACATGCTTGCAAAGTTTGGTCACAATCAGAGCATGTTTGGATTAGTAATTAGCGCCCAGTTTGAATTTTTTAAGTCTCTTGGTGCTTAAGAGGCCATGGAAAATCCGGGCCTTCTCCATACCATCGTACCCAAACATGCTCCTATGGGGACCAAACTTTTCAAGCATGTGGGGGAGTCCACCCCCACATGCTTGCAAAGTTTGGTCATAATCAGAGCAGCATGTTCGGGTTAGTAATTAGCACCCACCAGTGCCTGCAAAGTTTGGTGATTTTCAACAAACAATATGGTGATGGTGATTTTCAACAAACAATATGATAGCCAAAGTGTTAAAAAATCAAAAAACCATGAACATTAACTAAAATGCAATGATCCTCAATAATGAGAAAACTCATAATGATATAAACATCAACTAAGTACATCAAAATGTGAGCTAACACAGCCACTCTGGGTTTAGCCACTAACTCAAAAGATCAAGGTATAATGAAAATGAGCTACCCCAGCTATTCTGAGATTAGGCACTCCCAAAAAATCTAAGTACAATGTAAGTGAGCTATAACCCATCTAGTATGAGTTTAGTCACTATCAAGATAGAGATCTAGTCAGCAGCACCCTCTCTAGCTCTCATAGAATGCCATGGTCATCCACTCGAAGCCAAAAACGAGGGCGAGAACTGTGTTTTCGGCTCGGTACTCGATGAAGAGTGAGCCTAGTAGCAACCACTAGATGAGAGAACTGAAATGCAAAGGTCATTTGAGGGGTGTAAGCCTTGGTTTGTGAGGTACTCACGTCAGCGTGACACATGTTGTTGTCGCTACCATGTTGAGTTCAAACCTTTTTATGATGTGTTCCGTTCTCTTAGTGGGCATAGAGAGTTGCCTCATAGTCCTCGTGATTTCATCCACTCTCTTTTGTGTGCACGCACGGAGGATGCCCAGTTCCATAGGATGCCTTGTGTGGAGAGCAATTGCACATCATGTGGTTCACTTGCACATCTACAGATGGTAGATCTTGATGCAGGTGACCAAGAGATAGTGGCATGGCAACATTATGAGTATGTGACACACCAGCTCCAGAGTGGTGGACAGTCCAGGAAGTTGCAGCTTGTGGACAAACATACACCACATTGTCACTTCACAGCCACATTTAGGGAGCAGATTTACCCCTATATACGGCACAGTCATTGTGCCAAGTGGCAGGATTGTCAGTTTCGAGCATGCCTGGCAGAGTTTCCTATTGGTGTGGTCGTCTCTGTGATTGATTTTTGCAGAGAACTACACATTCACACCTTTTCAGGAGATACAATCTGAGTATTACTTCTAAGAGCAGGTAATGGTTATATTTCATAATATTTGTTTTGTGTTTGAGCTACATTACTTATTTGATTTTTTGTGTTCTAAACGTATGTATTGCTTACCTCACCAGGTTGCTATTATGGTCCACATTAGCTATCGACATGCAGAGGCTCATATAGATGGGATAGCGAGTACCCCCGAGACCCGTGTCATTATTTGAGAGTATCATTTCTATATCAGTGATGATCGTTCACATGATGCACATTTTGTGCAACACTGTTTTCGTCTCCATGACGATTTTTTAGGAGATTGTGGGATCAGACGTGTCCAGCGAGATGGGTTTGGTCAGATGGTTGTGGCGCACAGTTCAAGTCATCACGAAAATTCTATTGGCTCTACAGGTATTACTTATGGTTTTCTTACATTTACAATTAAACTAAATTCACTAGAACATCTTAAAGAAAACAATAACTAAGACTATCTTTTATGGATTTATAGGTGGCATGTGCAGTCTAGTATCCCAGTGATTTGGTCATTCTTTGAGACTGGTCACGGGAAGGGAGAGCACGATGGTGCTGGCGTGTGTGTGAAACGTGCCTTGAGGCGTCATCAGTTGCGGCGACAGGATGCTCAGCGGTTTAGAGATGCGGGCCACGTAGTCGAGTGGTGCTCCCAACATTTGTGTGGGAGTGCAGCATCATCGTATCCCAAATGTGATGCTCGGATTGTCAGGAGATTTTTTTGGCATGTGGATGGTGGCATGATTGACCGTAGAGCCTCCCATGATTGTGACACAGTACCTGGCACCTTGGGCTTACATTCCATCAGGAGCACGTGCATGGCGGCCCCCACGATTTACACACGACGGTTTGCATGCTTCTGTGGAGCATGTATGGATGGCGATTGGTCACATTGTGCCTCGAGAGGATGGGCAGATGCATGGATACAGACATTCCTCTCCCCCGAGCATCCTTCACATCCAGTGTTGTCTGATGAGCACACAGGTCCTGCGTTCATGGTCAGTTATGATGACTTGACAGATTTGCTACAGGAGGATGATGTATTTGCTGTTATTGCCAGTGAGAAAAATAGCGAGGGAGTAGACTACTATCTGATGAGTTGCACTAGGCCAAAGTGCATCCTTGATGACCAAGATACAGTGGATGATCATGGGTTTTCTTATGATGCCCATAGCATGATTGTGGCAAGCCGGTTCTACTAGCAGATTCGACTTCATCGGGGAGTCTTGAGTTCCAGTAGTGGAAGTGGGAGTTAGAGGCATTTCAGTTCTCTCATCTAGTGGTTGCTACCAGGCTCACTCTTGATCGAGTACAGAGCCGAAAACACAGTTCTCACCCTCGTTTTTGGCTTCGAGTGGATGACCATGAGAGCATTCTAGAGCAGTTGAGAGCTAGAGAGGGTGCTGCTGACTAGATCTCTATCTTAAAAGTGACTAAACTCAGACTAGCTGGGTTAGCTCACTTACATTGTACTTAGATTTCTTGGGAGTGACTAATCTCAGAATAGCTGGGGTAGCTCATTTTCACTCTGATGTACTTATTTGATGTTTATATCATTATGAGTTTTTTCATTATTGAGTATCATTACATTTTAGTTGATGTTCTTGATTTTATTAAATTTTTTAACACTTTGGCTATCATATTGTTTGTTGAAAATCTCCATGCCATCGTACCCAAACATGCTCCGATGGGGACCAAACTTTGCAAGCATGTGGGGGGGACCCACTCCCACACGCTTGCAAAGTTTGGTCACAATCGGAGCATGTTTGGATTGGTAATTAGCACCAAGTGCGGTTTTTCAAGTCTCTTGGTGCTTAAGAGGCCATGGAAAATCCGGGCCTTCCCCATACCATCGTACACAAACATGCTCCGATGGGGACCAAACTTTGCAAGCATGTGGGGGGGACCCACCCCCACATGCTTGCAAAGTTTGGTCACAATCGAAGCATGTTTGGATTGGTAATTAGTGCCCAATGCAGAATTTTCAAGTCTCTTGGTGCTTAAGAGGCCATGGAAAATCCGGGCCTTCCCCATACCATCATACCCAAACATGCTCCGATGGGGACCAAACTTTGCAAGCATGTGGGGGGGACCCACCCCCACATGCTTGCAAAGTTTGGTCACAATCGGAGCATGTTTGGATTGGTAATTAGCGCCCAGTGTGGATTTTTCAAGTCTCTTGGTGCTTAAGAGGCCATGGAAAATCCGGGCCTTCCCCATACCATCGTACCCAAACATGCTCCGATGGGGACCAAACTTTGCAAGCATGTGTGGGGGGGACCCACCCCCACATGCTTGCAAAGTTTGGTCACAATCAAAGCATGTTTGGATTGGTAATTAGCACCCAGTGCGGATTTTTCAAGTCTCTTGGTGCTTAAGAGGCCATGGAAAATCCGGGCCTTCCCCATACCATCGTACCCAAACATGCTCCGATGGGGACCAAACTTTGCAAGCATGTGGGGGGAACCCACACCCACATGCTTGCAAAGTTTGGTCACAATCAGAGATTGTTTGGATTGGTAATTAGTGCCCAGTGCGGATTTTTCAAGTCTCTTGGTACTTAAGAGGCCATGGAAAATCCGGGCCTTCCCCATAGCATCGTACCCAAACATACTCCGATGGGGACCAAACTTTGCAAGCATGTGGGGGGGATCCACCTCCACATGCTTGCAAAGTTTGGTCACAATCGGAGCATGTTTGGATTGGTAATTAGCACCCTGTGCGGATTTTTCAAGTCTCTTGGTGCTTAAAAGGCCATGGAAAATCCGGGCCTTCCCCATACCATCGTACCCAAACATGCTCCGATGGGGACCAAACTTTGCAAGCATGTGGGGGGGGACCCACCCCCACACGCTTGCAAAGTTTGGTCACAATCAGAGCATGTTTGGATTGGTAATTAGCGCCCAGTGCAGATTTTTCAAGTCTCTTGGTGCTTAAGAGGCCATGGAAAATTCGGGCATTCCCCATACCATCGTACCCAAACATGCTCCTATGGGGACCAATCTTTGCAAGCATGTGGGGGGGACCCATCTCCACATGCTTGCAAAGTTTGGTCACAATCGGAGCATGTTTGGATTGGTAACTAGCGCCCTGTGCGGATTTTTCAAGTCTTTTGGTGCTTAAGAGGCCATGGAAAATCCAGACCTTCCCCATACCATCGTATCCAAACATGCTCCGATGGGGACCAAACCTTGCAAGCATGTGGGGGGGACCCACCCCCACATGCTTGCAAAGTTTGGTCACAATCGGAGCATGTTTGGATTGGTAATTAGTGCCCAGTGCGGATTTTTCAAGTCTCTTGGTGTTTAAGAGGCCATGGAAAATCTGGGCCTTCCCCATACCATCGTACCCAAACATGCTCCGATGGAGACCAAACTTTGCAAGCCTGTGGGGGGGGCCCACCCCCACACGCTTGCAAAGTTTGGTCCCCATCGGAGCATGTTTGGATTGGTAATTAGCACCCAGTCTGGATTTTTCAAGTCTCTTGGTGCTTAAGAGGCCATGGAAAATCCGGGCCTTCCCCATACCATCGTACCCAAACATGCTCCGATGGGGACCATAATTTGCAAGAAGGTGGGGGGGACCCACCCCCACACGCTTGCAAAGTTTGGTCACAATCAGAGCGTATTTGGATTGGTAATTAGTGCCCAGTCCCGGTTTTTGAAGTCTCTTGGTGCTTAACACTAGTTTGGTACCAAAACAGGACACTTAAGTGTCCTTTTTTGGGGGTTACAAAAAAAAAAATCAAACTCCTAATGTAGGCTTTAAAAACCAAAATGCTTCATTGGGCATGTAGAACAAAACCCTATGCTTATGTAAAAAATGCTAAACATATAAAATGCCTTTTTATTTGGAAGTACCCAAACATGCTGCGATGGGGACCAAACTTTGCAAGCATGTGGGGGCACATGCTTGCAAAGTTTGGTCCCCATTGCAGCATGTTTGGGTACGATGGTATGGGGAAGGCCCAGATTTTCCATGGCCTCTTAAGCACCAAGAGACTTGAAAAATCCAGACTGGGCGCTAATTACCAATCCAAACATGCTCCGATTGTGACAAAACTTTGCAAGCGTGTGGGGGTGGGCCCCCCCACATGCTTGCAAAGTTTGGTCCCTATCGCAGCATGTTTGGGTACGATGGTATAGGGAAGCCCCGGATTTTCCATGGCCTCTTAAGCACCAAGAGACTTGAAAAATTCGCACTGGGCACTAATTACCAATCCAAACATGCTTCGATTGTGACCAAACTTTGCAAGCATGTGGGGGTGGGTCCCCCCCACATGCTTGCAAAGTTTGGTCCCCATCGGAGCATGTTTGGGTATGATGGTATGGGGAAGGCCCGGATTTTCCTTGGCGTCTTAAGCACCAAGAAATTTAAAATTCCGCACTGGGCGCTAATTACCAATCCAAACATTCTCCGATTGTGACCAAACTTTGCAAGCATGTGGGGGTGGGTCCCCCCCAAAGCTTGCAAAGTTTGGTCCCCACCATCGGAGCATGTTGGGTACGATGGTATGGGGAAGGCCTGGATTTTCCTTGGCCTCTTATGCACCAAGAGACTTCAAAATCCGGACTGGGCGCTAATTACCAATTCAAACATGCTCTGATGGTGGGGACCAAACTTTGCAAGAATGTGGGGGGGACCCACCCCCACATGCTTGCAAAGTTTGGTCCCCATCGGAGCATGTTTGGGTAAGAGGGTGTGGGGAAGGCCCAGATTTCAATGTGAAAAATGGTCAGCCATACAAAGGAGGTTATGTGAAATTTTCTAAAATTGTGAAAAATAAGTTATACTTTTTTTTATTTCAAAAGAGTAATTCCCTTCGTATATGTATTCTTAAAGTGTTATTTTTCATCCTAGGTATAGAAAAATGCATACTAAAAATATTTTATTAAAAAGTGTCACTTTCTTTAGAATTAAATTCTATGCATAAAAGGAAGCATATTGAAATTGGTATTTTGATTATAAAAGTGTTATTTTCATCATAAATGATTTTTATGCATAAATGGATGCATAAAAGAAATTCTTTTATATTAAAAGAGTGATTTTCATCATAAATGATTTGTATGCATAAAAGATATTTTTTTATATTAAAAGTGCGATTTTCATCATAAATGATTTTTATGCATAAAAGAAATTCTTTTATATTAAAAGAGTGATTTTCATCATAAATGATTTGTATGCATAAATATATGCATAAAAGATATTTTTTGATTATAAAAGTGTGATTTTCATCATAAATGATTTTTATGCATAAATGGATGCATAAAAGAAATTCTTTTATATTAAAAGAGTGATTTTCATCATAAATGATTTGTATGCATAAAGGATATGTATTTATATTAAAAGTGTGATTTTCATCATAAATGATTTTTATGCATAAATGGATGCATAAAAGAAATTCTTTTATATTAAAAGAGTGATTTTCATCATAAATGATTTGTATGCATAAACATATGCATAAAAGATATTTTTTAATATTAAAAGTGTTATTTTCATCTCATAAATGATTTTTATGCACAAATGGATGCATAAAAGAAATTCTTTTATATTAAAAGAGTGATTTTCATCATAAATGAATTGTATGCATAAAATATATGTTTTTATATTAAAAGTGTGATTTTCATCATAAATGATTTTTATGCATAAATGGATGCATAAAAGAAATTCTTTTATATTAAAAGAGTGATTTTCATCATAAATGATTTGTATCCATAAACATATGCATAAAAGATATTTTATTTTTAATTCAAAAGTGTTATTCTTATCAATATTGATTTTATGCATAGAAAGATGCATAAAAGATTTATTTTTATTTCGAAAGTATTATTTTCATTGAAATTAAATTAATGCATAGTTAGATGCATAAAAGATTTATTTTTATTTTGAAAGTGTTATTCTCATAAAAATGAATTTATGCATAGTAAAATGCATAAAAGATTTATTTTTATTTTGAAAGTGTTATTCTCATTAAAATGGAATTTATGCATAGTAAAATGCATAAAAGGTTTAGTGAACTAGCCTTTCGTACGCACAATTCACTCCAACTGATAGTTTCCATACTTATCTTCTCATTTAATTTATTTATTTGGCCCAAAAATTCAACCTTAGGATATTAACCTTTATCCATTTAACCTTAGACAAATTAATTTACACATTCCCTAATATTCCTTTGCTATTATAAAAAGGATGTGGGAATATACTTTTATTAAGATTAGAAAAAAAGTTCCTTATGATCTCGGCCTTCAGATGTGTGGACTCCTCAAATTATAATTGTAGTTCCCTTTGGTTGGAGGCATATTTTGAAGCTAACCAATTTCTGTCTGCTTCCATTTCTTTGAGCTTATTCTCATGTAATTGTTGATCCTTTAGTGCATCTTTGGGTTTGCTTCTTTTGGATCTTTTAACTATGGTAGTTTGCACGCTGGTCATCTCCAGCTCCTCTTCACAAACCTTGAGTTGCTTTCGGTGGAGGTACTAATTATGGTCCATAATGTAACTTGTCAACATGTGGCAATCTGAGATTGTCATTGTCATCATCCTCCTTATTTGGATTCTCAATATAAGCTTTTATATCTCTGTATCTATTGCTAATGAAATTGTAACAAAGTTAGAAATTTCATGTAACTAATGGTATGGGCCAAAGGCCATGGACAAGTGTAAATGGGACATTAATAAGTGTAGTATAGAAGGGGCCAAGTATATAAGCCCAAGGATATGATCATTTACTAACTTTGAATATATAATCTCTATTGAAGCAAATAGCTCAAGGTTTTATGGTGGTATGACTACTCATGTGTGCATTCCAAGCATAGATACTAGGATGTGTGCACTCCATCCTCCATTGAGTGCTAATATTTCTTGCATTGGTATTAAAGCCTAGCTCTTGATCCGAAAGTGTTATTTTCCTTAAAATTAAACTTATGCCTAAATAGATGCATAAAAGGATTTTTATAAAAGTGTTATTCCTACTAAAGTTGTCTTTATGCCTAATTAGATGCGTAAAGAATCTTTATATCAAAAAATTAGAATTCTCCTACATTCTATAAATAGATGTGATAGGAATCAGATAGATGTAAATGGATGTGGATGTATGGATGTAGATGTGGAATGTGAATATGGATGTATGGATGTGAATGTGGATGTGGATGTGGATGTGGATGTATGAATGTAGATGTGGATGTGGATGTATGAATGTGAATGTGGATATGGATGTATGAATGTGGAATGTGGAAATGGATGTATGGATGTGGATGTGGATGTGGATGTATGAATGTAGATGTGAATGTGGATGTATGAATGTGAATGTGGATATGGATGTATGAATGTGGAATGTGGATATGGATGTATGGATGTGAATGTGGATGTGGATGTGGATGTGGATGTATGGATGTGGATGTGGATGTATGGATGTGGATGTATGGAAGTATGTATGTGGATGTGGATGTATGAATGAGGATGTGAAAATGGATGTATGAATGTGAATGTGGATGTGGATGTATGAATGTGGAATGTGGATATGGATGTATGAATGTGGAATGTGGATATGGATGTGTGGATGTGAATGTGAATGTGGATGTATGGATGTGGGCATGGATGTGGATGTATAGATGTAGATATGGAATGTGGATGTGGATGTGGAAATGGATGTATGCATGTGGATGTGGATGTGAAAATGGATGTATGGATGTGGATGTGGATATGGATGTATGAATGCGGATGTGGATGTATGGATGTGGATATGGATGTGTATGTATGAATGTGGATGTGGAATTGGATGTATGATGTGGATGTGTATGTAGAATAATGAATGCGAATGTGTATGTGAAATGATGTGTCGTCGATATGAGTGAATGGATGAGATGTGAAGACATGTGAGTTGGGATGTGAATATATGATATGTGATGTGAATGAATCTGAGGTGATGAGATGGAAAATGATGTGATTAGATGAGAATGAGTACACATATGAATGGAATGTGGAATAAGTAATGTGGAGTGATGAGGGATAATGTGAAAAGGTGAGAGTTCAATATAGAAACTGTATTTGTGACCTATTTGTAAATGAATGTTTTATGTCAAGAATACTGGGGAAGCATTTTGACCGTCTTGTGATTAAGGTCGTGGAGACCTAACTGATAAAGTTGCAACAGCTGACGAAGAGTCAATGGAGGACATCTTACGTAGCATGGTCGGCCGAGGTCTTGACCAGCCTCGGTTCGATTTAAATGGTGAGCTTTCGGTACGGTGGATGAGGGACCAAGGAAGCGGCCTATGAGTGAAGCGCTAGGTGACCTGCGAAGGATCCTAGAGGGTGCTGACCATACGGTGCTCGGGCTCTGGGTCGCCCCGAAGATACCCACACGTGCGTCGTGGAAGATATTGGAACAAGGAGTAAGAGTTGTTTTCTGAAACCGAGTATGGATTTGGTTGATTGACCTTGCAGGTCCTCAACTGATGAGTCCATAGCTCTCTTATATGGATCTGCTGGTTGATCTTGCTGATCTTCAACGAGGATTCCATCTTGATTTTTATAAGTGACGGGTACTATGAGCTAGGAACTATAGAAAAGGCCCCTGAGTGAACAGGTGGTGAGCGTTCTGGTTGCCAATGATGCCATAGATACTCCGATGAGGAATGATTTGAAATTAAGATTCAACTGGATACTTGGAAGTTTATGATTAGTAACACTATCATTTTATTAAATGACTGAATTAAATACATTTGAATCTAGGAAAAAGGCAATTTCATATTGGGTGTGTAAGTGGTGTGACTGGAGTTAAATTTGCTTGAAAATCTGGCTAGAGGGCCTGGGAACTCTTTTCCCTGGTACCCGGGACAAAACCTAACCAAATTCCTAATTGGATCCCATCAGGATAGGGTTAGGCTGGACTGATGGATCCGTAAATCGAGACTCAATTTCTGTTTAGTTCGATAGATGAAGTAAATCCCGGACAAAAATTGTTCTATGGAAAAGAATCAACGGTTGTGCCTCTCAATGAGGAAAAAAGCGTTGGTCTCTATGATCCAAGTACAGTCTTTTTCCCTGATCTGACTATGGGACTTACGGGTTCAGTAAGATGAGCTCAGTTAGTTAAGGCTTTTGACTACGTTAGGGAAAAGTTATCCTGGTGGAATCACCCGTGCTTTCCGGGCAAAGGAAGTTTTTCTGGGTTCGGTTTTGGAAAAACCGATGGATTAGTCTCTTGTCTGGATATCCGTGGTGGGCGAGGCCCCGAGTGTGGGACCCTGCCCCGCGCAAGAAGTGCTACTTCCACTGCTAGCACCTCTGAAATTGTTGCGCGGTGGGGACAGGGATCTTACAGTTGGTATCAAAGCGAATTGACTAATGAGGATCAACCAAAAAGCCAAAAATGTCAAAAATTTATGAAGTAACAGTATAAAATCAGAATTGTGTGTTGAAATTCATACAAATTGTTATTTGAACTGAAATTCAAAAATTAGTAATTGGATCTTCAGATAGAAGTACCACAATTGTATGGAATCCCTGACTTGCTTGAGGCCTAGACATGATGGTCTTTACCTTATAATTCCAAGGACCATGACTACCCGTATATACCGAGGGTATAACTACAGCTCTTTATTGGCAGTATATACGAGTAAATCTAAGACTTGAAATTATAAGCATTAATGCTATCCAGATGATGAATTCGAATGTGGTTGATATGATTTTTAAATTCTGGTTGTGAACTAATGAGTTGATTTGGATTCTAATTGAAAAATGATGATTCTTGAAATTTAGTTGAAATGTAATAAACTGAGCAAAACCACAATGAGGATGAATGGGACGAGTCCCTGTGATGATGTTCATAACTAGAATGACATTATAATGACTATAGCAAATCACTATGAGATTAGTGGATTGTGCTGGTGGCAGTTTACTACTGTTCAGTGGGGATCAAGTTAAGGGATGATAAATTAAAAATCTGAAAAATTGAAATCCCCATGGAGGACTGTTCAGATGAAAAAATTCAGTCTGATGGACCATTATTGTGTTAAAGAAATGAATGAAATATTTTGAATGAATTATTAACTGATAATGCGTTCTATATGAGTATCTTTATCCCTTGATTCTGTGGAGAGCCGACCTATTTAGAGAACCCCAGAATCAGTTGAATAAAAAATCAGATTGAATCATAAATAAAGAGACTTAACAAGAATTTTTGTATTGATAGGAACATGGATCGAGGTCGTCGTGGTAGAAATGTTAACCCCCAACTCAATGAGAAGAGTTCGACCTGGATGTTCGTAAAACTCTTCACTGTAGTTCGCAGCTTGGACCTTTCAAGGGAGAAGGGAAAAACTTGGGCGAGGCTGTGGAGAAGTGGATCGAATCAATGGAAGAATACTTCGATGTCACCGGGTACAATGAGAAGAGCAAAATGGCTCTTGCAAGGCTAAAGATAGTGGAGTCAGCTAGAGTGGCATGGAGAAACCACTGCGAGACAAACCGTCTCGACCGAAATACCCAAACCTGGACTGATCTCAAAATTTACCTAAGGACGAGGTTCTGTCCTCCCGGCTTTTTAGAAACAAAGATGAACGAATTCTTAGAGTTAACCCAGGGGAGTAGAACTATTGAAGCATATCACCAAGCATTCGCCCTCCTCCTCAAATACTCGCCTCCACTGGATGAAGAGCAGCTGATGGCCAGGTTCATTCGGGGACTGAACGAACCTTTGAATATCCTGGTGAAGAATGCCAAGCCAGTTTCCATGGCCGACGCAGTTTGGATGGCGAAGGATTTCGCCCAAGCCTTTGATGTCAAAGTCCCGCCAAAGCTAGCACCATCACCTTTCAAAAGGTTTTTATTCCTAGAAGATGATTCCAACCTTCCTCCGCCTAAGAGATATCAGGGTCAAACCCAGGATATGGGAAGTTCTAGAATGGAAGAAATGTCCTTTTTCCGAAACTCAATCCCCTGGATTTCAACTTCAGAAGTTCCACCCTTGAACAAGAGAGTGAAATGCTATAACTGTCAAGGGTTTGGACATCGCAACATGGATTGCCCAACTCCTTTTGGATCAAGGTTTTCAAGGCAGGGAAATCAGGGATCAAGATTCCAGACTCCAGCCCCTTCCGTCCAGAGTAATCAGGGTTCTATCTGCCAAAATCAGGGAAATCCCAGAGGTAGACCCTCTATCCAACCTGCAGTTTCAATCCAAAGTAATGCAAGACCTCCACCTCAGAATAGGGGAAGTCAAAGAGAGTTGTTCCCAAATCGGCCGTCCACTTCCAAGGCAGTAATGCTAGAAGTGATTGAAGAAGAAGAAGAAGATAAAAGAGATCATACTCCACCTGCGAGATGAGGACATCTCACGTTTTTTAAGTGGGATAGAATGTAAGATTCCTCCCCAACCTCTCAGGATGTCCAGTATCTTCCCCTGTAGTCGAATCCCTCTTCAAAAATATAAAAGATCTTGTTTCTACCAATTTTGGCCTAGAGAGAGAAAATCTTCTAGAGAGTGGTAATTCAGTTTTTAAATATTTTTGGATGGAAAAATATCTCTTCTTATTAAAATAAGTTCCCCCGAAACAGAAGTTCAAAAATATTTTCAGAAGGTGCATTAGAAATCAAGTATAATTTGTTTAAGAGGCCTTATCCTGAGGGACAAGATTTTTTCAAAATTTTAAATTAAGGTTCCTATGGGCCAATAAGATTCATCCAAATGTGTGGAGGAGATAAATGGAATAAATAAAGAAAATCCCCCCAAAAATGAGTAAATACTCACATAAGATGAAGAGTTGACTAAGGACAAGGTTATTAGTTAAAAAAGAGAGATATTTAGAAGAAATGATGCATTTTTGACACCTCAGTATGCGGGAATTCCTCTCATGAAGGAGGCACCTATTTCACATGTGGGGGAGAGTTTTAAACTCCCAAATAATGAGATATTTTTATCTCTCCTCTCTCCTGTTTCAACTAGATCCAAAAAGTGAGCTAAACTGACCTAAAAATGGTTAAAAATTGACCAAACTGATGTGAAAAATTCTAGAATCAGTTTGCTTGGCTAGATGCTCACTTTTTCCTATAAATAGAAGCCTCCCCCTTTGTTGAAGCTTAATAGTGTTTTTGCACTGTTACCCTACTTCTCCCAAGAGCCAAAAACTATGAATTTACTCATAATTCATTAGTTTTTGACCTTCCCTCTTCTAAAGATTGGTGGCCACTCTTGTTTCAAACAAGAGTAGATCCCTCAAACCATTAAGCCAAAGGAAAGCTCTCAAACTCCTTTGTAAGTTGGAGATTCTTCTCTTTTCTATTCATTTTATGGTTCTTTATGATTTTTGTCTTCTCTAAATTGAATATGATGTTATGCCTCATTGAAAAAAGGCATTCCCCTCTCTTCTTTAGTAAATCCAACCATTCTTATCCTAGATGAATGATTAATGGATAAAATCAAGTTTTTCATAATGTTTCTCTTTGATAAAGTAGAAAATGTTTACATTAGAATGATTTAAATACTCTTGGTGAATTTCTAATTAATTTTAGAGAGTTAAAAATTAAAAAATGGTCAGCCATACAAAGGAGGTTATGTGAAATTTTCTAAAATTGTGAAAAATAAGTTTTACTTTTTTTTTATTTCAAAAGAGTAATTCCCTTTGTATATGTATTCTTAAAGTGTTATTTTTCATCCTAGGTATAGAAAAATGCATACTAAAAATATTTTATTAAAAAGTGTCACTTTCTTTAGAATTAAATTCTATGCATAAAAGGAAGCATATTGAAATTGGTATTTTGATTATAAAAGTGTTATTTTCATCATAAATGATTTTTATGCATAAATGGATGCATAAAAGAAATTCTTTTATATTAAAAGAGTGATTTTCATCATAAATGATTTGTATGCATAAAAGATATTTTTTTAAACTACGTGGCGGCGGCAAAAGAAGCGGGCGATATTTTGCTGCTGAGCAACGAAAACAAAATTTCATTGCTCTCAGCAATGCTACTTCGGAGCAATGTTAAATCGCTATTCAACATCGTGACAACTACCGATATTTTCCTTTCGAAAATGCTACTAAAAATTGTTGCTACGCTTTCGATGTGCTCTTTCGATGTGCTGTAGTGTAACCTCAAAGAAAACTTGGCTCCAGGGGATAATTTCAACATGATGTAATTTGTAGTTTTGCATTGTCTTTTATGCACATCACTACATCATAGTCTTCGTGCTTGTAAAAACCATTCGAGTGTTGAAATAAATATTAAGCCAAAAAGGCTTTTATGTATGTAGTGGTCACGTGGGCATTGTAACCACCTATACCTCTATATTAGAGAGGTCGTTATGTGAGCGTTATCAGAAACGTTATCTCCAGCATAGCATTCTTGCTGCATGTAACCACCTATACCTCTGTATTAGAGAGGTCGTTATGTGAGCGTTATTAGAAACGTTATCTCTAGCATAGCATTCTTGCTGCATGTAGTTTTCTACACCATCATATTTATCACACTTTCTTATTTCCAGCCCATACACAAAAAATCATAGCATGGAGTATGGCCTTGCAATGTTGGAGCCCATAGTTGATGTTGTGATCACGACTCATGATCACATCATCGAGCAAGGAGCCATGATATTAGCATTGCACAAGGGAACAACTATATTATAAGAGAGCATTCAAAAGGAGCCCATGATATTAGCACTACATCACGAGTTGGTTTAGTCTTGAAGGTTATGGGCTCATTTCATGTGATGCAACTTCGGATTCCCGAACCAAAGTGATCATAAGTGTCCAGTAGTTGATGCTTGTTAGAGTTCATAGTAATGAACCCATACTTAAAACCATTGAAAGATAGCCGCTTCTTCAAATCTCTTCCATCATGGTATAAGTAGTTGATATCTTGTGGGCTACTCTTGTTAGAGATAATAGTAATGAACCCATTGAAAGATAGTCTCTTCAAATTATCTCTTCCATCATGGTATAGACATCAAGGGTCTCAAAAGCCAATGGTATCCTTGCCTTTATAGAATTTTGATCCAATAAGGCCATCTACACCTATATATTGCGGAGCAGAAAGCAAATCGAGTGAGGCTTAGGTTGGTCAATGGATATATAGCATCCTCCAAGAAGGAGATGATGTGTGGAGTGTATTGAAGCACTTTTTATTAAAATGGCATCTTCATGATGGAGGTATACAAATTGCAAAAAAAAAAATATTAAGCTCCTTCTCGGGGGGGGGGGGGGGGGGGGGAGGGGGGGTCACTCATAAATATGTAAGCATAGCATTGTTGAGATATCGAGCTCATCTAGTGAGGCGATGGACACTAATGACCCGCCTGGGGGATAGGCCCCACACTTACACCACTGGCATGGTTGGTGAGATCATGAGTGATATGCGGCCAGTGGGATGACAGGCTGTGTTACAGCCATTCTTACGAGCGACTAGCATAGTTATAGCACCAGCTCATTTAGTTGGGTTCACACTATAGAGAACCCTAGTATGTATTTGGTTGAGTACCTTTTCATATTGTGTGTACTCTTATCTTTGTACATGGTGTATTGAGTGTTGTGTGAAGAAGAAGAAGATTTTCAGCCTCTCACCTTGTGTGTTCTCTTTTAGGGTTTTGTGTGTGTGTGTGTGCTTGCAAGAGCTCAAGATCTCTTCTCCCCTACATCTTTTCATGGTATCAGATCCTGGTTCATGCTAAGGGCTGAGTTGCAAGCAAGAGAACCACAGGAAGTGGTGCAAGGGTAAGAGCTTCATCTACTCGTCCCTATTTGTGTTGGTGGCGACTACACCCTTGTTGGGAGCTCTACGGGAGGCACCGACAAACGATCTCTGATTGAGGAGAATTCTTCGTAGGAGTAAAGCTATAGGGCAACTATACTGTCCTATCAGACCAAAAATGCATTTCAGGCACATTAGGACTCCGTTTTTTGGAAAGCAGGCGAGTTCGAGCACTCTACGGGTAAGTCATCGATTCTATGCAGAACTCTGTTTTAAGAACTGCAGGAAGATTGATTGGTTGTGCAGACATTGTGTGTTTTGCAAGGAGGTCAAACAGTTGCCATTGGGTGTATGTATGCACATTGAGGTCACTGGTTGTGACATTTGAGTGTAGTACAGAAAATACAACAGTTTGTGCAGGACAAACTAGAGTACTGTTTTTGGTAAATTTGTGTGTCTGGCAAGATGTCAAATGATGGCATAAACCAGATTGTTACTGAGAAGCTTGACAAGAACAACTTCCATGCTTGGAGGTTCAGGTTGACAAATTTCCTGATGGGAAAGGGTTAGTGGGACTACATAGAAGGTGAGCATGAAGAGGCACTAGAGATACAAGAGATCAATCCGACTGCTACAGATGTGAAAGAGTTGAAGGATTGGAACCAAGGAGCCATAAAAGTTATGTACCGGCTCTCTATCAGTATATAGGACACCACGATTGGGCACATACAGGATGCCAAGTCTCCCAAGGAGGCATGGGACACCTTGGTAAAGCTCTATGAAACGAATACCAAGGCATGAAAGATACAGTTGAAGAATGAACTTCATACTCTGAAGAAAAAGAGTATGTCTGTGAATATGCATTGAAGATCAAGGGTATTGTGGAATCCCTTGCATCTATTGGTGTTTCAGTAGATGATGGATGATAAGGTGGAAGTTTGTCTCCGTGGTCTCGGGCCACAATACAAGGCGTCCATCACTGTTATGTTTAACTTTGTACACCCACTTGCATCCAATGGCTTTCTTGCCTTCAGGCAATTGCACTAAATCCCAAGTTTCATTTCCATATAGTGCATCCATCTCCTCATCCATAGCTTTCTCCCAACACACATTTCCAACAGCCTCATCAATGCATGTGGGATCTACAACCTGCACAACCTTTGCTATATATGCATAGTGATGTGCCACATAACCATCATATGTAAATCTCTACACAGGGTTCTTCACTCTCCCTGATCTTCGCAGCTTTTCATTCATGGCTTCCATAGCCTTCTTTACACCAGGTGTTCTTAGCTGGGATCCCAAGCTCCTCATCAAGTCTCCTCATCAAGTCTCATATCTGAACCACTAGACTCTCCATCAACATGAGAATGCCCTGCAGAAATGTCAAGCATACCAAGGGGCTCAATCACTTTCTCTTTCCCTTTACGTGATGTACTAATCACATTTGCAGGACTGGTATTATGATGAGCCTGCCACTCCATGGTCTATCAATAGACCCACTAGAAGAGGACTCTCCTGGTCCACTCAAAGACTGTGATTGCTGACCTGCATTCTGTGCAACCACACTTCCACTTTAAATTTTGGCAGCCCTGTCACAATTCCTTTTGTCTGCATAGACTTCAATCTCTGCACATTTACATGTCCAATCCTTTTATGCCAAATGTATGTGTCTGCAACAATTCCTGAACCATTTGCAAACATCGCAGCACTCATTTTAGGCATGTCTACATTCAATGTAAACATTCTGCCCACTCTGTTGCCTTTTGCAACCAACCTGCACTTGTCTTTAAAATCTTCAACATAACACCCATCAGGGTTAAACCGAACCTGCAAACCCTGCTCAATCATCTGGCCAACTGAAATCAGATTCTTTGTTATGTTTGGTACATGAAGTACATCTGCAAGGTACTTCACTTTGCCATCCTGCATAGACAATGGCACATCTCCAACATGGGCAATTGGATGAGCAGTGTCATCCCCTGTTTTCACAAAACCTGGTCTTTCCAGATTTTTCATCTCCTTGAACCACTCCCCATGACTCGTCATGTGGTTCGAAGCGCCTGAATCCACATACCATACATTATCATTTTGTGCTGCATCAACATTTTCAGACATGGCATTCATGACATGCTGCATAACAAACAACCTTTCATTATCCTCATTATTTCTGCTTGAGGATGCATAGTTGTTTTGCTGCACTTTCCCATTTTGCATGTCAGCCTGCTTCTTATAACATTCTGCCTGCACATGTCTAGGCTTACCACAGTAATAGCATTCACGTGCATCATTATACTACCTTTGCCTATTTCCACGGCCTCTTTGACTCCCCTTGCCTCTGAATTTGCCTCTTCCACCTGTGTGTTGTTGTTGTTGTTGATTCTGGGATTGTTGTTGTTGCTGCTGCTGCTGGCCATAATTCTGATTACCTGTTCGGCCACCTCCTTGACCGCGTCCACGGCCTCCTCTACCTCGTCCTCTTCCTGAACTTGTGTAGAAGGCCTGTTGCTTTGAATTGTTTTTGCTTTGTGAAGACTGTTGGTCTTCACCCAAGCTCTTCTCTTCGATAATCAGCATAGACACCAAATCTGTAAAGTTGGGAATGTTTTCCCAAGTCTGAATGGACGTCTTGAACGCCTTGTATTGTGGCCCGAGACCACGTAGACAGACTTCCACCTTGTCATCATCATCTACTGACACACCAATAGATGCAAGGGATTCCACAATACCCTTTATCTTCAACGCATAGTCATTCACAGACATGCTCTTTTTCTCCACAGTATGAAGTTCATTCTTCAACTATATCTTGCGTGCCTTGGTATTTGTTTCATAAAGCTTTACCAAGGTGTCTCACGCCTCCTTGGGGGACTTGGCATCCTGAATGTGCCCAATCATGGTGTCCAGTATACTAATGGATAGCCAATACATAACCTTCCTGGCTCCTTGGTTCCAGTCTTTAAACTCTTTCACATCTGCACAGCAGTCGGATTTATATCCGGTATCTCCGGTGCCTCTTCATGCTCACCTTCTATATGTAGTCCCAATAGCCTTTTCCCATTAGGAAATTCGTCAACCTGAACCTCCAAGCATGGAAGTTATTCTTGTCAAGCTTCTCAGCCACAATCTGAGTTATCCCATCATTTGACATCTTGCCAAACACACAATTTTACCAGAAACTGCACTCTGGTTTTTTTTCTGCACAAACTGCTATTTTTTCTGCACAACGGTACTGTAGTACTCTCAAATGTCACAACCAGTGACTTCAATGTGCATACATACACCCAATGGCAAGTGTAGACCTCTTTGCAGCACCCACAGTGTCTGCACAATCAATTTGTCTTCCTGCAGTTCTTAAAACAGAGTTCTGCAGAGAATCGATGACTTACCCGCAGTGCTCGAAATTGCCTGCTTTCTGAAAAACGGAGGTCCAGACGCGCCCAAAACGCGTTTTCAACCCAAAAATTGTAGTCCGATAGGACTGTATAGTTGCCCAATAGCTTTACTCCCGCGAAGAAAGCTTCTCAATCAGAGATCGTTTGCCGGTGCCTCCCGTAGAGCTCCCGACAAGGGTGTAGTCACCAACACAATAGGGAAGAGTAGTTGAAGCTCTTACCCTCGTACCGCTTCTTGTGGTTCTCTTGCTTGCAGCTCAGCCCTTAGTACGAACTTGGCTCTGATACCATGAAAAGATGCAGGGGGGAAGAGAGCTTGAGCTCTTGCAAGCACACACACACACTCACAAAACCCTAATAGAGAACACACAAGGTGAGATACAACCCATCGCTTGGAATTTTCCTTCAAATTACAAACCTTTCCAAACGATGCCGTCCTCTTCCTGCTTCATCCCTCTCTTCCCCCACAACCTTCCCTACTCCTCTTCTTACCTTAACAATACCCACCCCTGCCTCATATTTTTCACCCATTCCCTCCCCCTTTCCATACCCGACTCTTTACTCTACACATGCCTCTCTACTCCCCACCCATTCCTTCACTCCCTCCAGAAGACCGTCTCCCCCCCTTTCTTCCTCTCTAAGTCGACCCCCCCCAACCCTCTACCCCTCATAGCCCACCACCCAAATCCTCACATCCTCACCAGGCAGCAGGCTCATCCACATCACCAACCCCACCTCACACTTCTACAGAGACCACGGAATTCACGGGACTCGACTTGCACCTCTTAGAGCCCTCTTGGACCGATCCCAGGTTCAGGAGATGATTATAGCCTCTCTTGGGGCTCAATTAGTCTCTTCGATGCTAGAGTCCTCACAGAGAGACATGCAGATTAGGGTACTAAAACGCACAGGGATGTCCAGATTATTAGAGCCCTTACAGACACAATTGGGACCCTCTCCGCACCGACATGTAGGTCCTACATGCGTCACACAAGACTCTGTGAGCCGAGCTTCATGGCCAGAGAGATCAGATGAAGGCCGTACAGACCAGGATTTCTAGCACCTGGATTCTACCCCGATAGCAGCAGTTGCCGCGGTACAGGAGCAAATATCAACACCCTCTAGTTGGAGGTCCAACGGACCACACAATGGGTGGACGTGGTTAGACGTTCACCCCCCACCACCCAGCACCCCACTATCTCAGCCACAGTGGCAGAGATGCAACAGAGGGCCGTTAAGGCCCTCAACATCAAGATCCATGGCATTCAGTCGCTCCCTGCAGTGACACTAGTGGCCCAGGTAGTGACATTTGTATCCCAGAATCTGGGGGTATAGGACCATGGGGTGCTTGACGTATACAAAGTCGACAGGGGATCCCACCAGGCACCAGGCCCTAGTCATCCAACTCAGGGATGTGCAGGCACAACTGACGGCTCTACGGATGAGGGCCAGACTCAAGGATCACCCATAGGTTTTCAGAGACGAGGACCTGATGCCGTTATAGGTCACCGAGCAACGCAAGGCGCTCCTGACACAAAGAGATGCCCTCCACAAGGAGGGCAAGTGGGCGGTGGTACAAGATGGATGTCTTATATCACGACCCCTCAAGAGGCCACTCACGGCCCCCACCCCCACTCCGACTACATGACGGGATGGGGCCCATGAGACACATAGACGACAGGACACACTCCGGGTTGTTGTAGTCTAGAACTGTAATAGTTCCTTGACTTCCTCTTCTTCGGGGAACTTCCAGGAGGTCATCTCATGCAAAGATATAGTGTTCCTGACAAACACAGCAGAGTCTAGAACGAGGACTACCGCTTGTTGACAGGCTACATTTGGGAGTCCGCCTTTAGGATGAGACACGCTTGACAGGTGGTGTCAAGGGATCGGGTGGGGTAGCGGTACTATTCAAAGAGCATCTCAGACGACATATCTCGGTTGAGAGATGCGATGCACATGCCACATACTTATGGGTTCACATCAGGAGACCCCCTCTCAAAGATCTGTTTGTCGCAGTGTGCTACTTCCCACCTAGTGATTTAGCATATGCTAGAGCTACCACCACGGGACCTGGAGTCTCCCCATTCGAGGATCTATCGACAGATGTGTTAGAGTTTTCCAGCCGCGGGGAAGTCCTCCTAGTTGGAGACTTCAATGCGAGGACGCAGGACAGATAGGCAGAGATCCTTGACTTCATTGAGGACCCCATCATTGTACATACGGTGTAGGCAGAGGACCTAGACCGACATTTTGACAATGCTCACGTGGAGGTTACTAGGTACGGACGATGCTTATTGGATCTTCTTTCTGCTCATAGTCTGGTTATCTATAACGGTCTGCACACAGATCGCCTCTTTCACATAGAGCCACATGCTTCCCCTTTGGGGGCATAGGTTGCAGCGTCATTGACTACGTCATGGGTCCTCCGGCTCTCATCCGCGACATTCATAGCCTTAGAGTTTCACACCCACTCCCATCTGCAGACCACTCACACATCACGTTCATCCTCACACGTATGACACACGAGCCTCCACCCAGACATCCAGATCCACAGCCATACCTCGAGATTCACTTTGACCATTCTCTGGATGATCTTTACAGCCTCCATTTGTCTCATCTCATAACCATCGACTACCTCGATTCCCTACACTCCACATAGGAGAGATGGAATTTCGTCCACGTGTCCATGCTCACAGCAGCCCACAATTCCTTTCGAGTCACCACCCACTCTTCCCGTCCCCCCTCGCCTAAAGGCAAGGTCCCATGCAACGATTGGTACGATGACGAATGTAGGGCCATGCGTCGGCACCGATGTAGGGCCATGCGTCGGCACCGATGTTTTGAGGAGAAGACCTTTGCACCTTGCCTAGCAACAGACTAGGTGGGACTACAAGCAATTGACGAGACGCAAGAAATGTCAGTTCTTGATCTGGAATGAGGAGGAGCTAAGGAGTTTACTCTTTAGCTATGACTCCAAGGACTTCTGGAAAAGGCTCCTTTGCCTCAAGTCCCACTCTCCGCTCACAGATCCCTAGGTTTGGTCTACCTACACCTCCGCACTCTATGACATCCCTGACTAGCACACCATGGACCCACCCCAGGACTCGAGACCCATATCTTTTGCCCTATTTTCCGTCACCAACATTAGGTACGTTGTCTCTCGGTTAAAGAACAGGAGAGCTAAGGACCATGATGGGTTACAAGTGGAGTTTGTTACCCATGGGATTGATGCCTTAGCCCTGACCCTCTCCAATCTTTTTAACGAGTCAGTCTGTGTAGAGGCCTCCCGTCCACATGGCTCACTAACACTATAGTACCCATACACAAGTTGGGGGACCCCATGGATGCAACAATTTACAAGACCATTATGATTGTCCACCTCATGGCCAAGATTTTTGCATCCGTTCTAGAGATTCAGATTAATGAGCACGCAAAAGAGACAAGACTTAGAGCACAGGGACAGGCAAGATTCCGCAGGGACTACTGCACTGGATCACATTTTTACTCTCAAGGCCATGGTGGAGGAGGCGAGATCACGGAGCAAGCGTCTCTAATTTTGCTTCATAGACTTCAAGAGAGCATTTGATACTGTTCCCAGACACCGTCTCTTGCACCGGATCCAGCAGTTGGGATACAGCACGCAGATTCAGTGGGCTATAGTAACACTATACGAGCATGTCATAGGCAGAGTCAGGTTCAGGACCGGGCTCTCCGAGATGAGATCCATAGCATGATAGGGGTGAAACAGGGCTGTCCTCTTTCACCTACACTATTTGGGTTATACATCAACGAGCTAGAGACTTTCATGCAGACCTTGGGGGGAGGGGTCATTGTTGGCAGGAGCTCTTATTTCAATTCTTCTTTATGCCGATGACGTGGTCTTGATCTTGTCCACTATAGAGGGACTTTAGATGCACCTGGGCACTCTTCATAGGTTCTACCAGGAGAGGGAGTTGAATGTGAACCTTGGGAAGACCAAGGTAATGACCTTCAACACCTCTTATTCAGCATTCCAAAGACATGAGGGATTCGTGTTTGGAGGAGAGCAGGTGGAGCTGGCCAGATGTTACACGTACCTGGGGGTGGTCTTCACAAGGCCTTCCTTCACTATGATACCAGCGGCTCGAGGCAGGATGCAAAGAGGATATGCTTCACTGGCGCATCTCGAAAGACAGTGTCATCAGTCTCATTTCCAGTACTCGGACGACACGAAGTTCCTCTTGTTTGACACATTAGTGTGACCTGCCACCATTTATGGGAGTCCTTTTTGGGCCTGCGACCTCGGATTGGACGAATGGAGAGTGATCGCTCGAGAGGGTATAGGTTCTACTGTTTTCCAGGCTCATCAGAGCCAAGCCTTCGGTACCCCACCGCATTTTACTGGCAGAGTTTGGAGCCTCACCATTGGTCCTCGATGCAGCCTTCTAGACTATCATATACCTCCAGCGGATCCTCAGATTTGGAGACACAGTAGAGGGTCACACCTGGCTTCCATGGCTTACTTTGACTTCATCCCAGGCTCTCGAAGATGCAAGTACTCAGAGATGCTGGTTCCATAGACTCCGTACATGGTTTCACTCGCTTGGCCTAGACCTAGACAAGCTTCCGCCCTTCAGATACAATCTTGATGCTCCTCACTTTTCACGACACCAGATCACATTCTGTACATGGATCCTCCTCCCCATATGTTTGCCTGTGAAGATGGCTGCATACCGTAGTCATTTTCTCAGGATCTCGGATGAGGGTTTCATTGAGCCTCCACACCGGGATACATCTCTTGCATGCACTCAAGATCTCTCTTGGACATCTTAGAGTTTCATCCCACAGATTGGAGATTGAGGCAAGTAGATAAAACAGATGAGGAGAGGCAGGAGAGGCAGCAGACAGGACCGAACATGCTTCATACATGCTTCATATGTGACATGGGCGAGGTTGAGATGACAGAGGAGCACTTCTTATGGAGATGCCCAGCGTACTATGAGATTCGAGGGAGGTTTCACTGTCTCTTTAGAGATGGCTTTGGCCCTATTTCTAGGGTCATTGACTATGAGGATCAGAGATGCCTAGCTCTATTTGTCAGAGAGGCTTTCACTTTGAGAGACAGGAGACTTAGACAAATGCACGGCCACTAGACTCACGATACGCAAGAGACCCAAGAGCCAGACAGCCCACCAGACCACATTGAGACTCGTAGGAGGGAGGATCCACAGATTTTGGACCTGACATGGCTACAGAGACCACTGCTGTACCCATGAGGATACACATATGAGATGATTGAGCACAGACACATAGAGCACCTACATAGAGGCCACTATAGGAGACTGGTCTCACGATGCTAGAGGACACTACAGGCATTTAGACAGAGAGACACCTCGGGGGGGACCCTCCATTGTCGCCTACGGATCGCGAGCTCTTGAGGGACCAGATTATCCACTTGATCCAAGGAGGAGAGGTGGAGGGGCACGGCTTTTTCTACTATTATGGTGGTGAAGAGGGAGCCCAGCCCTCATGAGTACCTATATGGCATGACATGCTTCTCATGATGTACACTTATAGCATGCTGCATAGCTTTTTGATTTTCATTTCAGTTTTAGTTCTAGTTTCACACATTTCAGTTTCATTATGCTTTTCGATGAGGCTCCTGAGCGCCATTCACTTATGTATTCATGTATGTTCAACATGTGTCTCATGGACCCGTTATGGTCCTTGGTTCAGTTTTTCTAATTGCTTTTAAGGTTTGGCTTGTCACATATCCTCATTACCAACAAGTAGTAGCTTCTAATCGTAGGAGGTTCTATATTTCTAATTGATTTCAAGGTTTGGCTTGTCACATATCCTCATTTTATCAAGTAGTATCTTCTAATCATAGGCTTATTATTATCTTTAACTGCACAGTAAACAAGAGTCACTACTTGAATTATAGTAAACAAGTTTTTTGTTTAAGATGTTCTTCAATAATTTTAAGCCCAAGCTCAACCCTTTTGAGCTTGTGAATCAAAATAGTGCACCATAAAATGAAACAAAGTAGTGCACCATGAAATGAACCTTATTAAATCCTAGGTAAAGAGACTACAACCAATCACAATGTCAACAATTGAAAGACCTTAACTATTAATTGGGTTTAACAATCTATCACTCTTTGAGTTGTAATAGGTGGAAGAGCACCATAATGCAAGGGTTAGGATCCACAACTGAGAAATTTGGCTTAAGTTAGGTATTCAAAACTCAACTTAAATTCACAAGGAGATGAAAAAAAAAGACGAGACTCCAAAAACTAGTGAATGCCAGTACTACTGTGCACTCCCACAAGAAGCTCAATCATATCATTTTTGTCGCACTTCAATAATCTCTCTACTTTACACCTTCCCCAATAGAGAGACCTTGTAAGAAGTGCTTCAATAATCTCTCTACTTTAATCTTGTAGGTTATTGACCTAAAGAAAGCTTGGACAAAAAACTAAGTAGATCTTAACTTCCTATTAAAGTTCCCTAAAAAATAGAGCTCTTTCAAGTTCAATTCTTAGAAGTCTAAAAAGAAATTGCAGGCTCGGGCTCCTCAGAAACCTATATCAAAATGGTAAGCAATTGAGTAGAATAGATTATTATGGGAATAATTCTTAGAACTGAAATATCCAAACAATAATTTGCATATCTCACAATTGATATGTTCATATATACATGACTACTACCCTAATTAAGCGTGGGATGATCCAACCCATAAAAAAATCCACTTTTGTGACTATTTTAAAAGAAAAGGTATTTCTTTTTAGGTATAAGATGACCTGAATAAGATTTCCCATGAAATCCAAGTATAAAGGGAGGTCAAGGGTCATTAGAAGGCATCCACTAGCATTTACCATACATTTGTGAAATTCTTACAAGCTACCATGCCAAGAATGTATTTATCTTTGAGCATTTTTATAACAAAAAATGGAATCTTCTTTTACATAATATAAACTTATGTACCATTGCTCACCTTTTCCGTACATTTGAAATACCTGCCTCTAGCCTAAGAGAATTTCACATTATGTATGATCGTGGACCCCAATGATGTAGCAAAGCTAGCTATAAGCCTTGTATATATATGCGTAGATATAGGCAATGGGCACCCACTTAAGTTGGGTGGCCAAAGAAAGCCCTTGTGTATATATACTACTTTTGATAATGTGAATGAGGAGAATCAATCATTTCTCATGTGTAAATCTATCTTCTTCTCTTGTGCTCTTACTTCTTGTTTGCTTGTGGTATGCATGCTTGTATGATTGCTTGGAGTGTGTTAAGGATATTGAATTGATTGGAGTGATTATGGGTGCAATTTGTGTGTTTGTGAGTGGATTTGTGTGATTAGAGTAGGTTTTCTTTCTAACCATAACCTTTTGTAATTTTGGTTGATTAATTTGATCTATTCTCCACTCGGTTTCTTTCATCATTACCATGAGCATTAGCCTTAGATTAATTAGTAAAATTATTGTACATTAGTATTTTTGTATTTTTGGCTAAGATGAGCATAATTTAGACATTTATCTTTATAGTTGTTGTTTTTAAAAAATTTTAGTGAAAAATCACGGCATTAAATTATTATTAAGCATTACTATCATGTCAAAAAAACCCAAAAAACTTCAAGATAAAAAATGAAACATCCAAAATCTTCAAAAACCGTATTTTTTGCTCACTAGGATTTTTAGATCGTCGACTAGGATTCAAATCATCCATCTTTAGGATCATCGATTAAAAATCCAAATTGTGACCAAAGTTAAAAGTGATAATAAGGGGTTGTCATTGGTAAATGATCTTTATTTCCATATACAAGCTGTAAAAAAGAGGGGCCAAAATACAACAATTAAAAACATTAATGCAAATAACATCAGGGCGCACCGACCAAGATACATAAATTTGCCAAGGCGAGTTCTTGGTGATTAATCTTGATTAAAATTTTTCTCTAAGTCTCATATTTGTGCATCTTGCGAAATTATCCCAGTTTGCGAGATGAGGACATCTCGCATTTTTTAAGTGGGGTAGAATGTAAGATTCCTCCCCCAACCCCCTTTTTTATGTCTAGCATATTCCCCTGTAATCAATTCCTTTTCTGAAATATAAGAGATCTTGTTTGTGGCTGTTTTAATCTAGAGATAGAAAATATTCTAGAGAGAGAATATTCAGATTTTGAATATTTTTGGATAGAAAAATATCTCACCTTATTAAAATGAATCCCCCTGAAACAGAAATTCAGAAAGAATTTTCCAATGTGCAATCGGAATTAATTGGAAATAGGTATAAAGAACCTTAGTCTAAGGGTCTAGATTTTCAGAAATTTTTGGATTATGGTCCAATTAAGGTTCCTATGGGCCAATAGCATCAATCCATGTGTAGGGAGGAGATAAATCCAATTTGTAAAAGAAGATACCCAAAAATGAGTAAATGCTCACATAAGATGAAGAGTTGAAAATGTACAAGGTTTATTAGTAAAAAACTATGAGCAATAAAATTTTGACACATATGTAAGGAAGGGGAGTTCTTTAAAGAAGGTGCATATTTCACATAAGATGAAGAGTTGAAAATGTACAAGGTTTATTAGTTTTTGACACTTCTCTCTTTCTTAAATCCCCATTGGTGGCTCCATCAACATACTAAACCAATTGATTGGTTGGGGGCCTCTACCGTGAACAAAGAATCAAGCAAATTGTAAGGTAAGTATGGTGAATTTTGATCTTTTCTATAATTTCTCAATGTTTCTCTCTTCTCAACCCCTCTCAAGCTTGAGAAGCTTAATTGGTATGGTTTTTGAAATGCTATTGAAGTTAATTAATTAATGATAGTAAAGAATTACATAAATTTTTATTTATGTTTAATTCTAATGGTTTTTTCTCTCTCTCACTTAACAAATGGTCATACTCATGACCCATTCTCAATCCAAATGAAGCTTTTCATAAAGCTTTTTCTTAATCCAAGATTAATCTATGCTTGAGAATAAATTAATAGTTTTTTTATCTATGCTTTTAGTTTATGATAATTTTGATTTAATCCATTAAGGGTTAATGATCCAATTAGGGATCATTCTAATCATTCCCTTAAAGATAATCTATCTTTTAAAATAATTGAGATTTATTAGTTATAGTAGCGGAGCTATGGCAAAATTTTATAAAAATTTACACATAAAATAATTTCATTTCAAAGCATGAAAAGAGGATTTCCTACCATATTCTAGGAATTATCATCCTAGATTAATTGAAAGAATTTCATAGTAATCATGGGAAAAATGAATTTTTATATTATGCATAAAAGATAAATATATTATTATAAAAGTGTTACTTTTAACATAATTGAATTTTATGCATAGAGGTATGCATAAAAGATGAATGTTTTATTATAAAAGAGTTACTTTTAGCATAATTGATTTTCATTCATAGAGGTATGCATAGGAGATGAATATTTTATTATAAAAGAGTTACTTTTAGCATAATTGAAATTCATGCATAGAGGTATGCATAGGAGATGAATATTTTATTATAAAAGAGTTACTTTTAGCATAATTGAAATTCATGCATAGAGGTATGCATAAGAGATGAATATTTTATTATAAAAGAGTTACTTTTAGCATAATTGATTTTCATGCATAGAGGTATGCATAAGAGATGAATATTTTATTATAAAAGAGTTACTTTTAGCATAATTGAAATTCATGCATAGAGGTATGCATAAGAGATGAATATTTTATTATAAAAGAGTTACTTTTAGCATAATTGAATTTCATGAATAGAGGTATGCATAAGAGATGAGTTAGGATGTGATAAGATGAGTTAAGAAGTGATAGGATGTGTATGGGATGAGGTAAGAAGTGTATGGGATGGGATAAGATGTATATGGATTGTGATAGGGTGAGAATATGGATGTAAATGTGGATGTGTATGTATGGATGTATGCATGTAGATGTGAGTGTGAATGTGGATGTATGGATGTAAATGAGGATGTCGATGTAGATACATGGATGGGATGTGGATGTATGCATGTAGATGTGAATGTAAGCATATAGATGTGGATGTATGGATGTGAATGAGCATGTAGATGTGAATGTAAGCATATAGATGTGGATGTATGGATGTGAATGAGCATGTAGATGTGGATGTATGGATGAGGATGCATGAATGTGCATGTAGATGTGGATGTGAAAATAGATGCATGGATGTAGATGTGGATGTATGGATGTGGATGTGGATATATGTATGGATGTGAATATATGTTATGTGATGTGAAGGAATCTGAAGTGATGAGATGGAAAATGATGTGGATGGGATGAGTACACATATAACTGGAATGTGGAATAAGCAATGTGGATTGATGAGGGATAATGTGGAAAAATGAGAGTTAATATAGAAACTGTATTTTGTGATTGTTTGTAAATGCTGTTTGTAAATGACTGTTTTATGTCAAGAATGCTGGGAAAGCATTTTGACCATCTTGTGATTAAGGTCGTGGAGACCTAACTGATAAAGTTGCAACTGCTGACGGAGAGTCAATGGAGGACGTCTCGCGTAGCAAGGTCGGCCGAGGTCTTGACCAGCCTCGATGCGATTAAAATGGTGAGCTTCCGGTACGGTGGATGAGGGGCCAAGGAAGCGGCCTATGAGTGAAGCGCTAGGTCACCTGCGAGAAGGATCCTAGAGGGTGCTGACCATACGGTGCTCGGGCTCTGGGTCGCCCAGCATACCCACGCGTGCATCGAGGAAGATATTGGAACAAGAGTAGGAGTTGTTTTCTGAAATCGGGCATGGATCTGGTTGATTGACCTTGCTGGTCTTCAATGGATGAGTCCATGGCTCTTTATATGGATCTGTTGGTTGATCTTGCTGATCTTCAACGAGAGTTCATCTTGATAAGTGATTATATTACCGAGTATTATGGGCTAGGAATTAGGAAACGGCCCCTGAGTGGACAGGTGGTGAGCGTCCTAGTTGCCAATGATGCCGTAGATACTCTGATGAAGGAATGATGAGAAAATTAAGAATCAACTGGATAAATTGAAAGATGGTGATCAGTGATACTATGGTTTTATTAAAGGATTGTTTTAAACTGGTTGAATCTGTGAAAAGGCAATTTCATATTGGGTGTGTGAGTGGTGTGACTAGTTTTATTTTTGCATGAACATCCGGCTAGGGGGCCTTGGAACTCTTTTCCTTGGTACCCGGGACAAAACCTAACCAAATTCTTAATTGGATCCCATCACTACAGTGGTTGGGCGGTTGGCTAACCCATGGGATCGGATGGGGTTAGGTTGGACTGATGGATCCGTAAATCGAGACTCAAACTTTTGTTTTTACGATAGATAAAATAAATCCCGGACAGTAACTGTTCTATGGATAGGAATCAGCGGCTGTGCCTCTTGAATGGGGAAAAAAGCGTTGATCCCAATGATCCAAGTGCAAGTTTCTTCCTTGATCTGACCAAGTATCTTATAGATGTAATTGGATCAGCTCGATCAGAAATGATCTTGACTACGTTAGAGTAAAAAGTTATCCTGGTGGAATCACCCGTGCTTTCCAGTAAAGGAAGTTTTTTCGGGTTCGGTTTTGGAACAACCGACGGATTAGTCTCTTATCCGGATATCCGTGGGGGTGAGGCCCCGAATGTGGGACCCCTGTCCCACGCGAGAAGTGCTACTTCCGCTGCCAGTATCCTGAATCCGTTGCTCGGTGGGAACATGGATCTTACAGTTGGTATCAGAGCATTTGGCTAATAAAGATCAACTGAGAAACCAAATATGTCAAAAATTTATCAAGAAGCATAAAAAGGTTGTAATTGTGTGATATAATTCATACAATTTGATATTCAAACTGAAACTCGTAATTTGGTAATTGGGTCTTCAAATGGAAGTACCGCAATTATATAGAACCCTGACTTGCTTGAGGCCTAGACATGATGGTATTTACCTTATAATTCCAAGGGCCGTGAGACTACCCGTATATACCGAGAGTATACTGCAGCTCTTTACTGACAGTATATACGAGTAAATCTAAGACTTGAAATTATAAGCGTTAATGCTATCTAGATGATGATTTCGAGTGTGATTGATATGATTTTTAATTCTGTTTGAGAATTGATGAATTGATTTGGATTCTAATTGAAAATTCTGATTGAAAAATGAAGATTTCTGAAATTAGTTGAAATATAAAAATCTGAACAAAACCACAATGAGGATTAATGGGACGAGTCCCTGTGATGATATTCATATAATTGGAATGATGATAATGAATTCAGCAAATCCCTATGAGATTAGTAGATTGTGTTATCAGATTGCTACTGTTAACACTTGACTCGGTAGATCAAGTTAAGGGATGACAAATTGAGGGCTAGCTTAACTGAAATTCCTGTGAAGGAATGTTCAGAAGGAAATTTTTCGGTCTAATGGACCATTATCATGTTAAAGATATGAATGATATGATTTGAATGAATTGTTATTTAATGATGAGTTCTATTTAAGGGATAATTATCCCCGTATTCTGTTGGGTTGACCAGAATATAAGGAACCCTAGAATAAATTGGATCTTAAGAAAAAGAGTTGTCCTCTACTTGGCGAGATGAGGACATCTCACATTTTTTTAAGTGGGGTAGAATGTAAGATTTCTCCCCAGCCTTCGAGGTATACAGGAGTAAGAATCTCCCTTTTTGATCTTATAATTATTCTCTCTCTAAAATAAAAGAAAGATTCTGTTTAAAAAAGGAAGACCCTTTCCCTAGAATACTTCTCAGGAGTCACGCCTGTTTTAAGGATTCAGAACAATGAGTTCAGAAGTGAAAATCGATGTTTTGGATACCAAGGTTTTGGTTTTCATCCGAGTATGGCCCAAAAGGAGTTCTTTATCTCTTGGGGAGTATAAGAAGTTATCCCCCAGATATTGCGACCCTTATATCTGAATTCAATGAAAGTAGGTGACTTAGCCTACAAGCTTCTTTTATCTCCTCATCTCAAAATTCTTAATGCCTTCTATTGAAAAATGTGCCAAACCCAAATCATGGAAAGACGGTAAAACTTCAGTGGCAAGTTACCGTTGGTTTCTAGGTTACGCTAGCTCCTTCCTTTATATAAGTCCTAACTTTTACTTGTCGCTCACAGTAATCTTACTCCCATCAATCTCCTTTCTTTCTTAATCTCCTTCATGGCTTGGCAACAGGAATTAGTTTTATCCTTGATGATTTCTCACCTTCAAGACGCAAGAGAGTCTGTGAATAAAGACTTTATAGAACAGTATGAGCGCTCACTTTTTCCTCACCTAGGAACTTCTGTAGCTCAGACCAAATGGCGGACCTATCAAAACATAACTAGGGTAACACCCTGGGGTCAGCAGCACTTTCGTAACAATGTCCGCTTGGCCATGGTTATTGAAGCTTTGGGTTTGGGTCCCCGATACTACTGCGTCATGAGATCAAGGCATCTTGGGTTCTCTAAGCGGGTCTTCTTACTGGCATGTTTTCTTCCTCATGAGAAGATATGCCTTTACCCCGTTTTTGGCTTGCCTCTCAGAGGTCCTTTTGTTAGATCACCTCATACCACTGAGATAGGTGCGGTAATAACCAGCAGAATCATTCCCATAGATGAGTTACCCTATACTTGTGCAGCTTGTGAGTGCTGCTTTTGTGACCATATGATGCACGGGCTTATGGAAGTGTAAAGAGTTCTTCTATCTTTACTGTATAAGTTCCGAGAATGAATAAAGTTTAAATCTTGTTCTTATCTTGCTTTCTTTAAGACTTTTCTTGGTGGTTAATCTTGATTAAAATTTTTCTCTAAGTCTCATATTTGTGCATCTTGCGAAATTATCCCAGTTTGCGAGATGAGGACATCTCGCATTTTTTAAGTGGGGTAGAATGTAAGATTCCTCCCCCAACCCCCTTTGATGTCTAGCATATTCCCCTGTGTATCAATTCCTTTTCTGAAATATAAGAGATCTTGTTTGTGGCTGTTTTAACCTAGAGAGAGAAAATATTCTAGAGAGAGAATATTCAGATTTTGAATACTTTTGGATAGAAAAATATCTCACCTTATTAAAATGAATCCCCCTGAAACAGAAATTCAGAAAGAATTTTCCAATGTGCAATCGGAATTAATTGGAAATATGTATAAAGAACCTTAGTCTAAGGGTCTAGATTTTCAGAAATTTTTGGATTATGGTCCAATTAAGGTTCCTATGGGCCAATAGCATCAATCCATGTGTAGGGAGGAGATAAATCCAATTTGTAAAAGAAGATACCCAAAAATGAGTAAATGCTCACATAAGATGAAGAGTTGAAAATGTACAAGGTTTATTAGTAAAAAACTATGAGCAATAAAATTTTGACACATATGTAAGGAAGGGGAGTTCTTTAAAGAAGGTGCATATTTCACATAAGATGAAGAGTTGAAAATGTACAAGGTTTATTAGTAAAAAACTATGAGCAATAAAATTTTGACACATATGTAAGGAAGGGGAGTTCTTTAAAGAAGGTGCATATTTCACATAAGATGAAGAGTTGAAAATGTACAAGGTTTATTAGTAAAAAACTATAAGCAATAAAATTTTGACACATATGTAAGGAAGGGGAGTTCTTTAAAGAAGGTGCATATTTCACATAAGATGAAGAGTTGAAAATGTACAAGGCTTATTAGTAAAAAAACTATGAGCAATAAAATTTTGACACATATGTAAGGAAGGGGAGTTCTTTAAAGGAGGTGCATATTTCACATGCTTGAATGAGTTTTGAACTCAAAAATAATGTGATATTTTTATCTCTCATCTCTCTTGAACCAAACCAAATCAAAATGAAACCAAATCGAATCAAAAAGTAACCAAACTAGGTCCAAATCTAGTCCAAATTCAGCCAAACTGACTTAGAAAATTCTAGAATCAGTTTGTTTGGTTAGCAGCTCAATTTTTTCTATAAATAGAAGCCTTCCCTTGTTGAAAAAAATATAGTATCTTATGCATTGTTACTCTACTCCACCTAAGCCAAGAACTGTGAATTCTTTAATAATTCACTAGTTTTTGACACTTCTCTCTTTCTTAAATCCCCATTGGTGGCTCCATCAACATACTAAACCAATTGATTGGTTGGGGGCCTCTACCGTGAACAAAGAATCAAGCAAATTGTAAGGTAAGTATGGTGAATTTTGATCTTTTCTATAATTTCTCAATGTTTCTCTCTTCTCAACCCCTCTCAAGCTTGAGAAGCTTAATTGGTATGGTTTTTGAAATGCTATTGAAGTTAATTAATTAATGATAGTAAAGAATTACATAAATTTTTATTTATGTTTAATTCTAATGGTTTTTTCTCTCTCTCACTTAACAAATGGTCATACTCATGACCCATTCTCAATCCAAATGAAGCTTTTCATAAAGCTTTTTCTTAATCCAAGATTAATCTATGCTTGAGAATAAATTAATAGTTTTTTTTAATCTATGCTTTTAGTTTATGATAATTTTGATTTAATCCATTAAGGGTTAATGATCCAATTAGGGATCATTCTAATCATTCCCTTAAAGATAACCTATCTTTTAAAATAATTGAGATTTATTAGTTATAGTAGCGGAGCTATGGCAAAATTTTATAAAAATTTACACATAAAATAATTTCATTTCAAAGCATGAAAAGAGGATTTCCTACCATATTCTAGGAATTATCATCCTAGATTAATTGAAAGAATTTCATAGTAATCATGGGAAAAATAAATTTTTATATTATGCATAAAAGATAAATATATTATTATAAAAGTGTTACTTTTAACATAATTGAATTTTATGCATAGAGGTATGCATAAAAGATGAATGTTTTATTATAAAAGAGTTACTTTTAGCATAATTGATTTTCATTCATAGAGGTATGCATAGGAGATGAATATTTTATTATAAAAGAGTTACTTTTAGCATAATTGAAATTCATGCATAGAGGTATGTATAGGAGATGAATATTTTATTATAAAAGAGTTACTTTTAGCATAATTGAAATTCATGCATAGAGGTATGCATAAGAGATGAATATTTTATTATAAAAGAGTTACTTTTAGCATAATTGAAATTCATGCATAGAGGTATGCATAAGAGATGAATATTTTATTATAAAAGAGTTACTTTTAGCATAATTGATTTTCATGCATAGAGGTATGCATAAGAGATGAATATTTTATTATAAAAGAGTTACTTTTAGCATAATTGAAATTCATGCATAGAGGTATGCATAAGAGCTGAATATTTCATTATAAAAGAGTTACTTTTAGCATAATTGAATTTCATGCATAGAGGTATGCATAAGAGATGAGTTAGTATGTGATAAGATGAGTTAAGAAGTGATAGGATGTGTATGGGATGAGGTAAGAAGTGTATGTGATGGGATAAGATGTATATGGATTGTGATAGGGTGAGAATATGGATGTAAATGTGGATGTGTATGTATGGATGTATGCATGTAGATGTGAGTGTGAATGTGGATGTATGGATGTAAATGAGGATGTCGATGTAGATGCATGGATGGGATGTGGATGTATGCATGTAGATGTGAATGTAAGCATATAGATGTGGATGTATGGATGTGAATGAGCATGTAGATGTGGATGTATGGATGAGGATGCATGAATGTGCATGTAGATGTGGATGTGAAAATAGATGCATGGATGCATGAATGTGCATGTAGATGTGGATGTGAAAATAGATGAGGATGCATGAATGAGCATGTAGATGTGGATGTATGGATGAGGATGCATGAATGTGCATGTAGATGTGGATGTGAAAATAGATGCATGGATGTAGATGTGGATGTATGGATGTGGATGTGGATATATGTATGGATGTGGATGTGGATATATGTATGGATGTGAATATATGATATGTGATGTGAAGGAATCTGAAGTGATGAGATGGAAAATGATGTGATGGGATGAGTACACATATAACTGGAATGTGGAATAAGCAATGTGGATTGATGAGGGATAATGTGAAAAAATGAGAGTTAATATAGAAACTGTATTTTGTGATTGTTTGTAAATGCTGTTTGTAAATGACTGTTTTATGTCAAGAATGCTGGGAAAGCATTTTGACCATCTTGTGATTAAGGTCGTGGAGACCTAACTGATAAAGTTGCAACTGCTGACGGAGAGTCAATGGAGGATGTCTCGCGTAGCAAGGTCGGCCGAGGTCTTGACCAGCCTCGGTGCGATTAAAATGGTGAGCTTCCGGTACGGTGGATGAGGGGCCAAGGAAGCGGCCTATGAGTGAAGCGCTAGGTCACCTGCGAAGGATCCTAGAGGGTGCTGACCATATGGTGCTCGGGCTCTGGGTCGCCCCGGATACCCACGCGTGCGTCGAGGAAGATATTGGAACAAAGTAGGAGTTGTTTTCTGAAATCCGGCATGGATCTGGTTGATTGACCTTGCTGGTCTTCAATGGATGAGTCCATGGCTCTTTATATGGATCTGTTGTTTGATCTTGCTGATCTTCAACGAGAGTCCATCTTGATAAGTGATTATATTGCCGAGTATTATGGGCTAGGAATTAGGAAACGGCCCCTGAGTGGACAGGTGGTGAGCGTTCTAGTTGCCAATGATGCCATAGATACTCTGATGAAGGAATGATGGGAAAATTAAGAATCAACTGGATAAATTGAAAGATGGTGATCAGTGATACTATGGTTTTATTAAAGGATTGTTTTAAACTGGTTGAATCTGTGAAAAGGCAATTTCATATTGGGTGTGTGAGTGGTGTGACTAGTTTTATTTTTGCATGAACATCCGGCTAGGGGGCCTTGGAACTCTTTTCCTTGGTACCCGGGACAAAACCTAACCAAATTCTTAATTGGATCCCATCACTATACAGTGGTTGGGCGGTTGGCTAACCCATGGGATCGGATGGGGTTAGGCTGGACTGATGGATCTGTAAATCGAGACTCAAACTTTTGTTTTTACGATAGATAAAATAAATCCCGGACAGTAACTGTTCTATGGATAGGAATCAGCGGCTGTGCCTCTTGAATGGGAAAAAAAGCGTTGATCCCAATGATCCAAGTGCAAGTTTCTTCCTTGATCTGACCAAGTATCTTATAGATGTAATTAAATCAGCTCGATCAGAAATGATCTTGACTACGTTAGAGTAAAAAGTTATCCTGGTGGAATCACCCGTGCTTTTTGGTAAAGGAAGTTTTTTCGGGTTCGGTTTTGGAACAACCGACAGATTAGTCTCTTATCCGGATATCCGTGGGTGAGGCCCCGAATGTGGGACCCCTGTCCCGCCCGAGAAGTGCTACTTCCGCTACCAGTATCCTGAATCCGTTGCTCGGTGGGAATCCCTATCCCCACCGAGCAACGGATTCAGGATACTGGCAGCGGAAGTAGCACTTCTCGCGCGGGAGAGGGGTCCCACATTCGGGGCCTCACCCACAGATATCCGGATAAGAGACTAATCCGTTGGTTGTTCCAAAACCGAACCCGAAAAAACTTCCTTTACCGGAAAGCACGGGTGATTCCACCAGGATAACTTTTTACTCTAACGTAGTCAAGATCATTTCTGATCGAGCTGATCCAATTACATCTATAAGTTACTTGGTCAGATCAAGGAAGAAACTTGCACTTGGATCATTGGGATCAACGCTTTTTTCCCCATTCAAGAGGCACAGCCACTGATTCCTATCCATAGAACAGTTACTGTCCGGGATTTATTTTATCTATCGTAAAAACAAAAGTTTGAGTCTCGATTTACGGATCCATCAATCCAGCCTAACCCCATCCGATCCCATGGGTTAGCCAACCGCCCAACCACTGTAGTGATGGGATCCAATTAAGAATTTGATTAGGTTTTGTCCTGGGTACCAAGGAAAAGAGTTCCAAGGCCCCCTAGCCGGATGTTCATGCAAAAATAAAACTAGTCACACCACTCACACACCCAATATGAAATTGCCTTTTCACAGATTCAACCAGTTTAAAACAATCCTTTAATAAAACCATAGTATCACTGATTACCATCTTTCAATTTATCCAGTTGATTCTTAATTTTCCCATCATTCCTTCATCAGAGTATCTATGGCATCATTAGCAACTAGGACGCTCACCACCTGTCCACTCATCAGGGGCCGTTTCCTAATTCCTAGCCCATAATACTCGGCAATATAATCACTTATCAAGATGGACTCTCGTTGAAGATCAGCAAGATCAACCAACAGATCCATATAAAGAGCCATGGACTCATCCATTGAAGACCAGCAAGGTCAATCAACCAGATCCATGCCGGATTTCAGAAAACAACTCCTACTCTTATTCCAATATCTTCCTCGACGCACGCGTGGGTATCCGGGGCGACCCAGAGCCCGAGCACCATATGGTCCTCTAGGATCCTTCGCAGGTGACCTAGCGCTTCACTCATAGGCCGCTTCCTTGGCCCCTCATCCACCGTACCGAAAGCTCACCATTTTAATCGCACCGAGGCTGGTCAAGACCTCGACCGACCTTGCTACGCGAGACGTCCTCCATTGACTCTCCGTCAGCAGTTGCAACTTTATCAGTTAGGTCTCCACGACCTTAATCACAAGATGGTCAAAATGCTTTCCCAGCATTCTTGACATAAAACAGTCATTTACAAACAGCATTTACAAACAATCACAAAATACAGTTTCTATATTAACTCTCATTTTTCCACATTATCCCTCATCAATCCACATTGCCTATTCCACATTCCAGTTATATGTGTACTCATCCCATCACATCATTTTCCATCTCATCACTTCAGATTTCTTCACATCACATATCATATATTCACATCCATACATATATCCACATCCACATCCATACATCCACATCTACATCCATGCATCTATTTTCACATCCACATCTACATGCACATTCATGCATCCTCATCCATATATCCACATCTACATGCTCATTCACATCCATACATCCACATCTATATGCTTACATTCACATCTACATGCATACATCCACATCCCATCCATGCATCTACATCGACATCCTCATTTACATCCATACATCCACATTCACACTCACATCTACATGCATACATCCATACATACACATCCACATTTACATCCATATTTTCACCCTATCACAATCCATATACATCTTTTCCCATCACATACACTTCTTACCTCATCCCATACACATCCTATCACTTCTTAACTCATCTTATCACATCCTAACTCATCTCTTATGCATACCTCTATGCATGAAATTCAATTATGCTAAAAGTAACTCTTTTATAATAAAATATTCATCTCTTATGCATACCTCTATGCATGAATTTCAATTATGCTAAAAGTAACTCTTTTATAATAAAATATTCATCTCTTATGCATACCTCTATGCATGAAAATCAATTATGCTAAAAGTAACTCTTTTATAATAAAATATTCATCTCTTATGCATACCTCTGTGCATGAATTTCAATTATGCTAAAAGTAACTCTTTTATAATAAAATATTCATCTCTTATGCATACCTCTATACATGAATTTCAATTATGCTAAAAGTAACTCTTTTATAATAAAATATTCATCTCCTATGCATACCTCTATGCATGAATTTCAATTATGCTAAAAGTAACTCTTTTATAATAAAATATTCATCTCCTATGCATACCTCTATGAATGAAAATCAATTATGCTAAAAGTAACTCTTTTATAATAAAACATTCATCTTTTATGCATACCTCTATGCATAAAATTCAATTATGTTAAAAGTAACACTTTTATAATAATATATTTATCTTTTATGCATAATATAAAAATTTATTTTTTCCATGATTACTATGAAATTCTTTCAATTAATCTAGGATGATAATTCCTACAATATGGTAGGAAATCCTCTTTTCATGCTTTGAAATGAAATTATTTTATGTGTAAATTTTTATAAAATTTTGCCATAGCTCCGCTACTATAACTAATAAATCTCAATTATTTTAAAAGATAGGTTATCTTTAAGGAAATGATTAGAATGATCCCTAATTGGATCATTAACCCTTAATGGATTAAATCAAAATTATCATAAATTAAAAGCATAGATAAAAAAAAACTATTAATTTATTCTCAAGCATAGATTAATCTTGGATTAAGAAAAAGCTTTATGAAAAGCTTCATTTGGATTGAGAATGGGTCATGAGTATGACCATTTGTTAAGTGAGAGAGATAAAAAACCATTAGAATTAAACATAAATGAAAATTTATGTAATTCTTTACTATCATTAATTAATTAACTTCAATAGCATTTCAAAAACCATACCAATTAAGCTTCTCAAGCTTGAGAGGGGTTGAGAAGAGAGAAACATTGAGAAATTATAGAAAAGATCAAAATTCACCATACTTACCTTACAATTTGCTTGATTCTTTGTTCACGGTAGAGGCCCCCAACCAATCAATTGGTTTAGTATGTTGATGGAGCCACCAATGGGGATTTAAGAAAGAGAGAAGTGTCAAAAACTAGTGAATTATTAAAGAATTCACAGTTCTTGGCTTAGGTGGAGTAGAGTAACAATGCATAAGACACTATATTTTTTTCAACAAGGGAAGGCTTCTATTTATAGAAAAAATTTATTTCCTAACCAAACAAACTGATTCTAGAATTTTCCAAGTCAGTTTGGTTGAATTTGGACTAGATTTGGACCTAGTTTGGTTAACTTTTGATTCGATTTGGTTTCATTTTGATTTGGTTTGGTTCAAGAGAGATGAGAGATAAAAATATCACATTATTTTTGAGTTTAAAACTCATTCAAGCATGTGAAATATGCACCTCCTTTAAAGAACTCCCCTTCCTTACATATGTGTCAAAATTTTATTGCTCATAGTTTTTTTACTAATAAACCTTGTACATTTTCAACTCTTCATCTTATGTGAAATATGCACCTTCTTTAAAGAACTCCCCTTCCTTACATATGTGTCAAAATTTTATTGCTCATAGTTTTTTACTAATAAACCTTGTACATTTTCAACTCTTCATCTTATGTGAAATATGCACCTTCTTTAAAGAACTCCCCTTCCTTACATATGTGTCAAAATTTTATTGCTCATAGTTTTTTACTAATAAACCTTGTACATTTTCAACTCTTCATCTTATGTGAAATATGCACCTTCTTTAAAGAACTCCCCTTCCTTACATATGTGTCAAAATTTTATTGCTCATAGTTTTTTACTAATAAACCTTGTACATTTTCAACTCTTCATCTTATGTGAGCATTTACTCATTTTTGGGTATCTTCTTTTACAAATTGGATTTATCTCCTCCCTACACATGGATTGATGCTATTGGCCCATAGGAACCTTAATTGGACCATAATCCAATTTTTTTTGAAAATCTAGACCCTTAGACTAAGGTTCTTTATACCTATTTCCAATTAATTCCGATTGCACATTGGAAAATTCTTTCTGAATTTCTGTTTGAGGGGGATTCATTTTAATAAGGTGAGATAGTTTTCTATCCAAAAATATTTAAAATCTGAATATTCTCTCTCTAGAATATTTTCTCTCTCTAGGTTAAAACAGCCACAAACAAGATTTCTTATATTTTTAGAAAATGAATTGATTACAGGGGAATATGCTAGACATCAAAAAGGGGGTTGGGGGAGGAATCTTACAGAGAAAGGATAGAGAGAGTGAGCAAAGAGAAAGAGAGAGATAGATTGGGAGGTTGGATAGAGAGATAGAGAGAGAGGAGGCTATAGAGAGTGAACGAAGAGATGGATAGAGAGAGAGAGAGAGAGAGAGAGAGAGAGAGAGAGAGAGAGAGAGAGAGAGAGAGAGAGAGGATAGAGAGAGAGAAAGACAGAGGGAGGATAGAAAGAGTGAGCAAAGAGAAGGAGAGAGAGAGAGAGAGAGAGAGAGAGAGAGAGAGGATATAGAGAGTGAGCAAAGAGAAGGACAGAAAGAGAGAGAGGAGGCTATAGAGAGTGAGCCGAGAGAGAGAGAGAGAGAGAGAGAGAGAGAGAGAGAGAGAGAGAGAGAGAGAGAGAGGAGGATATAGAGAGTGAGTGAAGAGATGGATAGAGAAAAAGAGATGGATAGAGAAAAAGAGAGGCCAATATATGGCCTTATCGGATAAGAATTCTATAAAGGCAAGGATACCGTTGCTTTTGACCCTTGATGTCTATACCATGATGGAAGAGATAATTTGAAGAAGAGGCTATCTCTCAATGGGTTCATTACTATGATCTCTAACAAGAGTAGCCCACAAGATATCAACTACTTATACCATGACGGAAGAGATTTGAAGAAGATGCTATCTTTAAATGGGCTCAACTCCAAAGGAGATATGTGTGCTTGAAGTGAGCTTAACTCTAGGAGGTAAAACATATAACTGGTGATGAGCTTGGAGTCTGGAACTTGGCCTACTACGTAGGCAAAATTTAAAACTGCATTCATGAAATAATTTCTTCCTAAGAATGAGATGGATGGTAATTGGGAAGTGTGGGACAATTGTAAGGTGAGAAATCTCACATTGACCTGGTATATGTCCAATTAGAGAAATCATTCTCAAGTTGAAAGGAATGGACGACTTTCAAAAGATTCCTAGATTTATTCGCAAAATGAGCTGAAAACTTTAGAAGAAGAAATTAAGTTTGCTCAGATTTTTGACGACACTATCGAAAAGAAAAAGCGTGCACATAATACACAACGAACACCTAGTGTGTCAGAGGGTTCCAAGCATCAAGGTCAAAATAAGAGGAAGGGACCTAACCATACAACCAATATAAGAAGTCTAAAGGACCACAAAAATTTCTAAAGCATGAGGATTTTGAAAGATCTAAAAAAGAAAATTTATGTTTTCATTGCATGGGAAAGGGTCATAGTAAACTAAATGACCTAAACTTAAATAAAAATAATAAAGGTGATCAAAGTAAAGAAAAGTAATTGCACACTATTCAAGTGCTCCCTGTAGAGACTTCTCATAAGTTTAAGGAGATTCAAGTTTATCATGCTAATTCTACTCATGTGTATTGTGTCACGTCATCGATGTGGGTGCCAACATTTGGACCACATAAATTGGTTTGAATGTATGGTCACGTTAAGGGTCACAAGGTACGAGTTATGATTGATGATAGTGTCACACACAATTTCTTGAACTATACTTTAGTCAAGAAATAAAAGTTGTCGGAAAGTTCAAGTAACCATAAGTATGTGGTTTCTTTGATAATAACAGGGTTATGATAAAGATTATGGGATACAATAGTTTGTGATGTCCCATTAGTCATTCAAGGTCATGAGATACATCTAGATTTTCAAGTTATGCATATCACCCACGGTGCGAATCTTATTCTAGGGGCCGTGATGAGTGGTTATATAACATTGGTTCATCTTTTTCTAGAAGTTATTTGCATTATTCTTTTGAGTTTGAAGTAGATGGTAAGAAAGTGCATTTGTAAGGTGAATATGATGTACCCTCCTCACATCTTATATGCTCTATGGAACTCAATCGCCTTGTACAAGCTAATGAAGTAGAAAACATATTTTTGTGTTACATGATTCTTGATGATGTCATTTTCTTTTTTGCATGTGAAAAAACAAGTGGTTTAAGTGAGAACAGTGTTTGCATGATGTCTTTTCAATAAAAGCATGTTAACAAAAAAAACGTTTATGAATCCTTAAAGGAATTGTTACAAAAATTTAAATATGTGTTTCCAAATGAATTACTGTAAGGATTACCTCATGTATGCTATGTTAAGCGTCCAATCGAAGTAATACATGGCTCAAAGTCAGTAAGTAAGCCTCCTTATCAGCTTAGTTTTAAGGAAGCACAAGAAGTAGAACGACAGCAAAAGGAATACCTTAAAAGTGGATTCATTTGACCAAGCTCACAGCGTGGCCAATTGTCCAATGAGAGATAACCCAAAATCAATAACAATTGCTAACCCGTCACCATTAGATAGATAGTGTATAAATAATAGCTATTGATCATTTGATCCATGAGTGCCCTATTAAATTGAAGAATCCAAACGCCCCTATGAATACATCATCTCCAACCTATGAGGTTGGAAATTGTTAGTGTAACATTGTGTCCATCATCTTGTTTGGATGACGAAAATGAAGTTCCATTAAAGATCATGTGATGAGGGCCCAAGAAAAGCAATTGCAAGATCAAGAAACGTTGTTCATGACATCTTTTGTATTAGAACCCCCTAGGAATAAAAAAGGGAAAATAAAAATCAAGAACCGTAGCAAGGTTTCATGTTCATGGCTTATAAGTCAAGACCAAAGTTATTCATGAAAGCATGCCTATGCTCAACCCTTCGTTATGGCTTCCCATTCCTCTCGTCAGCTATGGAGGAAAGCAAGGCTAGTAGCATGAGAAAAAAGGCTAAAGTCTAGCTATGACGATAGTAGCACAGGAGCAAGCAAAGCAGTAGCTACACCTAGTGCAAGAGAGAGGCACCACAAGCATAGACATCGTAGCTAGTAAAGAAGAAGGCAAACACAGTATAGGAAGTCAGGCAATGCAGTCAGAGAAAAGCTTCAAGGTGTGGCTATGGCGAATATCTGCAGCATAGAGTCGACCCAAAAGAAGAGTCGAGAGGAAGGAGAAGAAGACCCTGTGTGTGCGTTCAGGAGATCTGATGACTGCAGAACTGGCTCGGCGCACAGAAGCGCATTCAACACGTAGAGCAGTCGTGCAGACATTTCAAAGAATTTTTTAAAAAAAAGAATTAATTTAACCCTTATTGGCAGTATGGGTACATTCACACAACACCATATCATTTATTTTTAAAAGCATAAGCCTTGTTCACATGCCTTTAAAAGGCATTATATCAGAACACATTCACACAACCAATTTCCAAAGTTTTTTTTGAAGATGTTCACACAATGTTGCCAAATGACCTTACAATAGAACCACTTAGACTAAGGACTTCCCAAAGTCCCAAGGGTGTGAATGAAACCAAAGAGAAGGATCCAAGGAATCTACTAGGATATTTTGAGATTGACGATGATCGATATTTTTACACTCAAAATTACCTTAGAGGAAGAACGAGGAGTAGAAAACCTCAATGGACCAATCCTCAAAGGTAGAATAGAAAAACTTGAGGAAAATTTCCAAAAAGTTTCACAAGCCCATTGATAAAAGATGCATAAGCAAACGAAAGATCTAATGGATAATCTAGGTTACATTGAATTTGAAGATGTTATGGGACCTCCGGTTCAAATCACTATATGAAAGGGGAATGAGGGATAGAAAGCAGTGAGGAATCAATCTTGATGGGGATAGGATGGATGAACTCTTGAAAATGGCCAAGAAAGCAGTAGAAGGACGATACAAATCAAGAACACAATATAAAAAACCCCTTCTAAATAGGAATACCCTAATACAAGAAACTCTAAGAATATCCTGATTCCTAACCAAAGAAAGCAAATCTAGACGTTGAGTGAAGCCCAAGACATGGTGCAATGGATCTAACTAGAAACAGAGGGACTCACAAGACCAATAGTATTATTTCCACAAAATATTTCTACACCGGGACCTCTAGATTCAATCATAGAATTATCACATGAAGGTAGTGTCTCAAGACAGGGAGATCACAAAAAGATTTACTATCAAAAGACCACTTAGGAAAACAACTGGAAAACCAAGAAGCACCAAAAGAGCTTGGAACCCGAGGAAGAAATTGAGCCTTTGGATCTTGAAGACATGGAGAAACTTAGGAAGAAATCTATAAAATGAGTCTTTAGAGCTCAAAGACATGGAAAACCTAAAAGCATTACATGACGACATCTTGATGGAACGAGAGATTCAAGAGAGACAACTTGCGCTCCAGGAATGAATGCTAGGAGAAAGCACCAAAGGGAATGGTTTTGAATGAGTGTGGGTGTTATGACAATCACCAATCAATGAATTATGGTACGATACCCCATCACATTTGGAAAGCATAAATGTGCATCATGTGAACAAGCATTGTTGCAAAAGGCGTGAGCAAGACAAGGAAACTTTCACTACCAGACCCTGACAAGAGGAAAACTAGATGCATCTATAAGCGATAATGGACACATGTCCTAGAACCACATAACAATCTTGTGAAAAATATGAAAATGGCATTATCCCTATTAGAACCATATCCTCTATACTCTCAAAACCCACTTATGTGACAAATATAGAAATGACATTATCCCTATCAGAACCACCTGAACCCAATTCTGTGTGACAAATATGGAAATGGCATTATCCCTATCAAAACCATCTCTTCCATACTCTCAAAACCAAAGGAGGTTGCATTATTAAAAAACTACAGAGTGATGATAGGACAAAAAGGTGAAGAAATGCTCAAGAAATGTTTCCTAAGGAAGACAGAGTCATACCACTCAAAGGCTTTAGAGCAAGCTCGAATCCAAGTTATGCCTTGAGATAGATAGATAAGGATGAAGAGGATGAGGAGCTGTGAGAAGAACACTATGCATTCCTTAAAGGATTCTTCAAAAAGTAGAGAATCTTATCTGAAAAAGCCGATACATATTAGAATAAGGGATCCTCCTAGCCTCAAGTATGAAGAACAGTATTTGAAATATGTTGATGCCTTGAGAGCTACTGGGGAGTTTTGTTCTAATTGGAAGGATCTAATGAAGAAGCTAAGCTTTTACATCTTAAAAATAGACCTTGAAAATGCTATAACCATAGCAGATTGTGATCCCATGGATTCAGTCTCAATCGATTCCCAAAATACTTCCAAGTCTAGATGGAGAAGACGAAATAAAGCTATACATGAGAGGGATGAATCAAAGAATAATTCCAAGAGGTTAGGTTCAAGGATAGTGACCAAGAATAGGACTAGAGGACTAGAGGATAGTGACCAAGAAGAGGACTAGAGACAAGTCCCGTCACATTTCAAGGATAGTGACCAAGAATAGGACCAGAGGACTAGAGGACTAGTGACCAAGAATAGGACTAGAGGACTAGTGACCAAGAATAGGACTAGAGGACTAGAGGACTAGAGGATAGTGACCAAGAAGAGGACTAGAGACAAGTCCCATCACATTTCAAGAACTACAAGATGCCAAAAAGAGAGAGAATAGAAGAACTAGGGGTGTCATATGTGAACCTTAAAATGCCAAACAAATTAACCTAGCTCAACCAAAGGAAGAGACTAAAAAGGTTTAGATCTCTATAGACTTGACCCTTGAGGAAGAGATTGAATTAATAAAGTTCCTGAAGGAATACCTATATGTGTTTGCTTGAAGTTACTTAGATATCAAGGGAATTCCAACAAAAGTATGCCAACACATGATTCTAGTTATGGACGGTGCAAGACGAGTCGAGTAATAGCCATACACTTACTATGAAACCTATTCCAAAACCATTGAAAAAGAAGTCAACAGACTTATTTTGGCAGGATTAGTTGGGTATCACTAGTGGTCATAGTACTCAAGAAGAATGGAAAGATCCGCTTCGTATTATGGGTGACCTTGAAAAAGATAAATGCTGCCACGGTGAGAGAACATTACCCATTTCCATACACTGAACATTGAGAGGGTAGCACAAAAAGTAGCTTATAGCTTCTTAGATAGGTTTTTGGATACAACCAAGTATGCATACACAAAATTGCATTTTTTATAGAGAAGGGGACATTCGTATACATGGTAATGCCATTTAGACTCACAAATGTGCTAACTATGTTCCAACGAGACTAATCCCCATCGCTTATAAGGATTTCTTACACAAATTCTGAGAGGTGTTCATGGATGAACTCTCTGTGAACTCAAAGTTGATAAGAGAGCCTATCCCTCATCTGCAGATCCAACAAGTGTTCAAGATGCTAATACTATAGGTTGTGCTTAAACCCAAAAAAGTGTAAATTCATTTGGTTAGTCATGGTATAATTTTAGGGCATTTGGTGTCCAAAAACTGGGATAATAGCACACAAAGGAAAGATCTGAGTTATTTTAGAACTCAAGAGGCATGAGAGCCAGAAGGCTATCAAAATATTTATGGGATACATGAGGTATCACAAAAGATTTATATTTATGTATGTAAGACCTAGGCCTGTGTATGTCCTTCTAGTATGTTCTGTATGGACTAAGAACGTGAGGAAGCATTCCACAAGCTTCAATCTCAGGTCCACAATTTTGAGAGCACCGAGGTGGGATATTATGTTCCATGTGCACATTAATGTGGAATAGAATATATATTAACTCAACTAAGAGAAAAGAACATGGAATTTCCACTCTTCTATGTTAGTATATAGTCAAACAAACCACAAGAGAATTATATAGCCACTAAGAGAGAAGAATTGTGAATGTGAAGAACTTTTTCCATTATATACTAGAAAACAACTATATATTTTAAGTTTTTCACAAGCCCTACTCTATCTAGTGAACAAACCAGCATCACGGGGCAAATCACAAGGTGACCGTTGCTTCTCCTTGAGTTCAACTTTATCATCCCAGTGAGAAAAGGGTCAACACATGTAAGAGATAACCATTGGTATGCAAGAAAATTGAGTGGAGAACCACCAAAGGGAGTTGAGGATGATCTTTTGGATGCTCCTCTATTCCAAATTGAAAAAGTTAATGCAAAAGTCATTGGAGCATTTCCACTGAATTGGGAACCTTTGGACCTTGCCCCCACGAAGGAGAGAAGAAGATAAAGCATGCAAGGGTCTTGCTAACTTTCACCTCAAGCCACTCTTGGTAGAAGAACACTCTCTTGTGGAGATCTAGGTTCCTCAATATTGCCTTCCTTGTTGTCACCACAAGGAAGCTTTGGAAGAGAAAACCTCTCTTGTGGGAGAGTGAGGGTCCTCAACCATGCCTTCATCATCATCACCACCACCACAAGGAAAACTTCCAAATAGGTGGGGAGAAAATAGGGTGAGAGGTATGGAAAGTTCAACCTCTACCTCAATGCCTTGGTGAGTGAAAGCATGGGGAAGAAGGAGAATGGGAGGGGGGATCTAGTATCATCCTACTATCACTCACACACACAATCCTTATGCATTAAAGAGAAAGAAAGACTCAAACTCAATTGTGAGATTGGAATTATGTGTTTTCTCATTAGTCAAAATATCTTAAATACAAGACTCATATTTATCATGCCCGGTTGCCCAAGTAATTTCATGGGGCTCAAAATCTAGTCTAGGTTATTTTTCTAGTCTAAGTATATGCTACCAGTATTACGCAGGTCGTAAACTTGATTTTGACTATCTTTTGGATTTCCAAAAATATTTACATGAAGCACTTTGTACGATACAAAAAGTATGGCTCAAAAAGTGTTGCTGCATCTATGGAGTAATGTTAGCTATAGTGGTTAACAAACCCCCTCCCTAATCATAGTTCCATAATCCAAATTGGCAGTGAAGTAGAGTGGGAGTCAGTGGTGGTCGAAGCTATTGTAGTTCTATAGAAGTCGAAGTGGGACTTCGGGTACTCTGGGTGGTGTGGATGGGTATTCATTATATTCGCTCATAGTAGCCGGAGTACCCGTTTAAGTATTGGGCCTTTGTTGATGTCCTGTAGATAACCCTTGATTAGGTCGAAGTCTAGGCGATTCGTGATCTTGTTAAGATCTACGTTGGGGTTTTGTTTATGGTGTAGGATCCAAATTACAATGTCAAGTGTGTCAAGTGGATCCTTCCAATTGAAAGGATGGTCGGGGGTGAACATTTGTTCATGCTCCTCGATTGGGGGTGCTGGGATCTCGCCTTCTTCTTCTTCCAATACATACAAGGATTGGATTGCTGCTTGTGGGGGGAGAGGATGGTACTTGATTTGTGAGGTGGAGGCCTTTATGAGTCAATTTAGTACTTCCCTAAGTTGGTAAGGGTTGAAGGTTTTTATGAAGACAAAGGTGGGGATGGTGGTGTTTGAGACATAAGGGGTTTAACCATTCCTAGAGTGGTGGGTGTAAAAGTAGATGTGACCGGAGGGGGAATTGAGGTTGATGGTCTCTCTCGTTTAGCTCAAGGTAGAAGATCCTATAACTAGTGTGTTGAAATATGCTTTGCTCAGGCCACTGCCTTCTGCGCCTACAAGGTTCTCCTTTGTTGTTTTGTCCTAGTGGCAACTGCCTGATACATCATTGTCATCTTTATCCTCGTCGAGAGCATCGTCTCAATGATATCCTTAGCTTATTACTTCTTGGAGAGTGTTGGCTTCATCGATTTGTAGAACTCATGTGCCTCTCGTTATTGATTTTTGCAGAGAAATCCTAGGGTAGGCCACATGGATTGTGTGTCAAATAGGTGTTGTTGGCGATCCTTCATTAATATAAGTTTCTTCCATATTCTATGGTAGCATACCAGGGTTCCATGTGCTTAGCTTGTTGTTTAGTATTTGATAAGCCTTTATTTCTTGCTCTTCTTACTCTTTGGAGAAATAAAAGAGTTTTCTAGATTCTTCCAGACCTAAGGGTTCATATGTCCGAAGTCTCACAAATATTAAACTTTTTTGCCATTGGTGGAAAAAGTCTACATGAGAGTCTATGACGTTAACATATCAAAGCCAATGATATTTGTTCCCTCCTTGGAAGAGATATAAATATTCTCTTTTAAGTGTTTTGGGCCCCAAGATGCCACCTCCTAGATATGTGTATATTGCCTTTAAATTCAAGTGTACATTCCTCGTCATATGGACCAAAGACTTTTCCTTGCATGTTCTAGTTGGGAGGATGTCCATGGTTTCAATTATGTGCATCCAATTATCAAAGTCTTATTGCTTTGGAAGCCAAGCAAACTTTGACCTCTCACACTCCTAATCCAATGTTTATGGCATGTTTTTGTGGGGATTGAGTCTTTGAAAAAAGGTCCACCACTTATGGGATGAGTTTTCCATGTACTTAGGTTAACCTTGAGGCATTTATTCTTTTTTCATATATAGATATGGTTTCTGTCCCAGTCATAAACCATTCTGGCCTCTCTTATAAAGGCTCTACCTAGGATGAAGTCATAAGATCTGGGCTGTTAAGAAAAGTTCATTATCTCAAAAGTGTGGCAAAATCTTAGGCCAAAGGTCTTGATTCTTAGATTGTGCAAAAGCCCCATGGGTTTTATTGTGGCTAGCAGTGTCAAGTGAAGGTTTCCCGCACTTCTCCTAGCACTATTTGGTAATAATGGTAACTCCAGTCCCTCCATGTAGGAAGGGTGTGGGTTGCATGTTCTTATATTTTACTAAAAGGATGACGTACATGTCATCACACTTGAAGGAGTGGTCTAAATTATTCTTGAGGCATAACTCTTGAAGTAGTGGCCTAAATTAATTAATCACCAAAGTACTTTTAGAGAATCTTAGTGAACTACCTCTTCCCTAATGGATTTGTGATCATCAAAAAACTCGTATGAGGAGTCTTGAGGTATTTTTTTTCCATGCGCGTTCTTAGTCTTCTTTCCATCCAATTATTTAGGTCCTTCCATAGGCTTGGGCTTCCTTACAGCAAAGAGCAAAAATAAATCTGGACTTGGTAGAAGAGGAAGGATCTGAGTCTTGCTATGTCTTGTGGGATGTGTCCATGACCTATCAAGATTGGTAATGGTATATGGAATGTGTACATGCCCTTCTGAGTGTGAAACTCTTTTATCATCTCCAAGGAGTTTGGAGGCAATGGCTTCAAAGCTTTTGTCCACTTTGCCTAAGCCCTATTTTGAGTCTCCTCGTGTTATGGAATGGATTGGTTCTTTCCCTGGTCTTCTGTTGAGCATATTGAGAGTGCTAAGGTACATACGTTTTCTAGCTTTTAGATCTACTAATTGATAGATATTGTTGTAGTCTTAATCTTTTTATTTAAATCCATAAAAGGGTTTAAAACTGTTCGGAACAATTCAATCCATAATAGGGTTTACAACTATCTACTACGATTATGCTCTATTTGTGGTTCTTTGTCCCTTGGTCATTATGGTTTATGGTGTAATTGTTGTTAAAACTAAATATGTGCATGCTCAATGTTTACATATATGCTATATACTTTTGTTTTGTCGCATTATAAATCATACAATGCAATGTGGTCTTAGGGAAGGCACTTTCGCATATCGAGCATGAGGATTCTAAAAGGAGCACACATGATATGGTTGTGTATGGTAAATTTTGAGCAAGATACTCAAGGTAGTAGACATGATACCACTATTGTGGTAGAAAATCTTGATTATTGTGAAACTATTGTGGCAAAAAAGCTTGATTATTGTGGAACTATTGTGGTGGCAAACAAGCTTGTTGTGGAACTATTGTGAAGATATCTATGATGTTGGGTTTAGAACCTTCAACTTGTTTATTTTGTGATGTCAAATGGTTCAAGGTGGTATGTTTCGGAGCTCAAGCAATTGTCAAGGATCATCCAATTGTTTTTTTTTTGCAATTGACTCCAAAAAAACTTTGGAATAATCAAGAGACACCTTTGTACTACCTTAACATTGTGAACATGTGAGATTTTAAATTAAATACATGCTCAACTATTTACTAGGTTGTGTTTCATCATGATGCAAAGGGTTAAAAATGGTGGTATGTTATACAAGTTTCCCCTCGATGAAAAGGTATCTTTCAAGATTAAGGTGTTGAGGAGACATTGGATGAGGTACAAGTAGATCGTGATGGATCAAAATGTGCAAGATAACGAAGAAAACAACTTGGAGCATGAGGAGACTTACACTAGTAATGAAGAGTGTGAGACGACTTTCATTCTGATAAATGAATGAAATGAGCGCCCATTAAAACTAGTGATGTGATGATGATAGTAGTGATAGCAAAATACAACTTTTCATTGATGTACTGAATCTAGAAATGGACCGAGAAATCCGCATGGATTTGTTACAACATGGGATAGATTATAACTATATCTCACCATATAAGATGTTTTGATTCGAATATAATGGATCTAGCACTCGTGTTTTTTTATATGTTACACTCGTGACAAAACATAAAACATGTTAATATCAAAAGATCTCTATATTGCAAAGGGAGAAGAGTATATAAATGGGAACTTACCAAAGAAGGTTTGTAACATATAACTTCATCCATAAGTGGTTTGTAAGTTCAATAGTTCCAAGTTTGTTGGGAGTATTGACATCCCCCATACAATGGTGTATTGCTTCTTGTCTCACAAGACTTCATCTTATAGTGATATTTTAGGTGGTTCTTTGCCTTCTTCAACCTAAATTTGCACTCATGAAACATAAATTTTATGTGTCATTTGCACTCATGACACAAACTTCTTTTTTCCATATGACAACTTATTTCACCAATTTTATACATAATGAAGAATTTAAAAACAAAGGAAATAAGCTCGGATAAGGTGCTGCGTCGCGTATTCCGTGCATGCCAAAAACGTGTAAGAAATCCATACGATCCACACATAGAAACAGCCGTGAACTGGAGTTTGCATAGGGGCTTGGCATCGACCGTGGGGCCACGCCAGTCATCACTGCTTACCGTCCATGTATATAAATTCCGGTGTCGTCGCATAGAATTGGGTTCATCACATCAATATTCTCTAGAGCATTATATTGCTGAGAAATAATATGAGGTGCTCAAGTACTGTGCTGTGTGCTTTGCTTGTGTTGTTTGTAGCGTCTCCTGGTACCAGGGCGCGCAAGCATGAGCAGAAATTTGACGATCCTAGTGAGATTAGAAGAGATGACGGGCAGAGATATTGTGAGCAACCCTATAGGAAGTTTGATTTAAAGCTTGGGAAGGCTTGGGAGGTTTTGAGGTCGGAAGGTGGGGTGATGAGGGCGTGGTGCGAGGACATCGAAGCGTTTCCGAACAAGCGAGTGGGCGTCGCCGAGATAGAGTTGGAAGAGGACGGCCTGCTGGTGCCTCAATACAGTGATGCGGACAAGATCGCATACGTGCTGAAAGGTATATAAGATAAATTATCAGCTTTAACCTTCCTTACATAGCATAAATCGTGTTAACGACATGATCTATGCAGGCTGTGGACGAATGGGCGCCGTGATCCCTGTGGAAGGCGAGTTCCGGCGGATGTTTGTGAGGCGGGTGAAGAAGGGTGACGTGATTGCCATTCCAAGGGGCACCGTGTACTGGTGGTATAACGACGGAAACGAGCGGCACAACGTGCTGTGTGGCGGCGACAGCTCCTCCGGTACAAATCCCGGCCGCTTCCAGGTATGTACTTTGTTCATATTGATGGCCATTGTGTTTGGTGTGTGTACTAAGCTACTAAAGTTCCTGACGAGTGCGTGCGTGCGTGCGTGTGTGTGTGTGTGATTGGTCACAGGCATTCGGCCTCGCCGGAGGCAAACAACGGCGGGAAGGACGATTCGGTTCCTTGCTGCACGGTTTTAGCCGCGATGCCTTGGCCGACGCATGGAATGTGGATGAGAGGACCGTGGACAAGCTGCTGGAGGGCCAGAGAGAAGGTGGAATTGTGAAAGCTCGGCACCAGATCAGGTTTCCCGAGGATGAATATGAGGAAGAGGAGCAGTACAACCACCGTGGTATCTATTATGACGCCGCTGAGCCCAGCTTCTACTTTGAGGAGCTCAAGTACAGCTTGGGCGAGCAGCACCACCCCGACTTCTTCGTGAAGAACGGGGGCTGGCTTAAGCTCGCCGGCAGTCAGAAGCTGCCCGCTCTACAGCAAGTGGGGTTGAGCGCCATGAAAGTGTCCTTGGAAGATGTAAGTATTATGATCGCTTTACGATAACCTTGGAAGATGTATGATCGCTTTACGTTGTTTTGGGCTATTAATTGAATTCATGGGCTTTACTGCCATGCAGAACGCCATCTACGCCCCATCGTTCGCGCGCAATGCCCACCAGATCCTGTATATTACCAGGGGCAGCGGAAGGATCGAGGTGGCAAGCGGGGACGGGCAAGAGGTGTTTGAAGGGGAGGTGCGAGAGGGCAACGTGCTGGTCATCCCCCAGTTCTTTCCGTCCATCAAGACCGCTGGCAACGACGGCCTCGAGTTTATCACTCTTCTCACCAGCGACAGGCCCTCCTTGTCCTTCCTAGCGGGCGCTAACTCGGCGTATGCGGGCATCCCCAAGCAGGTGGTGGCCACCGCCTTCAACGTGGACGTGGACACCATCGCCGAGGTGTCACGCAGCCGCTACAACGAGGAGGTCATCTTCCCTCCCTCCAGAGAACGTCGCCCACGAAATTGGGCAATCATGTAGACGAAGATTGTTATAATTATAAATAAAAGAATTGCTGGGTTTCGCAAGATTACATTCGTGTTCCAAAATGTCCTCTGTTTTTTCAAGGCATTTTCATTGAGGTACATTGTTTACAGTCGGGCATTCATTACGGACCTCTCTAACTCCTTCCAACTATATTCCCCAATGCTCGTCGAAGATCCGCCACCTTTGAGGTGAAGCCCCTCATGCAGAAGATCCGTCACCCACAACTTGTTGAAGGCCGCTTCCAAGCACTTAAAGTCGCAGAATGCAATTCCCGCATCAGCCGTGAGAATTATTTTGCGCACTAGCCATGACCTAAATGCCTCTACCGAACTTGGATCGCGTATGTTTTCTCTTCAAAAAAACACAGATCGCTAGAACCTCCGGTCTTACGGTTTGAGAACTCCGAGACACTTTTTTGTAGATGTGTATATATATATATATATATTCACCTACTCGCTCCATTCACCTACTATCGTGCATGATAATATGCTCAGTCGCAATACAACCGTAACGGAATAGCTCGTGGTAGTAATATGCTCACATAATCAATACAACCCTATTATCAATACAAGCCTGCCTAACGGAATAGCTATAGCTCTCTCGTGTGAATAAAAAGCTCCAAGAAATGAAGGTTTATGCTTAATCTTGTCCTCGGCTGCCCCTTCCTCAGTCACACACCAACTCTGGGCTGGGCATTCCAGATTCCTTCTTTCTTTCCTCAACAACAATCCCCCTTCTTCATCACCTCGACCTCTTCATTGCCTCTTCATGTGGCCATGCAAGGCTCTCCTGATTTCTCTTAAATCCTTTTCCACGGGTGCTCTCTCCACCTCTTCATTGCCTCTTCATGTGGCTTTAACCTCACCATGCAAGGCTCTCCCGATTTCTCTTAAATCCTTTTCCACGGGTGCTCTCTCCACATCAACATCGCCTCCTGGATTTGCAAAATTTCCCGGGTGGGATGATGATTGCATCCCCGGCATATCTTCGTCATTAACATCTACATTCTCTACTCCCAGAGCTTCTTCCGGTCTACGAGCATATGCCTCTTCTTATCACCCGGCACCAAGCCCCTTCCTTCAATGTTGGTCGGCGACATCCCCGCACCTCTCTCGCCCATGTGAGCCTCATCCTTGAATTTCCCTTTTCATCCTCTTCACCTCGAGCAAAGCCTCCAATGAGCCTCCAATTCCCCGATTTTGTAAGGCCATCCTTTGCTGACGCCAATCCGGGGTGGACTTCCAAGATTGTGGACAACAATCATGTTGTCCTTTCTATGGGCAACTTCACGCTCCTGCTCATGGTGGCCTACCCTCCACTCCCACATTCGATCTCTCTTCCTTGAGGGGGAGATTTGTTCATGAACAAGTTTGAGATATCAATGTCTCAGATTCTTGGCAACTTTTGTCACTTACTCGCCAATCGTCACGAAGTAGATTCAAAATGAAGGGCGAGCTAGAGGATCTTTGTAACACTACAACAGAATGAGGGTTTAGCAACAAAAATAGCAACGTTTTTATACCTAGACGGGTACAGAGATGTCGGGTCCATTTTGTTGCTGAACATGCTGATATTTTCCCTACAACAGGTTTGCTGCTTAGTAGTGAAAATAGCAACACTTTTTCGTTGCTCCACAGCGTAATGTCACTGCTGGGCAATGATATTTTGTTATTGAGCAGCGAAAGTACTGTAGAGTAAAAAAAAGCTGGGGGTAGATTAGGGAGTCTGCACAAGATTCCCCAGTCTACCTCAACTCTTTTTTTCTAATGTAGACATAGTAAAACTAACATAACTTAATGTCCATTTCAGAATCATGGACCATTGTAATGTAAATAAAACTTGACAAAAAAAAAGAACAATTAAAATTCATGGTTTTATAAATATCGAAATTCAATCATAATACTTGGCAGAGTTACATAAGTTATGATTCCAAACAGCTCATATACAAAGTAAAGTGCTCTTTTATTCTAATGTAGACGTAGTAAAACTAACACAACTTCATGTCCATTTCAAAATCATGGCCAAGCATGTCCTCCAGTAAGAACAATATATCCTCCCTCGTGCACCCTTTTAAATACAACTTCCAAACTGAGTTGGAATGCAAAATCATATTCATTTTGCATAGAGAGGCAGTCCATTGCTTCAAGCTATAGATATACAAACAAATGAATATTTTAGAAAGTTCTTATTTAAGATAACCTTCTTTAATTAAAAGATAAGATACAATTTGGAGCTAAAATATACTTACAAATATTGTTAGGATATCAACTCCTCCTTCACGTGTAACATCGCCCCGCAAGTTATTTGTTATCTATCCAAGAAAAAAATAACTACTTAAAACTCTTATGCATATGGCCTTATGCATATAGCCTTATGTATATGGCTGATGCATAAGGCTACAACATTATGCTCTTTTTTTCTAATGTAGATATAGTAAAACTAACACAACATCGTGTCCATTTCAAAATCATGGACAAGTGTTATGTAAACTTAGCAAATACAAAAAAGAGAACAATTGCAATTCATGGTTTTAGAAATGTCGAAATTCAACTACAATACTTGCCAGAGTTTCATAAGTTATGATTCCAAAAAGCTCATATACAAAATAAAGCGTAATGAAAAACAGTGGAGCTAGGAGCTGCATTCAGGAGGTTTACATCTCATGCATTGAGATTATTATTGTTCCTTACAGCTCTACCCCCTTTGCTTCTCACATTTTCAATCTGGACCCTTAGGCTAAGGCCTTTAATACACATTTTTAATTGATTCCTAATGCACATTAGAGAATTTATTTTGAATTTTTGTTTTAGGGAATTATATTTTAGACATTAGAAGAATTTTTATATCCAAAAATATCTCAATATTGAATGACCTCTCTCTAGAATTTTTCTTCTCTCTAGGCAAAAACAAGGAAAAATAATATTTTCTTGCATTCAGAAATAGGGAATGATTACAAGGGATTGAGGTAAAATCTTTTTCATTATTCAGGTTGAGGAGAAATCTTACATTTACTCCTAGAGCTTCTTCCCGTCTATGAGCGTATGCCTCTTCATGATCACCCGGCACCAAGCCCCTTCGTTCAATGTTGGGAGGCGACATCCCCACGCCTCTCTCGCCCGTGTGAGCCTCATCCTTGAATTCCCCTTTTCATCCTTTTCACCTCGAGCAACGCCTCAAATTCCCTGATTTTTTAAGGCAATCCCTTGCTGACACCAATCCGGTGGACTTCCTCGGTTGTAGACAACAATCATGTTGTTGTCCTTTCGATGAGCACCTTCACGCTCCTGCTCTTGGTGGCCTACCTTCTACTCTCACATTCGATCTCTCTTCCTTGAGGGGGAGATTTGTTCATGAAAAAGTCTGAGATATCAATGTCTCCGATGCTTGGCAACTTTTGACACTTACTCGCCAATCGTCATGATGCAGATTCAAAATGAAGGGCAAGCTAAAGGCTCTTCATAACACTACAACAAAATGAGAGTTTAGGAATAAAAATAGCAGTGCTTTTATAACTAGACGGGTACGGAGACGTTGGGCCCATATCGCTGCTAAACAGGCTGATATTTTTACTGTAAAATGGATTTGCTACTGAGGAGCGAAAATAGCAGTGTCTTTTCGCTGCTCTGCAGCGTAATGTCACTGTTGCTGGGCAATAATATTTCGTTGTTGAGCAATGGAAGTAATGCAGAGTAAGAAAAAGTTGGGACATACTGGGGAGTCTACACAGGACTCCCTAGTCTGCCCCAGCTCTTTTTTTCTAATGTAGACCTAATAAACTAACACAACTTTATGTCAATTTCAAAATCATGGATAAGTTTAATGTAGATAAAACTTGGCAAATATAAAAAAAAGGACAATTGCAATTCATGGTTTTACGAATGTCGAAAGTCAATTACAATACTTGGCAGAGTTACATAAGTTACGATTCCAAAAAGCTCATATACAAAATAAAGTGTAATGAAAAACTATGGAGCTAGGGACTACATTGAGGGGGTCTACATCTCATGCATTGTGATTATTATTGTTCCTTTGCAGCTCCACCCCCTTTGCTTCTCACATTTCAATTGCTTCTTGCTTAGACATTTATACCACCATTTCTAGTTACGTGATCCTAAAACACAATAAAACTATCACAAGTGAAAAACAGTTTTGCAAAAACAAAGAGGTTTAAGGTTTCGGAATGTACTTACTTGCCATGCTTGCTACGAACATGCATAGGAACCTACCGGCATGCATAGGTAGCTATCGGCATGCCTTGAAAGCTACCGCATGCATAGGTTGCTACCGACATGCATAGGTTGCTATCGGCTTACATAGATAGCTACTAGCATGCCTAGGTTGCTATCGGCTTGCATAGATAGCTACTCGCATACATTGGTAGCTACTAGCATGCCTAGGTTGCTACCGGCATGCATACGAAGCTATGTGAATGGCTAGTGTAGACCATGTTTTTTGTTACATTGGGCCTAGCATTTTGTTGAGCTCACGATGGTGGCGATGCACTGAAGAAGCACTTGGCCGAGGTCGTGGGCACGTTGAAATCGTCTCGCGAAGGGCAGGCGCTTTCGGTTACAATTCCATGTTTTAATCAATGGCAAGCCTCAACTTCAACAAATTCTTTGGCAGCCTCTTACCATCAATGTCAAGCTGCCCTCTATGAGATCCCTCTTACTTTTATAGCCTTGTCACCCGCAATCTCGTCCTTGGTTGTCCCTTCCTTAGTCACACCAACTCTGCGCATTCTGGACTCCTTTCTTTCCTCAACAACAATCCCCGTCTTCATCACCTTGACATCTTCATTGCCTCTTCATGTGGCTTTAACCTCACCATGCAAGGCTCTCCCAATTTCTCTTAAATCGTTTTCCATGTGTGCTCTCTCCGCATCAACATCGCCTCCTAGAGTTGTAAAATTTCTCGGGTGGGATGATGATTGTGTCCCCGGCATATCTTCATCCCTCATTAACTTCTACATTCACTACTCCTAGAGCATCTTCTCGTCGTCGAAGGGCGTATGTCTCTTCATGATCACTCGACACCAAGTCCCCTCCTTCAATATTGGTCGGTGACATCCCCACACCTCTCTCGCCCGTGTGAGCCTCATCCTTTAATTCCCCTTTTCATCCTCTTCACCTCAAGCAAAGCCTCCAATTCCCTGATTTTTTAAGGCAATCCCTTGTGACGCCAATCCGATGGACTTCCTCGGGTTGTGGACAACAACCATGTTGTTATCCTTTCTATGGGAACCTTTGCGCTCTTGCTCATAGTGGCCTACCCTCTACTCCCACATTCAATCTCTCTTCCTTGAGGGGGAGATTTGTTAGAGATATGAATGTCTCTAAAGCTTGGTAACTTCTGATACCTACTCGCCGATTGCCACACGACGTAAATTCAAAATGAAGGGCAAGCTAAAGGCTCTTCGTAACACTACAATAAAATGAGGGTTTAGTATAATGAAAATAATAGTGCTTTTATAAGTAGACAGGTATGGAGATGTCGGGCCCATTTCGCTGATAAACACGTTGATATTTTTGCTGCAATGGGTTTGCTACTCTCAGCAGGTGAAATTGCAGTGCTTATTCGCTGCTCCGCAGCATAATGTCAATGCTGGGCAATGATATTTTGCTGTTAAGTAGCGAAATATCAGTGTTGTTTTTTATGTTGAACAGTGAGTGTACTGCATAGTAAAATAAAGCTGTGGCAAACTGGGGAATTTACACAGGACTCCACAGTCTGTCTGAGTTCTTTTTTTTAAATGTAGACATAGTAAAACTAACACAACTTCATGTCCATTTCAAAACCATGGACAAGTGTAATGTAATTAAAGCTTGACAAATACAAAAAAAAATGACAATTGCAGGTCATGGTTTTACGAATGTCGAAATTCAATTACAATACATGGCAGAGCATAAGTTATGATTCCCAAAAGCTCATATACAAAATAAAGCATAATGAAAAACTATGGAGCTCGGGGCTACATTGAGGGTCTACATCTCATGCATTGTGATTATTATTGTTCCTTCTTGCAGCTCCACCCCCTTCGCTTCTCACATTTCCATTGCTTCTTGCTTGGACATTTGCACCACTGTTTCTAGTTACATGATCCTAAAACATAATAAAACTATGGCAAGTGAAAAACAATTTTACAAAAACAAAGAGGTTTAGGGTTTAAGAATGTACTTACTTGCCGTGCTTTCCAAGCATGGCCTCCAATAATAACAATATATCCTTCGTCTTGCACCCTTTCAAATAGCTTTCAAATGCCGTTGTAATGCAAAATCATATTCATCTTGCGTAGGGGGGTAGTCCACTGCTTCAAGCTATAGACATACAAACAAATGAACATTTAGAAAGTTGTTATTTAAGACAACCCTCTTTAATTAAAAGATAAGATATAATTTGAGGCTAATATATACTTACAAATATTAATGGGATATCAACTCCTCGTTCACGTGTAACATCGCGCCGCAAGTTATTTGCCATCTTTCCAATACTTAAAACTCCTATGCATATGGCCTTATGCATATAGCTTTATGCATATGGCCTTATGCATATAGCTTTATGCATATGGCTAATGTATAAGGCTAATGCATATGGCTAATGCATAAGGTACTGGCATGCATAGGCATCTATCGGTATGCATTGGTAGCTACCGGCATGCATAGGTATCTACACGCATGCCTTGGAAGCTACACGCATGCATAGGTTGCTACCGGCGTGCATAGGTTGGTACCGGCATGTAAAGGAAGCTACCGGCATGCATTGGTTGCTATCGCGATACATAGCTAGCTACCAGCATGCATTAGAAGACACCGACATGCCTAGGTTGCTATCGGCATGCCTAGGTTGCTACCGGCATGCCTAGATAGCTACCAGCGTACATAGGAAGCTACCAACATGCATTGGTAGCTACCGGCATGCATTGGAAGCTACTGGATGCCTAGGTCTCCCAACATGTCGGTAGAAGCTACATGCATGCCTAGGGAGCTACCGGGATGCATAGGAAGCTACCGGCATGCATTGGTAGCTATTGGCATGCGTTGGAAGCTACCGGCATGCATGGAGGATGGAGCATGGAAGAAATAACAAACCCTAATCTTAAAACCCTAAACTTACAAACCTCGATTACAAACCCTATAACATGTAAAAGCATAAGAGAAGAAACATAGAAGAAAAAGATCTCTTACCTTGCGAGGCTTGTATGTGTTAAAACCTACCAAATCAAACCAAAATAAGAAAAAAAAGTATTAATAACAAACCCTAATCTTAAAATCCCAAAAACTTTCAAACCCTAAAAACATGTAAAATCATGAAAGAAGAAATATACAAGAAAGAGATCTCTTGTGAGACTTGTATGTATTGAAAATCTACAAAATTAAACCAAGTCTGGAAAAAAAAAGTATTAAGAAAAATCAAGATCTCTTATCATATGAAGCTTTAATGGAGAGTTCTTAATTAGAGAAAAGGGAAAATACTTGTAAAATGGTTAAGCTTCAATTAAGAAGAGAAAAAGAAGAAAAGAAAAACTTAAAAGAGAGGAAAGAGAAAGGAAATACTCATAAGAAAGCTTTCCTGGAAAGCTTGTTTGCATAGGAGATAAATGAAAAGAGTACACATACCTTGCTTGAGCTTGAGAAGGATAGGGTAGGAGAGGTAAAGGTGATAGATAATGCATAAACCTGTAAAAAAACTCAGAGTACAAGTTTATTGTATTCAAAAGATAAAACTACGTGGCGGCGGTAAAAGAAGCGAGCGATATTTTGCTGCTGCAGTGAAAATGAAATTTCATTGCTCTCAGCAATGAAAAAATGCTATAGAGCAACGTTAAAATGCTACTCAACATCGTGAAAACCACCGATATTTTCCTTTCGAAAATGCTACTAAAAATTGTTGCTATGCTTCCGATGTGCTGTAGTGTAACCTCAAAGAGAAAACTTGGCTCCGGGATAATTTCAACATGATATAATTTGTAGTTTTGCATTGTCTTTTATGCACATTACTACATCATACTCTTTGTACTAGTAAAAAGCATTTCTCTTAAGTACGAGTGTTGAAATAAATATTAAGCCAAAAAGGCTTTTATGTATGTAGTGGCCACGTGGGCATTGTAACCAACTATACCTCTATATTAGAGAGGTCATTATGTGAGCGTTATCAAAAACGTTATCTCTAGCATAGCATTCTTGCTGCATGTAGTTTTCTACACCATTTATCACCATCATATTTATCACACTTCTTATTTCTAGCCCATACACAAAAGATCACAGCATGGAGTATGGCCTTGTAATGTTGGAGCCCATAGTTGATGCTGTGATCACGCCTCATGATCACATCATCAAGCAAGGAGCCATGATATTAGCATTGCACAAGGGAACAACTAGATTATATGAGAGCATTCAGAAAGTAGCCCATGATATTAGCACTGCATCACGAGTCAGTTCAGTCTTGAAGGTTATGGGACAGAGATTTTCACATGGCTCCTCACTCTTTGGAGCCTCACATCTTCTCTTGTCTTCAGTCTTCTTGTCGTGGTAGCTTCTCTCCACGCGTCCGTCTCTTGTCTTTCAGTCTTCTTGGGGCAGCTTCTCTTCTCGTGTCCATGTCTTCCTTTAGATCTTCTTGGTGTGGATCTTCTTCTTGGAAGGAGATGTTCTTCTTCTTTCATGGCTGGGGCCATGAGCTTGTCCGTGAGATCTTCTTGCTCCATGTGAGCAACATGTTTCAATGTTTTGCTGACAATTCCTTTGGGCTTTTGATGTTTACCTTGTATCATTATGCAATGCAAACCCAAATCTATGCGGGAGGTCTTACCTCTTGCCTTATTTTGGACAAGCTTAAGGGCAGTGTCATATCCCATTTTTACACTGATGTAATGTGCCCAATACATAATGCGTATAGCATTCATTCTTATGCACATTCCCAAATGCAACTCTAGCTATGAATAATCTTGAATTTGAGTGAGATTTACACGTATTAACCAAGGGTTAAATGCAAAATGATGATTATCACAAATTTATCAGCACAATTTTACCAAAAATTACATTAAATCAAGGGTAACCAATTTGTACGGAATGGTTGGAGTATCAAACCAACTCCGAATTGCAATCTGAAGTTATAGAGATCTGTATCAGATACCTAATGGTTAATTGGAATCCTCAATTGCACCAAAATATAGTGATTAGCACTGATTAATCATTGATTAGCAACTTAATCCACTATTTTGTGTGTAAAAAATAGAGTATGCGGGGAGTCCAGATCTGGGGCCTTAGACTTCAAATGAGCTCAAATGCTTTCAAGGCCATCAATAGCAATGAGTCTAGTAGATGATAAAGCCAAGAAACACAAGATTTGACCAAATATTGAAAGCTTAATCTCTGTCTTACCAAAGTCACCTATAGATTTGATGAAGATAGTGGATCTCATTGTAGACTTCATCAAATTGAATTCTGACTTCACCAGCTTGTAGAGCATGCTTGAAAATCCCTAGAGCTATGAGGAATTAGACCAATTTGATTTGGAGGAGCTGCAATGTCAATTTTTCTCACAAAAAATATGCTGAAGAAAAATGCGATTTCTCCCAGCTCCATCGGCGATTTGCGCTTCTGTTTCAACTGTCTGGAGTAGCAATGGGTTAGCTAACTTGGGCTAGAAGGGTTTGGCCTAATGTGATGTGTGCAAGGAGCTAGAGCTCCTCCACTAGCTGGGGGTATAGAGGTGAGTTGAAAAATAACTAAAAATTTGATTAATTTCTAATTATTTACTAATCCTAATTAATTAGATAATGGGCTCATAAACCTGATGGATTCTAGGCATGGCTCTGATACCATGTTGAAATTAGAGCAATGTGATGAGCTATGGTGGATCAAACACTAGAATCAATATCATTAACAAAGTGATTAGCAAATAATTAAGATGTAATTAGTGAGTAATTAGCACAAATAATTAAGATATAATTAGTGAGTAATTAATAAATAATTAAGATGTAATTAGTAAGTAATTAGCAAATAGCTTAATGTAGGCATGGATAATAAAAAACCAGCGAATTCTCCTTAGGCCAATGCCTCAACTTATAGAGTTTACATCCAAGCATCAAATCCCACTGATTTCTCCTTGATTCACTCCACCTTAAAGAAGTTAGCAATTTGTGAATGACTCACATTTACTAATTTCCTCCATCCATTTGACAATGCGATGATTATTCTCCCACACATAAAACATCTTGTTGTGGTCATAAATTCCCACTCCATGTTCTTAATCACATTTTCAAACTCCTCAATTTTCATTCTCCATATGTCATCCCATGCACTAACATCATCTGCATTGGTCGGTAACATAAGATTGCCAGATGAGGAGATAGAGAAAATGAATCTACATCGGTCGGTAACATAGCCATTTGTGTAAAATTCCCTTGCGTGCTTCTTATACCTAAATTGCACTCTTTGTATAGAGGGTTTAGGACAAGTATACACAAGGCAATAGGTGGCAAAGGAGTGGATTTCTTCACCTACAATGTACATACATAGGTTGTGCTTGCCAGCCATAAAAATATCTTATGCGAGATTTGGTAAAAATTGGATAACAATTACCTTTAAGCTGTTTAAACTGTGCGGTAGGAGTTCTAGTAATAAATGAGTTGCATGTGTGACCTTAAAGTGGTTTTTATTCTCACCTTATTTTTTCAGTTCCCTCTTCCACCTCTCCTACTTCCTTTGTTTATTTTGCGAATTTTAAAGAATCACATTTTTTGTGTACTTAGAAGATAAACTTGGATTACTTCGTCGATGAGCCTTATCATTATCATTTTCTTCTTGCACTGTTTTCCTCCTCTTCTTCCTACTTGTTACTTCTTGGCTTTCTTGTGTGTGGCAAGTGTGCTCTTTAATCATTGTGCATGATTTATAGATTTAATTTCAAGATTGGTTTCCTCAATCTAAACACATCGCCATATACAAGACAAACTACTCACAGTAAAACCACAAAAGAGAGAATAATTGTAAAGGTGGGAGAGAGACATAACAAGACTTACACAATCTCTTGGTTGGCCATACAATGATTTAGGCCTTTGGTTTGATTAAACATGAGGATATCACCACCTTCAAGGGGAAAAGTAATAGGGGTACTTCTCCCACTTTGACATCTTCAATCAACATGCCAACATACCTAGGTAGTAAAAACTCCATGGATGGTATCGATAGTGGGGTTTACATATAACATGGTGCCAATAGCTACTTTAATACCATTGAACATTAAGAACACCTGTGTCCCTTTTTCACAAGTTGGGGAGGCACCATGTAGAAAAGTGGACAAGCAAGAGATGAGAGAGAAAAGTAAGAGATTACTAAATAAGACCGGGCGAAAGGAGATTGGAAGAGGAAAGAAAGAGAATAAGCAACCAAGGTGAACAACAATAGAGGGAAAGAGAATATTTAAAAAAGAAAGAAATAAGGAGATAGAAACACAAAAAAAGGGCAAAAAGAGATAAAATAGAAAAAAATCAATATTTTAGGGTTTTGGCTAAAAATAGAGAAAAAGTGTTAAGACATAGAAAAGAGCTGAGAAGAAAAAGTTAAAAAAAGAGAGGGTAGGGGAGAAGGGGAGAGAGTAGGGGAGGAGGAAAGCGTTTGAGAGAGAGAGAGAGAGAGAGAGAGAGAGAGAGAGAGAGAGAGAGAGAGAGAGAGAGAGAGAAGACGAGTGAAGAGAGAGGCACGAGAGAAACAGAGACGGAGGAGGGAAGAGAGGAGGGTGGAAGAGGGGAGCTACATGATGAGAGAGAGACGAGGAGGAAGCAATGAAATTCAGGGGCTGAGAGAGAGAGAGAGAGAGAGAGAGAGAGAGAGAGAGAGAGAGAGAGAGAGAGACCTTAGTTAGGGGGGTCCATCCCTCCCTCACTAAGGGCAATGTCGCCCTTAGTGTAGGGATATAGGGAACCCTCACTAACGACAATCGCTTCTCTCTCTCTTGTGAGATCGACCGCCTCTCTCTCTCTTTATTTCAAATGCTTCCTCCTCCACTAATTCACTTTCTCGTCCTCTCTCTCTCTCTCTCTCTCTCTCTCTCTCTCTCTCGCACGCACGCTACCCCTCATCCCCCTCCTTCTTCTAAGTGTAAGTCTTTGAAATAAACATAATGAAGGAATATGAGTAATATTACATTAAGTGAATGACCTAAGAGTGAGGGGAGAGGGGGGAGGGATATATATGTGCATGTCCCCTTAACATTACAAGTGAATAAAGTGGGTTGATAAGGGATATGATTAACATTACATTAAGTGAATGACCTAAGTGTGAGGGGAGAGGGGGGAGGCGTATGTGTGTGTGTCCCCTTAATACTCTCTCTCTCTCTCTCTCTCTCTCTCTCTCTCTTTGCCGTCAACTCCCCAAGTGTGCTTTAAAATTTAAGAACCATTTTTGTTTTGTTTAAAAATTTTGAATTAGCTTTTTTTTAAGGTTTTATGGCTCGTTTTAAATAGTTAAAAAATGAGAGAGAGGACACTTGAGTTAGAGAGTGAAGAGTGGGCACTTGTTGTTAATACTTGTTACATGATTGTTGGCCATTGTTGGGTGAAACTTGGGGGAGAGTCATGTAAAGTTTCTCAAAGTAGTACGAAAGAGTTCTTGTGGAGGCTTGTTTGAGTGTACTTATGCCTTGTGTGGAAGCAAAACTACGAATGGCACAACGAATACGGCATCATAGATTGGTAAGATTATTATCTTAGCTCGATTTCAATAAACTTTGATTAATAAGAGTATTTATTAGGACTTTGTAATTTTTAAAATAATAGGCAAACTGACAAAGAAGCTTCCCTTGCTAGGCTTAACAATGGATGGATATGGCTCTCTAGCTTATTTCTACTGCAATAAGAACAAACTTGTATTGAGAAGCATGTGTGGTGCTACCATGTACTATTGTATGCCTGCTAACCCACATATGACCAGATTGATGATACATCAAGGATAAAATATGCATGAGGTGCAAAGGGGCACATTAGGGCAAGCATTGAAAATGATAAGAGAACTTGTGCAAGAGGCAGTTTCAGATGTCGCTAACAAGTTGTCCAGGGAAGATACAAAGGGATATCACCAAACAACTTGTGTTGGATGTAGTTGTTAAGAAGCATACAAAGGATGGATCAAATATTAGCAACATGGACTTGTCATCACTATTGGACCACATCCATTCCCTAATTCAATGCTCGGGGGGTTCACTCATAAATATGTAGGTGTAGCACGTGGGATCAACAAAAGGGGTGTGTTTTATTCATGAAAAAAATACAAATAAGGGGTTTTTAAATTAGGCCTTGAATGCATGTGATATACAGAGTTTACATATAGTGAACCCCCCAAGATTCCATGTCAAAGGTAATGTTAATTCCATATAATTGATTTTAATTTTTTGATTATTCTTGTCAACTTAAGTTTAAATATTTTGTTAAGTTGTCCAATTCTCTTGTAGATTTAGGAGAATGGTACATGCTTCTAGGATCAACGGTTTAATGCAAGGTATACCTAAAATTGAGGAGATAATATGTTTTTGAGTCCTTCCACGACGGTAGTGGTTTTCCTAGGCAAGCTTTGCATAAGTCAGACTGGTGTTACGTGTTTGAAATGCCAACCATAGGGCCCACATTGGGTTTAGATCTAGTGAATCGTATGTACCAAATAGGATATGCTCATTTGAGAAGGGCTAATTGGGTTTGTTTTGATCACATTAGGCGTGTTGAAGGATGGACAATAATGGCTACACATGTATATGATCCAAGGTGCAATTTGCTCTTCTAAAATTATTTAAAATTTTGAACTTGTTTTGAGCTATTTTTCAACTATTATATGATGGCATGCATCTTGTAAGAGCTCATGACAATTGCATCTTGTGAAATGAAAGAGGAAGACACAATGGCACAAGTTTGATTCTGGGAAATGATTAATAATATTGTGGTGTAAAAAAGCTTCTCCAAACCAGATGTTTTTGGTTTCATGGTGGGCTGATGAGGCTAGAGCCAATTGGAGGGCAGTTAGGACAGTGTATAATAATGGACCATAAAATATATTGGAAGGTTGTGAGCATTCGTGTATTTTTGAATCAAAACAAAGCTTGAACATCCATACAATATAATATGTAGTCTAGAATTTTCAAGAAGAGCACAAGTGACAATGTTGTCAGTGGTGCTGTGCATGAGTGAAGAAGAGGCACTTTTGAAATACAGACACATTAGATCATGGTGGATGAATAGTAAAGTTTCTCATGAAAACTTACTAGTCATGGATCGTTGGCTTAGTTGGTGGATATTAGATATCCACATTGGAGAGGAAGCACCTTGTAGGGGTAACTATTACTTCCTTGGTTTTAATAACAAATAGCTTGCCTTTGGAATCTGAGATGTTAAGTTAATCTTTTGTTATGGAATGTGGTTACAACTTACAACTTTGATTCTCATTAGTTAACTTAATCTCCTATTATAGGATGTGGACGACACCACTTTGTTGCACATGCTAACCACCAATCTAGTAGAAATGAAACATGCAAGTTGGTTAGCAGGAGAGGGTTTCAAGAAAACCATCTCTTTATATTATGCTATTGTTTAAATATTGCTTATTCCCTCTTGCAATCCACAGAAAGAGAAGAATGTATAAATGCAAGGTAAATATCACAGAGCAGTCCCTATAATAACAAAGTTGATAGAGAAGGCCAGAACATCAAAAGGTGCAAGTTGATAGAGAAGGCCAGAACATCAAAAGGTGCAAGTTTGTCAACCACCAACACATTGGTCAAGGAAGCAGTGAGTGCCACACCAATGCATCTGCAACCAATCTATACTGGTGATGACATTATAGTTAGTTAGCATCGAAAACCCACAATTATAAATCTTGAGGAAGATAACTCATCACATCATCTATAGTATGTCATAGAAAACAAGCCATGCAAGAAACAAAGTAGGAGATTAAACTTTCCACCCACTATTCCTTAAGGTACAAAAGGTGGTCAACACAACGTAGAGGGATTAAAAAATAAAGAAGAGGTACATGAAGTTATGGAGAAAGATAGAAATGACTCAATGTGGGCTATACGTCTAACACCTCTACATAGCAAGGTCACTTGCCAAGGATGGCTAGGTGCCCAAGATGGCAAGTTGTTAAGGAATAACCTACTACCTTACACACACAAGAGAAAGAAGAAGAGAAAGGTGCATGCAAGATTTGAATCCAGAGGATAGCACTTGGCTAACCCTATGAGGGTCGATGTGAAGCTGCTAGGGGCTCACTCCACACTCTCCTTGTGTCATCCAAGCTCGAGGGGGTCACTATATGTAAAATATCCCTATCACGTGCGTTCAAGGCCTATATTTTAAATCCCTTATTTGTGAATTTTTTAAATCTATATAATATCCCCTTTTCTTTATGAATCTATAAATTTTTTTTTAAATTTTTTTAAATCATACCCTTATGTAAATATATTTCTGTAAGTTTCATAAATTAAAATTATGCTTCTGTTGAACACACGTGATATTCACATTTTTTTGTGAGTGACCCCCCCGAGCATCCAAGAAGAGATCCCATGCGAGGTAGTGAGAAAGAGGGAAGGAGATATGGAGAGCTTAACCTCAATCATATGCAAATAGGACATGGTAGATAGCAATGAGAAGGTAAAAGAGAAGAGAAGGGAGAGCATTACCATTCCTACTCACATACACCAACAATCAAATAAAGCAAGCAACAACATAAGCAAGCAAGCAACCATAAGCTCAATGAGAGAAAGATAGACGGAAAAATCAATTAAGACAAATCGGATTCTTCCTTTTCATATTTCATCAAATGTCTTATATACATGAGATCATATTTACAATGTCCGAGCGCCCAATTACAAGTGGGGGCTCAAAACTAGTCTTCCTAGTTTTACTAGCACTATGTACATCAATTCCTCATAACCAGCATTACACATGGCGTAAGCTCAGTCATCCCATGTCTCATATACAATTAGCGTATTGCGCGGTTACAAAAGGATGTGTTACAAAAGTGGCATAATAGCTACGCGAAAGGTCATGTTAACTGGAGTGGGTAACATACCCCCTCCCTAAAGGAGGTTTGTCCTCGGGATTGGTCGGATCTATCTGTAATAGATAGAATAGGTGTGGAAAAAGTCCTAGCAAGAGGGGCTCGGTGGAAGACCCGATAACTGGTCCAAAACGTGGTCTCCATCATGTCTTCAAATGTTTGAAGCCTCCAAGCAGGCATCCACATTACACGCTTGTAGTAGCCGAATAGCTACTTTGAGAGTTGGCCCTTTGTTGATGTCAAAAGCAAAGCCTTGGGAGCCTTCAAAGTAGTGGTCCTCGAAGTGGGAAATGACTCTAGCAGTTTCATGATAAGATGGAAGAACCGAATGGTGGTGATCACAGCTGGTTCGGGGACTTGGTCGTAGTGTGGCAGATAAACTCATGGAATAATTGGACTATATTCTTGTCGGTGCAGGGATGCTGTGCAGATGGGGTCATGAACCATAAAAAATTGAACTTGATCTTTGGTTTCTTCTTTTGGTTTGCATGGAAGGTGTTCTAGGCCCATCGATGGGAGGTAGTCTGGGGTGATCCATAGTGCGCATGGCACGTGATAATATGTATCCCAAATGAATGGGTGGTGAGGAAAGCTCACCGCTAGGCCGGCTTCTCGCCCATATGATTGAACGTTATGGGGTGAGCAGTGTGACAAGGGGCCAGTGGTAGCCGCCGTGCAGGTTCGGGGGGGTAGGTGGTCATGCCGCCATTGTTGTCATCTAGGGAAGTGCCAGTTGTTGCAGCAACATCATGAGGGATCTGAGTATGGAAGAAATGGACAGCCTCATCTCTGTAGTGTACTTCTAGGGGAATGCGACATGCATATCATCAAATTGGGAAATCCCAGTGGTGGCTGCCATGAATTCGATTTGTATAAAGAATATGTGGTAGAGGACCAACATGCCATCCGCGGAGTATGGTGAGAGAGGGTTAGCCTGAAGAGATCGGTATGCGGTGTTGACAACAGGCCACCCAATTGTTTGTCAGTACTCGAGGTCTCGTGTGAAAATGTACGAGGAGTAGGGTTGGGGGCAAAGGCCTTCAGGGATAGATAGATCAATCAAGTCCGTTGGAAAGGTAGGGTTAGAGGGAAATTCAAATTTGAGGAGGTGGCTCCAGCTCATCAGGATAGCCTAGAGAGGGTGCTAGGGGATCTTGAAAAATTCATGGGGATGCTGGAAGGAGAGAAGGCCCTGGAAGTAGAAGTGGGGGATCAGAGTTATAGAGGCAATGGGCAATTTGGTGAGGACATAGGTGAAGTGCTGGTGGGAGAGCAGCTCGTCGATGTAGAGGCTGTGTTGCAAAAGGTTGAGGTATATGCTCCTGAACTGGAGATCGACGAGCTAGTAAGGGGTTTGTGGTGGGAGGGCCAAGATCTAGAGCTCTGTCACCGTATCCATTAAGGCATCTACCTTTTTGTATAAGGTGTTGGAGGAGGGATCAAAAGGTGTGGGAGGAGGCTAGTAGGTTGCCCTAGTTTCAACATCTCCTAGCTGCTCTTCAAGGTGCGAATGGTGGCCTCTGTAAGTTGCCGATGCTTGATGAAATCTGCTTGAGTGTGGGAAAGACTATTGTCCGCAGTCTAGGCATGAGTCTAGGCATCCTGATGTAAGCCTTTGATGATTGAAAGCTCATGATGTGCCCTTTTGGTTGCTACATGGCCTTGAGTGACCTATTGTTGGAGCTGAGTGATACGTGCAATAGCAATGCCAAACTACTCAGTTTTCTCATCGAACTTCTTTTGTTAGCTGCATCATGTACTGGAGGTTCGTCTGGTATAGGTCCTCTCATTGGGACATCTGGGACACTTCTTGTTGTCAGTAAATACAGTTGGTCATTTGTGTAATAAGCTCACTTGCCATTTACATAGAGAGATATGGCCATCTACAAGCTCTTCTTGTGTAGATGGCCATATCTCTCATGACAAAGTTGGGTCTTGCCTAAATTAGCCTAGACTACAAAAAGTGTATATAGGTTGTTCCTTTAAATACTCTTTTCAATTATTTTATCATCTCCATCAATAATGATTGCACCATTCTTGTCAAAACAAACCGACCCGTAAGTCACAACCTTGATGGAGATGATTGCACCATTCTTGATGAATATGACCTTATCATCTTTATCAAGAGTGATTGAACCATTCTTATCAAAGTGAACCATCAATTCATAGTACGTGATGGCCAAGATTTAAAAAAAGGAGGTTCCTCTTCATATCTAGAACCTAAAGATAAAAACATTTTGTACGTGATGGCCAAGATTTAAAAAAATGAGGTTCCTCTTCATATCTAGAACCTAAAGAAAAAAACATTTTGTACAACCTTCTTTAGACATAATTGAAATAGAAATCTTTCATTGGGCACTTTGCGTCATTGCCCACTGCCATCATGATGTCATCTTCCACAAGCTTAAGGGAGGAATACCAATTCTTACCACCACTGGTCATGTGCCTACGAGCCCTACTATTGATGATCCAAGAATCATCATGTGTTCTAGTAGTAGCTGTCTCACTATAAACTTCTTTAATAGCAATAAATAGCTCTATTTTTGCATGACTAGATTCTTCGTTCTTGTCATTTGCCTTCTTTTTCCTTTTTCTTTTTTGGCTATGTGCCCTTTCCTTTTACAATAAAGCATTAAACCTTTTTCTTTTATTTGAATTGTTAAACCCTTACCATTCTTCTGTGTTAAAATCAAGAAATCTTGGTCGCACCACCATTGTATCTTTGCATCTATATCTCCTAATCTCAAATTACTGAGCTAAAGTTCTCAAAATGTTTTGACACGCTGATTTTTGAGATTTTGAATCTTGGAAGGATTTGTGGTCTCATATTGGCTCTATAACAAAGACCATGTTTCTGTAATTATGGAGACATGTTGAACCATATAATTAGCAAACTATCTTCCTTGATAACATATGCTTCTACAGACATGTTGGAACCATATTCAAAACACTAACTCTTCCACAACATTAGTGAGGATGGCACTGAGAGAAACTACATCATATCACCTCCAAGCTTGGACAAGGTCAACAAGTGGTAAGTTCATTTTTGTCCACATCCATTATTGGTGATTGACGGTGTTTGAGAGCTCATAATAGGAAAGACTAGCCTTAAGCTTGAACTTCCAGAGAGGATAATTAGTGATGTTAAAGCTTTTTATAGTAAAAGCATTTAACCTTTTTCTTTTGATCTGAATTGTTAGAACCGTTAACCTTCTTTTTTTAATAGTAAAAGCATTTAAACTTTTTCTTTTGATTTGAATTATTAGAACCCTTACCCTTCCTCTTTTTGATAGTAGAGAAAGCTTAATGGCACCACCATTGTAACTGTGCATCTGTATCTCCTCATCTCGAAGTTATGAGCTAAACTTCTCAAAATATGTTGAAGATAATTTTTGAGATTTTGAATCCTTGAGAGATTTGTGGTCTCATCCTAGGTCTATAATAAAGCTCATGTTTCTGTAATTGTGGAGACATGCTAAACCATAAATTCAACACACTATCTTTACAACACATGCTTCTACAACTGCTTCTATAGAGACATGTTAAACCAACTTTAGCACACTATCTTTTCCACAACATTAGTCCGGATGACACTAAGAGCATCTACATCCCTTTTTCTCCAATCTTGGATATAGTAGACGGTAGGGTCGTTATTGTCCACATCCCTTATTGGTGATATATACGGTGTCCCAAAGCTCATAGGAGGAAAGATTAGCCTTAAGCTTGAACTTATAGAAAGGATAATTGATGATGTTAATATTTTTCAAAGAGGAAAGAGTATCCTTAAGCTTAAACTTCCCAAGAGGATAATTGGTAATGTTAAGCTTTTCATTTAGCACTGGTAAGTGGGGTCTTGTGGAAGATGCCGTTTCTCCTAAGAGACTACTAGACAACAATTTACAAAGAAGTTTGTATATAGTTGGAGCTTTGATACCATGTAATAGGATACAACATGCAATGTATACATGGTATCAAAGCAGGAGCTCTGATACCATGTAAAAGTATACAACATGCAATGTATACAAGAGAACCCTCACAAGAAGTAGGATCTTTCACAACATAACTATAAAACTCAAATTGCACAATAATAGAGATAGAGAAGAAAATTATGTTATTATTGAATTAATATAATAGATGGTAAAGCCGCACACTTATGTGCATAATGAAGGGAGCTTCAATGTCGTTGATCTAGAACTGCTAAGGTGGAGATTTTATGTAGAGGCTAGCGAGTAAACTCACAATGATGATTGATGAATTTTTTAAAGAAGGGGCTGGTCGTGTACCTATATAGGTATAAGATAACTAGAAATATTGCATAGTTACCCTACCTTTGATGACCATCCCATAAATGGACTAAATCTTGTTAGTAAATATTTGGCACTATTGTAAGCGAATTCCAATATGGGTAAATATGCTTTCCGATTGGTTTACTTTCTGCTTACATTTTCTCATAATAGCATGTATTCCAAGACTTGGTTGACTCTCTGCTTACATTTTCTCATAGCATGTATTCCAAGACTTGGTTGACTCTCTCGGTTTGACCATCGCTTTCAAGATGATTAGCCATACTCATACTTAGCATGGTGTCCAATCTCTTGAACATAGCATGTTAGAAATGACTATTAAACTTTGCATCTCTATCACTAATTATATCGGTATAGGTAAACCATATAGTCGATAGATATTTTCAATGAATAACCGTGCTCACGCGTATTCATTGTTGTTTTTGTCGGAATAAACCGACACATTTTTGTCAACCCATCCACGACCTCCCAAACCAGGTTGTGGCCTCTATTCGTTTTAGGTAATCCAACTATAAAGTCAATTGAAGTACTCTCCCACTTGCCATTTGGGATCTCTAGTGGACTTAACAAACCAGCTACCTTTAGGCGTTCTACTTTATTGACCTAGCACTTTTGGCATTTTGAGACATAGTCGTAGATGTGCTTACTTAAGATAGGTAAATAAAATTGTCTCTTGTTTAGTGCATATGTCTTCCATATTCCAGGATGACCAACACTCGGATTATCATGACATTCACATAAAATACAATGCCTAATGTATGATTCCGAAGGTATATATACTCTACCTTTGTAAAGTAGGTAGCCATTATTGATGGAAATATTCTTCCAATTATTTCTTTCATCACTTGTAAGTGATCTGTCTCCTTGCGAAACATCTCTCGAGAATTAACGCTAGTGGAAGTGTCTATCTCGTTAATGGGGCTATCTTTATTTATAGTCAAGGGATCCCTCTAACACTTCACACGTGGGCATAATGTGGATCATCAACGCACTTCCCCTTAAGTGATTCCAAAAAATCACTCTTAATTTGAGTAAAACTCAACTCGTTAACCATGGGCATGTGACTTAGTGAATCAACTACCATATTGTAACGTCCTTTTCTATATCTTAGTTAAAATTCAAACTCTTGAAGAAACTCTGCCATCGGGTTTTACGTCCTTTCAACTCTCTTTTACTAGATAGCCATTTGATACTCTCATAGACTATCTCAAATCTGGCACCATATAAATAATGCCTCCACTTCTTTAAGGCATGAATTATAGCATATAACTCCCTTTCATAAGCGGAATAATTTTGTTGAGCTATGTCAAACTTTTTACTTTCAAATGGAATAGTTTTCCCATCTTGTAAAAGGATTGCACCTGCATCAGTACTAGCATCCGTCTCTACCACAAAGGGTTGATTCAGATCGTCGACCTGCAGAACGAGAGTTGTAGCTATAACTATCCTAAGTTTTCAAAACTTATTTGCTAGGAATCCTCCCAAAGAAACTTCTTTCCCTTTTCTTTAAGATGATCCGATTGAAAAATTCATCTTAGCATTATCTCAAACATACGTTCTATAGAATCTAGATAAACCAAGAAAAAATTGTAATTCTTCTAAGTTTGGGGGATGTGGCCATTTCAATATGCCTTCAAATTTTGTTGGATCCATACGAATGCCATCTTTCGAGATTATGTGACCTAAATATTGGATTTCTTTTACAAATAATTCACATTTTCTCTATTTGGAAGAAAGTGAATGCTTCATGAGCAACTCAAATACTTGCCGTGTGTTCGAGATGTTCTTTCTTAGTATGACTATAGATCAGGATATCGTCTAGGAAAACCATGATAAATTTTCCTGAATAAGATTTCAAGACACTATCCATGAGTGTCATCCATGAACGTGGCCGAAGCATTAGTCAAACCGAAGGGCATGACTAAAAACTCATAGTGACCAAACTTAGTTCAAAAAGTGGTCTTTTAGACATCCGTTTCTTGAATTCTCACTTGATGATATTCTGATTGTAAATCAATTTTTGTGAAGTGATAAAAAAACTCATCTATTCAGGGCAAAGGGTACTTATTCTTAATCGTGATTGTGTTCAAACCATGGTACTAGTCTACGCATAGTCCCATAGACCCATCTTTTTTCTTCACCTATGGTGCCCAATGCTAGACCAGTCCAATATCGACCTTATCCAATAAATCCAAAGATTGATATTTTCCTTTCGAAAATGCTACTAAAAATTGTTGCTACGCTTTTGATGTGCTGTAGTGTAGCCTCAAAGAAAACTTGGCTCCAGGGGATAATTTCAACATGATGTAATTTGTAGTTTTGCATTGTCTTTTATAAACATCACTACATCATAGTCTTCGTGCTTGTAAAAACCATTCGAGTGTTGAAATAAATATATAGCCAAAAAGGCTTTTATGTATGTAGTGGTCACGTGGGCATTGTAACCACCTATACCTCTATATTCGAGAGGTCATTATGTGAGCGTTATCAGAAACGTTATCTCCAGCATAGCATTCTTGCTGCATGTAGTTTTCTACACCATCATATTTATCACACTTCTTATTTCCAGTCCATACACAAAAAATCATAGCATGGAGTATGGCCTTGCAATGTTGGAGCCCATAGTTGATGTTGTGATCACGACTCATGATCACATCATCGAGCAAGGAGCCATGATATTAGCATTGCACAAGGGGACAACTAGATTATAAGAGAGCATTCAAAAGGAGCCCATGATATTAGCACTACATCACGAGTTGGTTCAGTCTTGAAGGTTATGGGCTCATTTCATGTGATGCAACTTCGGATTCCCGAACCAAAGTGATCATAAGCGTCTAGTAGTTGATGCTTGTTACAGTTCATAGTAATGAACCCATACTTAAAACCATTGAAAGATAGCCGCTTCTTCAAATCTCTTCCATCATGGTATAAGTAGTTGATATCTTGTGGGCTACTCTTGTTAGAGATAATAGTAATGAACCCATTGAAAGATAGTCTCTTCAAATTATCTCTTTCGTCATGGTATAGACATCAAGGGTCTCAAAAGCCAATGGTATCCTTGCCTTTATAGAATTCTGATCCAATATGGCCATCTACACCTATATATTGTGGAGCAAAAAGCAAATCGAGTGAGGCTTAGGTTGGTAAATGGATATATAGCATCCTCCAAGGAGATGATGTGTGGAGTGTATTGAAGCACTTTTTATTAAAAGGCATCTTTATGATGGAGGTATACAAATTGCAAAAAAAAAATATTAAGCTCCTTCTGGGGGGGGAGGGGGGGTCACTCATAAATATGTAAGCGTAGCATTGTTGAGATATCGAGCTCATCTAGTGAGGCGATGGACACTGATGACCCGCCTGGGGAATAGGCCCCACACTTACACCACTGGCATGGTTGGTGAGATCATGAGTGATATGCGGGGCTAGTGGGATGACAGGCTATGTTACAGCCATTCTTGCGAGCGACTAGCATAGTTATAGCGTCAGCTCATTTAGTTGGGTTTACACTATAGAGAACCCTAGTATGTATTTGGTTGAGTACCTTTTCATATTGTGTGTACTCTTATCTTTGTATATGGTGTGTTGAGTGTTGTGTGAATAAGAAGAAGATTTTCAGCCTCTCACCTTGTGTGTTCTCTTTCAGGGTTTTGTGAGTATGTGTGTGCTTGCAAGAGCTCAAGATCTCTTCTCCCCTACATCTTTTCATGGTATCAGAGCCAGGTTCATGCTAAGGGCTAAGCTGCAAGCAAGAGAACCACAAGAAGTGGTACGAGGGTAAGAGCTTCATCTACTCGTCCCTATTTGTGTTGGTGGCGACTACACCCTTGTTGGGAGCTCTACGGGAGGCACCGACAAACGATCTCTGATTGAGGAGCTTTCTCCGTAGGAGTAAAGCTATAGGGAAACTATACTGTCCTATCGGACCAAAAACGCATTTCAGGCACATTAGGACTCCGTTTTTTGGAAAGCAGGTGAGTTCGAGCACTACGGGTAATTCATCGATTCTATGCAGAACTCTCCAAGGAGCCATAAAAGTTATGTACCGGCTCTCTATCAGTATACAGGACACCACGATTGGGCACATACAGGATGCCAAGTCCCCCAAGGAGGCATGGGACACCTTGGTAAAACTCTATGAAACGAATACCAAGGCACAAAAGATACAGTTGCAGAATGAACTTCATACTCTGGAGAAAACGAGTATGTATGTGAATGAATATGCATTGAAGATCAAGGGTATTGTGGAATCCCTTGCATCTATTGGTGTTTCAGTAGATGATGGATGATAAGGTGGAAGTTTGTCTACGTGGTCTCGGGCCACAATACAAGGCATTTAAGACGTCTATTCAGACTCGAGAAAACATTTCCAATTTCACAGATTTGGTGTCTATGTTGATTATAGAAGAGAAGAGCTTGGGTGAAGACCAATAGTCTTCACAAAACAAAAACAGTTCAGAGCAACAGGCCTTCTACACAAGTTCAAGAAGAGGACGAGGTAGAGGAGGCCATGGACATGGCCAAGGGTGGCCGAGCAGGTAATCAGAATTATGGCCAGCAGCAGCAACAACAACAATAGTCCCAGAAATGTTTGAAGCCTCCAAGCAAGCATCCACATTACGCACTTGTAGTAGACCAATAGCTACTTGAGAGTGGTTCCTTTGTTGATGTTGAATGCGAGGCCTTGGGTGCCTTGAAATTAGTAGTCCCAAGTGGGGAACGACTCCAGCACTGCCATGTTAAGATGGAAGAACCGGATGGTTGTGATCACAGCTTGTTCGGGGACTTGGTCATAGTGGCAAATAAACTCATGGAATCACTGAACCATATTCTTGTCAATGCTATGCACACAGAGTCGCGAACCATAGAAAATTGAACTTGATTATTGGGTTCTTCTGCTGCTCTTCTTGGAAAGTGTTCCAAGCCTGACGACGGCAGATTGGGAGGTAGTCCAAGGTGATACACAGTGTGCATGGCATGTGACAATATGTCTCCCAAATGAATGGGTCGACAAGAAAAGCTCACCCGCTAGGCCGGTTGGTCTCCCATAAGATTGAACGTTATGGGGCGAGCAATGACAAGGGCTTGGTGGTAGCCATCGTGGGGTTCAGGGTAAGTGATCACGCCGCCATTGTTGTCATCTGAGGTGGCATGGCCAATTGCGACAACATGATGAGGCTGTGAGCATGGAAGAAACGGACATCCTCGACAACGTCATTTATAGTATACTCCTAGGGGAATGCTACGTGCCTATCGTCCAACTGGGAAATGCTAATGGCTACCATGACTTTGATTTGTATAAAGCATCTGTGGTAGAGAACAAACACGCCATTCGTGGAGTATGGTGGGAGAGGGTTAGCCTAAAGAGATAGGTATGCGATGTTGACAACATGCCACCTGATCGTCTATCAGTACTAGAGGGATCCTGTGGGAAACTAGTAAGGGGTAGGGTTTGGGGAAAAGGCCTTTAGCGGATAGATCAATAAAGTCTACTGGAAAGGCAGGGTTAGAGGGAAATCCAAATGTGAGGAGTTGGCTCTAGCTCATATCAGGATAGCCTGGAGATGGTGCTAGGGGATCTTGAAAACATCATGGGGATGTTGGAAGGAGAGAAAGCCTTAGAAGTATAAGTGGGGGATCAGAGTTACAGAGGCGATGAGAAATTTGGTGAGGACACAAGTGAAGTGATGGCATGAGAGTGGCTTGTCAGGATGTGGGGGTTTTTCTACAAAAGGTTGAGGCGTACGCTCCTGAATTGGAGATCAACAAGCTCGTAAGGGGTTTGTGGTGGGAGGTCCAAGATCGGGAGCTCTGTCATCGTATCCATCAAGGCATCTACCTTTTTGTATAAGGTGCTAAATAAGGGATCAGAAGGTGTGGGAGGAGGTTGTGCTGCCCTGGCTTTCGCATCACCGAGCTGCTCTTCAAGGTGCGAATGGTGGCCTCTGTAAGTTGCCGATGCTTGATGAAATCTATTTGAGTGCGGGCAAGACTATTGTCTGCAGTCTAGGCATGAGTCTTGACATCCTGATGTAATCCTTTGATGATTGTAAGCTCATGATGTGCCCTTTTGGTTGTTGCATGGCCTTGACTGTTGACCTATTATTGGAGCTCAGTGATAAGGGCAGTAGTAGCTATGCCCAACTGCTCACTTTTCTCATCGAACTTCTTTTGTAGCTGCATGTACTGGAGGTTCGTCTGGTATAGGTTATCATAAAAACTCTCTCCTGGGGGTATTGGCTAACAACATCTCCCATTGAGACATCTGGGCCACTTCCTGCTGTTGGTAAATAGAGCCAGTCATTTATGTAATAAGCTCACTTGCCATTTTAGAGAAGCCGAGTGCAAAATTGGGTTCATCTCCATGGGTTGCATGTATGCTCTCTGCATGAGAGTGACTAGAACGGAAGCTTCCTAAGCGTGCCCAATGGAGAGTATTGATTGTGTTTTGTGTATCACTGGGGGAAGAAGGAGTAGCCTGTGAATATGATGGCATTTCATTGAAGCGCAAAATTGGGTTCATCTCCGTGCAGGGATTTCACTGACGTAAATGAGAACATGTGAACATGTTAATAACATATGTTAATAACACAAAAAATCTTGTGATCACATGTTATATTCACAAAGCTTTCACAAGGGCCTAAAAAAATTCTCTTTGTCGGGCATAAAAAATCTTCTTAGGTGGCCACTGACCTACTATTATGTGAAGATGGTAACATGAGAACATGTGAATAGCTTATTCCCATGTGTAGCCAAGCTTTTAAGGGGTTCCCAAATGGCAAGTGACCTGTTATTTTGTGAACGGTAACATGAGAACATGTGAATAACTTGTTCACATGTGTTATTATCACAAAAAATCTTGTGATCACGTGAATATTAAATCCCTGTCTCCGTGGGTTGCATGTATGCTCTCTGCATGAGAGTGACTAGAACGGAAGCTTCCTAAGCGTGCCCAATGGAGAGTATTGATTGTGTTTTGTGTATCACTGGGGGAAGAAGGACTAGCCTATGAATATGATGGCATTTCATTGAAGCGTTTGGGAGGGGGTGTTTCAAAGAGGCTCCTATTGAAAAAGTCTTATTTTTGCTTCTCTTTCTCTTCCTCTGCAGCCTTCTTGGTGGCTTTTGCAAGCAGCTGCTCTACAAGCTCTTCTTGTGTAGATTCCCATATCTCTCATGCCAAAGTTAGCTCCTACCTAAATTAGCTAGACTAAAAAAAGCGCATATAGGTTGTTCCTTTAAATACTCTTTTCAATTACCTTTAAAAAAGTGCATATAGGTTGTTCCTTGAAATACTCTTTTCAATTACCTTATCATCTCCATCAATAATGATTGCACCATTCTTGTAAAAAAAACTGACCCATAAGTCATAGTCTTGATGGAGATGATTGGACCATTCTTGATGAAGATGACCTTATCATCTTTATCAAGAATGATTTCACCATTCTTGTCAAAGTGAACCCTCAATTCATAGTTTGTGATGGCCAAGACAAAAAAAGGAGGATCCTCTTCATATCTGGAACCTAAAGAAAAAGACATTTTGTACAACCTTCTATAGACATAAGTGAAATAGAAATCTTTGATTGGGCACTTTGCGTCATTGGCCACTGCCATCATGATGTCATCTTCCACAAGATTTAGGGAGGATCACCAATTCTTACCCTTGGTCATGTGCCTTAAACCCTACTATTGATGATCCAAGAATCATCATGTGTTCTAATATTAGTTTTCTCACTATACACTTCTTTAATGGCAATAAATAGCTCTATTTTTTCATGACTAGATTCTTTCTTCTTGTCATTTGCCTTTTTTTTACTTTTACTTTTTTGGCTATGTGCCCTTTCCTTTTACAATAAAAGCATTAAACCTTTTTCTTTTGATTTGAATTGTTAAAACCCTTACCATTCTTCTTTGTTGTAAAATCAAGAAAGCTTGGCTGCACCACCATTGTAACTTTGCATCTATATCTCCTCATCTACAAATAATGAGCTAAAGTTCTCAAAATGTGTTGGCACGCTGATTTTTGAGATTTTGAATCCTTGAAGGATTTGTGGTCTCATATTGCCTCTATAGCAAAGCCCATGTTTCTGTAATTATGGAGACATGTTTCTGTAATTATGGAGACATGTTTTTGTAATTATGGAGACATGTTTAACCATATAATCTGCACACTATCTTCCATGATAACACATGCTTCTATAGACATGTTGGAACCATATTCAAAACACTCTCTTATCCACAACATTAGTGAGGATCTCACTGAGAGAATCTACATCCTATCATCTCCAAGCTTGGATAAGGTTTAGCAAGTGGTAAGGTCATTATTGTCCACATCCATTATTGGTGATTGACGATGTCTAAGAGATCATAAGAGGAAAGAACAACCTTAAGCTTGAACTTCTAGAGAGGATAATTGTTGATGTTAAAGCTTTTTATAGTAAAAGAATTTAACCTTTTTCTTTTGATTTGAATTGTTAGAACCTTTAACCTTATTTTTATAGTAAAAGCATTTAAACCTTTTCTTTTGATTTGAATTATTAGAACCCTCACCCTTCTTCTTTTTGATAGTAGAGAAAGCTTGGTCGCACCACCATTGTAAGTCTCCATCCGTATCTCTTCATCTTGAAGTGATGAGCTAAACTTCTCAAAATGCGTTGAAGGTAATTTTTGAGATTTTGAATCCTTGAGAGATTTGTGGTCTCATACTGGGTCTATAATAAAGCTCATGTTTTTGTACTTGTTAAGACATGTTAAACCATAGATTCAACACACTATCTTCCACAACACATGCTTGTACAACTGCTTCCATAGAGACATGGTAAACCAAATTTAGCACACTATCTTTTCCACAACATTAGTCAGGATCATCTTAAGAGATTCTACATCCCTTTTTCTCCAATCTTGGATATAGTAGATGGTAGGGTCATTATTGTCCACATCCCTTATTGTCCACATCCCTTATTGGTGATACACGGTGTCCCAAAGCTCATAGGAGGAAAGATTAGCCTTAATCTTGAACTTCTAAAAAGGCTAATCGATGAAGTTAAGCTTTTCCAAAGAGGTCAAAGTAGTCTTAAGCTTAAACTTCCAAAGAGGATAATTGGTAATGTTAAGCTTTTCATGAGCACACTGGTGAGTGGGGTCTTGTGGAAGATGTCGTTTCTTCTAAGACACTACTAGACAATAGTTTACAGACAAGTTTGTATATAGTGAGAGATTTGATACCATGTAATAGGATACAACATGCAATGGATACATGGTATCAAAGCAGGAGCTCTAATACCATGTAAAAGGATACAACATGCAATGTACACAAGAGAACCCTCAGAAGAAGTAGGATCTTTCACAACACAACTTTAAAACTCAAATTGCACAAAAATAGAGATAGAGAATAAAATTATGTTATTATTGAAGTAATATATTAGATGGTAAAGCCCCACACTCATGTGCATAATGAAGGGAGATTCAATGTGGCTGATCTAGAATTGCTAAGGTGGAGGTTTTATGTAGAGGCTAGGGAGTAAACTCACAATGGTGATTGATGAATTTTTTAAAGAAGTGGTTGGTCGTGTATCTATATAGGTATAAGATTAACTAGAAATATTGCATACTTACCCTACCTTGCATGACCATCCTTTGAAGTAAGTCTTGGGCCCCGATTAGGGCGTGCAATGTCAAGACATGGTGTCAAAGAGTAAAGTCTCTATAAACTCTACCTATTCCATGTTTGGAACATTATCAATGTACCATGTAGCCTATTTGGTAGTGGGCCAAAGATAATCCAAGACATCTCTAAACTATTTGTCCTCCTAGGCCCACTTTTTTATGTGATGCGGGTGATGGGCACCTAAGCTTCTCAAGGTGTTTTACTTTATTGACCTAGCACTTTTGGCATTTTGAGACATAGTCTTGGATGTCCTTACTTAAGACATACCAATAAGATTGTCTCTTGACTAGTGCATATGTCGTAAGTGTTCAAGATGTTCTTTCTTAATACGACTATAGATCAGGATATTGTCTAGGAAAACCATGATAATTTTCCTATATAAGGTTTCAAGACACTATCCATAAGTGTCATGAACGTGGCCAGATCATTAGTCAAACCGAAGGGCATGACTAAAAACTCATAGTGACCAAACTTAATTCAAAAAGCAGTCTTTTGGACATCCGCTTCTTGAATTCTCACTTGATGATATCCAGATTGTAAATCAATTTTCGTAAAGTATTTTTCTCCTTGGATTTGATAAAACAACTCATCTATTGGTGTGGCAAAGGGTACTTATTCTTAATCATGATTGTGTTCAGACCATGGTAGTCTATGCATAGTCGCATAGACCCATGTTTTTTCTTCACCACCAATAGAATTAGGGAAACCCAAGGTGAAGTGCTTGGTCAAATGAATCCACTTTTAAGGTATTCCTTTTGCTGTCGTTCTACTTCTTGTGCTTCCTTAAAACTAAGCTGATAAGGAGGCTTACTTACTGACTTTGAGCCATGTATTACTTCGATTGGACGCTTAACATAGCATACATGAGGTAATCCTTACAGTAATTCATTTGGAAACACATATTTAAATTTTTGTAACAATTCCTTTAAGGATTCATAAACGTTTTTTTGTTAACATGCTTTTATTGAAAAGACATTATGCAAACACTGTTCTCACTTAAACCACTTGTTTTTTCACATGCAAAAAAGAAAATGACATCATCAAGAATCATGTAACACAAAAATATGTTTTCTACTTCATTAGCTTGTACAAGGCGATTGAGTTCCATAGAGCATATAAGATGTGAGGAGGGTACATCATGTTCACCTTACAAATGCACTTTCTTACCATCTACTTCAAACTCAAAAGAATAATGCAAATAACTTCTAGAAAAAGATGAACCAATGTTATATAACCACTCACGGCCCCTAGAATAAGATTCGCACCGTGGGTGATATGCATAACTTGAAAATCTAGATGTATCTCATGACCTTGAATGACTAATGGGACATCACAAACTATTGTATCCCATAATCTTTATCATAACCCTGTTATTATCAAAGAAACCACATACTTATGGTCACTTGAACTTTTCGACAACTTTTATTTCTTGACTAAAGTATAGTTCAAGAAATTGTGTGTGACACTATCATCAATCATAACTCGTACCTTGTGACCCTTAACGTGACCATACATTCAAACCAATTTATGTGGTCCAAATGTTGGCACCCACATCGATGATGTGACACAATACACATGAGTAGAATTAGCATGATAAACTTGAATCTCCTTAAACTTATGAGAAGTCTCTACAGGGAGCACTTGAATAGTGTGCACTTACTTTTCTTTACTTTGATCACCTTTATTATTTTTATTTAAGTTTAGGTCATTTAGTTTACTATGACCCTTTCCCATGCAATGAAAACATAAATTTTCTTTTTTAGATCTTTCAAAATCCTCATGCTTTAGAAATTTTTGTGGTCCTTTAGACTTCTTATATTGGTTGTATGGTTAGGTCCCTTCCTCTTATTTTGACCTTGATGCTTGGAACCCTCTGACACACTAGGTGTTCGTTGTGTATTATGTGCACGCTTTTTCTTTTCGATAGTGTCGTCGAAAATCTGAGCAAACTTAATTTCTTCTTCTAAAGTTTTCAGCTCATTTTGCGAATAAATCTAGGAATCTTTTGAAAGTCGTCCATTCCTTTCAACTTGAGAATGATTTCTCTAATTGGACATATACCAGGTCAATGTGAGATTTCTCACCTTACAATTGTCCCACGCTTCCCAATTACCATCCATCTCATTCTTAGGAAGAAATTATTTCATGAATGTAGTTTTAAATTTTGCCTACGTAGTAGGCCAAGTTCCAGACTCCAAGCTCATCACCAGTTATATGTTTTACCTCCTAGAGTTAAGCTCACTTCAAGGACACATATCTCCTTTGGAGTTGAGCCCATTTAAAGATAGCATCTTCTTCAAATCTCTTCCGTCATGGTATAAGTAGTTGATATCTTGTGGGCTACTCTTGTTAGAGATCATAGTAATGAACCCATTGAGAGATAGCCTCTTCTTCAAATTATCTCTTCCATCATGGTATAGACATCAAGGGTCAAAAGCAACGGTATCCTTGCCTTTATAGAATTCTTATCCGATAAGGCCATATATTGGCCTCTCTTTTTCTCTATCCATCTCTTTTTCTCTATCCATCTCTTCACTCACTCTCTATATCCTCCTCTCTCTCTCTCTCTCTCTCTCTCTCTCTCTCTCTCTCTCTCCCTTTTTCTCTATCCATCTCTTCGCTCACTCTCTATATCCTCCTCTCTCTCTCTCTCTCTCTCTCTCTCTCTCTCTCTCTCTCTCTCGGCTCACTCTCTATAGCCTCCTCTCTCTCTTTCTGTCCTTCTCTTTGCTCACTCTCTATATCCTCTCTCTCTCTCTCTCTCCTTCTCTTTGCTCACTCTCTCTATCCTCCCTCTGTCTTTCTCTCTCTCTATCCCCTCTCTCTCTCTCTCTCTCTCTCTCTCTCTCTCTATCCATCTCTTCGTTCACTCTCTATAGCCTCCTCTCTCTCTATCTCTCTATCCAACCTCCCAATCTATCTCTCTCTTTCTCTTTGCTCACTCTCTCTATCCTTTCTCTGTAAGATTCCTCCCCCAACCCCCTTTTTGATGTCTAGCATATTCCCCTGTAATCAATTCCTTTTCTGAAATATAAGAGATCTTGTTTGTGGTTGTTTTAACCTAGAGAGAGAAAATATTCTAGAGAGATAATATTCAGATTTTAAATATTTTTGGATAGAAAAATATCTCACCTTATTAAAATGAATTCCCCTGAAACAAAAATTCAGAAAGAATTTTCCAATGTGCAATCGGAATTAATTGGAAATAGGTATAAAGAACCTTAGTCTAAGGGTCTAGATTTTCAGAAATTTTTGGATTATGGTCTAATTAAGGTTCCTATGGGCCAATAGCATCAATCCATGTGTAGGGAGGAGATAAATCCATGTGTAGGGAGGAGATAAATCCAATTTGTAAAAGAAGATACCCAAAAATGAGTAAATGCTCACATAAGATGAAGAGTTGAAAATGTACAAAGTTTATTAGTAAAAAACTATGAGCAATAAAATTTTGACACATATGTAAGGAAGGGGAGTTCTTTAAAGAAGGTGCATATTTCACATAAGATGAAGAGTTGAAAATGTACAAGGTTTATTAGTAAAAAACTATGAGCAATAAAATTTTGACACATATGTAAGGAAGGGGAGTTCTTTAAAGAAGGTGCATATTTCACATAAGATGAAGAGTTGAAAATGTACAAGGTTTATTAGTAAAAAACTATGAGCAATAAAATTTTGACACATATGTAAGGAAGGGGAGTTCTTTAAAGAAGGTGCATATTTCACATAAGATGAAGAGTTGAAAATGTACAAGGTTTATTAGTAAAAAAACTATGAGCAATAAAATTTTGACACATATGTAAGGAAGGGGAGTTCTTTAAAGGAGGTGCATATTTCACATGCTTGAATGAGTTTTAAACTCAAAAATAATGTGATATTCTTATCTCTCATCTCTCTTGAACCAAACCAAATCAAAATGAAACCAAATCGAATCAAAAGTTAACCAAACTAGGTCCAAATCTAGTCCAAATTCAACCAAACTGACTTGGAAAATTCTAGAATCAGTTTGTTTGGTTAGGAAATCAATTTTTTCTATAAATAGAAGCCTTCCCTTGTTGAAAAAAATATAGTGTCTTATGCATTGTTACTCTACTCCACCTAAGCCAAGAACTGTGAATTCTTTAATAATTCACTAGTTTTTGACACTTCTCTCTTTCTTAAATCCCCATTGGTGGCTCCATCAACATACTAAACCAATTGATTGGTTGGGGGCCTCTACCGTGAACAAAGAAATGTGATAAGATGAGTTAAGAAGTGATAGGATGTGTATGGGATGAGGTAAGAAGTGTATGTGATGGGATAAGATGTATATGGATTGTGATAGGGTGAAAATATGGATGTAAATGTGGATGTGTACATGTATGGATGTATGCATGTAGATGTGAGTGTGAATGTGAATGTGTGGATGTAAATGAGGATGTCGATGTAGATGCATGGATGGGATGTGGATGTATGCATGTAGATGTGAATGTAAGCATATAGATGTGGATGTATGGATGTGAATGAGCATGTAGATGTGGATGTATGGATGAGGATGCATGAATGTGCATGTAGATGTGGATGTGAAAATAGATGCATGGATGTAGATGTGGATGTATGGATGTGGATGTGGATATATATATGGATGTGAATATATGATATGTGATGTGAAGGAATCTGAAGTGATGAGATGGAAAATGATGTGATGGGATGAGTACACATATAACTGGAATGTGGAATAGGCAATGTGGATTGATGAGGGATAATGTGGAAAAATGAGAGTTAATATAGAAACTGTATTTTGTGATTGTTTGTAAATGCTGTTTGTAAATGACTGTTTTATGTCAAGAATGCTGGGAAAGCATTTTGACCATCTTGTGATTAAGGTCGTGGAGACCTAACTGATAAAGTTGCAACTGCTGACGGAGAGTCAATGGAGGACGTCTCACATAGCAAGGTCGGCCGAGGTCTTGACCAGCCTCGGTGCGATTAAAATGGTGAGCTTCCGGTACGGTGGATGAGGGGCCAAGGAAGCAGCCTATGAGTGAAGCGCTAGGTCACCTGCGAAGGACCCTAGAGGGTGCTGACCATATGGTGCTCGGGCTCTGGGTCGCCCAGGATACCCACTCGTGCGTCGAGGAAGATATTGGAACAAGAGTAGGAGTTGTTTTCTGAAATCCAGCATGGATCTGGTTGATTGACCTTGCTGGTCTTCAATGGATGAGTCCATGGCTCTTTATATGGATCTGTTGGTTGATCTTGTTGATCTTCAACGAGAGTCCATCTTGATAAGTGATTATATTGCCGAGTATTATGGGCTAGGAATTAGGAAACGGCCCCTGAGTGGACAGGTGGTGAGCGTCCTAGTTGCCAATGATGCCATAGATACTCTGATGAAGGAATGATGGGAAAATTAAGAATCAACTGGATAAATTGAAAGATGGTGATCAGTGACACTATGGTTTTATTAAAGGATTGTTTTAAACTGGTTGAATCTGTGAAAAGGCAATTTCATATTGGGTGTGTGAGTGGTGTGACTAGTTTTATTTTTGCATGAACATCCGGCTAGGGGGCCTTGGAACTCTTTTCCTTGGTACCCAGGACAAAACCTAACCAAATTCTTAATTGGATCCCATCACTACAGTGGTTGGGCGGTTGGCTAACCCATGGGATCGGATGGGGTTAGGCTGGACTGATGGATCTGTAAATCGAGACTCAAACTTTTGTTTTTACGATAGATAAAATAAATCCCGGACAGTAACTGTTCTATGGATAGGAATCAGCGGCTGTGCCTCTTGAATGGGAAAAAAAGCGTTGATCCCAATGATCCAAGTGCAAGTTTCTTCCTTGATCTGACCAAGTAACTTATAGATGTAATTGGATCAGCTCGATCAGAAATGATCTTGATTACGTTAGAGTAAAAAGTTATCCTGGTGGAATCACCCGTGCTTTTCGGTAAAGGAAGTTTTTTCGGGTTGGAACAACCAACAGATTAGTCTCTTATCCGGATATCCGTGGGTGAGGCCCCGAATGTGGGACCCCTGTCCCGCCCGAGAAGTGCTACTTCCGCTGCCAGTATCCTGAATCCGTTGCTCGGTGGGGACAGGGATTCCCACCGAGCAACGGATTCAGGATACTGGCAGCGGAAGTAGCACTTCTCGCGCGGGACAGGGGTCCCACATTCGGGGCCTCACCCACGGATATCCGGATAAGAGACTAATCTGTCGGTTGTTCCAAAACCGAACCCGAAAAGACTTCCTTTACCGAAAAGCACGGGTGATTCCACCACCAGGATAACTTTTTACTCTAATGTAGTCAAGATCATTTCTGATCGAGCTGATCTAATTACATCTATAAGATACTTGGTCAGATCAAGGAAGAAACTTGCACTTGGATCATTGGGATCAACGCTTTTTTCCCCATTCAAGAGGCACAGCCGCCGCTGATTCCTATCCATAGAACAGTTACTGTCCGGGATTTATTTATCTATCGTAAAAACAAAAGTTTGAGTCTCGATTTACGGATCCATCAGTCCAGCCTAACCCCATCCGATCCCATGGGTTAGCCAACCACCCAACCACTGTATAGTGATGGGATCCAATTAAGAATTTGGTTAGGTTTTGTCCCGGGTACCAAGGAAAAGAGTTCCAAGGCCCCCTAGCCGGATGTTCATGCAAAAATAAAACTAGTCACACCACTCACACACCCAATATGAAATTGCCTTTTCACAGATTCAACCAGTTTAAAACAATCCTTTAATAAAACCATAGTATCACTGATCACCATCTTTCAATTTATCCAGTTGATTCTTAATTTTCCCATCATTCCTTCATCAGAGTATCTATGGCATCATTGGCAACTAGGACGCTCACCACCTATCCACTCAGGGGCCGTTTCCTAATTCCTAGCCCATAATACTCGGCAATATAATCACTTATCAAGATGGACTCTAGTCTCTCGTTGAAGATCAGCAAGATCAACCAACAGATCCATATAAAGAGCCATGGACTCATCCATTGAAGACCAGCAAGGTCGATCAACCAGATCCATGCCCGATTTCAGAAAACAACTCCTACTCTTGTTCCAATATCTTCCTCGACGCACGCGTGGGTATCCTGGGCGACCTAGAGCCCGAGCACCGTATGGTCAGCACCCTCTAGGATCCTTCGCAGGTGACCTAGCGCTTCACTCATAGGCCGCTTCCTTGGCCCCTCATCCACCGTACCGGAAGCTCACCATTTTAATCGCACCGAGGCTGGTCAAGACCTCGGCCGACCTTGCTACGCGAGACGTCCTCCATTGACTCTCCGTCACAGCAGTTGCAACTTTATCAGTTAGGTCTCCACGACCTTAATCACAAGATGGTCAAAATGCTTTCCCAGCATTCTTGACATAAAACAGTCATTTACAAACAGCATTTACAAACAATCACAAAATACAGTTTCTATATTAATTCTCATTTTTTCACATTATCCCTCATCAATCCACATTGCTTATTCCACATTCCAGTTATATGTGTACTCATCCCATCACATCATTTTCCATCTCATCACTTCAGATTCCTTCACATCACATATCATATATTCACATCCATACATATATTCACATCCACATCCATACATCCACATCTACATCCATGCATCTATTTTCACATCCACATCTACATGCACATTCATGCATCCTCATCCATACATCCACATCTACATGCTCATTCACATCCATACATCCACATCTATATGCTTACATTCACATCTACATGCATACATCCACATCCCATCCATGCATCTACATCGACATCCTCATTTACATCCATACATCCACATTCACACTCACATCTACATGCATACATCCATACATACACATCCACATTTACATCCATATTCTCACCCTATCACAATCCATATACATCTTATCCCATCACATACACTTCTTACCTCATCCCATACACATCCTATCACTTCTTAACTCATCTTATCACATCCTAACTCATCTCTTATGCATACCTCTATGCATGAAATTCAATTATGCTAAAAGTAACTCTTTTATAATAAAATATTCATCTCTTATGCATACCTCTATGCATGAATTTCAATTATGCTAAAAGTAACTCTTTTATAATAAAATATTAATCTCTTATGCATACCTCTATGCATGAAAATCAATTATGCTAAAAGTAACTCTTTTATAATAAAATATTCATCTCTTATGCATACCTCTATGCATGAATTTCAATTATGCTAAAAGTAACTCTTTTATAATAAAATATTCATCTCTTATGCATACCTCTATGCATGAATTTCAATTATGCTAAAAGTAACTCTTTTATAATAAAATATTCATCTCCTATGCATACCTCTATGCATGAAAATCAATTATGCTAAAAGTAACTCTTTTATAATAAAATATTCATCTCCTATGCATACCTCTATGAATGAAAATCAATTATGCTAAAAGTAACTCTTTTATAATAAAACATTCATCTTTTATGCATACCTCTATGCATAAAATTCAATTATGTTAAAAGTAACACTTTTATAATAATATATTTATCTTTTATGCATAATATAAAAATTCATTTTTTCCATGATTACTATGAAATTCTTTCAATTAATCTAGGATGATAATTCCTCCAATATGGTAGGAAATCCTCTTTTCATGCTTTGAAATGAAATTATTTTATGTGTAAATTTTTATAAAATTTTGCCATAGCTCCGCTACTATAACTAATAAATCTCAATTATTTTAAAAGATAGGTTATCTTTAAGGGAATGATTAGAATGATCCCTAATTGGATCATTAACCCTTAATGGATTAAATCAAAATTATCATAAACTAAAAGCATAGATAAAAAAAAACTATTAATTTATTCTCAAGCATAGATTAATCTTGGATTAAGAAAAAGCTTTATGAAAAGCTTCATTTGGATTGAGAATGGGTCATGAGTATGACCATTTGTTAAGTGAGAGAGAGAAAAAACCATTAGAATTAAACATAAATAAAAATTTATGTAATTCTTTACTATCATTAATTAATTAACTTCAATAGCATTTCAAAAACCATACCAATTAAGCTTCTCAAGCTTGAGAGGGGTTGAGAAGAGAGAAACATTGAGAAATTATAGAAAAGATCAAAATTCACCATACTTACCTTACAATTTGCTTGATTCTTTGTTCACGGTAGAGGCCCCCAACCAATCAATTGGTTTAGTATGTTGATGGAGCCACCAATGGGGATTTAAGAAAGAGAGAAGTGTCAAAAACTAGTGAATTTTTAAAGAATTCACAGTTCTTGGCTTAGGTGGAGTAGAGTAACAATGCATAAGACACTATATTTTTTTCAACAAGGGAAGGCTTCTATTTATAGAAAAAATTGAGCTGCTAACCAAACAAACTGATTCTAGAATTTTCCAAGTCAGTTTGGCTGAATTTGGACTAGATTTGGACCTAGTTTGGTTACTTTTTGATTCGATTTGGTTTCATTTTGATTTGGTTTGGTTCAAGAGAGATGAGAGATAAAAATATCACATTATTTTTTAGTTCAAAACTCATTCAAGCATGTGAAATATGCACCTCCTTTAAAGAACTCCCCTTCCTTACATATGTGTCAAAATTTTATTGCTCATAGTTTTTTTTACTAATAAGCCTTGTACATTTTCAACTCTTCATCTTATGTGAAATATGCACCTTCTTTAAAGAACTCCCCTTCCTTACATATGTGTCAAAATTTTATTGCTCATAGTTTTTTACTAATAAACCTTATACATTTTCAACTCTTCATCTTATGTGAAATATGCACCTTCTTTAAAGAACTCCCCTTCCTTACATATGTGTCAAAATTTTATTGCTCATAGTTCTTTACTAATAAACCTTGTTCATTTTCAACTCTTCATCTTATGTGAAATATGCACCTTCTTTAAAGAACTCCCCTTCCTTACATATGTGTCAAAATTTTATTGCTCATAGTTTTTTACTAATAAACCTTGTACATTTTCAACTCTTCATCTTATGTGAGCATTTACTCATTTTTGGGTATCTTCTTTTACAAATTGGATTTATCTCCTCCCTACACATGGATTGATGCTATTGGCCCATAGGAACCTTAATTGGACCATAATCCAAAAATTTCTGAAAATCTAGACCCTTAGACTAAGGTTCTTTATACCTATTTCCAATTAATTCCGATTGCACATTGGAAATTTCTTTCTGAATTTCTATTTCAGGGGGATTCATTTTAATAAGGTGAGAAGTTTTTCTATCCAAAAGTATTCAAAATCTGAATATTCTCTCTCTAGAATATTTTCTCTCTCTAGGTTAAAACAGCCACAAACAAGATCTCTTATATTTCAGGAAAGGAATTGATTACAGGGGAATATGCTAGACATCAAAAAGGGGGTTGGGGGAGGAATCTTACATTCTACCCCACTTAAAAAATGCGAGATGTCCTCATCTCGCAAACTGGGATAATTTCGCAAGATGCACAAATATGAGACTTAGAGAAAAATTTTAATCAAGATTAACCACCAAGAAAAGTCTTAAAGAAAGCAAGATAAGAACAAGATTTAAACTTTTTTCATTCTCGGAACTTATACAGTAAAGATAGAAGAACTCTTTACACTTCCATAAGCCCGTGCATCATATGGTCACAAAAGAAGCACTCACAAGCTGCACAAGTATAGGGTAACTCATCTATGGGAATGATTCTGCTGGTTATTACCGCACCTATCTCAGTGGTATGAGGTGATCTAACAAAAGGACCTCTGAGAGGCAAGCCAAAAACGGGGTAAAGGCATATCTTCTCATGAGGAAGAAAACATGCCAGTAAGAAGACCCGCTTAAAGAACCCAAGATGCCTTGATCTCATGACGCAGTAGTATCGGGGACCCAAACCCAAAGCTTCAATAACCATGGCCAAGCTGACATTGTTACGAAAGTGCTGCTGACCCCAGGGTGTTACCCTAGTTATGTTTTGATAGGTCCGCCATTTGGTCTGAGCTACAGAAGTTCCTAGGTGAGGAAAAAGTGAGCGCTCATACTGTTCTATAAAGTCTTTCTTCACAGACTCTCTTGCGTCTTGAAGGTGAGAAATCATCAAGGATAAAACTAATTCCTGTTGCCAAGCCATGAAGGAGATTAAGAAAGAAAGGAGATTGATGGGAGTAAGATTACTGTGAGCGACAAGTAAAAGTTAGGACTTATATAAAGGAAGGAGCTAGCGTAACCTAGAAGCCAACGGTAACTTGCCACTGAAGTTTTACCGTCTTTCCATGATTTGGGTTTGGCACATTTTTCTATAGAAGGCATTAAGAATTTTGAGATGAGGAGATAAAAGAAGCTTGTAGGCTAAGTCACCTACTTTCATTGAATTCAGATATAAGGGTCGCAATATCTGGGGGATAACTTCTTATACTCCCCAAGAGATAAAGAACTCCTTTTGGGCCGTACTCGGATGAAAACCAAAACCTTGGTATCCAAAACATCGATTTTCACTTCTGAACTCATTGTTCTGAATCCTTAAAACAGGCGTGACTCCTGAGAAGTATTCTAGGGAAAGGGTTTTCCTTTTTTAAACAGAGTCTTTCTTTTATTTTAGAGAGGGAATAATTATAAGATCAAAAAGGGAGATTCTTCCTCCTGTATACCTCGAAGGCTGGGGAGAAATCTTACATTCTACCCCACTTAAAAAAATGCGAGATGTCCTCATCTCGCCAAGTAGAGGACAACTCTTTTTCTTAAGATCCAATTTATTCTAGGGTTCCTTATATTCTGGTCAACCCAACAGAATACGGGGATAATTATCCCTTAAATAGAACTCATCATTAAATAACAATTCATTCAAATCATATCATTCATATCTTTAACATGATAATGGTCCATTAGACCGAAAAATTTCCTTCTGAACATTCCTTCGCGGGAATTTCAGCTAAGCTAGCCCTCAATTTGTCATTCCTTAACTTGATCTACCGAGTCAAGTGTTAACAGTAGCAATCTGATAACACAATCTACTAATCTCATAGGGATTTGCTGAATTCACTATCATCATTCCAATTATATGAATATCATCACAGGGACTCGTCCCATTAATCCTCATTGTGGTTTTGTTCAGATTTTTATATTTCAACTAATTTCAGAAATCTTCATTTTTCAATCAGAATTTTCAATTAGAATCCAAATCAATTCATCAATTCTCAAATAGAATTAAAAATCATATCAATCACATTCGAAATCATCATCTAGATAGCATTAACGCTTATAATTTCAAGTCTTAGATTTACTCGTATATACTGTTAGTAAAGAGCTGCAGTATACTCTCGGTATATACGGGTAGTCACGGCCCTTGGAATTACAAGGTAAATACCATCATGTCTAGGCCTCAAGCAAGTCAGGGTTCTATATAATTGCGGTACTTCCATTTGAAGACCCAATTACCAAATTACGAATTTTAGTTTGAATATCAAATTGTATGAATTATATCACACAATTATAACCTTTTTATGCTTCTTGATAAATTTTTGACATATTTGGTTTCTCAGTTGATCTTTATTAGCCAAATGCTCTGATACCAACTGTAAGATCCCTGTTCCCACCGAGCAACGGATTCAGGATACTGGCAGCGGAAGTAGCACTTATCGCGTGGGACAGGGGTCCCACATTCGGGGCCTCACCCCCACGGATATCCGGATAAGAGACTAATCTGTCGGTTGTTCCAAAACCGAACCCGAAAAAACTTCCTTTACTGGAAAGCACGGGTGATTCCACCAGGATAACTTTTTACTCTAACGTAGTCAAGATCATTTCTGATCGAGCTGATCCAATTACATCTATAAGATACTTGGTCAGATCAAGGAAGAAACTTGCACTTGGATCATTGGGATCAACGCTTTTTTCCCCATTCAAGAGGCACAGCCGCTGATTCCTATCCATAGAACAGTTACTGTCCGGGATTTATTTTATCTATCGTAAAAACAAAAGTTTGAGTCTCGATTTACGGATCCATCAGTCCAGCCTAACCCCATCCAATCCCATGGGTTAGCCAACCGCCCAACCACTGTAGTGATGGGATCTAATTAAGAATTTGGTTAGGTTTTGTCCCGGGTACCAAGGAAAAGAGTTCCAAGGCCCCCTAGCCGGATGTTCATGCAAAAATAAAACTAGTCACACCACTCACACACCCAATATGAAATTGCCTTTTCACAGATTCAACCAGTTTAAAACAATCCTTTAATAAAACCATAGTATCACTGATCACCATCTTTCAATTTATCCAGTTGATTCTTAATTTTCCCATCATTCCTTCATCAGAGTATCTATGGCATCATTGGCAACTAGGACGCTCTTCACCTATCCACTCAGGGGCCGTTTCCTAATTCCTAGCCCATAATACTTGGCAATATAATCACTTATCAAGATGGACTCTCGTTGAAGATCAGCAAGATCAACCAACAGATCCATATAAAGAGCCATGGACTCATCCATTGAAGACCAGCAAGGTCGATCAACCAGATCCATGCCCGATTCAGAAAACAACTCCTACTCTTGTTCCAATATCTTCCTCGACGCACGCGTGGGTATCCTGGGCGACCTAGAGCCCGAGCACCGTATGGTCAGCACCCTCTAGGATCCTTCGCAGGTGACCTAGCGCTTCACTCATAGGCCGCTTCCTTGGCCCCTCATCCACCGTACCGGAAGCTCACCATTTTAATCGCACCGAGGCTGGTCAAGACCTCGGCCGACCTTGCTACGCGAGACGTTCTCCATTGACTCTCCGTCAGCAGTTGCAACTTTATCAGTTAGGTCTCCACGACCTTAATCACAAGATGGTCAAAATGCTTTCCCAGCATTCTTGACATAAAACAGTCATTTACAAACAGCATTTACAAACAATCACAAAATACAGTTTCTATATTAACTCTCATTTTTCCACATTATCCCTCATCAATCCACATTGCTTATTCCACATTCCAGTTATATGTGTACTCATCCCATCCACATCATTTTCCATCTCATCACTTCAGATTCCTTCACATCACATATCATATATTCACATCCATACATATATCCACATCCACATCCATACATCCACATCTACATCCATGCATCTATTTTCACATCCACATCTACATGCACATTCATGCATCCTCATCCATACATCCACATCTACATGCTCATTCACATCCATACATCCACATCTATATGCTTACATTCACATCTACATGCATACATCCACATCCCATCCATGCATCTACATCGACATCCTCATTTACATCCATACATCCACATTCACACTCACATCTACATGCATACATCCATACATACACATCCACATTTACATCCATATTCTCATCCTATCACAATCCATATACATCTTATCCCATCACATACACTTCTTACCTCATCCCATACACATCCTATCACTTCTTAACTCATCTTATCACATCCTAACTCATCTCTTATGCATACCTCTATGCATGAAATTCAATTATGCTAAAAGTAACTCTTTTATAATAAAATATTCATCTCTTATGCATACCTCTATGCATGAATTTCAATTATGCTAAAAGTAACTCTTTTATAATAAAATATTAATCTCTTATGCATACCTCTATGCATGAAAATCAATTATGCTAAAAGTAACTCTTTTATAATAAAATATTCATCTCTTATGCATACCTCTATGCATGAATTTCAATTATGCTAAAAGTAACTCTTTTATAATAAAATATTCATCTCTTATGCATACCTCTATGCATGAATTTCAATTATGCTAAAAGTAACTCTTTTATAATAAAATATTCATCTCCTATGCATACCTCTATGCATGAATTTCAATTATGCTAAAAGTAACTCTTTTATAATAAAATATTCATCTCCTATGCATACCTCTATTCATGAAATTCAATTATGCTAAAAGTAACTCTTTTATAATAAAATATTCATCTCTTATGCATACCTCTATGCATGAATTTCAATTATGCTAAAAGTAACTTTTTTATAATAAAATATTCATCTCTTATGCATACCTCTATGCATGAAAATCAATTATGCTAAAAGTAACTCTTTTATAATAAATTTTTCATCTCTTATGCATACCTCTATGCATGAATTTCAATTATGCTAAAAGTAACTCTTTTATAATAAAATATTCATCTCTTATGCATACCTCTATGCATGAATTTCAATTATGCTAAAAGTAACTCTTTTATAATAAAATATTCATCTCCTATGCATACCTCTATGCATGAATTTCAATTATGCTAAAAGTAACTCTTTTATAATAAAATATTCATCTCCTATGCATACCTCTATGAATGAAAATCAATTATGCTAAAAGTAACTCTTTTATAATAAAACATTCATCTTTTATGCATACCTCTATGCATAAAATTCAATTATGTTAAAAGTAACACTTTGATAATAATATATTTATCTTTTATGCATAATATAAAAATTTATTTTTCCCATGATTACTATGAAATTCTTTCAATTAATCTAGGATGATAATTCCTAGAATATGGTAGGAAATCCTCTTTTCATGCTTTGAAATGAAATTATTTTATGTGTAAACTTTTATAAAATTTTGCCATAGCTCCGCTACTATAACTAATAAATCTCAATTATTTTAAAAGATAGGTTATCTTTAAGGGAATGATTAGAATGATCTCTAATTGGATCATTAACCCTTAATGGATTAAATCAAAATTATCATAAACTAAAAGCATAGATAAAAAAACTATTAATTTATTCTCAAGCATAGATTAATCTTGGATTAAGAAAAAGCTTTATGAAAAGCTTCATTTGGATTGAGAATGGGTCATGAGTATGACCATTTGTTAAGTGAGAGAGAGAAAAAACCATTAGAATTAAACATAAATAAAAATTTATGTAATTCTTTACTATCATTAATTAATTAACTTCAATAGCATTTCAAAAACCATACCAATTAAGCTTCTCAAGCTTGAGAGGGGTTGAGAAGAGAGAAACATTGAGAAATTATAGAAAAGATCAAAATTCACCATACTTACCTTACAATTTGCTTGATTCTTTGTTCACCGTAGAGGCCCCCAACCAATCAATTGGTTAAGTATGTTGATGGAGCCACCAATGGGGATTTAAGAAAGAGAGAAGTGTCAAAAACTAGTGAATTATTAAAGAATTCACAGTTCTTGGCTTAGGTGGAGTAGAGTAACAATGCATAAGACACTATATTTTTTTCAACAAGGGAAAGCTTCTATTTATAGAAAAAATTGAGCTCCTAACCAAACAAACTGATTCTAGAATTTTCCAAGTCAGTTTGGTTGAATTTGGACTAGATTTGGACCTAGTTTGGTTACTTTTTGATTCGATTTGGTTTCATTTTGATTTGGTTTGGTTCAAGAGAGATGAGAGATAAAAATATCACATTATTTTTGAGTTTAAAACTCATTGAAGCATGTGAAATATGCACCTCCTTTAAAGAACTCCCCTTCCTTACATATGTGTCAAAATTTTATTGCTCATAGTTTTTTTACTAATAAACCTTGTACATTTTCAACTCTTCATCTTATGTGAAATATGCACCTTCTTTAAAGAACTCCCCTTCCTTACATATGTGTCAAAATTTTATTGCTCATAGTTTTTTACTAATAAACCTTGTACATTTTCAACTCTTCATCTTATGTGAAATATGCACCTTCTTTAAAGAACTCCCCTTCCTTACATATGTGTCAAAATTTTATTGCTCATAGTTTTTTACTAATAAACCTTGTACATTTTCAACTCTTCATCTTATGTGAAATATGCACCTTCTTTAAAGAACTCCCCTTCCTTACATATGTGTCAAAATTTTATTGCTCATAGTTTTTTACTAATAAACCTTATACATTTTCAACTCTTCATCTTATGTGAGCATTTACTCATTTTTGGGTATCTTCTTTTACAAATTGGATTTATCTCCTCCCTACACATGGATTGATGCTATTGGCCCATAGGAACCTTAATTGGACCATAATCCAAAAATTTCTGAAAATCTAGACCCTTAGACTAAGGTTCTTTATACCTATTTCCAATTAATTCCGATTGCACATTGGAAAATTCTTTCTGAATTTCTGTTTCAGGGGGATTCATTTTAATAAGGTGAGAAGTTTTTCTATCCAAAAATATTCAAAATCTGAATATTCTCTCTCTAGAATATTTTCTATCTCTAGGTTAAAACAGCCACAAACAAGATCTCTTATATTTCAGAAAAGGAATTGATTACAGGGGAATATGCTAGACATCAAAAAGGGGGTTGGGGGAGGAATCTTACATTCTACCCCACTTAAAAAATGCGAGATGTCCTCATCTCGCAAACTGGGATAATTTCGCAAGATGCACAAATATGAGACTTAGAGAAAAATTTTAATCAAGATTAACCACCAAGAAAAGTCTTAAAGAAAGTAAGATAGGAACAAGATTTAAACTTTTTTCATTCTCGAAACTTATACAGTAAAGATAGAAGAACTCTTTACACTTCCATAAGCCCGTCCATCATATGGTCACAAAAGCAGCACTCACAAGCTGCACAAGTATAGGGTAACTCATCTATGGGAATGATTTTGCTGGTTATTGCCGCACCTATCTCAGTGGTATGAGGTGATCTAACAAAAGGACCTCTGAGAGGCAAGCCAAAAACGGGGTAAAGGCATATCTTCTCATGAGGAAGAAAACATGCCAGTAAGAAGACCCGCTCAGAGAACCCAAGATGCCTTGATCTCATGACGCAGTAGTATCGGGGACCCAAACCCAAAGCTTCAATAACCATGGCCAAGCGGACATTGTTACGAAAGTGCTGCTGACCCCAGGGTGTTACCCTAGTTATGTTTTGATAGGTCCGCCATTTGGTCTGAGCTATAGAAGTTCCTAGGTGAGGAAAAAGTAAGCGCTCATACTGTTCTATAAAGTCTTTCTTCACAGACTCTCTTGCGTCTTGAAGGTGAGAAATCATCAGGGATAAAACTAATTCCTGTTGCCAAGCCATGAAGGAGATTAAGAAAGAAAGGAGATTGATGGGAGTAAGATTACTGTGAGCGACAAGTAAAAGTTACGACTTATATAAAGGAAGGAGCTAGTGTAACCTAGAAGCCAACGGTAACTTGCCACTGAAGTTTTACCGTCTTTCCATGATTTGGGTTTGGCACATTTTTCTATAGAAGGCATTAAGAATTTTGAGATGAGGAGATAAAAGAAGCTTGTAGGCTAAGTCACCTACTTTCATTGAATTCAGATATAAGGGTCACAATATCTAGGGGATAACTTCTTATACTCCCCAAGAGATAAAGAACTCCTTTTGGGCCGCCGTACTCGGATGAAAACCAAAACCTTAGTATCCAAAACACCGATTTTCACTTCTGAATCCTTAAAACAGGCGTGACTCCTGAGAAGTATTCTAGGGAAAGGGTCTTCCTTTTTTAAACAGAATCTTTCTTTTATTTTAGAGAGGGAATAATTATAAGATCAAAAAGGGAGATTCTTACTCCTGTATACCTCGAAGGCTGGGGAGAAATCTTACACTTTATCTCTCACTCTCTCTTTGTATATGTATATATATATATCCTTCTTATTTCTCAACACATATTACTTTACTCATGTTTTTCATACAGATTCTTTGAGTCTACAAACTTAACAGTACCTTATTCATCCACACAATACAGAAAATGTCAATTCTTTATTGCTTTGTATGATATATTGAGCACAAGCATTGTTGAAACTGTCAATGATATCTTAGTGCAAAACCACAACACATGCATTGCTATTTCCCTCTCTCTCTCTCTTCTTTCATATGAAAAATAAGATTATGACATAATCATAAACAATTGTTAAACCCAATCACTTGAATATTCATAAATAAATATGTTCATTATTGCACTATACTAACATCTTCATATCAAGACACCCTCTACCATAACATCCTCTTTGGGATCAATACAAACAATGTTCATGCCTAATTTTCGCACTATCATAGCACAATCTCCATAAAGCTCTACTATCCTTTGCCCTTCTTTTGCATGATACTTCAACATGCTATCCCAAAAGTCATATCTATGCTGATATCCACCTGCAAAGAAACCATTTCTCTTAATTGCACAAAAATGTGGCACCCTTAATTTGAAGAACTTATATGTTTATGCCATACCTTGCCATTCTATCCTATTTGGGCATCTTGCCTAGTGCATTGTAGTGCAAGCAATGATATACTCAGGCGAGAAAGGTTCTGAATGGTTTATTCCAACTATGCTCATGAAGGTAGCTACGATGAGGGTGTATTTTTATACAAGAGTATGAGATGAGTTATTTTCCCTCTTTAGGAGGTTTTTTTCCCCGGCTTGTATATACGCCCATCATTCTAGGGCTAACTTATCTTTTGTACATTGACACAATCTAATACACTGTGTGTTGTGTGCATTCTTGCTTCTTCTTCTCCAAGCTTTGTGTGCTTTCCTGCAACCCTAATTCCAACATTTATGTCTATGCCACATAAATGGAGAAGAGGCTTTATTGCTTCAGATTTGTGAGACCATCCTAGATGACAATGTCTCTCTTATTGTCTCACTGGTATTATATATCAAGTGACAACCAATATTACACATGCCAAGAAATGTGGCTTCTCCTTAGACACCTTGGTGAATATGCGGTGTACAACTTAGATTGGAAAAGTAATTGGACAAGAGGTAAACAACACTAACCATACAGGTTACCATTGAACATTATATTTTATGTGCCCCGACGGTCCTAAGTGTGTTCACACACATCACTGCTGTTGCCTATATATATGGCAACAAATCCCCCCTAGGAGTGATGGTGTGAACGAGAGCTGGCACTCATGTATAGGGAAGTGCCATGCCTGAAGTAGATCAATCCACACAGGGGAGCAAGCCCAAAGCTTTGCGGAAAGCTTCAAACTTCTCACGAGGAAGCGCCTTTGTGAAAAGATCGACGAGGTTGTCCTGTGTTGGCACATATGCCAAGCTGATCTCTCCTGCTGAGAGTCTCTCCCTGACATAGTGATAATGCACCTCAATGTGCTTTGTGCGAACATGAAAAACTGGGTTTCTCGCAACTGCCAATGCGCTCTGACTGTTAGTGTAGATAGAGGTGGCAGACTCCTGTCCAACACCCAAGTCAGCCACCATAAGCCGTCTGAGCCACACACACTCAACCATAGCTATGAAAGCTGCCCAGTACTCAGCTTCACAACAACTAGAAGTAGCCACAGTAGGTTGCTTCTTGCTCAACCAAGATATGCATGAGCTATTGAGCATGAAACAAAAACCACTTTGTGGACACTCTAGTGTCATAGCAACCAGCCCAATCTGAGTCTGAAAAAGTATGTAAATCTGGCGGCGGCAACGATCCCCCCTTTGGATAAAACAGCCGAAGATGTATGGTGCCACTCAAGTAGCGAAAGATGCATTTAACTTCCTTCCAATTCTGAGACCCTGGGCTATGCATAAACCTGCTCACCCGTAAACTGAATGTCTGGCCTCGTAATGCATACATAAATGAGGCAACCAATAGCTGTCTGATAGAGTGTGACATCAAAGTGATTTCCAACATCATGAAGACTCAACTTCAAACCTATCTCCATTGGAGTAGCAATAGGCTTGCATTCTTCAAGGCCAAATCTCTGCAACAATGTCTCAATATACTTGTTCTGACACAAAGCAATACCTCCTTCACATTGCTTAAATTGTATTCCCAAATAATGATGCAAATGGCCCAAATTTGACATCATTCAAATCAGCCTTAAAATCAGCAATATGACTCTCATTTAGTCATGTGAGCAGCATGTCATATCGACATAGAGAGCAATGATTAGATGTACATCATCCACATGTTTAACATACAAAGTGCTTTCTGTTGGACTATTCTAAAAACCATGTGTAGATAAATATCCATGTATCTTTTCATAGCAAGCTCGTGGAGCTCGTGGAGCTTGCTTTAAACCATACAAAGCCTTTTTCAATCTGCACACTTTGTTTTCCTGCCTCTTTGAACAAAACCACGAGGCTGCGATACATACACCTCCTCATGCAAATCTCCATTCAAGAACGTAGTCTTTATGTCCAACTGATGTACATTCCAACCATTATGAGCTGCCATTGCACAAATGCTACGAATGGTAGTGATACGACAAGTGGGAGAAAAGGTCTCATCAAAATCAATGCCCTTTTCTTGAGCATAACCCTTTGCAACAAGTCTATCCTTATAGCGATCAACACTACCATCTGGCTTTTGTTTCAACTTAAAAACCCACTTACATCCAATGACCTTTTTACCAATAGGCAAATCACACAAAGACCATGTACCATTCTTCATTATAGCATCATATTCACTTTGCATTGCAGCCAACCAATTTTCTGATTTTTGTTCCTCATCAAATGAAAGAGGTTCTTCCTCTTCACACATACTAGACATAGCGAAAGCATAACAATCTGATGCATAAGAGGCATGCTGAAAACCTGAACGAGTACGATTAGAAATAGGTGTATCAATTTTACTATCATGCAAGGTTTGTACCAGCCATTTAGGCATACCTCTAGCCTGCTCATTTTCAACCCTATCCTCATAAATTACATCCTGTAAATCTGTATCAGAAATAGGCTGATCTATGATGTCGTTTGAAATCTACATAGGCTGAATATTTGCCTCATTAGGACTTACATTTGAATTCCCACCTGTAAACATAGGCAACAACGTATCAAATACATCTCGTGAGCTCACACCTGTCTCTTTGGTACATGATAACAAAGGCTGCACAGCATCTTCCACAAAAACAACATCTCGACTAATCAAGATACGCTTTGACTGCGGATGATACAATCTGTAACCCTTGCTCTCAGCACTGTAACCAATAAAAATGCATTTGACAGCCTTATCATCCAATTTTCTACGTTGTTGCACAGATACTAAAGCATAGGCCAAGCAACCAAAGACATGCAAGTGACCAATAGAAGGCTTCCTACCATGCCAACCTTCGTATGGAGTAACAAACTGCAAGGCCTTAGAGGGACACCTATTGAATACATATGCAGCACACATGACAGCCTCAAGCCAAAATGCATGTGGCAAAGCTTGGCTCTTGACCATACATCGTGCCATCTCCATAAGTGACCTATTTTTCCTCTCAGCAACACCATTTTGCTAAGGGGTATATGGCACTGTACATTGGTGTTTTATTCCACGACTAGCCAGAAATGCATCAAACTCTTTAGAAATGTACTCCCCCCCTCGATGGGAACAGAGGGTGCCCATAGTACAATTGGATACATTTTCAACCATAAGCAAAAACTGTTTGAAGCACAAAAACACTTCAGACTTTGCCTTTAGTGAATATACCCATGCATGCCTTGAGTAATCATCAATGAGAGTCACGAAGTACAAGTGTTTACCAAATGACAAAGTTTGCATAGGCCCACATACATCACTATGTACAAGTTGCAATTTGCGATTGGCCCGCACAAAACCATCCTTTGGAAACGCAGAACATTGCATTTTGCCCAAAATACAGCCTTCACAAACATGTTTTAATGGTGCCTCAAGAGGGGGCAATGAAGCAACCATATCAAATTTCTACAAATGCAGCAAACTAGCAAAGTTCAGATGACCACAACGAGCATGCCATAGTTTTGCATCTGAAACTGCCTTTTCATCAGAAATTGCATTTGCTGAATCTTCCACACACTTGTGATAATAATTGAGCCTACCCACAAAACAAGGTGCCAGATGCAATAATCGTATCACCAGAAGTCAAATCATGAACAATACATCTGTCATCCACAAATTTGACTACAATTCCAAGTCTAGCAAGTGCAGAGACAGACAATAGATTCTTCTTTATCCCTGGCACATACAAAGTATCTAAAAGTGTGAAAGCATTGCCATTTGCAGTAGTAACCATAATTTTACCAATGCCCTTCACTGGGTAAGAAGCATTTTGGCACATGTGACAGTATTCTCATTAGGGATAGCCTCAAGACAAGTGAACATATCACGATGCGAGGTAATGTGCTTTGTAGCACCATTGTCAAAATACCATACATCAGAGTCAACCGAAATTACCAAACATGCATCATATATAGATGGGTCATACTGGCAATACACGCTAAACGCCCATTCTGTATCCTACACAACATTTGCAGAATCTACATTTGTAGAAGCATCTGCTATTGTGGCTGCATTTGACTCTTTCTTCTTTGCCTCTTTAGCCTTTAGCTTAGGGCAATTCTTAATGACATGATCAGTTGCCTTACAATAGTTGCACTTGATTTTTTTCTTGCCTTTATCAAGAGACTTCTCGTACCTATTGTTGCTACCTGTGGAAGGAGAAGAAGTTGCAGACCTACTAATAGGAGAAAAAACAGTGGAAGGGGCTGCCTTACCACTTCTTCTCTGCTGGGCAGCAACAAATGCCTGATCAACTACACACTGCCTAGCCCTGTTTTGTGCCTGGAGGGTTGCACTTCTTGCAAGAGCTTGTTGACTAAAGTATCATACTTGATAACATCAGGTCTGTCCCAGTGACAAGTCTCCACGTGGAAGTAAAAGTCTGATATGACTCAGGTAAAGCATCAAGAACAGTCTACACAAGAGAATGATCAGGAATAATCTCACCTGTAGAAATCAACTATTCCTTGAGATCTTTAATCTCAGCAAGAAAGACATTCATGTCATCATCTTCCTGCATAATCTTTGATTCTAGCTCTTTACGTAGGTAAGAGATTTTTGCGTCGTTACGACCTGCATACAAACCAGCTAGAATATCCCAAGCCTATTTTGCTGTTTTAGCTAAACGAATATGTGGAGTGATGTTACGTTTGACAGAAAGTGCAATCAAGGCATGGTCCTGCGCATCTTTACCATCCCAATGAGCTTGTTCAGCAGTGGGTAAAATAGCAACAATAGTAGAGCTACTAGAACCTACAAAATCCTCAACACATCCTACATCCACAGAACCTGGACGTACATCCATACCCTGCACAATGTTCCACACTCCTTTTGTTTGCAACCAAAACATGCTGCATCATGTATGCCCAAAGTGGGTAGTTACTGTCTCCATCCAATTTATCATGAGCAGATAACATGCGAAATACATCATTGTTGTTTATCAGCCATGGCCACTGACTGAAACTGATGCAAAAGCTACCTGTAATAATGAAGCAAAGACTGAATAGAAAACAACTCGTGCTATGTAGCATGGTCCACAATGCTTATTTTTGCAGAAAATTGCACTGTCAAAATTTCTGCACAAAATGACGAACACTTGTACAAAACTTGTAATGCAAAAACGGAGCCCTAAACGACCTCAGATGCAATTTCTGCAGAGTATAAGGACCTGCAACAAGCGCTCGTGAATGCTCACCTCAATCGGAGAACGTGAGTCAGAGGGTGCTAGCGGTGTAGCCCTGGGAACTGATGCGTGCTATGATACCAATTGTTGGAATTAGGGTTGCAGGAAAGCACACAAATCTTGGAGAAGAAGAAGCAAGAATGCACACAACACACAGTGTATTAGATTGTGTCAATGTACAAAAGATAAGTTAGCCCTAGAATGATGGGCGTATATACAAGCCGGGGAAAAAACCTCCTAAAGAGGGGAAAAGTGCCCTGGCGGTCCTAAGTGTGTTCACACACATCACTGCCTATATATATGGCAACAATAAAATGTGTAAATTTTCACCCCAATGTATACATAATAACACTTCAAGTCTTAGTGATGGGAAAATCCTCTTGGTCACTTATGTACATAGATTCCATGATGGCAGGAAAATGTCATCCAAGTAGCCATAAACGAAACCTCCTATGGAAAACCTCACTACAATATAATCACACGACGTTGTGCTTATATTGACACCTTTAATATTAAACGTCTAGTTTTCCTTTATTCACGATCTATAACATATCAAAAAAATATACTAGCTCCTTTAGAAACTCGTGGTTCTGAATTTCACGGCTTATCTTCAAAGGATCCCAATAAATGCTCTCACCTTTAGAGAATCATGTCTTGCTACACCATGTTGAGAAGAGTTATACATTAATTGTCATTACATGATATAAAAAAAACCTATTTATAATCATTACACATGTGTTCACAATTGAGTAGTACACCTATGAGTGCCAAGGCTTCTATAATAGTAGAGGAACACGCTTGGAACACCAAGGACTACTTTCGAGGGCAAACGACGAGACACTCCTACAAAGCATACATTTTGTAAGTGCATGCACTACACATATACATTATATTATCATTGCTAAGTAAAATAATACTTGGCAAATTCATTTGGATTGGTGTCATAACACCTAGGCTAGGTGGATTACTATGTCGCAATGGCGCATTTAGCACTTCACCTCTTGCCAAGATGATCTTGATCCATAACTTCTTTATGTATGTTAGTATTCCAACCTTGTAATAATCAAACCCCTCACATCCTTCCAAGAATCTCTAGATGTATAACTAAATCATATACGTTAGTGTCCAAATTATTTAATAATTTAACTAATGAATCACAAGTTAAAGAGTGCCCTACCTATGTTGTTGCATGACCCACTTTCATCAACTTTTGGGGTTGCCTTTGATCCTGCAAGTGCTATTCTCAAAATCACTTTCATCATACTCCGATGTAGAGAGATCAAAGTCATCTTCTTCCCCTTATGACGTTTTTTTTTCTCTTCCTTCCTGGCATCCTTGTTTGGCACTTTTGTCCCTTCATCATCTTCTTCATCATCCTCTTCATCTACATCAGCCCCTTCATCTTTTATAAGACCTTTGCCCTTGTCTTGAACATGTGAGTAGTCACATAGAATTCTAGTCTTCATGATAGAATTCACGATTTGAAAATATATAAGAATCAATATTATAAAAGAAAAGAAATATCTAATTGTATAGTACGTACCATCTTTGATTTACAAGCCTGAGTATACATCTCCTTCTTGCTCATTCTTGGAAAATTTACCATTTTGAAAGTCAAGGAATAATGGGAATCTCTTGTATATCCTTGTATCTAAAAGGTCTCGAAGTTGCTACTGCATATACATTGTGCTCTCATGATGTCATGGATCACGCTAGTCATTTATGATGGCAAGCACATCTGCAGTATATTTCTTGGCACCGCACTTACGAATCCATCTACATATAATTGTTTCCATTCATTTTACGAATATCAGAGCACAATAAAGTAGTAAGTAGGCTTTCTAGAATATTGCGTACCTGAACACAACATGCTTGGTAGGCTTTGATGAGACAGCATGGTTTGAAGCTACCACACCTTGTTTTTTCAGGGACCCCACCATTTCCTCATACAGCTTCCAAAATACAGTCTCTTAAGATGGGCGAGGTCCTCCTAAAATGTATCTGGGAAAATTATTTTATACTTTTCCGTTATTTCTCCAAAGACATGCACACCTTGTGCTCCAATCGCATGCCATAAGACTTCTCTTTTTAGCTAATCCCTTAATAAACTTGCATTTGGTGCGTTGCCTTTGGAATTGTTATTCAAACAAAATACAATGCTTTGTATATATCAAGAAAATAAGGTACAAGTGATTATTACTTGCTTTAAAGGATTTGTAAGTCCTTCATCCTTTGCGAATCTCCCTCAATCAAAATTTCTAAAATCATTTCTTTCTGGTCATTTGGAAATGAGCTACATGCTAAGTTGTACAACCTATCCCAGTCAAACAATCTGGTTTCTCATCCCAATTTACTTGCACTAGTTGTCTGTAACACAACACCAAAATTAAACTACAACATTAAAACCTTAATATGTCGTGGCCTACCAAAAATACAAAGAGAGAAGAGTGTAGGCTTTCTTACTCTCAAAGAAACCTTCTCCTTATGCAGGGTTTGCTATCCCCACCAGCCATCTAGTAGCATGCCTGCAGTTTCTCTCATCTTTATAAAGTCTAGTTCTCCATTTGTCAAACTCATTTGTAGGCAAGCTATCTACTAGGGGATAAATATCTCGAGTGGCTCTGAGGTACTCATCCTATTATTCACAGGGTTCTACATTATTTTGACAATATGTAAACGTTAATCATATATTGCCAGTGTTAGAAGATTGTACCTAGAATACTATTTGGGACAGTTCTGATAGCCCATTTGTCTCTTCGAACGCATTTGTAGGCAAGCTATCTACTAGGGTGTCAATATCTCCGATGGATACGAGGTACTCATCCTATTATTCACAAAGGTTCTACATTAGTTTGACATTATGTAAATGTTAATCATATATTGCAAAGTGTTAGAAGCTTGTACTTGGAATACTACATATATTGCAAGTGTTAAAAGACAATACCTGGAATATGTTTTGGGATAGTTATGATAGCTTGCATATGTACTAGGATAGGCGACCCTTTTCTTTTTCTACATCAAGGCATGCTTCTCCATCCATGCCTTGTTCATCGGTCTTATGTGCTTCATAATTGTTTCTTTATTTGCTAATCCAAGTGCCCTAATGAGATACACTTTTTCCATAAGAGATGATACATATCCCTCTTCATTCATCCTATGACAAAAAAATTATGAGTTATGATGACATATAAAACAAACAACACTTGGACCTTTCCAAGTCGTCAAAGAGATTCAAGACATATATTCTCGTAATGTGTATGTTTCCTTAATTGTTTAAGTGAGCTATAAATTGTGAGGACCTCCCCTTCACTATGCTCATTGAATCTTGGGGAGTGGACTACTAAGAAACCCTATGTATCACATATGTTCAAGGGGTATTTTAAAAATCCCTTACCTGTGAATTTTCCATGAATAAAATGACCCCTTTTTCTTTATGAACTTATGGGTTTTGTTTCAAAATTGATTTAAAAAACCTCTTCTATAAATGGTTCTCTGTAAATTTACCTTAAAATTTTGAATTAAAAAACCCCTTCATTTATACTCACGTGTATACTTACATAATTTTAGGTGAACCACCCCCTCCCCCGGTGACCATTGAATTCAATAAGGATAGTGTCAACACATGGATGTTTTGATACAAAATTCTTGCATGCTACAGTTAGTGCAACTTTGATTAGTCTCAAAACTATTTTAAAAAACATACACTGTGTTAAAGAAGTTAGCAATTTGTGATGACTCACATTTACTAAATTCCTCCATCCATGCGACAATGCGATGATTATTCTCCCACCCATAAAACATTTTGTTGGTCATAAATGCCCAATCCATGTTTTTTGATCACATTCTCAAACTCCTCATTTTTCATTCACCATATGTCATCCCATGCACTAACATCATCTACATCAGTTCGCGGGTAACATAGGATTGCGGGATGAGGAGATTGAGAAAATGAATTTACACCATGAAGGAGATTAAGAAAGAAAGGAGATTGATGGGAGTAAGATTACTGTGAGTGACAAGTAAAAGTTATGACTTAAATAAAGGAAGGAGCTAGCGTAACCTAGAAGCCAACGGTAACTTGCCACTGAAGTTTTACCGTCATTCAAATTACGAATTTCAGTTTGAATATCAAATTGTATGAATTATATCACACAATTACAACCTTTTTATGCTTCTTGATAAATTTTTGACATATTTGGTTTCTCAGTTGATCTTTATTAGCCAAATGCTCTGATACCAACTGTAAGATCCCTGTTCCCACGGAGCAACGGATTCAGGATACTGGCAGCGGAAGTAGCACTTCTCGCGTGGGACAGGGGTCCCACATTCGAGGCCTCACCCCCACGGATATCCGGATAAGAGACTAATCCGTCGGTTGTTCTAAAACCGAACCCGAAAAAACTTCCTTTACTGGAAAGCACGGGTGATTCCACCAGGATAACTTTTTACTCTAACGTAGTCAAGATCATTTCTGATCGAGCTGATCCAATTGCATCTATAAGATACTTGGTCAGATCAAGGAAGAAACTTGCACTTGGATCATTGGGATCAACGCTTTTTTCCCCATTCAAGAGGCACAGCCGCTGATTCCTATCCATAGAACAGTTACTGTCCGGGATTTATTTTATCTATCGTAAAAACAAAAGTTTGAGTCTCGATTTACAGATCCATCAGTCCAGCCTAACCCCATCAGATCCCATGGGTTAGCCAACCGCCCAACCACTGTAGTGATGGGATCCAATTAAGAATTTGGTTAGGTTTTGTCCCGGGTACCAAGGAAAAGAGTTCCAAGGCCCCCTAGCCGGATGTTCATGCAAAAATAAAACTAGTCACACCACTCACACACCCAATATGAAATTGCCTTTTCACAGATTCAACCAGTTTAAAACAATCCTTTAATAAAACCATAGTATCACTGATCACCATCTTTCAATTTATCCAGTTGATTCTTAATTTTTCCATCATTCCTTCATCAGAGTATCTATGGCATCATTGGAAACTAGGACGCTCACCACCTGTCCACAGGGGCCGTTTCCTAATTCCTAGCCCATAATACTCGACAATATAATCACTTATCAAGATGAACTCTCGTTGAAGATCAGCAAGATCAACCAACAGATCCATATAAAGAGCCATGGACTCATCCATTGAAGACCAGCAAGGTCAATCAACCAGATCCATGCCCGATTTCAGAAAACAACTCCTACTCTTGTTCCAATATCTTCTTCGACGCACGCGTGGGTATCCTGGGGCGACCCAGAGCCCGAGCACCGTATGGTCAGTACTCTCTAGGATCCTTCGCAGGTGACCTAGCGCTTCACTCATAGGCCGCTTCCTTGGCCCCTCATCCACCGTACCGGAAGCTCACCATTTTAATCGCACCGAGGCTGGTCAAGACCTCGGCCGACCTTGCTACGCGAGACGTCCTCCATTGACTCTCCGTCTCAGCAGTTGCAACTTTATCAGTTAGGTCTCCACGACCTTAATCACAAGATGGTCAAAATGCTTTCCCAGCATTCTTGACATAAAACAGTCATTTACAAACAGCATTTACAAACAATCACAAAATACAGTTTCTATATTAACTCTCATTTTTTCACATTATCCCTCATCAATCCACATTGCTTATTCCACATTCCAGTTATATGTGTACTCATCCCATCCACATCATTTTCCATCTCATCACTTCAGATTCCTTCACATTACATATCATATATTCACATCCATACATATATCCACATCCACATCCATACATCCACATCTACATCCATGCATCTATTTTCACATCCACATCTACATGCACATTCATGCATCCTCATCCATACATCCACATCTACATGCTCATTCACATCCATACATCCACATCTATATGCTTGCATTCACATCTACATGCATACATCCACATCCCATCCATGCATCTACATCGACATCCTCATTTACATCCATACATCCACATTCATACTCACATCTACATGCATACATCCATACATACACATCCACATTTACATCCATATTCTCACCCTATCACAATCCATATACATCTTATCCCATCACATACACTTCTTACCTCATCCCATACACATCCTATCACTTCTTAACTCATCTTATCACATCCTAACTCATCTCTCATGCATACCTCTATTCATGAAATTCAATTATGCTAAAAGTAACTCTTTTATAATAAAATATTCATCTCTTATGCATACCTCTATGCATGAATTTCAATTATGCTAAAAGTATCTCTTTTATAATAAAATATTCATCTCTTATGCATACCTCTATGCATGAATTTCAATTATGCTAAAAGTAACTCTTTTATAATAAAATATTCATCTCCTATGCATACCTCTATGCATGAATTTCAATTATGCTAAAAGTAACTCTTTTATAATAAAATATTCATCTCCTATGCATACCTCTATGAATGAAAATCAATTATGCTAAAAGTAACTCTTTTATAATAAAACATTCATCTTTTATGCATACCTCTATGCATAAAATTCAATTATGTTAAAAGTAACACTTTGATAATAATATATTTATCTTTTATGCATAATATAAAAATTCATTTTTCCCATGATTACTATGAAATTCTTTCAATTAATCTAGGATGATAATTCCTAGAATATGGTAGGAAATCCTCTTTTCATGCTTTGAAATGAAATTATTTTATGTGTAAATTTTTATAAAATTTTGCCATAGCTCCGCTACTATAACTAATAAATCTCAATTATTTTAAAAGATAGGTTATCTTTAAGGGAATGATTAGAATGATCCCTAATTGGATCATTAACCCTTAATGGATTAAATCAAAATTATCATAAACTAAAAGCATAGATAAAAAAACTATTAATTTATTCTCAAGCATAGATTAATCTTGGATTAAGAAAAAGCTTTATGAAAAGCTTCATTTGGATTGAGAATGGGTCATGAGTATGACCATTTGTTAAGTGAGAGAGAGAAAAAACCATTAGAATTAAACATAAATAAAAATTTATGTAATTCTTTACTATCATTAATTAATTAACTTCAATAGCATTTCAAAAACCATACCAATTAAGCTTCTCAAGCTTGAGAGGGGTTGAGAAGAGAGAAACATTGAGAAATTATAGAAAAGATCAAAATTCACCATACTTACCTTACAATTTGCTTGATTCTTTGTTCACCGTAGAGGCCCCCAACCAATCAATTGGTTTAGTATGTTGATGGAGCCACCAATGGGGATTTAAGAAAGAGAGAAGTGTCAAAAACTAGTGAATTATTAAAGAATTCACAGTTCTTGGCTTAGGTGGAGTAGAGTAACAATGCATAAGACACTATATTTTTTTCAACAAGGGAAGGCTTCTATTTATAGAAAAAATTGAGCTCCTAACCAAACAAACTGATTCTAGAATTTTCCAAGTCAGTTTGGTTGAATTTGGACTAGATTTGGACCTAGTTTGGTTACTTTTTGATTCGATTTGGTTTCATTTTGATTTGGTTTGGTTCAAGAGAGATGAGAGATAAAAATATCACATTATTTTTGAGTTTAAAACTCATTCAAGCATGTGAAATATGCACCTCCTTTAAAGAACTCCCCTTCCTTACATATGTGTCAAAATTTTATTGCTCATAGTTTTTTTACTAATAAACCTTGTACATTTTCAACTCTTCATCTTATGTGAAATATGCACCTTCTTTAAAGAACTCCCCTTCCTTACATATGCGTCAAAATTTTATTGCTCATAGTTTTTTACTAATAAACCTTGTACATTTTCAACTCTTCATCTTATGTGAAATATGCACCTTCTTTAAAGAACTCCCCTTCCTTACATATGTGTCAAAATTTTATTGCTCATAGTTTTTTACTAATAAACCTTGTACATTTTCAACTCTTCATCTTATGTGAGCATTTACTCATTTTTGGGTATCTTATTTTACAAATTGGATTTATCTCCTCCCTACACATGGATTGATGCTATTAGCCCATAGGAACCTTAATTGGACCATAATCCAAAAATTTTTGAAAATCTAGACCCTTAGACTAAGGTTCTTTATACCTATTTCCAATTAATTCCGATTGCACACTCGAAAATTCTTTCTGAATTTCTGTTTCAGGGGGATTCATTTTAATAAGGTGAGATATTTTTCTATCCAAAAATATTCAAAATCTGAATATTCTCTCTCTAGAATATTTTCTATCTCTAGGTTAAAACAGCCACAAACAAGATCTCTTATATTTCAGAAAAGGAATTGATTACAGGGGAATATGCTAGACATAAAAAAGGGGGTTGGGGGAGGAATCTTACATTCTACTCCACTTAAAAAATGCGAGATGTCCTCATCTCGCAAACTAGGATAGTTTCGCAAGATGCACAAATATGAGACTTAGAGAAAAATTTTAATCAAGATTAACCACCAAGAAAAGTCTTAAAGAAAGCAAGATAAGAACAAGATTTAAACTTTTTTCATTCTCGGAACTTATACAGTAAAGATAGAAGAACTCTTTACACTTCCATAAGCCCGTCCATCATATGGTCACAAAAGCAGCACTCACAAGCTGCACAAGTATAGGGTAACTCATCTATGGGAATGATTCTGCTGGTTATTGCCGCACCTATCTCAGTGGTATGAGGTGATCTAACAAAAGGACCTCTGAGAGGCAAGCCAAAAACGGGGTAAAGGCATATCTTCTCATGAGGAAGAAAACATGCCAGTAAGAAGACCCACTCAGAGAACCCAAGATGCCTTGATCTCATGATGCAGTAGTATCGGGGACCCAAACCCAAAGCTTCAATAACCATGGCCAAGCGGACATTGTTACGAAAGTGCTGCTGACCCCAGGGTGTTACCCTAGTTATGTTTTGATAGGTCCGCCATTTGGTCTGAGCTACAGAAGTTCCTAGGTGAGGAAAAAGTGAGCGCTCATACTGTTCTATAAAGTCTTTCTTCACAGACTCTCTTGCGTCTTGAAGGTGAGAAATCATCAGGGATAAAACTAATTCCTGTTGCCAAGCCATGAAGGAGATTAAGAAAGAAAGGAGATTGATGGGAGTAAGATTACTGTGAGCGACAAGTAAAAGTTACGACTTATATAAAGGAAGGAGCTAGTGTAACCTAGAAGCCAACGGTAACTTGCCACTGAAGTTTTACCGTCTTTCCATGATTTGGGTTTGGCACATTTTTCTATAGAAGGCATTAAGAATTTTGAGATGAGGAGATAAAAGAAGCTTGTAGGCTAAGTCACCTACTTTCATTGAATTCAGATATAAGGGTCACAATATCTGGGGGATAACTTCTTATACTCCCCAAGAGATAAAGAACTCCTTTTGGGCCGCCGTACTCGGATGAAAACCAAAACCTTGGTATCCAAAACACCGATTTTCACTTCTGAACTCATTGTTCTGAATCCTTAAAACAGGCGTGACTCCTGAGAAGTATTCTAGGGAAAGGGTCTTCCTTTTTTAAACAGAATCTTTCTTTTATTTTAGAGAGGGAATAATTATAAGATCAAAAAGGGAGATTCTTACTCCTGTATACCTCGAAGGCTGGGGAGAAATCTTACACTTTCTCTCTCACTCTCTCTTTGTATATGTATATATATATATCCTTCTTATTTCTCAACACATATTACTTTACTCATGTTTTTCATACAGATTCTTTGAGTCTACAAACTTAACAGTACCTTATTCATCCACACAATACAGAAAATGTCAATTCTTTATTGCTTTGTATGATATATTGAGCACAAGCATTGTTGAAACTGTCAATGATATCTTAGTGCAAAACCACAACACATGCATTGCTATTTCCCTCTCTCTCTCTCTTCTTTCATATGAAAAATAAGATTATGACATAATCATAAACAATTGTTAAACCCAATCACTTGAATATTCATAAATAAATATGTTCATTATTGCACTACACTAACATCTTCATATCAAGACACCCTCTACCATAACATCCTCTTTGGGATCAATACAAACAATGTTCATGCCTAATTTTCGCACTATCATAGCACAATCTCCATAAAGCTCTACTATCCTTTGCCCTTCTTTTGCATGATACTTCAACATGCTATCCCAAAAGTCATATCTATGCTGATATCCACCTGCAAAGAAACCATTTCTCTTAATTGCACAAAAATGTAGCACCCTTAATTTGAAGAACTTATATGTTTATGCCATACCTTGCCCTTCTATCCTATTTGGGCATCTTGCCTAGTGCATTGTAGTGCAAGCAATGATATACTCAGGCGAGAAAGGTTCTGAATGGTTTATTCCAACTATGCTCATGAAGGTAGCTACGATGAGGGTGTATTTTTATACAAGAGTATGAGATGAGTTATTTTCCCTCTTTAGGAGGTTTTTTTCCCCGGCTTGTATATACGCCCATCATTCTAGGGCTAACTTATCTTTTGTACATTGACACAATCTAATACACTGTGTGTTGTGTGCATTCTTGCTTCTTCTTCTCCAAGCTTTGTGTGCTTTCTTGCAACCCTAATTCCAACATTTATGTCTATGCCACACAAATGGAGAAGAGGCTTTATTGCTTCAGATTTGTGAGACCATCCTAGATGACAATGTCTCTCTTATTGTCTCACTGGTATTATATATCAAGTGACAACCAATATTACACATGCCAAGAAATGTGGCTTCTCCTTAGACACCTTGGTGAATATGCGGTGTACAACTTAGATTGGAAAAGTAATTGGACAAGAGGTAAACAACACTAACCATACACGTTACCATTGAACATTATATTTTATGTGCCCCGACGGTCCTAAGTGTGTTCACACACATCACTGCTGTTGCCTATATATATGGCAACAAATCCCCCCTAGGAGTGATGGTGTGAACGAGAGCTGGCACTCATGTATAGGGAAGTGCCATGCCTGAAGTAGATCAATCCACACAGGGGAGCAAGCCCAAAGCTTTGCGGAAAGCTTCAAACTTCTCACGAGGAAGCGCCTTTGTGAAAAGATCGACGAGGTTGTCCTGTGTTGGCACATATGCCAAGCTGATCTCTCCTGCTGAGAGTCTCTCCCTGACATAGTGATAATGCACCTCAATGTGCTTTGTGCGAACATGAAAAACTGGGTTTCTCGCAACTGCCAATGCGCTCTGACTATTAGTGTAGATAGAGGTGGCAGACTCCTGTCCAACACCCAAGTCAGCCACCATAAGCCGTCTGAGCCACACACACTCAACCGTAGCTATGAAAGCTGCCCAGTACTCAGCTTCACAACAACTAGAAGTGGCCACAGTAGGTTGCTTCTTACTCAACCAAGATATGCATGAGCTATTGAAAACCACTTGTGGACACTCTTGTGTCATAGCAACCAGCCCAATTTGAGTCTGAAAAAGTATGTAAATCTGGCGGCAACGATCCCCCCTTTGGATAAAATAGCCGAAGATGTATGGTGCCACTCAAGTAGCGAAAGATGCGTTTAACTGCCTTCCAATGCTGAGACCTTGGGCTATGCATAAACCTGCTCACCTGCAAACTGAATGTCCGGCCTCGTAATGCATACATAAATGAGGCAACCAATAGCTGTCTGATAGAGTGTGACATCAAAGTGATCTCCAACATCATGAAGACTCAACTTCAAACCTATCTCCATTGGAGTAGCAATAGGCTTGCATTCTTCAAGGCCAAATCTCTGCAACAATGTCTCAATATACTTGTTCTGACACAAAGCAATACCTCCTTCACATTGCTTAAATTGTATTCCCAAATAATGATGCAAATGCCCCAAATTTGACATCTCAAAAGAGGCATTCAAATCAGCCTTAAAATCAGCAATATGACTCTCATTTAGTCGTGTGAGCAGCATGTCATATCGACATAGAGAGCAATGATTAGATGTACATCATCCACATGTTTAACATACAAAGTGCTTTCTGTTGTTGGACTATTCTAAAAACCATGTGTAGATAAATATCCATGTATCTTTTCATAGCAAGCTCGTGGAGCTCGTGGAGCTTGCTTTAAACCATACAAAGCCTTTTTCAATCTGCACACTTTGTTTTCCTGCCTCTTTGAACAAAACCACGAGGCTGCGATACATACACCTCCTCATGCAAATCTCCATTCAAGAACGCAGTCTTTATGTCCAACTGATGTACATTCCAACCATTATGAGCTGCCATTGCACAAATGCTACGAATGGTATTGATACGACAAGTGGGAGAAAAGGTCTCATCAAAATCAATGCCCTTTTCTTGAGCATAACCCTTTGCAACAAGTCTATCCTTATAGCGATCAACACTGCCATCTGGCTTTTGTTTCAACTTAAAAACCCACTTACATCCAATGACCTTTTTACCAATAGGCAAATCACACAAAGACCATGTACCACTCTTCATTATAGCATCATATTCACTTTGCATTGCAGCCAACCAATTTTCTGATTTTTGTGCCTCATCAAATAAAAGAGGTTCTTCCTCTTCACACATACTAGACATAGCGAAAGCATAACAATCTGATGCATAAGAGGCATGCTGAAAACCTGAATGAGTACGATTAAAAATAGGTGCATCAATTTTACTATCATGCAAGGTTTTGCACCAGCCATTTAGGCAAACCTCTAGCCTGCTCATTTTCAACCCTATCCTCATAAATTACATCCTGTAAATCTGTATCAGAAATAGGCTGATCTATGATGTCGTTTGAAATCTACATAGGCTGAATATTTGCCTCATTAGGACTTACATTTGAATTCACACCTGTAAACAGAGGCAACAACGTATCAAATACATCTCGTGAGCTCACACCTGTCTCTTTGGTACATGATAACAACGGCTGCACAGCATCTTCCACAAAAACAACATCTCGACTAATCAAGATACGCTTTGACTGCGGATGATACAATCTCTAACCCTTGCTCTCAGCACTGTAACCAATAAAAATGCATTTGACAGCCTTATCATCCAATTTTCTACGTTGTTGCACAGACACTAAAGCATAGGCCAAGCAACCAAAGACATGCAAGTGACCAATAGAAGGCTTCCTACCATGCCAACCTTCGTATGGAGTAACAAACTGCAAGGCCTTAGAGGGACACCTGTTGAATACATATGCAGCACACATGACAGCCTCAAGCCAAAATGCATGTGGCAAAGCTTGGCTCTTGACCATACATCGTGCCATCTCCATAAGTGACCTATTTTTCCTCTCAGCAACACCATTTTGCTGAGGGGTATATGGCACTGTACATTGGTGTTTTATCCCACGACTAGCCAGAAATGCATCAAACTCTTTAGAAATGTACTCCCCCCTCGATGGGAACAGAGGGTGCCCATAGTACAATTGGATACATTTTCAACCATAAGCAAAAACTGTTTGAAGCACAAAAACACTTCAGACTTTGCCTTTAGTGAATATACCCATGCATGCCTTAATTAATCATCAATGAGAGTCACGAAGTACAAGTGTTTACCAAATGACAAAGTTTGCATAGGCCCACATACATCACTATGTACAAGTTGCAATTTGCGATTGGCCCGCACAGAACCATCCTTTGGAAACGCAGAACATTGCATTTTGCCCAAAATACAGCCTTCACAAACATGTTTTAATGGTGCCTCAAGAGGGGGCAATGAAGCAACCATATCAAATTTCTACAAATGCAGCAAACTAGCAAAGTTCAGATGACCACAACGAGCATGCCATAGTTTTGCATCTGAAACTGCCTTTTCATCAAAAATTGCATTTGCTGAATCTTCCACACACTTGTCATAATAATTGAGCCTACCCACAAAACAAGGTGCCAGATGCAATAATCGTATCACCAGAAGTCAAATCATGAACAATACATCTGTCATCCACAAATTTGACTACAAGTCCAAGTCTAGCAAGTGCAGAGACAGACAATAGATTCTTCTTTATCCCTGGCACATACAAAGCATCTAAAAGTGTGAAAGCGTTGCCATTTGCAGCAGTAACCATAATTTTACCAATGCCCTTCACTGGTAAGAAGCATTTTGGCACATGTGACAGTATTCTCATTAGGGATAGCCTCAAGACAAGTGAACATATCACGATGCGAGGTAATGTGCTTTGTAGCACCATTGTCAAAATACCATACATCAGAGTCAACCGAAATTACCAAACATGCATCATATATAGATGGGTCATACTGGCAATACACGCTAAACGCCCATTCTGTATCCTACACAACATTTGCAGAATCTACATTTGTAGAAGCATCTGCTATTGTGGCTGCATTTGACTCTTTCTTCTTTGCCTCTTTAGCCTTTAGCTTAGGGCAATTCTTAATGACATGATCAGTTGCCTTACAATAGTTGCACTTGATTTTTTTCTTGCCTTTATCAAGAGACTTCTCGTACCTATTGTTGCTACCTGTGGAAGGAGAAGAAGTTGCAGACCTACTAATAGGAGAAAAAACAGTGGAAGGGGCTGCCTTACCACTTCTTCTCTGCTGGGCAGCAACAAATGCCTGATCAACTACACACTGCCTAGCCCTGTTTTGTGCCTGGAGGGTTGCACTTCTTGCAAGAGCTTGTTGACTAAAGTATCATACTTGATAACATCAAGTCTGTCCCAGTGAACAAGTCTCCACGTGGAAGTAAAAGTCTGATATGACTCAGGTAAAGCATCAAGAACAGTCTGCACAAGAGAATGATCAGGAATAATCTCACCTGTAGAAATCAACTATTCCTTGAGATCTTTAATCTCATCAAGAAAGACATTCATGTCATCATCTTCCTGCATAATCTTTGATTCTAGCTCTTTACGTAGGTAAGAGATTTTTGCGTCGTTACGACCTGCATACAAACCAGCTAGAATATCCCAAGCCTGTTTTGCTGTTTTAGCTAAACGAATATGTGGAGTGATGTTACGTTTGACAGAAAGTGCAATCAAGGCATGGTCCTGCGCATCTTTACCATCCCAACGAGCTTGTTCAGCAGTGGGTAAAATAGCAACAATAGTAGAGCTACTAGAACCTACAACATCCTCAACACATCCTACATCCATAGAACCTGGACGTACATCCATACCCTGCACAATGTTCCACACTCCTTTTGTTTGCAACCAAAACATGCTGCATCATGTATGCCCAAAGTGGGTAGTTACTGTCTCCATCCAATTTATCATGAGCAGATAACATGCGAAATACATCATTGTTGTTTATCAGCCCATGGCCACTGACTGAAACTGATGCAAAAGCTACCTGTAATAATGAAGCAAAGACTGAATAGAAAACAACTCGTGCTATGTAGCATGGTCCACAATGCTTGTTTTTGCAGAAAATTGCACTGTCAAAATTTCTGCACAAAATGACGAACACTTGTACAAAACTTGTAATGCAAAAACGGAGCCCTAAACGACCTCAGATGCAATTTCTGCAGAGTATAAGGACCTGCAACAAGCGCTCGTGAATGCTCACCTCAATCGGAGAACGTGAGTCAGAGGGTGCTAGCGGTGTAGCCCTGGGAACCGATGCGTGCTATGATACCAATTGTTGGAATTAGGGTTGCAAGAAAGCACACAAATCTTGGAGAAGAAGAAGCAAGAATGCACACAACACACAGTGTATTAGATTGTGTCAATGTACAAAAGATAAGTTAGCCCTAGAATGATGGGCGTATATACAAGCCGGGGAAAAAACCTCCTAAAGAGGGAAAAAGTGCCCTGGCGGTCCTAAGTGTGTTCACACACATCACTGCCTATATATATGGCAACAATAAAATGTGTAAATTTTCACCCCAATGTATACATAATAACACTTCAAGTCTTAGTGATGGGAAAATCCTCTTGGTCACTCATGTACATAGATTCCATGATGGCAGGAAAATGTCATCCAAGTAGCCATAAACGAAACCTCCTATGGAAAACCTCACTACAATATAATCACACGACGCTGTGCTTATATTGACACCTTTAATATTAAACGTCTAGTTTTCCTTTATTCACGATCTATAACATATCAAAAAAATATACTAGCTCCTTTAGAAACTCGTGGTTCTGAATTTCACGGCTTATCTTCAAAGGATCCCAATAAATGCTCTCACCTTTAGAGAATCATGTCTTGCTACACCATGTTGAGAAGAGTTATACATTAATTGTCATTACATGATATAAAAAAAACCTATTTATAATCATTACACATGTGTTCACAATTGAGTAGTACACCTATGAGTGCCAAGGCTTCTATAATAGTAGAGGAACTAGCACTTTGATGTTGCAACACGCTTGGAACACCAAGGACTACTTTCGAGGGCATACGACGAGACACTCCTACAAAGCATACATTTTGTAAGTGCATGCACTACACATATACATTATATTATCATTGCTAAGTAAAATAATACTTGGCAAATTCATTTGGATTGGTGTCATAACACCTAGGCTAGGTGGATTACTATGTCGCAATGGCGCATTTAGCACTTCACCTCTTGCCAAGATGATCTTGATCCATAACTTCTTTATGTATGTTAGTATTCCAACCCTGTAATAATCAAACCCCTCACATCCTTCCAAGAATCTCTAGATGTATAACTAAATCATATACGTTAGTATCCAAATTATTTAATAATTTAACTAATGAATCACAAGTTAAAGAGTGCCCTACCTATGTTGTTGCATGACCCACTTTCATCAACTTTTGGGGTTGCCTTTGATCCTGCAAGTGCTATTCTCAAAATCACTTTCATCATACTCCGATGTAGAGAGATCAAAGTCATCTTCTTCCCTTTATGACGTTTTTTTTTCTCTTCCTTCATGGCATCCTTGTTTGGCACTTTTGTCCCTTCATCATCTTCTTCATCATCCTCTTCATCTACATCAGCCCCTTCATCTTTTATAAGACCTTTGCCCTTGTCTTGAACATGTGATTAGTCACATAGAATTCTAGTCTTCATGATAGAATTCACGATTTGAAAATATATAAGAATCAATATTATAAAAGAAATGAAATATCTAATTGTATAGTACGTATCATCTTTGATTTACAAGCCTGAGTATACATCTCCTTCTTGCTCATTCTTGGAAAATTTACCATTTTGAAAGTCAAGGAATAATGGGAATCTCTTGTATATCCTTGTATCTAAAAGGTCTCGAAGTTGCTACTGCATATACATTGTGCTCTCATGATGTCATGGATCACGCTAGTCATTTATGATGGCAAGCACATCTGCAGTATATTTCTTGGCACCGCACTTACGAATCCATCTACATATAATTGTTTCCATTCATTTTACGAATATCAGAGCACAATAAAGTAGTAAGTAGGCTTTCTAGAATATTGCGTACCTGAACACAACATGCTTGGTAGGCTTTGATGAGACAGCATGGTTTGAAGCTACCACACCTTGTTTTTTCAGGGACCCCACCATTTCCTCATACAGCTTCCAAAATACAGTCTCTTAAGATGGGCGAGGTCCTCCTAAAATGTATCTGGGAAAATTATTTTATACTTTTCCGTTATTTCTCCAAAGACATGCACACCTTGTGCTCCAATCGCATGCCATAAGACTTCTCTTTTTAGCTAATCCCTTAATAAACTTGCATTTGGTGCGTTGCCTTTGGAATTGTTATTCAAACAAAATACAATGCTTTGTATATATCAAGAAAATAAGGTACAAGTGATTATTACTTGCTTTAAAGGATTTGTAAGTCCTTCATCCTTTGCGAATCTCCCTCAATCAAAATTTCTAAAATCATTTCTTTCTGGTCATTTGGAAATGAGCTACATGCTAAGTTGTACAACCTATCCCAGTCAAACAATCTGGTTTCTCATCCCAATTTACTTGCACTAGTTGTCTGTAACACAACACAAAATTAAACTACAACATTAAAACCTTAATATGTCGTGGCCTACCAAAAATACAAAGAGAGAAGAGTGTAGGCTTTCTTACTCTCAAAGAAACCTTCTCCTTATGCAGGGTTTGCTATCCCCACCAGCCATCTAGTAGCATGCCTGTAGTTTCTCTCATCTTTATAAAGTCTAGTTCTCCATTTGTCAAACTCATTTGTAGGCAAGCTATCTACTAGGGGATAAATATCTCGAGTGGCTCTGAGGTACTCATCCTATTATTCACAGGGTTCTACATTATTTTGACAATATGTAAACGTTAATCATATATTGCCAGTGTTAGAAGATTGTACCTAGAATACTATTTGGGACAGTTCTGATAGCCCATTTGTCTCTTCGAACGCATTTGTAGGCAAGCTATCTACTAGGGTGTCAATATCTCCGATGGATACGAGGTACTCATCCTATTATTCACAAAGGTTCTACATTAGTTTGACATTATGTAAATGTTAATCATATATTGCAAAGTGTTAGAAGCTTGTACTTGGAATACTACATATATTGCAAGTGTTAAAAGACAATACCTGGAATATGTTTTGGGATAGTTATGATAGCTTGCATATGTACTAGGATGGGCGACCCTTTTTTTTTTCTACATCAAGGCATGCTTCTCCATCCATGCCTTGTTCATCGGTCTTATGTGCTTCATAATTGTTTCTTTATTTGCTAATCCAAGTGCCCTAATGAGATACACTTTTTCCATAAGAGATGATACATAGCCCTCTTCATTCATCCTATGACAAAAAAATTATGAGTTATGATGACATATAAAACAAACAACACTTGGACCTTTCCAAGTCGTCAAAGAGATTCAAGACATATATTCTCGTAATGTGTATGTTTCCTTAATTGTTTAAGTGAGCTATAAATTGTGAGGACCTCCCCTTCACTATGCTCATTGAATCTTGGGGAGTGGACTACTAAGAAACCCTATGTATCACATATGTTCAAGGGGTATTTTAAAAATCCCTTACCTGTGAATTTTCCATGAATAAAATGACCCCTTTTTCTTTATGAACTTATGGGTTTTGTTTCAAAATTGATTTAAAAAACCTCTTCTATAAATGGTTCTCTGTAAATTTACCTTAAAATTTTGAATTAAAAAACCCCTTCATTTGAACTCACTTGTATACTTACATAATTTTAGGTGAACCACCCCCCTCCCCCGGTGACCATTGAATTCAATAAGGATAGTGTCAACACATGGATGTTTTGATACAAAATTCTTGCATGCTACAGTTAGTGCAACTTTGATTAGTCTCAAAACTATTTTAAAAAACATACACTGTGTTAAAGAAGTTAGCAATTTGTGATGACTCACATTTACTAAATTCCTCCATCCATGCGACAATGCGATGATTATTCTCCCACCCATAAAACATTTTGTTGGTCATAAATGCCCAATCCATGTTTTTTGATCACATTCTCAAACTCCTCATTTTTCATTCACCATATGTCATCCCATGCACTAACATCATCTACATCAGTCGCGGGTAACACAGGATTGCGCGATGAGGAGATTGAGAAAATGAATCTACACCATGAAGGAGATTAAGAAAGAAAGGAGATTGATGGGAGTAAGATTACTGTGAGTGACAAGTAAAAGTTATGACTTATATAAAGGAAGGAGCTAGCGTAACCTAGAAGCCAACGGTAACTTGCCACTGAAGTTTTACCGTCTTTCCATGATTTGTGTTTGACACATTTTTCTATAGAAGGCATTAAGAATTTTGAGATGAGGAGATAAAAGAAGCTTTTACAGGCTAAGTCACCTACTTTCATATTGAATTCAGATATAAGGGTCACAATATCTGGGGGATAACTTCTTATACTCCCCAAGAGATAAAGAACTTCTTTTGAGCCATACTCGAATGAAAACCAAAACCTTGATATCCAAAACACCGATTCTCACTTCTGAACTCATTGTTCTAAATCCTTAAAACAGGTGGGACTCCTGAGAAGTATTCTAGGAAAAGGGTCTTCCTTTTTTTAAAACAGAAACTTTCTTTTATTTTAGAGAGGGAATAATTATAAGATTAGAAAGGGAGATTCTTACTCCTGTATACCTCGAAGGCTGGGGAGGAGTCTTACATTCTACCCCACTTAAAAAGTGCGAGATGTCCTCATCTCGCAAGGTAGAGGACAACTCTTATTCTTAAGATCCAATTTTATTCTGGGGTTCCTTATATTCTGGTCAACCCAACAGAACACTGGGATAAATATCCCTTATATAGAACTCGTCATTAAATAACAATTCATTCAGATTATATCATTCATATCTTTAACATGATAATGGTCCATTAGACCGAAAAGTTTCCTTCGGAACATTCCTCCACGGAAATTTCAGTCAAGCAAGTTCTCAATTTGACATCCCTTAACTTGATCTACCGGTCAAGTATTAACAGTAGCAATCTGACAGCACAACCCACTAATCTCATAGTGATTTGCTGAATTCGTTATCATCATTCTAGTTATGAATATCATCACAGGGACTCGTCCCATTCCCCCTCATTGTGGTTTCATTATATTTCAACTAATTTTTAAAATCAACATTTTTCAATCAGCATTTTCAATCAGAATCCAAATCAATTCATCAATTCTCAAACAGAATTAAAAATCATATCAATCACATTCGAAATCATCATCTGGATAGCATTAACACTTATAATTTCAAGTCTTAGATTTACTCGTATATACTGTCAATAAAGAGCTGCAGTATACTCTCGGTATATACGGGTAATCACGGCCCTTGGAATTATAAGGTAAATACTATCATGTCTAGGCCTCAAGCAAGTCAGGGATTCTATATAATTGCGGTACTTCCATCTGAAGAACCAATTACCAAATTATGAATTTCAGTTTGAATATCAAATTGTATGAATTATATCACACAATTATAACCTTTTTGTGTTTCTTGATAAATTTTTGACATATTTGTCTTCTCAGTTGATCTTTATTAACCAAATGCTCTGATACCAACTGTAAGATCCCTGTTCCCACCGAGCAACGGATTCAGGATACTGGCAGCAGCGAACGACGGAAGTAGCACTTCTCGCGCGGGACAGGGGTCCCACATTCGGGGCCTCACCCACGGATATCCGGATAAGAGACTAATCCGTCCATTGTTCCAAAACCGAACCCGGAAAAACTTCCTTTACCGGAAAGCACGGGCGATTCCACCAGGATAACTTTTTACTCTAACGTAGTCAAGATCATTTCTGATCGAGCTGATCCAATTGCATCTATAAGATACTTGGTCAGATCAAGGAAGAAACTTGCACTTGGATCATTGGGATCAACGCCTTTTTCCCCATTCAAGAGGCACAGCCGTTGATTCCTATCCATAGAACAGTTACTGTCCGGGATTTATTTTATCTATCATAAAAACAAAAGTTTGAGTCTCGATTTACGGATCCATCAGTCCAGCCTAACCCCATCCGATCCCATGGGTTAGCCAACCGCCCAACCACTGTAGTGATGGTATCCAATTAATAATTTGGTTAGGTTTTGTCCCGGGTACCAAGGAAAAGAGTTCCAAGGCCCCCTAGCCGGATGTTCATGCAAAATAAAACTAGTCACACCACTCACACACCCAATATGAAATTGCCTTTTCACAGATTCAACCAATTTAAAACAATCCTTTAATAAAACCATAGTATCACTGATCACCATCTTCCAATTTATCCAGTTGATTCTTAATTTTTCCATCATTCCTTCATCAGAGTATCTATGGCATCATTGGCAACTAGGACGCTCACCACCTGTCCACTCAGGGGCCGTTTCCTAATCCCTAGCCCATAATACTCGGCAATATAATCACTTATCAAGATGGACTCTCGTTGAAGATCAACAAGATCAACCAACAGATCCATATAAAGAGCCATGGACTCATCCATTGAAGACCAGCAAGGTCAATCAACCAGATCCATGCCCGATTTCAGAAAACAACTCCAACTCTGTTCCAATATCTTCCTCGACGCACGCGTGGGTATCCTAGGCGACCCAGAGCCCGAGCACCGTATGGTCAACACCCTCTAGGATCCTTCGTAGGTGACCTAGCGCTTCACTCATAGGCCGCTTCCTTGGCCCCTCATCCACCGTACCGGAAGCTCACCATTTTAATCGCACCGAGGCTGGTGAAGACCTCGGCCGACCTTGCTACGCGAGACGTCCTTCATTGACTCTCCGTCGTCTCAGCAGTTGCAACTTTTTCAATTAGGTCTCCACGACCTTAATCACAAGATGGTCACAATGCTTTCCTAGCAATCTTGACATAAAACAGTCATTTACAAACAGCATTTACAAACAGTCACAAAATACAGTTTCTATATTAACTCTCATTTTTCCACATTATCCCTCATCAATCCACATTGCTTATTCCACATTCCAGTTATATGTGTACTCATCCCATCACATCATTTTCCATCTCATCACTTCAGATTCCTTCACATCACATATCATATATTCACATCCATACATATATCTACATCCACATCCACATTCACATCCATACATCCACATCTACATCCATACATCTATTTTCACATCCACATCTACATGCACATTCATGCATCCACATCCATACATCCACATCTACATGCACATTCACATCCATACATCCACATCTATATGCGTACATTCACATCTACATGCATACATCCACATCTCTATGCATACATCCACATCCACATTCACATTCACCTCCATACATCTACATCTACATGCATACATCCACCTCCACATTCACATCCACATCTATACATCTACATCTACATGCATACATCCACCTCTACATCCACATCTACATCTATACACCTACATCTACATGCATACATCCACATCTCCATTCACATCTACATCTTTACATCTACATCTACATGCATCCATCCACCTCCACATCCACATCTACATCTATACATCTACATCTACATGTATACATCCACATCTCCATTCACATCTACATCTATACATCTACTTCTACATGCATCCATCCACCTCCACATCCACATCTACATCTATACACCTACATCTACATGCATCCATCCACCTCCACATCCACATCTACATCTATACATCTACATCTACATGTATACATCCACATCTCCATTCACATCTACATCTATACATCTACTTCTACATGCATCCATCCACATCTCCATTTACATCCTCATCTACACATCTATTTCTACATGCATACATCCACATCTCCATGCATACATCCACCTCCACATTCACACTCACATCCATACCTCTACATCTACATGCAAACATCCATATCTCCATGCATAATAATATTCTTTTAATTAATCTAGGATGATAGTTCCTAGAATATGGTAGGAAGTCCTCTTTTTATGCTTTGAATGAAATTATTTTATGCGTAATTTCTATAAAAATTTTGCCATAGCTCCGCTACTATGACTGATAAATCTCAATTTTTTTCTAAGGGATAAGGCTCATTATTAAAGAAATAATTAGAATGGTCTCTAATTGGATCATCAATCCATAATGGTCTCTAATTGGATCATTAAGAAAATAATTAGAATGGTCTATAATTGGATCGTCAATCCATAATGGTCTCTAATTGGATCATTAAGAAAATAATTAGAATGGTCTCTAATTGGATCATCAATCCATAATGGATTGAATCATCAATATACATAAACTAAAAGCATAGAAAAAAGCCATTAATTTGGCCCCAAGCATAGCTTAATCTTGGATTAAGGAAAAGCCTTATGAAAAGCTTCATTTGGATTGAAGAGGGTCATGAGTATGACCATTTCTTAAGTGAGAAAGAGAGAAAAACCATTAGAATTAAATATAAATAGAATTTTATGTAATTCTTTACTATCATTAATTAATTAACTTCAATAGCATTTCAAAAACCATACCAATTAAGCTTCTCAAGCTTGAGAGGGGTTGAGAAGAGAGAATCATTGAGAAATTATAGAAAAGATCATAATTCACTATACTTATCTTATAATTTGCTTGATTCTTTGTTCACGGTAGAGGCCCCCAACCAATCAATTGGTTTAGTATGTTGATGGAGCCACCAATGGGGATTGAAGAAAGAGAGAAGTATAAAAAACTAGTGAATTATTAAAGAATTCACAGTTCTTGGCTTAGGTAGAGTAGAGTAACAATGCATAAGACATTATATTTTTTTCAACAAGGGGAGTCTTCTATTTATAGGAAAATTTGAGCTCCTAACCAAACAAACTGATTCTAGAATTTTCCAAGTCAGTTAGGTCACTTTTTGACCATTTTTAGGTCAGTTAAGCTAACTTTTTGGAACTAGACTTGAATGAGGAGAGATGAAATATCTCAATTTTTTATGAGTTTAAAACTCATTCAAGCATGTGAAATATGCACCTCCTTTAAAGAACTCCCCTTCCTTACATATGTGTTTTTTTTTTTTACTAATAAACCTTGTACATTTTCAACTCTTCATCTTATGTGAGCATTTACTCATTTTTGGATACCCAAAATATCTCATATTTTTAATATTGCTCATAGTTTTTTACTAATAAACCTTGTACATTTTCAACTCTTCATCTTATGTGAAATATGCACCTCCTTTAAAGAACTCCTCTTCCTTACATATGTGTCATAGTTTTTTTTTACTAATAAACCTTGTACATTTTCAACTCTTCATCTTATGTGAAATATGCACCTCCTTTAAAGAACTCCCCTTCCTTACATATGTGTTTTTTTTTACTAATAAACCTTGTACATTTTCAACTCTTCATCTTATGTGAGCATTTACTCATTTTTGGATACCCAAAATATCTCATATTTTTAATATTGCTCATAGTTTTTTTACTAATAAACCTTGTACATTTTCAACTCTTCACCTTATGTGAGCATTTACTGATTTTTGGGTATCTTCTTTTTACAAATTGGATTTATCTCCTCCCTACACATGTATTGATGCTATTGGCCCATAGGAACCTTAATTGGACCATAGTCTAAAGATTTTTGAAAATCTAGACCCTTAGACTAAGGTTCTTTATACCTATTTCCAATTAATTCCAATTGCACATTTGAAAATTCTTTTTGAATTTCTGTTTCAGGAGAATTCATCTTAATTATATGAGATATTTTTCTATCCAAAAATATTCAAAATCTGAATATTCTCTCTCTAGAATATTTTCTCTCTCTAGGTTTAAATAGTTAGAAACAAGGTCTTTATATTTCTGAAGAGGGATTGATTACAGGGGAAGATACTAGACATCAAAAAGGGAGTTGGGGGAGGAATCTTACAACAAGAGTGGGTTGAATGTAAAAAGAGGAAAGCTTGAAGGAGATGGACGGACGCATACCTTCTCTGGATGCAATTCGACGCCGCGGAAAATAGAGAACAATAGGTTCTCGGCTGTAAAAAACTTACGAGCGTCGATATGCGCGTCGATATATGCCTCGGTATACGCGTCGATATACGCGATGGTATACGCGATGGTATACGCGTCGGTATATGCATCGGTATATGAAATTTTGAAAATTTTCCGCTCGACTTGTCGCCTCCAAGATTACGACGGGCATACCGACGTTCGACATTTGCGTCAGTATTCTAACGTCGGTATGCCCTAAACCTCTAGTAGTGGTTATGGCTACATTGCTGAATAGAAGAAGGAGTCCCTTTGAGAGGAGTTGAAGAATAGAGTAGCTCCTAAAAGCACATAGGTGTAGGAACCCTTATTTAGTTATGGTATGTTATCTTTTGTAAACAGGATTTAAGGCTATAGCCCTTACAAGTACTCAGTTATGTTTAGTCTTTGCTTGCAAGGATGATGTAACAACCTTTCTCGAATAAAGTGTTCTTTCAACTATAATTTGCCTTGTCATTTGTATTAATTACCTTGTCAAAATTTAGGGTATTTTTTGTTCTGAGGAAACTATATGTGATCGCGATGTAATTTCTTTTGGGAGGAGTAAAATTATCTTTTTCCCATAATTGGTAGCTATATATTATCCTATTCATTTTTGTATCGTTCATTGTTTTTCATGAAATGAAGCAACAATGACATGAAGTCACATACAAAGGCATCCAATGCCTTTTGCATTGATATGTGTAATACTCCTGAAGTGCATGCAATGAACAGTTTTTGCCTTTTGCGTTACAAGCATATGAAGCACACAAATCATTATCTGAAATGGGATGTACAAATAAATACAATACATACTCGCTCTTTCCCAAAAAGTAAGAAAATATGCCTTCATTATTGGGGTGTAGGATTTTGAGAGAAGATGCCTTTATTATTGACATTAAAAAAGGTGTTTTTTTTACTTTAGTGCAAAAGTAGAGTACACCTCTCCCACTACTATAAATATAGAGATAACCTTCATACAAATTTGTTAAAACCACCATTTAGCTAAGTCTTCTTAGTAGAGAACACCACACATAACCCTCCTTTGTATTGTTTGGGATGGCCTCATTAAATATTAGCATTGAAGTTGTTGCTACACATATTACTAGGGAGGCCACCAATGTGGAGGTCAAGAAAGAGATGGTAGATGGTGCACAAGCATGGAAAGCTCTCACATCCTTACCACTTCCTGGTAGTGATGATGATATTTCTAAATTTAAGTCCAAAGTGGTGGGATTAAATGCCATATGTCGATCCCATAGTTTTATTGATTATGCGTCTGAGTGCATCTTGCTTGAGGAAGTACGTAAGGGAACGAATGTTGTTCGCTTACTTTGAGCCTTCACTCTAGAGGATAAGTGATTCCCGTAGAGGTAAAGATAATGGTGAATAATAGTTATGATATAAGAGTTATATTTGGAAGTTGTATGTAAATTAAGCTGGTTTTATTTCTAATTGGAAGTAGTAATAACCATGATTATGAGGATGTACTGTTGTCATGTTGTTCTATCTCACACTCCCTCTCACTCCCTCTCACCCTCTCCCTCTAAAATAATTATGTCATGACTCTCTTTCCCTCTCTCTCACACTCTCTTTTCTCTTCTCTCTATTAATGAAGGGAGAGGGAATCTCTTTATTTCAAAAAAACGAGTGGGAGAGGGAGAGAGAGAGAGAGAGGAATGGGAGAGAGAGGGAAGAGGGTGGGAGAGAGAAAGGGAAGAGGGTGGAAGAGGAGGAGAGAAAGAGAGGGAAGGGAAGAGGAAGAAAGGGTGGGAAAGGGAGAAATAGTAGGAGAGAGGGAAGGAGGGATGATGCATAGGAAGGGTGAGGGAGAGGGAAGGAGAGATTATGCATAGGAAGAGTGAGGGAGGGGGCAAGGAAGGAGAGAGGAAAGAGGGTGGGAGAATGGGAGAGAGAGGGAGAAATAAAGGATGAGGTTGGGAGAAGAAGAGAGGGAAGAGGGTGGGAGGGGGAGAAGAAAAGTGAGAGGGAGAGAGAAAGGGGTGAGGTTGGGAGAGAGAGAGAGAGAGAGAAAGATGAAAGGAGAGAGAGGAGAGATTATGCATAGGGAGGGAGAGAGAGAAGTAGAGTGAGAGGAAGAGAGAAAAGGATGAGGTTGGGAGAGAGAGAGAGAGATAGAGGGAAGGAGAGAGATTGTATAGAGTGAGAAAGAGTGAGAGGGGGAAGATGGTGGGAGAGGGAGAGAGGAGATATTATGCATAGGTAGGGAGAGGGAGAGAGACAAAGAGGGAAGGAGACATTATGCATAGGGAGAGGGAGAGATAGAGGAGAGATTATGAATAGGGATGCAGAGGGAATGAGAGAATATTGATAGGGAGAGGGAGAGACAAAGGGAAGAGGAGAGGAGAGAGACAAAGAGGGAAGGAGACATTATGCATAGGGAGAGGGAGAGATAGAGGAGAGATTATGAATAGGGATGCAGAGGGAATGAGAGAATATTGATAGGGAGAGGGAGAGACAAAGGAAAGAGGAGAGGAGAGATTATACATAGGGAGGGAGAGGGAGAGAGGGAGAGAGAAAGGGAAGGAGAGAATATTCATAGGGAGAGGGAGAGATAGAGGGAAGAGGAGAGGAGATATTATGTATAGTGAGGGAGAGAGAGAGAGAGACCGAGGGAAGAGAAGAGGAGCTATTATGCATAGGGAGGGAGAGGGAGAGATAGAAAGAGAGACAAGGGAAGGGTAGATTATGCATAGGGAGATGGAGAAGCATAGGGAAGAGGAGAGGGGACATTATGTATAGGGAGGGAGAAGGAGAGAAGAGAGATATGGAAGGATACAGGGTGGGAGCAGAAGAGAGAGAGGAAGAGAGAAAGGCAAGACGTTGGGAGAGAGATTGAGGGAAGGAGAGACTGAAGGACAGACAGTGAGAGGGAGGGTGGATAAGGGAGAGAAAGTGAGAGGGGGGAGAGTGCGGGAGAGGCAAGAGAGTGGGAGATTGGGAGAGGGAGAGAGAGAGAGGGAGAGAGAGAGAAGGGAGGAGCTAAGTTCTCGGCTAGAGGGATAAAGAGTTGGAGACTCAGAGAGAGATAGAGAGAGAGAGAAGGGAGGATCTAAGTTGGGCTATAGGGGAGAAAGTGGGCTGGGCTAAGAGGTGGTGGTGGAGGTCATAGGAGATAGTGGTGGGTGGATTGGAGGTAGTGGTGGAGGGAAGGTCCACATTTTTAAGAGAAGAGTTTCTGGTAAAATCTCCCTCAAAAGACCCACTCACCAAATAAGTCTTATAACACTTGCATTGCACTCCATCCATAAGCGGTTTGTAAGTTCAATACTTCATAAGTGTTTTCTTACTCCAACATACTTTCACATAAGATGTCAGTTCACAATTTTTCAACACATTTGCCATTAATGGCAAATTCACATACCTCTTTGTCTTTCTTTCCCTCAAGACACACTTTGGAGCTTGTTCACTAGATTTAGGTTAATCATTAGATTTGGTTCAATCTTCAATCTTGCTATCTTCAATCATTTTCAATAACACTTTGGAGGCTTCTTCACCACCTTCAAAATCATTTGTCTCTTTCCTTGGGTTGTTTTAGAACTAAGTTTGTAGAAGGGTGGTTGTCCCCAAAATACCTCTAATTTTCTCATGTAGGGTGCAAGCCAAGGTGTAGAAAGGAAAAGCCAAAAATCTCGAAACAAAAGATTACTCTTCAAAATGGGTGGAGAAGAATGTCTTGAAATAGAAACTAAAAGATGACTTGTGAGCTTTAAATTAATAATCCCTTTTGTGTTTTTCCTTACCCATGCTTACTATAAAATATGTCTTCCTTTAGTGTTTAATACATGGTATTTGTGGGACTTCATCGGAGATTCACTTGGCTAAATAATATGGATTAATTGTAGGAAAATCCTTGACTATGTTGAGGATTGGCTAGATAAGTTCAATTTTTCTAGTTGCTTTTAAGGTTTGGCTTGTCACATATCATCATTACCAAGTAGTAGCTTCTAATCGTAGGAGGTTCTATATTTCTAATTGATTGGAAGGTTTGGCTTGTCACATATCCTCCTTATCACAAGTAGTATCTTCTAATCACATAGGCTTATTATTATCTTTAATTGCACACTCATCACAAGAGTCACTACTTGAAGTATAATAAACTAGTTTTTTGTTTAAGATGTTCTTCAATAATTTTAAGCCCAAGCTCAACCCTTTTGAGCTTCTGAATCAAAATAGTGCACCATAAAATGAAACAGAGCAGTGCACCATGAAATGAACCTTATTAAATCCTACGTAAAGAGACTACAACCAATCACAATGTCAATAATTGAAAGACCTTAACTATTAATTGGGCTTAACAATCTATCACTCTTTGAGTTGTAATAGGTGGAAAAGCACCATAATGCAAGGGTTAGGATCCACAACTGAGAATTTTGGCTTAAGTTAGGTATTCAAAACTCTAACTTAAATTCACAAGGTGATGAAAAGAAAAGACGAGACTCTAAAAACAAGTGAATGTCAGTACCACCATGCACTCCCGCAAGAAGCTCAATCGTATCATTTTTGTCGCACTTCAATATCTCTCTACTTTACACCTTCCCCAATAAAGAGGCCTTGTAAGAAGTGCTTTAACACTAGTCTTGTAGATTATTGACCTAAAGAAAGCTCGGACAAAAAACTAAGTAGATCTTAATTCCTATTAAAGATTCTTTAAAAAATAGAGCTCTTTCAAGTTCATTTCTTAGAAGTCTCAAAAGAAATTGCAAGCTGCGGCTCCTCATCAGAAGCATATGTCAAAATGATAAGTAATTGAGTAAAATAGATTATTATGGAAATAATTCTTAGAACTAAAAAATCAAAACAACAATTCGCATATCTCACCATTGATATGTTCACATATACATGACTACCAACCTAATTAAGCATGGGATATTCCAACCCATAAAAAATTCCACTTTTGTGACTATTCTAAAAGAAAAGGTATTTCTTTTTAAGTATAAGATGACGTGAATCAAATTTCCCATCAAATCCCAATATAAAGGGAGGTCAAGGGTCATTTTAAGGCATCCACTAGCATTTACCATACATTTGTATGTGAAATTCTTACAAGCTACCATGCCAAGAATGTATTTATCTCTGAACATTTTTATAACAAAAAAATGGAATCTTCTTTTACATAATATAAACTTATGTACCATTGCTCACCTTTTACATACATTTGAAATACCTGCCTCTAGCCCAAGAGAATTTCACATTATGTATGATCGTGGACCCCAATGATGTAGCAAAGCTAGCTATAAGCCTTGTATATATATGAGTAGATATAGGCAATGGGCACCCACATAAGTTGGGCAGCCAGAGAGGCACCCATTAAGTTGGGCAGCCAAAGAAATTACTTGTGTATATATTCTACTTTTGATAATGTGAATGAGGAGAATAAATCATTTCTCATGTGTAAATCTTTCTTCTTCTCTTGTGCTCTTACTTCTTGTTTTCTTGTGGTATGCATGCTTGTATGATTGCTTGGAGTGTGAAGGCGTGTGTGTTCTTGGTAGCTTTAGTGAGGGAGTGATTGAGCTAGAGTGGAGACAGTGGTTCAAGCTTTCAAGATTAACCATTGCCTTTTGGAAGGAATACATTGAATTGATTAGAGTGATTATGGGTGCAATTTATGTGTTTGTGAGTGGGTTTGTGTGATTAGAGTAGGTTTTCTTTCTAACCATAACCTTTTGTAATTTTGGTTGATTAATTTGATCTATTCCCCACTTGGTTTCTTTCATCATTAGCATGTGCATTAGCCTCAGATTAATTAGGAAAATTATTGTACATTAGTATTTTTGTATTTTTAGCTAAGATGAGCATAATTTAGATATTTATCTTTATAGTTGTTGTTTTTAGAAAATTTTAGTGAAAAATCATGGCATTAGATTATTATCAAGCATTACTATCATGTCAAAAAAACCCAAAAAACATCAAGATAAAAAATGAAACATCCAAATTCTTCAAAAACCATATTTTTTGCTCACTAGGATTTTTAGATTGTCGACTAGGATCCGGATCATCCAGCTTTCAGATCATCGATTAAAATCCGAACTGTGACCAAAGTTAAAAGTGGTAAGGTATGGGAGGAAGGGAGAGATTAGGGGGGATGAGGAAAGCGTTTGAGAGAGAGAGAGAGAGAAGATGAGTGAAGAGGGGAGGCACGAGAGAAACAGAGAAGGAGGAGGGAAGAGGAGTGGTGCACGAAATACAGGAGGGTGGATGAGGGGAGTTGCATGAGAGAGAGAGAGAGAGGAGGAGGAAGCGAGACGATGCAGGGGTTGTGAGAGAGATATAGAGAGATGAGCACTGCGCGAGAGAGCACTGCGAGAGAGAGAGAGAGAGAGAGAGAGAGAGAGAGAGAGAGAGAGAGAGAGAGAGAGAGAGAGAGAGAGAGAGAGAGAGAGAGAGAGAGAGAGAGAGAGAGAGAGAGAGAGAGAGAGAGAGAGAGAGATTCACCCTTAGTTAGGGGGGGAGTCTTTCACTCCCTCACTAAGGGCAATGTCGCCCTTAGTGCAGGGAACTGGGGCACCCTCACTAAGGGTAACCTCTTCTTCTCTTTCTTTCAAACGCTTCCCCCTCCACCTCTTCACTTTCTGGTCCTCTCTCTCTCTCTCTCTCTCTCTCTCTCTCTTGCCTCGCCTTTTCCCCCTCCTTCAAAGTGGAAGACTTTGAAATGAAAATAATGAAGCCATATGAGTAATATTAAGTTAAGTGAATGACCTAAGAGTGAGGGGAGAGGGGGGAGGGATATATGTGTGTGTGTCCCCTTAACATTACAAGTGAATAAAGTGGGTCGATAAAGGCATATGAGTAACATTACATTAAGTGAATGACCTAAGAGTAAGGGGAGAGGGGGGAGGCGTATGTGTGTCCGTCCCCTTAATACTCTCTCTCTCTCTCTCTCTCTCTCTCTCTCTCTCTCTCTCTCTTTGCCATCAAGTTCTCAAGTGTGCTCTAAAATTTAAAAATCTTTTTTGTTTTGTTTAAAAAAGTTGAATTAGTTTTTTTTAAAGGTTTTACGTTTTGTTTCAAATCGTTTAAAAATGAGAGAGAGGACACCTCACTTAGAGAGTGAAGAGTGGGCACTTTTTAATACTTGTTACATGATTGTTGGCCATTGTTGGGTGAAATCTGCGGGAGTCACGTAAGGTTTCCCGAAGTAGTATGAAAGAGTTCTTGTGGATGCTTGTTTGAGTGCACTTATGACTTGTGTGAAAGCAAAACTATGAATGGCACAAGGAATACGACATCATAGATTGGTAAGCATATTATTTTAACTCAATTTCAATAAACTTTGATTAATAAGAGTATTTATTAGGACTTTATAGTTTTTAAGAATAATAGGCAAACTCACACAGAAACTTCCCTTTCTAGGCTTGACAATGGATGGATATGGCTCTCTAGCTTATTTCTACTGCAATAAGAACAAACTTGTATGCAGAAGAATGTGTGGTGCTACAATATACTATTGTATACCTGCTGACCCACATATGACTAGATTGATGATACATCAAGGGGAACATTTGCATGAGGTGCAAAGGGGCACATTAGGGAAAGCATTGAAAAAGATAAGATAACTTGTCCAAGAGGCAGTTTCAAATGTGGCTACAAGTTGTCCAAGGAAGACACAAATGGATATCACCAAACAACTTGTGTTGGATGTAGTTGTTAAGAAGCATACAAAGGATGGATCAATATTAGCAACATGGGGTTGTCATCAATATGGGAACACATGCATTCCCTAATTCAATGCTCGGGGGGTTCACTCATAAATATGTATGCATAGCATGTGGGATCAACAAAAGGGGTTTTTAAATCCCTTTTTTACACATTTTTTATGTACGGAAGGGTACCATATAAGAGGGGGTATTTACAGACTGAATAGAAAAAGGGTGTGTTTTATTCATTAAAAATTTACAAATAAGGGGTTTTTAAATTAGGCCTTGAACGCACGTGATATAGAGAGTTTACATATAGTGAATCCCCCAAGATTCAATGTCAAAGGTAATTCCATATAATTGATTTCAATTTTCTGATTATTTTTGTCAACTTAAGTTTACATTTTTTATTAATTTGTCTAATTCTCTTATAGATTTAGGAGATTGGTACATGCTTCTAGGATCAATGATTCAGTGCAAGGTATAGAGTCCAATATCCTAGAATTAAAAAGACAATATGCTTTTGAGTCCTTCCATGGTAGTCATTTTCTTGGGCAAGCTTTGCATGAGATAGATTGGTGTTACGTGTTTAAAATGTCAACCATAGGGCCCGAATTGGGTTTAGATCTAGTGAACCATACGTACCAAATACGAGCTGGTGATTTGAGAAGGGCTAATTGAGTTTGTTTTGATCACATTAGGCGTGTGCAAGGATGGACAACAATGGCTACACATGTATATGATCCAAGGTGCAATTTGGTCTTGTGAAAGTATTTAAAATTTTGAGCTTGTCTTGAACTATTTTCCAACTATTATATTGTTGGAGCTATGTATAGCTAGCCCTAACTCACTCCAGATCTTGTCTATATATATGTGACTTGTGACTAATTATATTGTTGGAGCTATGTATAGCTAGCCCTAACTCACTCCAGGTCTTGTCTATATATATGTGACTAATATGATTCATTCTTGTGGAGCGTATGTGGTGTCTCTTGTCTCATCTCTCTCAACATTGTAACACAGCGATTCTAATCATAAGGGAAGCATCTACGTCTTCTTGTTCAATTTATGATTATGATTTCATGTCTTACAAGATTGATTGGTTCTTTAATTATATGTTACCTACATGATTTTAGGTACTATATGTTCGTGATGGTTCTCTCTTTATTGTTGATTCTGGTGCTACTGGCAACATTACATATCAATTGCAATGGTTACACAATTATCATCCAATTCCTATCAAGAAAGTGGTTTATCTTGCTGATAATACAACTTGCCAAGTAATGGGCAAGTGGCTATGTAACTATTGACTCTACAAAGTTTTGGCAAACAAAGAAAGATAGGCTCGTATTGCCACAACAATGTGAGCAGGTATGCATTTTTTTACTAATGTGTTTCATGTACATATATATCTAAGCTCGCGTACCCCTTGACTTTTGATATGCTAATTAATTAATGCAGTATGTGTATTTGAGTAGGTTATCTATCTACCAATGGTGCATGACATTAAATGGTGGTACGTCATCCCTATTGCACCACGTTCCAAAGTGATGTATAATACTATGACACGAAGTTGGGGTTTGGACTTCGGTCACTTCTTAGAATCAAAAACACATTTGAATGAAACCTCACAGCCTCCTCACCTACCTTTCTCTCCCTAGGTCAAGATAAAGATATACACATCGAAGGTGAGATCATAATTCATGGAAGGAAAGATGAAAGGCTCCGGAGAAGCAAGAATTTCTGCCAGTCTTGCAGCTCCAAACAAAAGGGCGATTCTTTGTTAGAAGAAAATCTTCCGACTCAGGATTATGTGAACGGAAACATACGGGGAATATTGGTAAGGTTCATCCGTTCGAATTGGGCGATTTGGACGGAATATATTAAAGAAAATGAATATAGCAATCACTTACAAGAGGATAAGACACATGGGGTTTGCCTTTTGATAAGAGATTAGGAGGAATTAATCATGATTAAGAAGAAAGAATGGCTAAAAAGCTATAAAAACAGAGATACATAGAGAATTACAGTTTTAAATCCATATAAGCTGTGTAAGAGAGGATTATATAGATGCGTAGAGCTTGAAGGGAGCTTCGCGTCTATATAAAAACTTTTAAAAATGGGCAACCGAGCGAAAAGTTATGCGTCTATATAAAAACTTTCAAAAATGGGCAACCGAGCGAAAAGTTATGAGTATTTTACTGCAAGACTATGAGTATTTTACTGCAAGACTATAAAACTGCCAAAATTCTATAAAAACAGAGATACACAAAGAATTGCAGTTTTAAATCCATATAGGCTATGCAAAAAAGGATTAAATAGCTGCGTAGAGCTTGAAGAGAGCTTCGCGCCCATATAAAAACTTTCAAAAACGGACAACCGAGCGAAAAGTTATGAGCATTTTACTATAAGACTATAAAACTGCCAAAATTCGCCTAAAAATTAGCAACTTTGGGAGAAATTCTGATCATCAATGAAGTAAGGGATTAAGAAATTAGTTACATGAATGGAAAGAGCATAGAAAGAGCTTCCTAGCCATATGATCAATTTAAGAAACCAACACTCGAGTGATGAGTAATTACCAGTTGAAATTTAGGTATTGGACCACAAAACTGCACTTCTCTCTCTTTGCATGAAACCTCAATTTTCACATAGCCTCTTGCCTTTCATCTCCTTCATGATTAAAGCTAGAGGGTAAGGGTTAACATTGCTCAGCTCCGGACAATCGTAAAGATTTACCTATGGTTCCCAAAGTCTTTCCACATGCTCATTACCGCTAAAACCATTGGTACCTCCAAAGGAGGGCATCTTGAGAAGTCACAGGCCCGCCAAGATAATAACTCCTTATCCCACTTATCATGAATCATCAAAGAGGTCCAAAATTGGGTTAAGCATAAGGAGCTAATGCTAAATGAGACATTCACATGTAAAGAGAGTGTTTGAATAGGGGTTTGAAAGATAAGAGAATGGCAATCACACAAAATGCTCAATTGAGGAGGCTCATTCCTTGATTTGAAAGGGAGAGGAAGGCTCCTTTTATAGGTGCAGAATCACCCTCTCTTCCATTGTTACAAATTACAACATAAAAGTGACATAAGGGTAGATGTCACCATCACTTGTCGGACTCTTAGGCTCTCTTCTATTGATTATTAAATTGAAGACTTTTTGACTTTGAGAGTGTGATGAGATAATAGCCAAGCCTAAGTGGCATGTAGGTGGAGATCCCACTTACACATGGCAGAATTCTCCTCTTCCATGTAGGCATTCTAGAAGAATCTTTCCCAATTATGCACCTACACACACTTCTCCACATGCCTTCCACACTCCCCAACTTGTAGCCTTATGGTGAATACCATATTAATAATACAATTAAAATCCATGTGAGCATTAAGGCCCACTTTTATTTTCCACATCACTAGCCTATCTACCATACCAAAGTATTTATCAAGCATACTTGTGACATTTACAATGTGTGCACCCTAAATCAAGTAAAACCATTATATTTGAAGATAGAATGCTGTTATCGGGGTAGCCGCCAAGCCGCCGCGTCACCACGCCGTTATTCCATTGTGGGCGCCGCAATCTTCTTGGACAAGCTTCCACACTATTACCATTGAGAAACCATCAAAATATGCACAAAATTGAAAATGAAAGATATCAATTTTTCATGTCACATCTTTCCCCCCCCCAGCAGATCCTCCATGCTTGCCTTGGGGATCTGCTGGCCATGGTGCTCGACGGTAAAATATCTTTAGCCCGTACTCATTGGCACGTCTGGGAACCTCTTGGCCACTTGCATCCTCTAGAAGATAGATGTTATTTTTGAACTTTTGCTTTATCCTGAAGGGGCCTTCCCATCCTCGAAGAAGCTTCTTATCTAGCCGTTTCTCCACACGGCCATCATACCTCATGACTAAGCTTCCTTGCTTGAGTTCTGGCTTCTTCTTCTTCCTCATGAGAGTGTCATGCCTTGCCTTGCGCCGTTGTTGTGCAGCCTCCAAATTTTGAAGTGCCTGAAGTCGCCTCTCATCCAAGATCTCCAGTTGTGCTAAGCGTTGGGCATGTGTTTCTTCTTCATTATTCAAGCGTGCAAAAGATGTGCGAAGGCTTGTGATTTCCAATTCTATTGGTAAAATAACCTCCATTCCATAAACTAACTGAAAAGGTGTGAAACCAAGAGAGAGTTTGTGAGTTGTCTTATAGGCCCATAGGACCTCTGGCAAATGCACATCCCACTTTCTCTTCATAGTATCCACTAGCTTAGACAAAGATCCACAAAGCAGTCCATTAGTTTTTTCTACTAAACCATTACATTGGGGATAATAGGGAGTTGACATAGCATGCTTTATTTTTAATTTCTGCACCAAAGCTTCAATCAGTTCATTCCTGAAAGACCTCCCCCCATCTGTAAGGATTTCTAATGGACACCCAAATCGGGCACATATGTATTCCCTGAGAAAAGATGCCACAGCCACTGCTTTATTATTGACCATTGCCTTTGCTTATGCCCACCTTGTTGCATAATCCATGGCCACCAATATGTAATACTTCCCATGTGAGGAACGAGGAAGTGGGCCCACAAAATCTAATCCCCACCTTTCAAATGGACTATATGCTGGGATAGGGTTTAAGGGTCCGGGAACCAATTGCTTATGCCCATATGCCTGGCATACTTCACAGCTTCTGCACCACTCATAGACATCTTTGCTGAGTCTAGGCCAATAATACCCTGTGTTAAGGATCCTCGGAGTTGTGCTGGCTGAGGCAAAGTGACCTGAACATTCATCACATAATTCCATAATCCTTTTAGATTCTTCCAGGCTCACTACCCTTCTAAGAATCTTATCCTTACCTTGCTTGTAAAGAACATCCCCTAGAATTGTGTAAGCATGAGCTTTCCTCGTAAGCCTTTGCTTCTGTTGAGGATTCAATCCAGGAGGGAAGTATCCTGTATCTAAATAGTGTTGAACATCTTGGAGCTCAGGCCAACCTGTATCCATTAATGCAAGAGTAGCTACTTTGAAAGAAGCCAAGGTTTTAGTAGCCAATTTATCAGCCTTTTGATTATCCTTCCTGTTAACATGCACAAATTTATAAAACTCAAAAGCTTCTTTCAACTCCATTGCCCTTTTATACAATTCTTGGAGATTAGGACTCCTTGCCTTATACTCTCCTTTCATTTAATTGTGAATCCCCTTTAACCTCTACCTCTTCAATTCCATCTTTTATGCAATCTTCTAATCCCCAACAAATTAATGCATTATACTCAGCCACATTATTTGATATAGCCTTTGGAAATTCCCTACCCTTGGCCCATACCTCTTTTCCTTCTGGATCGAATAAAACTATCCCCCCAGCCCCACATTGCCTGGAAGGGCTAAAGGCTCCATCAAAATGCATAGTGAAAGCAATTGGTGGCATTTCCAAATCTTCATATACCTCTTCCTTTGCTCCTGTTCCTTCTTCCTCTTCCTTCCTGGTAAGCAAATCTGCAAGAGAGGCCCTAGTGGTGTTTTCTGTCATAAAAGTGAAAGAGAGTTCTTGAAGCTCACAAATCCAAACTTTTCTCCTGCAGGATTGGGTTTGCGGACCACCAAGAATTGTAAAGAAGGTTCAGATGTGAGGAAGAAAAAAGGGCCAGGTAATAAGTATGACCTAAACTTCTTTACTGCAAAAACAAGAGACAAACCACCTTTCACCATTTCACCATACCTCTCCTCGGCCATCAGTGAGTTGTCGACTTGCATAATACACTGGTTGCATATGCCCTTGCTCTCCCTTTTGCAAGAGTATAGCACCCACTGAATGTGATGAGACACTTGGGTTCACATAAAAGTCCTCCCCCCACCTAGGAGGCTGCACAATTGGACTTTCACTCATGCATTCCTTGAGCAAACAAAAAGATTGAATTTGATCGGGCCCCCATTTGTAAGGTCCCTGTTCCCACCGTGCAACGGATTCGGGGTGCTAGCAGCGGAAGTAACACATCTTGCGCGGGTCACGGTCGGGGCCTCGCCCACCACGGATATCCAGACAAGAGACTAATCCGTCGGTTTTTCCAAAACCGAACCCTGAAAAACTTCCCTTATCCGGAAAGCTCGGGCGATTCCACCAGGATAACTCTTTACTCTAACGTAGTCAAGATCATTACTAATCAAACTGATCCGACTGCACCTCTAAGGTACTTGGTCAGATCAAGGAAGAAACTTGCACTTGGATCATTGGGATCAACGCTTTTTTCCCCATCAAGAGGCACAGCCGTTGATTCCTATCCATAGAACAATTACTATCCGGGATTTACTTCTTCTATCGTAGCAATAGAAATCTTGATTTACGGATCCATCAGTTCAGCCTAACCCCATCCAGTCCCATGGGTTGCCAACCTCCCAACCACTGTAGTGATGGGATCCAATTAGGAATTTGGTTAGGTTTTGTCCCGGGTACCAGGGAAAAGAGTTCCTAGGCCCCCTAGCCGGAAGTTCATACAAACATAAAACTAGTCACACCACTTACACACCCAATATGAAATTGCCTTTTTCTCAGCATCAATTAACTTTCAAACAATCCTTTAATGAAACCATTATGTCACTGATGACAATCCTCAAAGTCTCTGGTTGAATCCTTATTTCCCGTCATTCATTTATCGGTGTACTTATGGCATCATTGGCAAACCACCTGTTCAGGGGCCTTTTCCATAGTTCCTAGCTCATAGTAACCGGCAATATATTCATATAATAGAATGGAATCTCCGTGGAAGATCAGCAAGATCAACCCACAGATCTATATAAAAGAGACATGGACTCATCCGTTGAGGACCAGCAAGGTCAATCAACCAGATCCATGCCCGATTTCAGAAAACAACTCTTACTCCTTGTTCCAATATCTTCCACGACGCACGTGTGGGTATCTTCGGTGACCCAGAGCCCGAGCACCGTAGTATGGTCAGCACCCTCTAGGATCCTTTGCAGGTGACCTAGCGCTTCACTCATAGGCCGCTTCCTTGGTCCCTCATCCACCGTACCGGAAGCTCACCATTTAAATCGAACCGAGGCTGGTCAAGACCTCGATCGACCTTGCTACGCTGACTCTCCGTCAGTAGTTGCAACTTTATCAGTTCGGTCTTCATGACCTTAATCCTCAAGACGGTCAAAATGCTTCCCCAGCATTCTTGACATAAAACAGTCATTTACAAACAGTCACAAAATACAGTTTCTATAACGAACTCTCATCTTTCCATATTATCCACTCTCGGACCACATTACTTATTCCACATTCCATTCAATGTTACTCATTCTCATCCATTCACTCATATAGACTACACATTATCTCACATACACCTTCATATTCATTATTCTACATACATATCCATATTCGTACGTCCACATCATACATTCAATTTCACATTCATACATACGCATCTACATGCATACATCCACATCCACATTCATACATCCATACTTCCATTTTCACATCCACACATCCACATTCACATTCATACATCCACATTCACATGCATACATCCATTTTCACATCCTCATTCATACATCCACATTCACATACATACATCCACATCCGTATCTACATCCATACATCCACATCCACCTCTTCATTCACATTCACATCCATACATCCACATCTATATACATACATCCATTTTCACATCCTCATTCATACATCCACATCCACATACATACATACATCCATTTTTCACTTCCTCATTCATACATACACATCCACATACATACATACACATCCGTATCTACATCCATACATCCACATCCACATCCACATCCGTATCTACATCCATACATCCACATCCACATTCACATTCACATTCATACATATACATCTACATGTATACATCCACATCACATTCATACAACCATATTACATCCATTCTCATCCTAACACATCCCATATACATCTTAACACATCCTAACTCATCTTAACACATTCTATCACATCTCATACACATCTTTTCACATCTCATACACCTCTTATCACATCCTATCACTTCCCATACGCATCTTATCACATCTTATCACATCTCATACACCTCTTATCACATCTTATCACATTTCATATCTTTTTTAAGAGAATTCTTATATTTGATATAAGATTTCTCTACACATTTATTTATGCATAAATTTCATTAAAGGAGACTAACACTTTCGAAATAAAAATCAATCTTTTATGCATCTTCTTATGCATAAATTCAATTTGGTAGGAATTACACTTTTAGAATAAAAGAATTTCTCTTATGCATCTAAGTTATGCATAAAATCCATTTATGATGAAAATCACACTTTTAGTATAAAAAGAATATCTTTTATGCATACCTCTATGCATGAAATCCAAATATAATAAAAGTTACACTTTTATAATAAAATAATCAACTTTTATGCATACCTTTGTGCATGAAATTCAAATATAATAAAAGTCACACTTTTATAATAAAATAATCAACTTTTTTGCATACCTCTATGCATGAAATTCAAATATGATAAAAGTCACACTTTTATAATAAAGTAATCAACTTTTATGCATACCTCTATGCATGAAATCCAAATATGATAAAAGTCACACTTTTATAATAAAGTAATCAATTTTTATGCACACCTCTATGCATGAAATCCAAATATGATAAAAGTCACACTTTTATAATAAATGCACACCTCTATGCATGAAATCCAAATATGATAAAAGTCACACTTTTATAATAAAATAATCAACTTTTATGCATACCTCTATGCATGAAATCCAAATATGATAAAAGTCACACTTTTATAATAAAATAATCAACTTTTATGCATACCTCTATGCATGAAATTCCAAATATGATAAAAGTCACACTTTTATAATAAAATAATCAACTTTTATGCATACCTCTATGCATGAAATCCAAATATGATAAAAGTCACACTGTTATAATAAAATAATCAATTTTTATGCATACCTCTATATGCATGAAATCCAAATATGATAAAAGTCAGGCTTTTATAATAAAATAATCAATTTTTATGCATACCTCTATATGCATGAAATCCAAATATGATAAAAGTCACACTTTTATAATAAAATAATCAATTTTTATGCATACCTCTATGCATGAAATCCAAATATAACACCATATTGGGGAATATGGGAATTTCCCACAAGTTCGGGACATGTGGTCAAAAGTTTGGATTAACCATAACTTGAGCACCACTAATCCAAAATGAGCGCTTTATAGCTCTTTAGATTCCATTTTTCAAGCGCTTTCCAACGATACGTCATATGATAGGGTTTTGAGAAACTTACAAACATGTTATCCATGTCCCCCTTTTTTAAGTATTGAAAAATGGGAATTGGGAAATTCCCAAATTCACTAATATGGTGTTATATGATAAAAGTAACACTTTTATAATAAAATAATCAACTTTTATGCATACCTCTATGCATGAAATCCAAATATGATAAAAGTCACACTTTTATAATAAAATAATCAACTTTTATGCATACCTCTATGCATGAAATCCAAATATGATAAAAGTCACACTTTTATAATAAAATAATCAATTTTTATGCATACCTCTATGCATGAAATCCAAATATGATAAAAGAAACACTTTTATATTTAAATAATCAACTTTTATGCATACCTCTATGCAAGAAATCCAAATATGATAAAAGTAACACTTTTACAATAAAATAATCATCAATTATGCTAACATAAAAATCAATTTCTCCATGATTACAATAAAATTCTTTCAATTAATCTAGGATGATAATTCCTAGAATATGGTAGGAAGTTCTCTTTTCATGCTTTGAATAAAATTATTATTTGTGTAATTTTTATAAAAATTTTACCATAGCTCCGCTACTATGACTGATAAATCTCAATTTATTTTGAAGGATAAAGCTTATCATTAAGAAAATGATTAGAATGATCCCTAATTGGATCATTAATCCAATAATGGATTAAATCATAATTATTCATGAAATACATAAACTAAAAGCATAGAAAAAAGCCATTAATTTGGTCTCTAGCATAGATTAATCTTGGATTAAGAAAAAGCTTTATGAAAAGCTTCATTTGGATTGAGAATGGGTCATGAGTATGACCATTTCTTGAGTGAGAGAGAGAAATTACATAAAACCATTAGAATTAAGCATAAATGAAAATTTATGTAATTCTTAACTATCATTAATCAATTAACTTCAATAGCATTCATCAAATTATGTAACTCTTCACTACCATTCATCAATTAACTTCAATAGCATTCCAAAACCATTCCAATTAAGCTTCTCAAGCTTGAGAGGGGTTGAGAAGAGAGAAGCATTGAGAAATTATAGAAAGATCAAAATTCACCATTTACCTTACAAATTGCTTGATTCTTTGTTTACGGTAGAGGCCCCCAACCAATCAATTGGTTAAGTATGTTGATGGAGCCACCAATGGGGATTGAAGAAAGAGAGAAGCTCCAATTTCTTCAATTTGGAGAGAATTTTAGAGAATAGTAGAAATTAGCATTATTTCAGCATAACTCTAGTATAGTAAAATTCTTCTATTTTTTTTTCAAAGGACTCATGTTCTATTTATAGGAGAGGGAAGCTCTTACCAAAGCTAACTGAATTCTAGAATTTCCCAGATTCAGTTTGGTTGAATTTGGACTAGATTTGGACCTAGTTTGGTTACTTTTTGATTCGGTTTGGTTCTATTTTGATTTGGTTTGATTCAAGAGAGAGGAGAGATAAAAAAATCACATTATTTTTGAGTTTAAAACTCATTCAAGCATGTGAAATATGCACCTCCTTTAATGGACTCCCCTTCCTTACATACGTGTCAAAATGGAATTATTATACCCAAAATATCTCATATTTTTAATATTGCTCATAGTTTTTTACTAATAAACCTTGTACATTTTCAACTCTTCATCTCATGTGAGCATTTACTAATTTTTGGATACCCAAAATATCTCATATTTTTGATATTGCTCATAGTTTCTTACTAATAAACCTTGTACATAGTCAACTCTTCATCTTATGTGAGCATTTACTCATTTTTGGGTATCTTCTTTTACAAATTGGATTTATCTCCTCCCTACACATGGATTGATCTTATTGGCCCAAAGGAACCTTAATTGGACCATAATCTAAAATTTCTGAAAATCTAGACCCTTAGGCTAAGGTCCTTTATACCCATTTCCAATTAATTCCAATTGCACATTGGAAAATTCTTTCTAAATTTCTGTTTCAGGGGAATTCACTAAAATAAGATGAGATATTTTTCTATCCAAAAATATTTAAAATCTGAATATTCTCTCTCTAGAATATTTTCTCTATTTATGCCAAAACAGGCAGAGACAAGATCTCTTATATTTCTGAAGAGGGAATTGATTACAAGGGAATATGCTGGACATTTTAAGAGGCTGGGAAGGAATCTTACATTCTCTCCCACTTGAAAAACGCGAGATGTCCTCATCTCGCAAACTTGGGATAATTTCGCAAGATGCACGAATATGAGACTTAGAGAAAAATTTAATTATGATTAACCACCAAAAAAAAGTCTCAAAGAGAGCAAGATTCAAGACAAGAACAAGATTTCAACTTTATTCATTCTTGGAACATATACAGTAAAGATAGAAGAACTCTTTATACTTCCATAAGCCCGTCCATCATATGGTCACAAAAGCAGCACTCACAAGCTGCGCACGTATAAGGTAACTTATCTATGGGAATAATTCTGCTGGTTATTGCCGCACCTATCTCAGTGGTATGAGGTGATCTAACAAAAGGACCTCTGAGAGGCAAGTCAAAAATGGGGTAAAGGCATATCTTCTGATGAGGAAGAAAACACGCCAGTAAGAAGACCCGCTCAGAAAACCCAATATGCCTTGATCTCATGACGCAGTAGTATCGGGGACCCAAACCCAAAGCTTCAATAACCATGGCTAAGCGGACATTGTTACGAAAGTGCTGCTAACCCACGGTGTTACCCTAGTTATGTCTTGATAGGTCCGCCATTTGGTTTGAGCTATAGAAGTTCCTAGGTGAGGAAAAAGTGAGCGCTCATACAGTTCTATAAAATCCTTCTTCACAGACTCGCTTGCGTCTTGAAGGTGAGAAATCATCATGGATAAAACTAATTCTTGTTGCCAAGCCATGAAGGAGATTAAGAAAGAAAGGAGATCGATGGAAGTAAGATTACTGTGAGCGACAAGTAAAAGTTACGACTTATATAAAGGAAGGAGCTAGCGTAACCTAGAAGCCAACGGTATCTTGCCACCACTGAAGTTTTACCATCTTTCCATGATTTGGGTTTGGAACATATTTCTATAGAAGGCATTAAGAACTTTGAGATGAGGAGATAAAAGAAGTTCGTAGGCTAAGTCACTTACTTTCTTTGGTCCACAATATCTTGGGGGGATAACTACTTATACTCCCCAAGAGATAAAAAACTTCTTTTGGTCCGTACTCAATGAAGACCATATCTGCTTCTTTGAATTCTCTGACTGTCCTCTTCTTATCTGTATATTGTTTCTGTCAATCCTGGGCAGCGTTTATATCTTTATGAATTGCCTGCATCTGTTGCTCTATGTCGCCAAGCATTTGACTGATCATCTCGACCCTAATCAATGGTTTAGACCTGGGCAGCATTTATATCTTTATGAATTGCCTGCATCTGTTGCTCTATGTCGCCAAGCATTTGACTGGTCATCTCGACCCTAATCAATGGTTTGGACCTGGTTAATGGAGTTAAGCAATCTTGTCCGAGACGGACCCTGATTAGATTGGTATGAAGGAATTGGTCTCTGAATTTGGGTTCTAGACTTCCCTGTGCCCTTTTCATGGTAGGAGTTGGGCAGTCTTTTAACTGATGACCAAAACCTTGGCATCCAAAATACCGATTCTCACTTCTGAACTCATCATTGTGAATCCTTAAAATAGGTGGGCTCCTGAGAAGGTATTCTGGGAAAGTGTCTTCCCTTTTTAAACAGAATCTTTCTTTTATTAGAGAAGGAATAATTATTAGATCAGAAAAGGAGATTCTTACTCCTGTATACCTCTAAGGCTGGGGGAGGAATCTTACATTCTACCCCACTTAAAAAGTGCAAGATGTCCTCATCTCGCAAGTAGAGGACAACTCTTTTGCTTAAGATCCAATTTATTATGGGGTTCCTTATATTCCGGTCAACCCAACAGAATATGGGGATAAATATCCCTTATATAGAACTCATCATTAAATAACAATTTATTTAGATCATATCATTCATATCTTTAACACGATAATGGTCCATTAGACCGAAAAAATTTCCTTCTGAACATTCCTCCACGGGAATTTTAGTTAGGCAAGTTCTCAATTTGTCATCCCTTAACTTGATCTACCATCTCAAGTATTAACAGTAGCAATTTGACAGCACAATCCACTAATATCATAGTGATTTGCTGAAATCATTTTCATCATTTATCATTACAGGGACTCGTCCCAATCATCCACATTGTGGTTTCGCTCAGCTTATTACATTTCAACCTATTTTCAGGGATCATCATTTTTCAATCAGAATCCAAATCAATTCATCAGTTCCCAAACAGAATTAAAAATCATATCAACCACATTTGAATTCATCAACTAGATAGCATTAATGATTATAATTTCAAGTCTTAGATTTACTCGTATATACTGCCGGTAAAGAGTTGCAGTTATACCCTCGGTATATACGGATAGTCATGATACTCGAAACTATAAGGTAAATATCATCATGTCTAGGCCTTAAGCAAGTCAGGGTTCCATACAATTGCGGTACTTCCAATTGAAGTCCTAATTACTAATTTACGAATTTCAATTTGAATAACAAATTATATGAATTATATCACACAATTACAACCTTTTTGTGCGTCGATAAATTTTTGACATAATTGGATCCTCAGTTGATCTTATTGGAGATCTATGACATATGTCTGATAAACAGATTTTTCTTTATCCGATCGTCTGTAAACAATCACTTAAATAACATGAAAAAAACATTTGTATATTTATATACAAGTTGCAATAAGTACATAGAGTGGCTCGGCTCCAAAATTCAAAATCTCCTCGGGAGACGCATAAGACGACGGTACTGGGCCATAGTCATGCCCTGTTACATAATTTCTCTAATTGCGAAGGGAGCTATTATTTTCTCCTTAGGGATAAATCGACTAAAGAGTATAAACTCGGCAAGCAAGTCTGAAATTTTGAGGCGTTGAATGATATAGAATGACACCACACGTCATTTTCAGCTTTATCAAAATCATGGCCAATGAGAGGTTCTGCCTCAGTATTGCATGCCGGTTGCAAGAGACGTGGATATAGCCCTGCAAACCACTTATGCTGTTGTCTCTCCACTAGGTTAGTAAAATATAATTCCTCGAAATGGCGTGCGAGTCTTGCTCGGCTTGTTTGAGTTTAAGCGGAAGAGATGAGATGTTCAAAGGCGAACGCAGTCATATCTTGAGACTGGGTGAGGTCGGGAATACCAGATAAGTAGGGAACTTCCATCTAAAAAAAATTCTTTGATTAAAAATTCTTCATTAAAGAGGCTTACGGAATGAAAATACATTATGAAAAATGCTTTTTCTGAATTTTTATTATCAATTTATGATAAGAAATTGCTTATCCGTATTAGTTTTAAAATGCTCTGATACCAACTGTAAGGTCCCTGTTCCCACCGCACAACGGATTCAGGGTGCTAGCAGCAGAAGTAACACATCTTGTGCGGGTCAGGGTCTCACACTCGGGGCCTCGCCCCCACGGATATCCAGACAAGAGACTAATCCGTCGGTTTTTCCAAAATCAGACCCGGAAAAACTTCCCTTATCCGGAAAGCTCGGGCGATTCCACCAGGATAACTCTTTACTCTAACGTAGTCAAGATCATTACTAATCAAACTGATCCGACTGCACCTCTAAGGTACTTGGTCAGATCAAGGAAGAAACTTGCACTTGGATCATTGGGATCAACGCTTTTTTCCCCATCAAGAGGCACAGCCGTTGATTCCTATCCATAGAACAATTACTATCCGGGATTTACTTCTTCTATTGTAGTAATAGAAATCTCGATTTACGGATCCATCAGTCCAGCCTAACCCCATCCAGTCCCATGGGTTAGCCAACCTCCCAACCACTCTAGTGATGGGATCCAATTAGGAATTTGGTTAGGTTTTGTCCCGGGTACCAGGGGGAAAAGAGTTCCTAGGCCCCCTAGCCGGAAGTTCATACAAACATAAAACTAGTCACACCACTTACACACCCAATATGAAATTGCCTTTTTCTCAGCATCAACTAACTTTCAAACAATCCTTTAATGAAACCATTATGTCACTGATGACAATCCTCAAAGTCTCTGGTTGAATCCTTATTTCCCGTCATTCATTCATCGGTGTACTTATGGCATCATTGGCAAACCACCTGTTCACTCAGGGGCCTTTTCCATAGTTCCTAGCTCATAGTAACCGGCAATATATTCATATAATAGAATTGAATCTCCGTGGAAGATCAGCAAGATCAACCCACAGATCCATATAAAAGAGCCATGGACTCATCCGCAGCAAGGTCAATCAACCAGATCCATGCCCGGTTTCAGAAAACAACTCTTACTCCTTGTTCTAATATCTTCCACGATGCACGTGTGGGTATCTTCGGCGACCCAGAGCCCGAGCACCGTAGTATGGTCAGCACCCTCTAGGATCCTTCCTAGCGCTTCACTCATAGGCCGCTTCCTTGGTCCCTCATCCACCGTACCAGAAGCTCACCATTTAAATCGAACCGAGGCTGGTCAAGACCTCGATCGACCTTGCTACGTGAGACGTCCTCCATTGACTCTCCGTCCTCAGCAGTTGCAACTTTATCAGTTCGGTCTTCATGACCTGAATCCTCAAGACGGTCAAAATGCTTCCCCAGCATTCTTGACATAAAACAGTCATTTACAAACAGTCACAAAATACAGTTTCTATAACGAACTCTCGTCTTTCCATATTATCCACTCTCGGACCACATTACTTATTCCACATTCCATTCAATGTGTACTCATTCTCATCCATTCACTCATATAGACTACACATTATCTCACATACACCTTCATATTCATTATTCTACATACATATCCATATTCGTACGTCCACATCATACATCCAATTTCACATTCATACATACGCATCTACATGCATACATCCACATCCACATTCATACATCCATACTTTCATTTTCACATCCACACATCCACATTCACATTCATACATCCACATTCACATGCATACATCCTTTTTCACATCCTCATTCATACATCCACATTCACATACATACATCCACATCTGTATCTACATCCATACATCCACATCCACCTCTTCATTCACATTCACATCCATACATCCACATCTATATACATACATCCATTTTCACATCCTCATTCATACATCCACATCCACATACATACATACATCCATTTTTCACTTCCTCATTCATACATACACATCCACATACATACATACACATCCGTATCTACATCCATACATCCACATCCACATCCACATCCGTATCTACATCCATACATCCACATCCACATTCACATTCACATTCATACATATACATCTACATGTATACATCCACATCACATTCATACAACCATTTTACATCCATTCTCGTCCTAACACATCCCATATACATCTTAACACATCCTAACTCATCTTAACACATTCTATCACATCTCATACACATCTTATCACATCTTTTCACATCTCATACACCTCTTATCACATCCTATCACTTCCCATACACATCTTATCACATCTTATCACATCTTTTCACATCTCATACACCTCTTATCACATCCTATCACTTCCCATACACATCTTATCACATCTTATCACATCTCATACACCTCTTATCACATCTTATCACATTTCATATCTTTTTTAAGAGAATTCTTATATTTGATATAAGATTTCTCTACACATTTATTTATGCATAAATTCCATTTAAGGAGACTAACACTTTCGAAATAAAAATCAATCTTTTATGCATCTTCTTATGCATAAATTCAATTTGGTAGGAATTACACTTTTAGAATAAAAGAATTTCTCTTATGCATCTAAGTTATGCATAAAATCCATTTATGATAAAAATCACACTTTTAGTATAAAAAGAATATCTTTTATGCATACCTCTATATGCATGAAATCCAAATATAATAAAAGTTACACTTTTATAATAAAATAATCAACTTTTATGCATACCTTTGTGCATGAAATTCAAATATAATAAAAGTCACACTTTTATAATAAAATAATCAACTTTTATGCATACCTCTATGCATGAAATCCAAATATGATAGAAGTCACACTTTTATAATAAAGTAATCAACTTTTATGCATACCTCTATGCATGAAATCCAAATATGATAAAAGTCACACTTTTATAATAAAATAATCAATTTTTATGCACACCTCTATGCATGAAATCCAAAGATGATAAAAGTCAAACTTTTATAATAAAAAAATCAATTTTTATGCACACCTCTATGCATGAAATCCAAATATGATAAAAGTCACACTTTCATAATAAAATAATCAATTTTTATGCATACCTCTATGCATGAAATCCAAATATGATAAAAGTCACACTTTTATAATAAAATAATCAACTTTTATGCATACCTCTATGCATGAAATCCAAATATGATAAAAGTCACACTTTTATAATAAAATAATCAATTTTTATGCATACCTCTATGCATGAAATCTAAATATGATAAAAGTCACACTTTTATAATAAAATAATCAATTTTTATGCATACCTCTATGCATGAAATGCAAATATGATAAAAGTCACACTTTTATAATAAAATAATCAACTTTTATGCATACCTCTATGCATGAAATCCAAATATGATAAAAGTCACACTTTTATAATAAAATAATCAATTTTTATGCATACCTCTATGCATGAAATCCAAATATGATAAAAGTCACACTTTTATAATAAAATAATCAATTTTTATGCATACCTCTATGCATGAAATCCAAATATGATAAAAGTAACACTTTTATAATAAAATAATTAACTTTTATGCATACCAACTTTTATGCATACCTCTATGCATGAAATCCAAATATGATAAAAGTCACACTTTTATAATAAAATAATCAATTTTTATGCATACCTCTATGCATGAAATCCAAATATGATAAAAGAAACACTTTTATATTTAAATAATCAACTTTTATGCATACCTCTATGCAGGAAATCCAAATATGATAAAAGTAACACTTTTACAATAAAATAATCATCAATTATGCATAACATAAAAATCAATTTCTCCATGATTACAATAAAATTCTTTCAATTAATCTAGGATGATAATACCTAGAATATGGTAGGAAGTTCTCTTTTCATGCTTTGAATAAAATTATTATTTGTGTAATTTTTATAAAAATTTTACCATAGCTCCGCTACTATGACTGATAAATCTCAATTTATTTTGAAGGATAAAACTTATCATTAAGGAAATGATTAGAATGATCCCTAATTAGATCATTAATCCAATAATGGATTAAATCATCAATATTCATGAAATACATAAACTAAAAGCATAGAAAAAAGTCATTAATTTAGCCTCGAGCATAGATTAATCTTGGATTAAGGAAAAGCTTTATGAAAAGCTTCATTTGGATTGAGAATGGGTCATGAGTATGACCATTTCTTGAGTGAGAGAGAGAAATTACATAAAACCATTAGAATTAAGCATAAATGAAAATTTATGTAATTCTTAACTATCATTAATCAATTAACTTCAATAGCATTCATCAAATTATGTAACTCTTCACTACCATTCATCAAATTATGTAACTCTTCACTACCATTCATCAATTGACTTCAATAGCATTCCAAAACCATTCCAATTAAGCTTCTCAAGCTTGAGAGGGGTTGAGAAGAGAGAAGCATTGAGAAATTATAGAAAGATCAAAATTCACCATTTACCTTACAAATTGATTGATTCTTTGTTCACGGTAGAGGCTCCCAACCAATCAATTGGTTAAGTATGTTGATGGAGCCACCAATGGGGATTGAAGAAAGAGGGAAGCTCCAATTTCTTCAATTTGGAGAGAATTTTAGAGAATAGTAGAAATTAGCATTATTTCAGCATAACTCTAGTATAGTAAAATTCTTCTATTTTTTTTCAAAGGACTCATGTTCTATTCATAGGAGAGGGAAGCTCTTACCAAAGCTAACTGAATTCTAGAATTTCCCAGATTCAGTTTGGTTGAATTTGGACTAGATTTGGACCTAGTTTGGTTACTTTTTGATTCGGTTTGGTTCTATTTTGATTTGGTTTGATTCAAGAGAGAGGAGAGATAAAAATATCACATTATTTTTGAGTTTAGAACTCATTCAAGCATGTGAAATATGCACCTCCTTTAATGGACTCCCCTTCCTTACATATGTGTCAAAATGGAATTATTATACCCAAAATATCTCATATTTTTAATATTGCTCATAGTTTTTTACTATAAACCTTGTACATTTTCAACTCTTCATCTTATGTGAGCATTTACTCATTTTTGGATACCCAAAATATCTCATATTTTTGATATTGCTCATAGTTTCTTACTAATAAACCTTGTACATAGTCAACTCTTCATCTTATGTGAGCATTTACTCATTTTTGGGTATCTTCTTTTATAAATTGGATTTATCTCCTCCCTACACATGGATTGATCTTATTGGCCCAAAGGAACCTTAATTGGACCATAATCTAAAATTTCTGAAAATCTAGACCCTTAGGCTAAGGTCCTTTATACCCATTTCCAATTAATTCCAATTGCACATTGAAAAATTCTTTCTGAATTTCTGTTTCAGGGGAATTCACTAAAATAAGATGAGATATTTTTCTATCCAAAAATATTTAAAATCTGAATATTCTCTCTCTAGAATATTTTCTCTCTCTATGCCAAAACAGGCAGAGACAAGATCTCTTATATTTCTGAAGAGGAAATTGATTACAAGGGAATACGCTGGACATTTTAAGAGGCTGGGGAGGAATCTTACACCATTGGAAAGAAACATTCTTCTTTGTTAACAGATTTATAGGATACATCTTCTCAGAGAACATGTCAACAAAGCGTTTGGTAATACTTTGTTTTACCCAAAATCCTCCTTACCTCCTGTACATTGGTAGGTGGTGGCAGGGCCAAAATTGCCTGCACCTTCTTAGGATCCATCTCTATGCCTTCTTCTGAGATAACATGTCCCAAGATAACTACCTCCTTCGTGCCAAGCGGCATTTTCCAGGATTACGACACCCTTTTGCATCATCAATACTTTGCAAGGCCAACCTCAACTTTTCCAAGTGATCCATGCGGCTTGAATAAATACAAAAATCATCCAGAAAGACCCTTATAGACTTCCCCAAGTAAGGTGCAAATACCTGACTCATGAAGCGTTGAAAAGTTGTTGGTGCATTGGTCAAGCCAAATGGCATCACCCTATAGGCATACACTCCCCAAGGGGTGATAAATGAGGTTTTCCTTTGATCTTCTTCACAAATCCGGATTTGAAAGTATCCAAAGTATCCATCACACACTGAATACAATTCATGACCTGCAACTTGATCCAAAATCTCATCCTGAAAGGGTAGAGGATAATAATCCCTCTTTGTGCATGCATTTAGAAGGCGAAAGTCCACACACACACGCCATTTTCCACCCTTTTTGGGAGTAACTACAACTGGGGAAATCCACTCTGAATTCTCTACTGGAAAAATAAATCCAGCTTCAAGCAAATTAGTTACCTCCTTCTTAAGCACCTCTACTTGCACTACTCCCAAACGCCTTAGCCGCTGTACCACCACTGGCTTACTTTGGGGCTTGAGATCAATCTTGTGCTCTACTAGGGTAACTTGGCGTACTTGTGAGTAGCTGTTTGCAAAAAGGTTAGGAAATTCATCCAACATTTTTAAGTAATTCTCCCTTTCAGTACCTGCTATGGACTCATCAAGAAGAAGTTCATTTTGTTGGTGAAGACTAGTGAGGTCCCTTGGGGGGGTCACTCGTATAAATATGTAAGTATCACGTGGGTTCAACAGAAGGACATTTTAAATATTTAAAACTTACAGAAATATATTTACAGAGGGGATTTATTTATTGTATTTTTTTAAAAAAATTACAGATTTGAATAGGAAAGGATACATTATATTCACTAAAAAATTCACAGATAAGGGACTTTTTAAATAGGCTTTGAATGCACGTGATATAGAGGATTTACATATAGTGACCCCCCCCGAGTGAGGTCCACATCTCCTTTCTTGCACATGGTTGAAGAAGCTTTCCCTTCCAAGGCTCCATTGTCTTCAACATCCCCTCGCCAGGGAAAGACCAAATGCAACTCCCTCCACCTCTCCTTCTGAGATGGAATCCTCGGAGCTACCACTTGTCTCTTCTTCATCGGATGACTCTGACTCTGAACTTTCGGAAGTTGAAGGTTCACTTCTTACCACTTTCTTGCGACGACTCTTGATGTTGTAGTGGACCATCTTATTCTCACCTTGTAGAATAAGATCACCTGTCTCCCACTTTTGAATTGCCTTCACTTGGCGAAGCCATGGCCTACCCAATATCAATGGGTAAGCCCTAGCATCAGCAGGCTTTGTAGGAATGACATGAAAAGTTGTAGGCACAGAAATACCACATACATCCACTTCCAAATTCCTGACAATTCCTAAGGTTTTCACCCTAGTATTATCAGCAAGTTTGATGCGATAGGGAGAGTTAGTGGAAGACAACTTTAAATCAGCATCTTTCATTGTTTTTTCACTCATGACATTGATTGACGCACCTCCAGGCAAAGCCTCATGCCAAGTTAAGGCCATACCCTCCAAGAAATCTAAAAGTATTTCTGCCCTCTCCTTCATAGACCAACCCGTCAAGCGGCATGCTCGGTTAAACTCTCGGAGATAACTCCCCGGGTCTTCTCCTTCTGATCCTTGGAACACCAGAACGTTGAACATCTTGCACCAAAAGATGAGTAGCAACAAGGAAAATTTACTTGTTTCAAAATAACTTTCCTTTAATCATGCGGGACCTTGAGGTTGTTTCAAAATAACTTTCCTTTAATCATGCGGGACCTTGAGGTTGAAATAGAATAATTCTAAGTAAAACCTGCCCGTCGTCTCCACCAAAAGATGTGACACGAAGTTGGGGTTTGGACTTCGGTCACTTCTTAGAATCAAAAACACATTTGAATGAAACCTCACAGCCTCCTCACCTCCCTTTCTCTCCCTAGGTTAAGATAAAGATATACACATCGAAGGTGAGATCATAATTCATGGAAGGAAAGATGAAAGGCTCTGGAGAAGCAAGAATTTTTGCCAGTCTTGCAGCTCCAAACAAAAGGGCGATTCTTTGTTGGAAGAAAATCTTCCGACTCGGGATTATGTGAACGGAAACATACGGGGAATATTGGTAAGGTTCATCCATTCGAATTGGGTGATTTGGATGGAACATATTAGAGAAAATGAATATATCAATTACTTACAAGAGGATAAAACACATGGGGTTTGCCTTTTGATAAGAGATTAGGAGGAATTAATCATGATTAAGAAGAAAGAATGGCCAAAAAGCTATAAAAACAGAGATACACAGAGAATTACAGTTTAAAATCCATATAGGCTGTGTAAGAGAGGATTATATAGATGCGTAGAGCTTGAAGGGAGCTTCGCGTCTATATAAAAACTTTCAAAAATAGGCAACCGAGCGACAAGTTATGAGTATTTTACTGCAAGACTATAAAACTGCCAAAATTCTATAAAAACATAGATACACAGAGAATTGCAGTTTTAAATCCTTATAGGCTGTGCAAAAAAAAATGATTATATAGCTGCGTAGAGCTTGAAGAGAGCTTCACGCCCATATAAAAACTTTCAAAAACGGACAACCGAGCGAAAAGTTATGAGCATTTTACTATAAGACTATAAAACTGCCAAAATTCACCTAAAAATTAGCAACTTTGGGAAAAATTCTGATCATCAATGAAGTAAAGGATTAAGATATTAGTTACATGAATAGAAAGAGCATAGAAAGAGCTTCCTAGCCATATGATCAATTTAAGAAACCAACACCCGAGTGATGAGTTGAAATTTGGGTATTGGACCACAAAACTGCACTTCTCTCTCTTTGCATGAAACCTCAATTTTCACATAGCCTCTTGCCTTTCATCTCCTTCATGATTCAAGCTAGAGGGTAAGGGTTAACATTGCTCAGCGGACAATCGTAAAGATTTACCTATGGTCCCCAAAGTCTTTCCACATGCTCATTACCGCTAAAACCATTGGTACCTCCAAAGGAGGGCGGCAATAAGGCAAGGGCTACCTTGAGAAGTCACAAGCCCGCCAAGATAATAACGTCTTATCCCACTTATCATGAATCATCAAAGAGGTCCAAAATTGGGTTAAGCATAAGGAGCTAATGCTAAATGAGACATTCACATGTAAAGAGAGTGTTTGAATAGGGGTTTGAAAGATAAGAGAATGGCAATCACACAAAATGCTCAATTGAGGAGGCTCATTCCTTGATTTGAAAGGGAGAGGAGGGCTCCTTTTATAGGTGGAGAATCACCCTCTCTTCCATTGTTACAAATTACAACATAAAAATCTTCAACCCTTCAGTGACATAAGGGTAGATGTCACCATCACTTGTCCTCTTAGGCTAAGTCTTCTATTGATTATTAAATTCAAGACTTTTTGACTTTAAGAGTGTGATGAGATAATAGCCAAGCCTAAGTGGCGTGCAGGTGGAGATCCCACTTACACATGGCGGAATTCTCCTCTTCCATGTAGGCATTCTAGAAGAATCTTTCCCAATTATGCACCTACACACACTCCTCCACATGCCTTCCACACTCAACTTGTAGCCTATGGTATTTAGCCGGTACTCATTGGCACGTCTGGGAACCTCTTGGCCACTTGCATCCTCTAGAAGATAGGTGTTATTTTTGAACTTTTGCTTTATCCTGAAGGGGCCTTCCCATCGTCGAAGAAGCTTCTTATCTAGCCGTTTCTCCACACGGCCATCATACCTCATGACTAAGCTTCCTTGCTTGAGTTCTCGCTTCTTCTTCTTCCTCGTGAGAGTGTCATGCCTTGCCTTGCGCCGTTGTTGTGCAGCCTCCAAATTTTGAAGTGCCTGAAGTCGCCTCTCATCCAAGATCTCCAGTTGTGCTAAGCGTTGGGCATGTGTTTCTTCTTCATTATTCAAGCGTGCAAAAGATATGCGAAGGCTTGTGATTTCCAATTCTATTGGCAAAATAGCCTCCATTCCATAAACTAACTGAAAAGGTGTGAAACCAAGAGAGAGTTTGTGAGTTGTCCTATAGGCCCATAGGACCTCTGGCAAATGCACATCCCACTTTCTCTTCATAGTATCCACTAGCTTAGACAAAGATCCACAAAGCAGTCCATTAGTTTTTTCTACTAAACCATTATATTGTTGGGGATAATAGGGAGTTGACATAGCATGCTTTATTTTTTATTTCTACACCAAAGCTTCAATCAGTTCATTCCTGAAAGACCTCCCCCCATCCGTAAGGATTTCTAATAGACACCCAAATCGGGCACATATGTATTCCCTGAGAAAAGATGCCACAGCCACTGCTTTATTATTGACCATTGCCTTTGCTTATGCCCACCTTGTTGCATAATCCGTGGCCACCAATATGTAATACTTCCCATGTGTGAGGAACGAGGAAGTGGGCCCACAAAATCTAATCCCCACCTTTCAAATGGACCATATGCTGGGATAGGGTTTAAGGGTCCGGGAACCAATTGCTTATGCCCATATGCCTGGCATACTTCACAGCTTCTGCACCACTCATAGACATCTTTGCTGAGTCTAGGCCAATAATACCCTGTGTTAAGGATCCTCGAGTTGTGCTGGCTGAGGCAAAGTGACCTGAACATTCATGACATAATTCCATAATCCTTTTAGATTCTTCCAGGCTCACTACCCTTCTAAGAATCTTATCCTTACCTTGCTTGTAAAGAACATCCCCTAGAATTGTGTAAGGATGAGCTTTCCTGGTAAGCCTTTGCTTCTGTTGAGGATTCAATCCAGGAGGGAAGTATCCTGTATCTAAATAGTGTTGAACATCTTGGAGCTCAGGCCAACCTGTATCCATTAATGCAAGAGTAGCTACTTTGAAAGAAGCCAAGGTTTTAGTAGCCAATTTATCAACCTTTTGATTATCCTTCCTGTTAACATGCACAAATTTACAAAACTCAAAAGCTTCTTTCAACTCCATTGCCCTTTTATACAATTCTTGGAGATTAGGACTCCTTGCCTTATACTCTTCTTTCATTTGTCAGATGACCAATTGTGAATCCCCTTTAACCTCTACCTCTTCAATTCCATCTTTTATGCAATCTTCTAATCCCCAAATTAATGCATTATACTCAACCACATTATTTGATATAGCCTTTGGAAATTCCCTACCCTTGGCCCATACCTCTTTTCCTTCTGGATCGAATAAAACTATCCCCCCCAGCCCCACATTGCCTGGAAGGGCTAAAGGCTCCATCAAAATGCATAGTGAAAGCAGTTGGTGGCATTTCCAAATCTTCATATACCTCTTCCTTTTCTCCTGTTCCTTGTTCCTCTTCCTTCCTGGTAAGCAAATCTGCAAGAGAGGCCCTAGTGGTGTTTTCTGTCATAAAAGTGAAAGAGAATTCTTGAAGCTCACAAATCCACTTTGCAAACTTTTCTCCTGCAGGATTGGGTTTGCGGACCAAGAATTGTAAAGAAGGTTCAGATGTGAGGAAGAAAAAAGGGCCAGATACTAAGTATGACCTAAACTTCTTTACTACAAAAACAAGAGACAAACCACCTTTCACCATTTCACCATACCTCTCCTCGGCATCAGTGAGTTGTCGGCTTGCATAATACACTGGTTGCATACGCCCTTGCTCTCCCTTTTGTAAGAGTATAGAATGTGATGAGACACTTGGGTTCACATAAAAGTCCTCCCCCCACCTAGGAGGCTGCACAATTGGACTTTGATTGCTCGGATTGTCAGGAGATTTTTTTGGCATGTGGATGGTGGCACGATTGACCGCAGAGCCTCCCATGATTGTGACACAGTACCTGGAACCTTGGGCTTACATTCCATCAGGAGCACGTGCATGGCGGCCCCCACGATTTACACACGACGGTTTGCATGCTTCTGTGGAGCATGTATGGATGGCGATTGGTCACATTGTGCCTCGAGAGGATGGGCAGATGCATGGATACAGACATTCCTCTCCCCCGAGCATCCTTCACATCCACTAGTGGTGCCAGTGAGGGAAATAGCGAGGGAGTAGACTACTATCTGATGAGTTGCACTAGGCCAAAGTGCATGCTTGACCAGGATACAGTGGATGATCATGGGTTTTCTTATGACGCCCATAGCATGATTGTGGCAGGCCGGTTCTACCAGCAGATTCGACTTCATCGGGGGAGTCTTAGAGTTCCAGCAATGGAAGTGGGAGTTAGAGGCATTTCAGTTCTCTCATCTAGTGGTTGCTACCAGGCTCACTCTTGTTCGAGTACAAAGCCGAAAACACAGTTCTCACCCTCGTTTTCGGCTTCGAGTGGATGACCATGAGAGCATTCTAGAGCAGTTGAGAGCTAGAGAGGGTGCTCCCGGACGATGGCTGGTGTAATCGACCTCCTCCCCTAAGACAAACTCCGCATATAACTGCTTTGCGAAGTATATGGGAATCTGGCGGTTGTTCGGCATCCTCCCATATGCGGCAACATATCGACTATAGATATGTGCCGCCATACGAGGATGCGAACACCGCGAAATAGTGAGGGGCTTTCCCGCCCCGGGCCTCATCCCACGACTATCGAGGAAAAGATCTAGGAAAGCCCCATCCCTAATAGGAGCAAGATCACAGACCTGACGATATGTCAGGCCATGTGACACAGGAGCAGCGCGATGGTGTGCTATCCACTCATCTACATAAACAATATCGCGAAGGCTACGAAGGGACGCAAGCATCGCCTCCAAGTCTGCCACGATATGTAATGTAGACGGAGTGTCTCTAGCACTCCTACGGATAGCCGCTAACTCACGGTCTATCTCCGCGATGAGGTCCGCAATAGATGAGCGGCCCTCCTCGTGGCCCTCCTCGTGGCCCTCCATGCTAAAACCTAGGCCAAATGTGAAGGGTCCAATGTGAAGGGTCTAATGTGAAAGGTCTAATGCTTAGTGCTAAGTAGCACTAATGAAGCTAAAAACAAAGCTAATGGGCTCACTAACACTAATCCAAATCAAGAGCGCAAGAGAGTGAAAACGACTTGTGAAAATGAGGCAAAAAAAAAAGTTTTCCGGTTTTATAACCTCGATCGAGGTTCGGAAACATCATGCAATTTAGGGTTTGCAAGATTAACGCTCTGGATATTAGGGTTAGTGCAACATACGGCCAAGATACACACCTAATTCTAGGGTTGGGGAAGGATCGACGGCTGAGATTTGATATTATTATCTCGTTCGAGGTAAATGGACGGCCACGATTTAAAGGCATTACCATGACAAGGTATCTCGACGGTCAAGATTCATTATATACCTCGATCGAGATATTTAAATGGCCGAGATCGCATCTTCCAGCGTACGTGAATGGACGGTTTAGATTGCGTTTCCGTATCTCGATCGAGATAATTGGACGGTGGATATTGCATCTACGTATCTCGATCGAGATACTCGGACGGTGCAGATTGAATCTATGTATCTCGATCGAGATATTTGGACGGCTGAGATTTGAACTCAGTATCTCGATCGAGATATGGGGACGGTGGAGATTGTATCCGATTACCTCGAACAATGAATGGTCGCGATTGGATATATATTTCTCGTTCGAGATACGTGGACGATGGAGATGTGCTAGTCAAATATGCCTACGGGGATACAGCGTGGCCCTGATGTGGATCCGAGTGGCATAGATATCTCGATCGAGATATTGCGGTGGCGGTGACATGTATTGGTGACATGGATGATGCCTGGAAACCCGGACCTGCTAGCGTGGCATTAGTTGGCATCTCGATCGAGATATGTCGATTTAGGCTCGGGAGGCACGTGTCGTCTTTTGATTCGCGGCACTATCACGATCGAGGTACTCCGCCCGAGATGCATGGATGTCCCAATTTTGGAGAGAGTGAACGAAAGTGAGTACCCTCATCTTGCAACCACCCCGCAATGAAGATGATGTCGAACATGCCAATGAAGATGTTGTGATCTATGATCAAGAAATAAGAGATGATCATGATAATGAGGATGAGCGTGCCATTTCTCATGATCATGAGAATGACCCTACCATTGAGGATTATGGTGATGTTGATGAGGATGATCGGGACATCGATACCATTATCAATGGACAGAATATCGATAGTGGAATAAATTTAATCGTAGCCTTACAAATTGATCAAATGGATATTGATGTTGATCGTTTGGCAAGGATGGATCTTATTGAAGATGAGATCGAACCCTAACCAATCCGTCACTGTATCGTTCTAAATTGATGACATTTCTATTGTATGTGTTGTCTTTTAATTATCATCACATGATTTATTTTTGAATATATTTCATTGTTGTAAATGCATGTAGTGGGATTGTGTAATGATATATATTGTAATGTACTATGAGATGGTTTAAAGAAAATAGTTTTTAATTTTGTAAAGAAATTCAATTTCTCTTAATAAAGCGTGTATTGATGCGTGTATTAATGCGTGTATTATTGCGTGTATATATACGCGCTTATACACGCGCTGATAGATGCCAATATACACGTGAATTTAAATGCTAAAATACACGCGCCCGATACTATTCAAATACATGCGCGACCATACACGCATCCGTAATTTATCGCGTGTATGAAACACGTGTATGGCAGCATTGTCTTGTAGTGTATGGCAGCATTGTCTTGTAGTGTATGGATGCTGATTGGGCAAGCTCTAACTTGTCCATGTAATCCACCAATGGTAATTGCTTCTATATCAATGGCTATTTGGTATCTTGGGGGCTAGTAAGAAATAACGTTGTATTGCAGCTTCTACTACAGAGTCTGAATATATAGCTGCATCTTTAGCAGCTCGTGAATTGGTTTGGCTTCGACAATTGCCTACTGATAATGGTCATTCTCCTTCCTCAAGCACTCCTCTTAGGTGTGACAACCAAAGTGCTATTAGTCTAGCCAAGGACTACGTGCAACATAGCAAGTCCAAACATATGGCAGTTCATTATCACTATGTTCAACATGAGGTAAGGAAAGGAGCAATAATGGTAGAGCATTGTCCAAGTGATCAAATGATTGCAGACATTCTCAACAAAGGACTCCATGAAGCTCCGTTTACACTTTTGCAATCGAACTTGGAGTTGCGGCGGCCTCTCTTTTTGGAGATTAGCACATCTCACGTCATGTCAATTTTGTCTAGACTTGTACATAGCCTATATACTTTAGGACACTTCACACATTACTTCAAATCATGCACATTTATTCTTTGTACTTTGTATATAGAAGCACATTGCAAATGGACTTTAAGGTGGCGTTGTACATTTATATGTAGGAGCTCGGGTTTTTCCCTTGTGCGCCCAAGGGTATTTTTACTCGCAGCTGGAGACCTTTATTTGAGTGGGGCTGTTGGAGCTATATATAGATAGTCCTAACTCACTCTAGGTCTTGCCTATATATATGTGACTTGTGACTAGTATGATTCATTCCTGTGGAGCGTATGTGGTGTCTCTTGTCTCGTCTCTCTCCCGCTCTCAACATATATGATGGTATGCATCTTGCAAGAGCTCATGACAATTGCATCTTGTGAAATGAAAGAGGAAGACACAATAGCACAAGTTCAATTCTAGGAAATGATTAACAATATTGTGGCTTCTCCAAACCAAATGTTTTTGGCTTCATGGTGGGGGGCTGATGAGGCTAGAGCCGATTGGAGGGAAGTTTGGTCAGTCTATAATAATGGACCAAAGAATATATTGGAAGGTCATGAGCAATCATGTCTTTTTGATTCAAAACAAAGCTTGGACATCCATACAATGCAATATGTAGTCTATAATTTTTAATAAGAGCAGAAGTGACAATGTTGTCAGTGGCACTATGCATGAGTGAAGAAGAGGCACTTTTGAAATACAGACACATTAGATCATGGTGGATGAATAGTAAAGTTTCTCGCAAACTTACTAGCCATGGATTGTTGGCTTAGTTGGTGGATATTAGATGTCCACATTGGAGGAAGCACCTTGTAGGGGTAATTATTACTTCCTTGGTCTAATAACAAAAGATTAAATTAATAAGAGTATTTATTAGGACTTTGTAATTTTTAAAATAATAGGCAACAAAATCACACAGAAGCTTCCCTTGCTAGGCATAGATGGATATGGCTCTCTAGCTTATTTCTACTGCAATAAGTATGCAGAAGCTATGTACTATTCTATGCCTGCTGACCCTCATATGACCAGATTGATGATACATCAAAGGGAAACATTTGCATGAGGTGCAAAGGAGCACATTAGGGCAAGTATTGTGAAAAAGATAAGAGAACTTATGCAAGAGGCAGTTTTAGATATGGCTACAAGTTGTCTAGGGAAGATACAAATGGATATCACCAAACAACTTGTGTTGGATGTAGTTGTTAATAAGAATATAAAGGATGGAACAAATATTAGCAACATGGAGTTGTCATCACTATTGGAACACATGCATTCCCTAATTCAATGTTCGGGGGGTTCACTCATAAATATGTAAGCATAGCACGTGGGATCAACAAAAGGGGTGTGTTTTATTCATGAAAAATTTACAAATAAGGGGTTTTTAAATTAGGCCTTGAACGCACGTGATATAGAGAGTAGTTTACATATAGTGAACCCCCCAAGATTCAATGTCAAAGGTAATGTTAATTCTATTTAATTGATTTTAATTTTTTGATTATTCTTGTCAACTTAAGTTTACACTTTTTGTTAAGTTGTCCAATTCTCTTGTAGATTTAGGAGAATGGTACATGCTTCTAGGATCAACGGTTCAGTGCAAGGTATAGAGTCTAGTATCCTAGAATTGAGAAGACAATATGGTTTTGAGTCCTTCCATGGTAGTCGTTTTCGTGGGCAAGCTTTGTATGAGTTACAATTGTGTTACATGTTTAAAATGCCAACCATAGGGCCCGCATTGGGTTTAGATCTAGTGAACCGTATGTACCAAATAGGAGATGCTGATTTGATAAGGGCTAATTGGGTTTATTTTTATCACATTAGGTGTGTGCAAGGATGGACAATAATATCTAGACATGTATATGATCCAAGGTGCAATTTCATCTTCTAAAATTATCTAAAATTTTGAACTTGTTTTGAGCTATTTTCCAACTATTATATGATGGCATGCGACAGCCTCGACAACCTCATCTCTATTGTATACTCCCAGGGAAATGCGATGTGCATATCATCAAACTGGGAAATGCCAGTGGTGGTTACCATGACTTTGATTTGTATAAAGCATCTGTGGTAGAGGACAAACACGCCATCCACGGAGTATGGTGGGAGAGGGTTAGCCTGAAGAGATAGGTATGCGATGTTGACAACATGCCACCTGATCATCTGTCGGTACTGGAGGGATCCTATGGAAATCTGCGTGGGGTAGGGTTGGGGGAAAAGGCCTTCATTGACAAATAGATCAATCAAGTCTGCTAGAAAGGAAGGGTCAGAGGGAAATCCAAATTTGAGGAGGTGGCTCTAGCTCATTTTAGGATAGCCTGGAGATGGTGCTCGGGGATCTTGAAAACGTCATGGGGATGCTGGAAGGAGAGAAGGCCCTCGAAGGATAAGTGGGGAATCAGAGTTACAGAGGCAATGAGCAATTTGGTGAGAACATAGGTGAAGTGATGGCATGAGAGTGGCTTGTCAATGTAGAGGTTGTGCTGCAAAAGGTTGAGGCGTATGCTCGTGAACTCGAGATCAACAAGCTGGTAAGGGGTTTATGGTGGGAGGTCCAAAATCGGGAGCTCTGTCATCACTGTATCCATCAAGGCATCTACCTTTTTGTATAAGGTGCTAAATAAGGGATCAAAAGGTGTGGAAGGAGGTTGGGCTGCCCTGGCTTCAGCATCTCCGAGCTGCTCTTCAAGGTGCAAACGGTGCCTCTGTAAGTTGCCGATGCTTGATGAAATCTATTTGAGTGCGGGCAAGACTATTGTTCGCAGTCTAAGCATGAGTCTAAGCATGAGTTTGGGCATCCTGATGTAAGACTTTGATGATTGTAAGCTCATGATGTGCCCTTTTGGTTGTTGTATGGCCTTGTGTGACCTATTGTTGGAGCTGAGTGATACGGGCAGTAGCAATGCCCAACTGCTCAGTTTTCCCATCGAACTTCTTTTGTAGCTGTATGTAAATGTACTAGAGGTTCGTCTGGTATAGGTCCTCATAAAAAACTCTCTCCTGGGTGTTGGCTAATAACATCTCCCATTGGGACATTTGGGCCACTTCCTCTTGTTTTGGTAAATACAGTCTGTCATTTATGTAATAAGCTCACTTGCCATTTGAGAGAAGCCGAGCGCAAAATTGGGTACATCTCCATGGGGTGCATGTATGCTCTCTGCATGAGAGTGACTAGAACAGAAGCTTCTTGAGCACACCCAATGGAGAGTATTGAATGTGTTTTGTGTATCAATGGGGGAAGAAGGACTAGCCTGTGAATATGATGGCATTTCATTGAAGTGTTCGGGAGGGTGTGTTTCAAAGAGGCTCCTATTGAAAAAGTCCTATTTTTTATTCTCTTCCTATGTAGATCCCCATATCTCTCATGCCATAGTTAGCTCCTACCTAAATTAATCTAGACTAAAAAAAGTGCATATAGAATGTTCCTTTAAATACTCTTTTCAGTTACCTTATCAACTCCATCAATAATGATTGCACCATTCTTGTCGAAACAAACCGACCCATAAGTCACAGTCTTGATGGAGATGATTGCACCATTCTTGATGAAGATGACCTTATCATCTTTATCAAGAATGATTGCACCATTCTTGTCAAAGTGAACCCTCAATTCACAGTTCGTGATGGCCAAGACAAAAAAAAGGAGGTTCCTCTTCATATCTAGAACCTAAAGAAAAAGACATTTTGTACAACCTTCTTTAGACATAAGTGAAATAGAAATCTTTGATTGGGCACTTTGCGTCATTGCCCACCACTGCCATCATGATGTCATCTTCCACAAGATTTAGGGAGGAATACCAATTCTTACCCCTGGTCATGTGCCTAAGAGGGATAATGTGGAAAGACGAGAGTTCAATATAGAAACTGTATTTGTGACCTATTTGTAAATGACTGCTTTATGTCAAGAATACTGGGGAAGCATTTTGACCGTCTTGTGATTAAGGTCGTGGATACCTAACTGATAAAGTTGCAACTGCTGGAGAGTCAACGGAGGACAACTCGCGTAGCAACGTCGATCGAGGTCTTGACCAGCCTCAGTTCGATTTAAATGGTGAGCTTCCGGTACGGTGGATGAGGGACCAAGGAAGCAGCCTATGAGTGAAGCGCTAGGTGACCTGCGAAGGATCCTAGAGGGTGCTAACCATACGGTGCTCGGGCTCTGGGTCGCCGAAGATACCCACACGTGTGTCATGGAAGATATTGGAACAAGGAGTAAGAGTTCTTTTCTGAAACCGAGTATGGATCTGGTTGATTGACCTTGCTAGTCCTCAACTGATGAGTCCATAGCTCTCTTGTATGGATCTATTGGTTGATCTTGCTGATCTTCAACGAGGATTCCATCTTGATTTTTATAAGTGATTATCTACCGGGGTACCATGAGCTAGGAACTATCGAAAAGGCCCCTGCCAGTGAACAAGTGGTGAGCGTTCTGGTTGCCAATGACGTCATAGATACTCCGATGAAGGAATGATTGAAAATTAAGATTCAATCGGATTCTTGGAAGTTTATGATCAGTAACACTATGTTTTCATTAAATGACTGAATTAAATACATTTGAATATAGGAAAAAGGCAATTTCATATTGGGTGTGTAAGTGGTGTGACTGGAGTTAAATTTGCTTGAAAATTTGACTAGGGGGCCTGGGAACTCTTTTCCTTGGTACCGAGGACAAAACCTAACCAAATTCCTAATTAGATCCCATCACTACAGTGATTGGGCGGTTGGCTAACCCATGGGATGGGGTTAGGCTGGATTGATGGATCCGTAAATCGAGACTCAATTTCTGTTTAGTTTGATAGATGAAGTAAATCCCGGACAGAAATTGTTCTGTGGAAAAGAATCAATGGCTCTGCCTCTCAATAAGGAGAAAAGCGTCGGTCTCTATGATCCAAGTATAGTCTTTTTTCCCTGATCTGACTATGGGACTTACGGGTTCGGTCAAATGAGCATCCTGGTGGAATCGCCCGTGCTTTTTGAGCAAAGGTAGTTTTTTTTGGGTTCGGTTTTGAAAAAATCGATGGATTAGTCTCTTGTCCGGATATCCGTGGGCAAGGCCCAGAGTGTGGGACCCTGCCCCGTGCAAGAAGTGCTACTTCCGCTGCTAGCACCCCTGAAATTGTTGCACGGTGGGGACAAGGATCTTACATGTGTAATAATGGTTGTCACTTGATATATAATACCAATGACAATAAGAGAGATATTGTCATCTAGGATGGTCTCACAAATCTGAAGCAAAAAAGGCTCTTCTCCATTTATGTGGCATAGACATACAATGTGAGAATTTTCACCCCAATGTATACATAATAACACTTAAAGTCTTAGTGATGGAAAAATCCTCTTGATCACTCACATATACAGAGATTCCATGGTAGGAAAATGTCATGCAGGTAGCCATAAATGAAACCTCCTATGGGATACCTCACTACAATATAATCACACGTTGTGCTTATATTGACACCTTTAATATTAAAGGTCTAGTTTTCCTTCATCTCACGATTTAAAACATATCAAAAATATGTACTAGCTCCTCTAGAAACTCTTGGTTCTGAATTTCACGACTTATCTTCAAAGGATCCCAATAAATTCCCCCACCTTTAGAGAATCATGTGTTGCTACACCATGTTGAGAAGTGTGAGATCGCTGTCCCCACCATGCGACGGATTCGGGGTACTAGCAGCGGAAGTAGCACTTCATGCGCGGGGCAGGGACCCACACTCGGGGCCTCGTCCATGGATATCTGGACAAGAGACTAATCCGTCGGTTTTTCCAAAACCGAACCCGGAAAAACTCCCCTTACCCGGAAAGCACGGGCGATTCCACCAAGATAACTTTTTACTCTAACGTAGTCAAGATCATTACTGATCACGCTGATCCAACTACACCTATAAAGATACTCGGTCGGATCAAGGAAGAAACTTGCACTTGGATCATTGGGATCAACGCTTCTTTCCCCATCAAGAGGCACATCCGTTGATTCCTATCCATAGAACAATTACTATCCGGGATTTACTTTATCTATCGTAATAACAGAAATTGAGTCTCGATTTACGGATCCATCAGTCCAGCCTAACCCCATCCGATCCCATGGGTTAGCCAACCGCCCAACCACTGTAGTGATGGGATCCAATTTGGAATTTGGTTAGGTTTTGTCCCGGGTACCAAGGAAAAGAGTTCCAAGGCCCCCTAGCCGGAAGTTCATGCAAACATAAAACTAGCCACACCACTTACACACCCAATATGAAATTGCCTTTTTCTTAGCATCAGCTAACTTTAAAACAATCCTTTAATGAAACCATAGTACCACTGATCATAATCTTCCAATTTATCCGGTTGATTCATAATTTTCCATCATTCCTTCATCAGAGTATCTATGCATCATTGGCAACTAGAACGCTCACCACCTGTCCACACAGGGGCCTTTTCAATAGTTCCTAGCCCATAATACTCGGCAATATAATCACTTATAAAAATCAAGATTGACTCTCGTTGAAGATCAGCAAGATCAACCAACAGATCCATATAAAGAGCCATGGACTCATCCATTGAAGACCAGCAAGGTCAATCAACCAGATCCATGCCCGGTTTCACAAAACAACTCTTACTCCTTGTTCCAAAATCTTCCTCGACGCACGCGTGGGTATCCTAGGCGACCCAGAGCCCGAGCACCGTATGGTCAGCACCCTCTAGGATCCTTCGCAGGTGACCTAGCGCTTCACTCATAGGCCGCTTCCTTGGTCCCTCCGATCCACCGTACCGGAAGCTCACCATTTTAATCGAACCGAGGTTGGTCAAGACCTCGGTCGACCTTGCTACGTGAGACGTCCTCCATTGACTCTCCCTCAGCAGTTGCAACTTTATCAGTTAGGTCTCCACGACCTTAATCACAAGACGGTCAAAATGCTTCCCTAGCATTCTTGACATAAAACAGCCATTTACAAACAGCATTTACAAACTGTTTACAAATACAATTTCTATATTAACTCTCATTTTTCCACATTAATCCACATTACTTATTCCACATTCCATTTATATGTGTACTCATCCAATCACATCATTTTCCATCTCTTCACTTCAGATTCCTTCACATCACATATCATATATTCATATCCATACATCCACATCTACATCCATACATCCACATCCACATCCACATTCACATCCATACATCCATATCCACATCCATACATCCACATCCACATCCACATTCACATCCATACATCCACATCTACATGCTTACCTCCATTTTCACATCCTCATTTATACATCCACATCCCATATCCACATTCATACATACACATCCACATCCACATTCACATCCACATCCACATCCACATCCACATTCACATCCATACATCCACATCTACATGCTTACCTCCATTTTCATATCCTCATTTATACATCCACATCCATACATCCACATCCACATGCATACATCCACTATCACGTCCTCATTCATACATCTACATCCACATACATGCATACATCCACATCCACATTCCCATTCACATCTATACATCCACATCTACATCCACATACATACATACATCCACATCCACATTCCACATTCACATCTATACAGCCACATCTACATCCACATTCACATCTATACATCCACATTCACATCTATACATCCACATCTACATCCACATTCACATACATCCACATCCACCTTCCCATTCACATCTACATCCACATCCACATTCCACATTCACATCTATACAGCCACATCTACATCCACATTCACATCTATGCATATACATCTTCATGCATACATCCCTTTCCACATTCATACATCCACACTCCCATCTCCACATCCACACATCCACACTCCCATCTCCACATCCACACATCCACATACATACATCCATTTCCACATTCCCATTCATATAACCCCATATGCCTTCACATCTAATCTTTTACATCACATCCATTCTCGCCCTATCACAACCCATATACATCTTATCCTATCACATACATCCACACTCCCATCTCCACATCCACACTCCCATCTCCACATCCACACATCCACATACATACATCCATTTCCACATTCCCATTCATATAACCCCATATGCCTTCACATCTAATCTTTTACATCACATCCATTCTCGCCCTATCACAACCCATATACATCTTATCCTATCACATACACTTCTTACCTCATCCCATACACATCTTATCAAATCTTAATTCACCTTATCACCTCATCACTTATTTCATAAGCATCTTATCACCTCTTGTCACATCTTATACACCTCTTATCACATCCTATCACATCTCATATCTATTTATAGAATACAAGAGAATTCTTATATTTGATATAAGATTTCTTTACACATTTATTTATGCATAAATTCTATTTAAGGAGATTAATACTTTCGAAGTAAAAATCAAACTTTTATGCATCTTCTTATGCATAAATTCAATTTGGTAGGAATTACACTTTTAGAATAAAAGAATTTCTCTTATGCATCTAAGTTATGCATAGAATCCATTTATGATGAAAATCACACTTTTAGTAAAAAAGAATATCTTTTATGCATACCTCTATGCATGAAATCCAAATATAATAAAAGTCACACTTTTAAAATAAAATAATCAACTTTTATGCATACCTTTATGCATGAAATTCAAATATAATAAAAGTCACACTTTTAAAATAAAATAATCAACTTTTATGCATACCTCTATGCATGAAATCCAAATATGATAAAAATAACACTTTTATAATAAAATAATCATCTTTTATGCATACAACTATGCATGAAATTCAATTATGCTAAAAGTAACACTTTTACATTAAAATAATAATCTTTTATGCATACCTCTATGCATGAAATCTAATTATGATAAAAGTAACACTTTTATGTTAAAATGATAATCTATTATGCATACCTCTATGCATGAAAATCAATTATGCATAATATAAAAATCAATTTCTCTATGATTACAATGAATATCTTCAATTAATCTAGGATAATAATTCCTAGAATATGGTAGGAAGTCCTCTTTTTATGCTTTGAATGAAATTATTTTATGCATAATTTTTATAAAAATTTTGCCATAGCTCCGCTACTATGACTGATAAATCTCAATTTTTTCTAAGGGATAAAACTTATCATTAAGGAAATAATTAGAATGGTCTCTAATTGGAGCATCAATCCATAATGGATTGAATCATCAATATACATAAACTAAAAGCATAGAAAAAAAACCATTAATTTGGCCTCAAGCATAGCTTAATCTTGGATTAAGGAAAAGCTTTATGAAAAGCTTCATTTGGATTGAGAATGGATCATGAGTATGACCATTTCTTGAGTGAGAGAGAGAAATTACATAAAAACCATTAGAATTAAGCATAAATGAAAATTTATGTAATTCTTAACTATCATTAATCAATTAACTTCAATAGCATTCATCAAATTATGTAACTCTTCACTAACATTCATCAATTAACTTGAATAGCATTCAAAAACCATTCCAATTAAGCTTCTCAAGCTTGAGAGGGGTTGAGAAGAGAGAAACATTGAGAAATTATAGAAAATGATCAAAATTCACTAATTACCTTACAATTTGCTTGATTCTTTGTTCACGATAGAGGCCCCCAACCAATCAATTGGTTAAGTATGTTGATGGAGCCACTAATGGGGATTGAAGAAAGAGGGAAGCTCCAAAAACTAGTGAATTATTAATGAATTTACAGTTCTTGGCTTAGGTGGAGTAGAGTAACGATGCATAAACACTATATATTTTTTAACAAGGGGTAGGCTTCTATTTATAGGAAAAATTGAGCTCCTAACCAAACAAACTGATTCTAGAATTTTCCAAATCAGTTTGGTCAATTTTTGACCATTTTTAGGTCGGTTAAGCTAACTTTTTGGAACTAGACTTGAATGAGGAGAGAGGAGAGATGAAATATCTCAATTTTTATGAGTTTAAAACTCATTCAAGCATGTGAAATATGCACCTCCTTTAAAGAACTCCCCTTCCTTACATATGTGTCATTATACCCAAAATATCTCATATTTTTAATATTGCTCATAGTTTTTTACTAATAAACCTTGTACATTTTCAACTCTTCATCTTATGTGAGCATTTACTCATTTTTGGATACCCAAAATATCTCATATTTTTAATATTGCTCATAGTTTTTTTACTAATAAACCTTGTACATTTTCAACTCTTCATCTTATGTGAGCATTTACTCATTTTTGGGTATCTTCTTTTACAAATTGGATTTATCTCCTCCCTACACATGGATTGATGCTATTGGCCCATAGGAACCTTAATTGGACCATAATCCAAAAATTTCTGAAAATCTAGACCCTTAGGCTAAGGTTCTTTATACACATTTCCAATTAATTCCAATTGCACATTGGAAAATTCTTTTTGAATTTCTGTTTCAGGGGAATTCATCTTAATTATAAGAGATATTTTTCTATCCAAAAAATATTCAAAATCTGAATATTCTATCTCTAGAATATTTTCTCTCTCTAGGTTAAAATAGTTAGAAACAAGGTCTTTATATTTCTGAAGAGGGATTGATTACAGGGGAAGATACTAGACATCAAAAAGGGGGTGGGGGAGGAATCTTACAAGAAGAGTTATACATTAATTGTCATTATAGGATATAAAATACATCCATTTACAATCATTACACATGTGTTCACAAATTGAGTAGTATACCTATGAGCACCAAGGCTTCTATAACAGTACAGGAACTAGCACTTTGATGTTGCAAACATGCTCGAAACACCAAGGACTACTTTCAACAAGGGCATACGATGAGACACTCCTACAAAGCATACATTTTGTAAGTGCATGCACTACACATATACATTATATTATCATTTCTAAGTAAAATCATACCTATCAAATGCATTTGGATTGATGTCAAAACACCTAGGCTAGGTGGATTACTATGCCGCAATGGTGCATTTAGCACTTCACCTCTTGCCAAGATTATCTTGATCCATAACTTCTTTATCTATGTTAGTATTCCAACCCTATAATAATCAAACCCCTCACATCCTTCCAAGAATCTATAGATGTATAACTAAATCATATACGTTAGTATCCAAACTATTTAATAATATAGCTAATGAATCACAAGTTAAAGAGTGCCTTACCTATGTTGCTACATGACCCACTTCATCAACTTTTGGACAAAAAGATAATATTTAAAAAAGAAACAAAGAAGGAGAAAGAAATACATAAAAAAAAAACTTTTAGGGTACAAAGAGATAAAATTAAAAAAAATATTTTATGGTTTTGGCTAAAAATAGAGAAAAAGAGTCATGACATAGAAAAGAGGTGAGAAGAAAAAGTTAAAAAAAGATAGGGTAGGGGAGGAAGGGAAAGAGTAGGGGAGGAGGAAAGCGTTTGAGAGAGAGAGAGAGAGAGAGAGAGAGAGAGAGAGAGAGAGAGAGGGGGGGGGGGGGGGAGGGAGAGGCAAAAGAGAGGAGGGGGGAAGAGGGGAGGAGAGAGAGAGTAGAGTAGAGTAGAGTAGAGTAGAGTAGTTTATTATCGTCCATAGAAGCCAAATTATGACCCATGGGACCTTTCCAGATATACAATGAGTCTCCTCCCCCATGGTAGGAAAGGGTAGCTACAGTGAAAGAACGATATGCAGCGTGGTTCTCCCGAAAGCGTAACATGGGAGGGATGAGAGCCCCTAACTTCGATATAGGAGTAGTGGTCAGAAACTGGTGAAGTGGCCCTTGTAAAGGGATATCAAAGTTAGCCCGTATGTGTGCATATGCTGGGCATGTCATAATCATGTGCTCCTCTAATTCTACACGTTGTATTCCACACAGCTTACATAACCTCGTCTCTCATGCATGTCCACTCCATGCACCTGTCTCGATCAATAAAGCGTGTGATTGAGTTTGAAGTCGTGCAATACTCCGTCTAAATACCACTGAGAGCGGGTTGGCTATGTATGGCTGCGTGTGTGCCTCTGCCTGCATGTAGGATTCCCAACATGAAGGATAGATATGCATACTGTAATAAGCAAGTTTGCCATTTGCTCCCTTGCTTTGATGTTTTGCTTGATATGCTCGTAAGAGGTCTGATTGAAATGTGTCCATGCATATATCTTCTGGTGCCATATCTCGATATCTATCCACTCCCCACCCTTTAAACCATTTTCGCATATCCAGCACCCACCCTGTTGAAAGCACTTTACTTTTCCACGTTTTCTGTAGGCGTGTACTAGCATCCCATGCCCGTTTCAGGAGCCTACTATCATCCATTTGACGTACTCGGGTGGCATATCTCAGTACTTGGATCATAGCATGTACCTCAATTGGCCGACGGCCAGTTTCCAAAAGCATAAGTACATATGGTGTGGTGCTTTTGATGCCCAAATGTCTACGAATAAAAGCTTTTTGCAGCTTCTCAATGTCGTTCCATGCAGATGAGGAGATGCTCCCCCCCACACTTCCACTCCATATAATACCGTCTATAGAACATATGCATCAAAAATCATACAGCGTATTTTCCAGCATTTAGTATCTGTAGGGCTGCAGTCGTAGGGCTACAATCGTTTTCAAAGTGATAATACTTGCTTTTCCCTATCGCTAATTGTCACTCCACACATGTATGAGAGAGAGAGAGAGAGAGAGAGAAGATGAGTGAAGATGGGAGGCACGAGAGATATAGAGAAGGAGGAGGGAAGAGGGGTGGTGTGCAAAAGAGAGGAGGGTTGAAGAGGGGAGCTACGTGAGAGAGAGAGAGGAGGAGGAGGAAGCGAGGCTATGCAGGGGCTGCGAGGAGAGAGATAGAGAGATGAGCACTGCGAGAGAGAGAGAGAGAGAGAGAGAGAGAGAGAGAGAGAGAGAGAGATCGCCTGCCTCTCTCTCTATTTCTTTCAAATGCTTCCCCCTCCACTACTTCACTTTCTTGTCCTCTCTCTCTCTCTCCCTCCCTCTCTCTCTCTCTCTCTCTCACGTGCGCGTGCGCACCACCCCTCTTCCCCCTCCTTCTAAGTGTAAGTCTTCAAAATAAACATAATGAAGGATTATGAGTCAGATGCTCCCCCCCCCACTTCCACTCCATATAATACCATCTGTAGAACATATGCATCAAAAATCATACAGCGTATTTTCCAGCACTTAGTATCTGTACGGCTGCAATCATTTTCAAAGTGATAATACTTGCTTTTCCCTACTGCTAATCGCCGCTCCACACATGTATGAGAGAGAGAGAGAGAGAGAGAGAGAGAGAGAGAGTGAAGATGAGTGAAGAGGGGAGGCACGAGAGATATAGAGAAGGAGGAGGGAAGAGGGGTGGTTTTGCAAAAGATAGGAGGGTTGAAGAGGGGAGCTACATGAGAGAGAGAGAGAGGAGGAGGAGGAAGCAAGGCTATGCAGGGGGGCTGCGAGGAGAGAGATAGAGGGATGAGCACTGCGAGAGAGAGAGAGAGAGAGAGAGAGAGAGAGAGAGAGAGAGAGAGAGAGGCATTCACCCTTAGTTAGGGGGGTCCATCCCTCCACTAAGGGCGATGTCGCCCTTAGTGTAGGGAAATAGGGCACCCTCACTAACGGCGGCGATCGCTTCTCTCTCTCTTGTGAGATCGCCTGCCTCTCTCTCTATTTCTTTCAAATGCTTCCCCCTCCACTACTTCACTTTCTTGTCCTCTCTCTCTCTCTCTCTCTCTCTCTCTCTCTCTCTCTCTCTCTCTCTCTCTCTCTCTCTCTCTCTCTCTCTCGTGTGCGCATGCACACCACCCCTCTCCCCCCTCCTTCTAAGTAAAAGTTTTTAAAATAAACATAATGAAGGAATATGAGTCATTTTACATTAAGTGAATGACCTAAGAGTGAGGAGAGAGGTAGGAGAGAGGGGGGAGGGATATATGTGTGTGTGTCCCCTTAACATTACAAGTGAATAAAGTGGGTCGATAAGGCATATGATTAACATTACATTAAGTGAATGACCTAAGATTGAGGGGAGAGAGGGGGGAGGCATATGTGTGTGTGTCCCCTTAATACTCTCTATCTCTCTCTCTCTCTCTCTCTCTCTCTCTCTTTGTGTGTCTCTCTCTCTTTGCTCTCAACTTCCCAAGTGTGCTTTAAAATTTAAAAACCATTTTTGTTTTGTTTAAAAAATTTGAATTAGTTTTTTTTAAGGTTTTATGTTTCGTTTTAAATAGTTAAAAAATGAGAGAGAGGACACCTCACTCTCTCAGCAGAGAGTGAAGAGTGGGCACTTGTTAATACTTGTTACATGATTGTCGGCCATTGTTGGGCGAAACTTGTGGGAGAGTCATGTAAAGTTTCTGGAAGTAGTACGAAAGAGTTCTTGTGGAGGCTTGTTTGAGTGCACTTATGCCTTGTGTGGAAGCAAAACTATGAACTGCACAATGAATACGGCATCATAGATTGGTAAGCTTATTATCTTAGCACAAATTCAATAAACTTTGATTAATAAGAGTATTTATTAGGACTTTGTAATTTTTAAAATAATAGGCAAACTCACACATAAGCTTCCCTTGCTAGGCTTAACAATGGATGGATATGGCTCTATAGCTTATTTCTACTTCAATAAGAACAAACTTGTATGCAGAAGCATGTGTGGTGCTACGATGTACTATTGCATGCCTACTAACCCACATATGACCAGATTGATGATACATCAAGGAGAAAATTTACATGAGGTGCAAAGGGGCACATTAGGGCAAGCATTGAAAAGGATAAGAGAACTTGTGCAAGAGGTAGTTTCAGATGTGGCTACAAGTTGTCCAGGGAATATACAAATGAATATCACCAAACAACTTGTGCTGGATGTAGTTGTTAAGAAGCATACAAAGGATGGATCAAATATTAGCAACATGGAGTTGTCATCACTATTGGACCACATGCATTCCCTAATTCAATACTCGGGGGGTTCACTCATAAATATGTAGGTGTAGCACTTGAGATCAACAACAGGGGTGTGTCTTATTCATGGAAAATTTACAAATAAGGGGTTTTAAAATTAGGCCTTGAACACACGTGATATAAAGAGCTTACATATAGTGAACCCCCCAAGATTCAATGTCAAAGGTAATGTTAATTCCATATAATTGATTTTAAATTTTTGATTATTCTTGTCAACTTAAGTTTACATATTTTGTTACGTCGTCCAATTCTCTTGTAGATTTAGGAGAATGGTACATGCTTCTAGGATCAATAGTTCAATGCAAGGTATAGAGTCTAGTATCCTTGAATTGAGGAGACAATATGGTTTTGAGTCCTTCGTTGTTGGTAGTCATTTTCCTAGGCAAGCTTTGCATGAGTAAGACTGGTGTTACGTGTTCAAAATGTCAACCATAGGGCTCGCATTGGGTTTAGATCTAGTAAACCGTATGTGCCAAATACGAGATGGTGATTTGAGAAGGGCTAATTGGGTTTGTTTTGATCACATTAGGCGTGTGCAAGGGTGGACAACAATGGCTACACATGTATATGATCCAAGGTGCAATTTGGTCTTGTAAAATTATTTAAAATTTTGAACTTGTTTTGAACTATTTTCCAACTGTTATATGATGGTATGCATCTTGCAAGATCTCATGACAATTGCGTCATGTGAAATGGAAGAGGAAGACACAATGGCAAAAGTTCAATTCTAGGAAATGATTAACAATATTGTGGTGTAAAAAGGCTTTTCCAAACCAGAGGATTTCGGCTTTATGGTAGCTGATGAGGCTAGAGACAACTGGAGGGCAGTTAGGACAGTTTATAATAATGGACCAAACAATATATTGGAAGGTTGTGAGCAATCGTGTCTTTTTGATTCAAAACAATGAACACTGTTGCGGACGAAATAGGTAATATTTCCTGAAAACGAGAAACATTTGGCATCTTTCAAAGATTCTATCAAAAAAGTTTAATTTTTTACCTCTTTTTAAAAAGTGGTCTACGCATTGTGCGTACAACACTGCCAAAAAATGATAATATTTTGGGTACTTTACATGTTTCTTACAAAAATTGACATGAAAAAAAAGACTTTGTTTTGCTTACTTTTTGGGATTATAATTAAAAATCTAACAATAAGTTTTCAAAAAACATGCCAAAATAGAGAAAATGTTTATTATTTCCATCTTCAATCCATTAAAAAATGATACAACTGTAAAAGAAGCCATTTTCTAAACATATAGCTTATGGCATAGGTATGGTTCCTCATAATCATTGCTACACCATCACTAGTCGATGTGCCTTTCTCTAAGAAGGTAGATGAGGCATCCTCTTCTTCACTATCCACATTAAATACAATATTTTTCTTCTATGTGTACACTTGAAGCTTAGACTCCTTGGGTCATCTGCCATGTTAGCATGATTGAGGATGTGCTACAGAGTGTAACTATAAAAAACTATTTGTATAATTATATTACAAAAGCGTTATCTTGATACAATTATTATCTTAATTGTAAAACCCTATTTTGGCAGCTCTCGATGAGAGTAGTATTAAATTCCATTTTGAAGCTCTTGAGTATCATAATTTCTTAATTGATAATATATACTTTTTTAAAAAGAGTTTGTTACGTACATATGAATTTTAAAATATCATGAATAAGCTATTTAAAAGTTGTCTAATTTTGAAAAATAATTCCACACTCGTTTTTAAAGAATATGTGTCCTTGATGTGACAAAAAAGGGTTAAATGGTAATTTTAGTTATTAAATGAGTTTAGAAAGTATGAAAAATGTCTCTTTAAGAAACAAAAGTTTATACTTTCCAAAATACTTTTTTTAAAAATATCAGGCAGGGACTTAGGTTTGAATCCTACTGGTTACTACACATAGGAAGGATGTTTTAGCTATAACATTTGCGGCCAACTTAATGCTGAGTAAGAACTTCTCAGCTAAGAGTTGATGTTTTCCATCAACTTGATACAAAACATCAACTTTTACGAAAATTTGATATTTTGCATCAAGTTGATGTAAAACATTAACTTTCTATGCAAAAGATCAACTTTTTTACAATACTTGATGTTTTGTATTGACATTATACAAAACGTCAACTTCCCACAAAACTTGATGTTGTACATCAACTTTGATGCAAAACATCAAGTTTTATGGAAAAGTTCATGTTTTGCATAAAATCGATGTTAAACATCAAATTTCTCATAAAACTTGATGTTTTGCATCAACTCGATGCAAAACATCGAGTTGTGTGGAAAAGTTGATGTTTTGCATGACATCAACTTTTCCACACAACTCGATGTTTTGCATCGAGTTGATGCAAAATATTAACTTTTCCACACAACTCGATGTTTTGCATAAAAGTTGATGCAAAACATCAACTTTTTCACACAACTTGATGTTTTGCATCAAAGTTGATATGCAAAACATCAACTCTACCACAAAACTTGATGTTTTGCATCAAGTTTCAGATGCTCAGGGAGAAGAAAGTTGGAGGATCGGAGATTGATTTTCACAAACGGCCTGTTTTAGCGATTCTGTTCACGTTAGCATGCTCAGACGACCTATTCCATAAATTTAAGATTGCGTTTCTTAGCATTCTTTGCATGTCCTCTAAATAAATATAACCAGAGTTCATTCTACACTACCCTTAGACATACCATCTTTCAACATCCTTCACATGCACTATAAATAATTATAACTAGAGCTCATTTCTACACTACTCTTAGATATACCATCACCTATGTTCATGATAATGGCTATCTGGATCAAACATCAACATATGCATACTATGAATTTTTGCCACCACCACATATGTACATGATATAAGCTACAATTTCTTCCCGCCACCCTTATCCATATTTCATAACAAAAATTTCCCTCATGAAAACAAATGCCTATGTGGGTCGAAATTTACACCCATAGGCTATATGATGTCTGCCTCTAAGATTGTCTTGCTGAAAAAATATCTCTTTTAACATGCTTAGGTTTACTCATAGCCTCCATAGTTACCATCTTCTGCCAAGGATGGTTAGATGGCCAAGATAGCAAGTTGTTAAGGAATAACCTACTACCTTACACACACAAGAGAAAGAAGAAGAGAAAGGTGCATGCAAGAGTTGAATCCAGAGGATAGAACTTGGCTAACCCTATGAGGATTAACTCCTTGACGTGAAGCCGCTAGGGGCTCACTCCACACTCTCCTTGTGTCATCCAAGAAGAGATCCAATGCAAGGTAGTGAGAAAGAGGGAAGGAGCTATGTAGAGCTTAACCTCTACCTCATGCCAATCGTATGCAAATAGGACATGGTACATAGCAATGAGAAGGTAAAAGAGAAGAGAAGAGAGAGCACTACCATTCCTACTCACATACACCAACAATCAAAGAAAGCAAGCAACACAAGCAAGCAAGCAACCATAAGCTCAAATGAGAGAAAGAGAGGGAGAAGGCAAAATCAATTAAGAAAAATCGAATTTTCCCTTTTCATATTTCATCAAATGTCTTATATACATGAAATCATATTTACAATGCTTGGGCGCACAATTACAAGTGGGGGCCCAAAACTAGTCTTCCTAGTTTTACTAGCTCTATGTACATAAATTCCTCATAACCAGCGTTACACAAGCCGTAAGCTCAGTCATCCCACGTCTCAAATAAAATTAGCGTATTACGCGGTTACAAAAGGATGCGTTACAAAAGTGGCATAGTAGCTACGCGAAAGGTCATGTTAAATGGAGTGGTTAACATACCCCCTCCCTAAAGCACGTTCGTCCTCGGTACTGGTCGGATATATCTGTATAATAGATGGCATATGTGTGGAAAAAATCCTAGCAAGAGGGGCTCGATATGGAAGACTCCATAACTAGTCCAAAACGTGGTCTCCATCATGTCTTCAAATGTTTGAAGCCCCCAAGTAGGCATCCACATTACACGCTTGTAGTAGCCGAATAGCTGCTTGAGAGTGGGCCCTTTGTTGATGTCAAATGCAAGGCCCTTGTGAGCCTTCGAAGTAGTGGTCCCAAGTGGGAATGACTCTAACAGTGTCATGATAAGGTGGAAGAACTGAATGGTGGGCAATCACAGCTGGTTCGGGGACTTGGTCGTAGTGGATAAACTCATGGAATCGTCGGACCATATTCTCGTCGGTGCAGGGTTGCTGCACAGACGGGGTTGTAAACCATAGAAAATTGAACTTGATCTTTGGGTTCTTCTGCTACTCTGCATGGAAAGTGTTCTAGGCCCATCGACCACCGCAGATTGGGAGGTAGTTTGGGGTGATCTGCAGTGCACATGTCACATGATAATATGTCTCCCAAATGAATGGGTCAACGAGGAAAGCTCACCGCTAGGCCAGCTTCTCACCCATACGATTGAACGTTATGGGGTGAGTAGTGATAGTGGTAGCCGCCGCGTGGGTTCGTCGGGGTAGGTTCGGGGTAGGTGGTCACGGTGCCATTGTTGTCATCTAGGGCAGTGCCAGTTGCAACAACATCATGAGGCCTGTGAGCATGGAAGAAATGGACAGTCTTGGCCCAGCAACCTCATCTCTAGTATAATCCTAGGGGAATGCAACATGCATATCATCAAATCGGGAAATGCCAGTTGGTTGCCATGACTTCGATTTGTATAAAGCATATGTGGTAGAGGACCAACGCGCCATCCGCGGAGTATGTTAAGAGAGGGTTAGCCTCAAGAGATAGGTATGCAGTGTTGACAACATGCCACCCGATCGTCTGTAAGTACTCGAGGGCTCTTGTGAAAATATGCGAGGGATAGGGGTGGGGGCAAAGGCCTTCAGGGATAGATAGATCAATCAAGTCTACTAGGGAAAGGTAGGGTCAGAGGGAAATCCGAATCTAAGGAGGTGGCTCCAGCTTGTCGCGTTAGGATAGCTTGGAGAGGGTGTTGGGGGATCTTGAAAAATTCATGGGGGTGCTAGAAGAAAAGGCCCTGGAAGTAGAAGTCAGGGATCAGAGTTATAGAGGCGATGGGCAATTTGGTGAGAACTGTTGAGATTCAAGCTCGATGTCAGTGAGCCAGCTATGCTATGTGCTGGCATGTTAGGTAGGAACATGTGTGAGACATAAATGACCGCGTGTCCAGCTGGTCATAGTGTGTGGACATTAGCTAGGGTTAGGAGAGTGTGGACACAACTCATAGTGTGTTGTGTGTATTATGGATTATGGCTTTGTGCATTGTGGGAGAAGGGAGATGGCTTCCCTTTATGATTAGGGTTTGTAATATACATTAGGGTTTGCTCCCTTGTGTGTGTCTCCTCTCCCTCTACCGCTTTTTCAACATGGTATCAGAGCCTTGTGCTGTCTATTAGGGTTTATGAGTGAGTGAAGAGAAGAGGGAGAAGAAGAAGCTATGAAGAAAAGCTGTGAAGCTTGCCCCATTGATGCTGTGAAGCTTGGAGCACACCGATTACTATCAAATCTGAGACCTTCGCCTACCGGGTAAGGTATTCTAAACATCCTTGAGCGGATTGCAGGTGATTCAGGCAAAAACAAAGCAAATTAGAGCAACTCAAAGCAAAGAGAAATTCTGGTTTTTGGAAGCTTTCCATTAAAGCTTGGAAGCACTGATGTATGGTGAAATATAAGTGATTTTGGCAAAAGACACATGTATTCGACAAGGAGGAATGTATTGGCAACTCCTATGCAAGCCCTAAACTCATTTTGGAGCGATTTGGATGCATATGAATGTATGAAAATTTCTGGTTTTTGAGCTCTCACAAAACAGAGAAAAGGAGGTCAAAATTTGATGCATTTGGAGCATGTTTTTGGCAAAAATCAAAGGATTGATTGGTCACACACTTGTGTAGGTGTGTTGGCTACTTGATTTCATCATCAATTAGTATTACAAACACTCCCAAAGCCCTCTACAGTAGGTGGCGTAGAATCTTCAGAGAAACAGAGTATTCTTTTCACTTTTTTGGTACGAGGAGGTCAATTACTACTTGTGTACTTGATATATTTCACAATTGATTTAGCAATCGGTTTCTACACATACTTGAGAAGAGGGCTACATGGTTGGTTTGATCAATTATGCCTAATTGAGCTGGGAATGAGCTGATTAAAAAGCCTGTTTGCAGAGAAACAGAGTGAGTTTAATTGAACAATTAATCTTTGGTATTAAACAACTGGACAAATTCCTCTTACATGGAGTTAGTGGACACTATTTCTAAGCTAATGAATGCCTGGTTGCTCAATTTGGACAAAGATTGAGGAAATTAGAGCAAAATTACTAATGGTTTTTTTTGTTTTTCCCAAAACAGAGAAAGGGGTTTTCAAAAATTGATATGTACACATGTCAGATGGTGTTGATACTCTACATTGAGGTTGTTTAGGTGTCAATGCAAGTTAGCCATACTTGATTGAACCACTACATTGTGATTTGGAGCCTTGGAAGGCGCATCAAAATAGGGTATCTCGGACTGCGTGAGCCAGTTCATTTTGGATGCGTACAGGTTGATTTTTTACATCAAAATTGAAGGTTGATTACTTTGGAGTATCTGGAACACTCATTGGAGTGTGGTTGAGCTGAGGAAGGCTCGGTTACAAATTTGGAAGTGTACGCAAGGTGTTTTTGCATTGAGAAACATGTCGCATAATCCAGTACAGATTGTTGGTGAAAAGCTGGTGGATAGGAAGAACTTCCAGGCATGGAAGTACAGGATCAAACGTTTCTTGAAGGGAAAAGGTTTTTGGAATCTCATTACAGGTGCTGAGCCAGAGCCAGAGCCAGAGCTACCCCGACAATCTACACAGCAGTAGGTTATAGCTCATAAGCAATGGTCAAAAAGAGCATTCAAAGTGTTGCATTATCTGCCTATATGTATTTCGGATGCTATGCTCATACACATACAGGATGCTGAGAATCCCAAAGATGCATGGGATACTTTGGTAAAGATGTTTGATACAGACACGAGTGCTCGCAAGACTCAATTGCGACAATAGATACATAATGTGAAGCGGAATAGAAGGAGCATTCATGATTATGTGCAAGAAATTAAGAAGTTTGCAGATGCATTGGTAACAATAAATGCCCCCATGCCTGATGATGATTTGGTGGATATTACCTTGCGTGGTCTTGGCAAGAAATATAAATCTTTTGATACATCTATCTCAGTGAGGAGTACCATTAGGGAAAAAGGGAGCTCATTTTGGAGCCCTGTAAGAAATTCACTATTTTTTTATTTATTTCTCTCATAAAAGACCTCAAAAATAGTAAAATACAAAAACGTGGCTCAGAACTGTCAGTAAGGACTACAGAACTGTCAGTTCAGAAAGGAATAAGATAACAACTAACACGATTTTGCATTAAATATCTCCTTAGTTTTTTTTGTTTCCCGAAGATCCCGCATCTCTTTTGACGACGTGTGCACGCCTCTCATAAAGAATCCATCACTGAACTTGATTATTGCACTTTTTCAAAATATTTACATGGATACCGCCACACTTCCACGATTCATGTTACAAAAAGACTATGAGATTGACAAGCATATTGAAGAAATATTTCATGGTGGTAAGGAACCACTGTGTATGACCCTTGGAACAATATATTTGTAGATCTACAACAACTTCAAAGAAGAATGGTCGAGTTTTATGGAATAACATTTGAGGAGTGCAAAGGCATTTTGAAATTTGTTATCAAACTGTATGAGTGTGAGGTTGTAAAGGAAAAGAAAATGGAAAGGATTACTATTACATTGATGAATGGAGCACTTGATACATCATTGAATGACTAAAGCGAGTTCGAAGTATTTTAGTGTGCAGTCAGAGAAACACATATGGTGGTTAGGCTCGTTCCAGGTATGATTATTTTTTGTTTCGTACTTGATTATAGTCATTGTTTTCAAATCTTTTATAATAAGACTTTTGTTTTCTATAATCACAGGTATAAAGACAGAAGACCATGAAACACTAGATTGGGTGTTTCACCACATGGAAATACCAAGAACAAATAAAAGACAAGTGCAAGGAGAGAATCTCCAAGAAGACAAGTGCAAGGAGAGAATCTCCATGTTGCAGGAAAAGATGATTTTCAAGTAGAGTGGCACATGGCAGGGGATCTTAAAACACTTAAGTGCATGTATAACGTTAGTAAAGGAGGCAACTCAAAGTCTCCTTGTCTTTACTGCAAAGAATCAGCTCAAGTAATGGATTCCAAATGGTGGAAGAGAGCACCTAATAGAGAAAAAGTTGACCCTGACTTCAAGGCCATTCTTGACATTCCACTATGTAATGTTCACATATGCACATTGCATGGTCTATGTCGAATTATTGAGAAATTGGTATTTTTGTATATTGGATTTGCTTGGAAACTCCGTCCCGAAAAAAATAGAAAGGATGCTCCTCAAGCATTGGAAAAAGTGTTTTCCGATATAGGTCTACGCAATGGAGGTGATGTTCATATCACAAAGGATTTTAAAAAGTCTACCAATGGCAAGGAGGTACCAATCAAGCCCTCTATTGGTGGTGTTAAGGTAAGAAGATTCTTGTCTCGACCCAAACACAGTAGTAAGCAAGTAAGGCAAGGTAGAACAGTTTCAAGGATTAATTATGGATTGTGGAAGCAAGTCCATAATGCCGTGAAAGATCATGAGGCAGATGGGGAAGCACAAAATGTGAAGGCAGAGGTATGGAGGTCTCTTGATCAACTCTTCATGTTCTGTGACAATGTAACATGGACAAAAAGTGATTACAAGAACTTTGAAGAGGCAATTAAAAATTTTGGGAAGTCAATGAAAGACGCGTGGACAGCCTGCAATATAACTCACTACATGGTAAAGTTCTGTCTTCTTCTTTTACTTAAGTGTGATCCTCTTTTTTTTTTATAACTTACTTATGTCTCTGTGAAAACAGCATATCATCTACAACCACCTTCCCTATTTTGTCAAAAAGTATGGATGCCCAGCAATTTGGTCTACCCAAGGCATGGAGAAGTCTCACTACAGGACACGTAATGCATTTTTCAGACACACAACACTACGGAGGGAGTCAGAAGGCAAATAGTCTGAAGGAAGTCTTCCAATGGTTTTACCGAGGCATATACTACAGAGGCTGCATGCTAAAAGAAAAGTTGCTAGCTCCAAAGTCAAGCTTGCTTTTATTCTAGCCCAAAAGCAAAGACGAAGACAAACTTTGGACAATTCAATGGCAGCAGAGAGACATAGACAATGGAGGGATTCGAAGATATTTAGAAACCATAAATGGACAAGTAAACATGAATAGCAGTTTGTAACTTATTGGTGTTATGTCCACATGTTTTCAAACTCAATCAATAGATTTTTATTTTGTGGAACAAGTGACTCTTGGTGTTATGCCTATATGTTTTGAGACTCCATCAAAAGTATTTCTTTTGTGAAACATGTGATCTATATTAACAAGCATCAATACATCCATGAGCTACACACAAAAAATTCAATCAATACTACTTAATTATGCTAGACACACTATTGATCCTTACCAATAAGGTACTATAAGTGTGTACTGAGTGTCAAACGCTTTTAGAAGCTACTGAGTGTGGGAAGAGTACTGAAGTGTCGTACGGTGATGGGACAAATGCAAAAGGGAAAGGTAGAGGATTAATTGGACTCTTTTTCTTCCTTGTTGGCTTGATGTCGGCTGTCTGTTTATCAATGCTTGCCTCAGTTGCTTGTCTGGGAAGGGTATCCTTGTCTTCAGCTATCTCCACGTGTTCTTCTTCTTGGATTGTGTCGCCTGATGCAATCATGGGTGGCTCTCGAAACCTTATGAGCTTGTGTTTTCCATAGCCCTCCAGACATTTGGGCTCCTTAACACCACATGCTAATGCATAAGAAGTGTAAGACAAAAAGTAAGAGGCCCTGCTTATTCACATAATCCCCAAATATATCTATGGTAGACAACCTCTCTATCAAAATGATCTTTTCCTTTTGCCATGAAAGATCATGTCCACCTAAAACCCTAGACAAACATTTAAAGAGGTAAACAATGGCTTCTCCATTGTTGCTCAACTGCCTATGGTAAATCAAGATCTTAGCACTGCCTAGATCATGAATATAATGAGCTAGGCTTGACATTTTGCCAAACCCAGCCAGCCTGCTTCCACTTGTTCTCTGGAGGAATGTGTCATCCTCAATTTGTAGCTGCCATATATCAAAAGATTGGAGTGAGACAATACACAACTACAAAACATTTAAACACAAGATAAAGTATTTGATTTGAAGTAACAAGATCATACCTTCTCCTCTATGCCAACCTCCTTGTTAAGCCTTGAAGCCTAGGCAATAAGGGAAATGGCATAGTTCTCCCTCAAATTGAACATACACTCTATATCATGGAGGAAGACATAATCTTTACCACCAATCAGGACACCTGGAAGCATGGGCACTTCATAGTTGCTGCTCTGAACATCAAAATCTTCAACTGGCTATGCTTCCCTAAGAGTTTCAGTCCTTAGTTGAACAAGGTCAAGAGTAGCCACTTGCAGCCCCTCATCCTAGAGAGTGATATCTTCTTCCTGCTCTGCCATTTCTGTTGCCACAGGAACATCCTTTTTTTCCTCTGCTTTAGATGTGTCTTCTTCTTCAGCCTCCTGCCCTTGCTCTTCTAGAGAGTACTGTTTGAAGACAATGTACATAAGGAATGCCATGGTTTCCTCAAGCACTCTACACTTTCTCGTGTGCAAGTTACAGTTGAATTTATATTCCTCAGGCAGGCTGTCAAATCTTCTATTCACATGGTACCTCAGCCTGTCATCAATGGAGACAATATGATTTATATGCACAAAAACCTTTTCACCTTCCACAATTCTTCCTGCCTCTGTCAGTTGTTTGAAGGTATCCCAATGGTCTGAAAGAAAATCTCTGTGATGCTCCAGTACAGAGCTCATAGTGAACTCCCTGTTGAAAATACTGTGGTATATGTGGAAGTTCCTCTGAGCCTTTCATTTGTGAAGAAAGTCAAATAGGAGCAAATTTGGAGATTTGTGCTCTTCTGATTCCTTTTGTTTTGAGAGGGAAGACTCAGCTTTCTGCTCCAGTCTCTTCCTTTTTCTTGAACCAAAATTTATATATCATGAATTCTATATGCTAACATATGCAATCAGGGAATGTATAGGATATCACCAAACAACTCCCTTCATGAGCACACATGACTCACCTGGTGATTGCTGTGGTCTAAGTATAGCAGCAGAAAAGTCCAACTTCCTCTTGAAAGGAGGGGCCGGAGAATCAACTGTTCCAAAGCAAAACTTTTCTCATCATCAAGGAAGAAATACCCAGGGCCAAAGAAAGCAAAACAATGAGGAAGAAGTGAAAACCAAAAAGGGACACGGGAATTTGCAAGAAAACGTGATGTAGGGCCATTTGGAAAATGTCAAGTACTCTCCTCGCATTTTGTTGTGCAAATTTTCCATTTCTGTTGATATCCATCTCCAATCAAATGCTAGGATCACCTCACAGATTCCTGGACAATAGATGATACTAGGAAGAATTCCCTAGGGCCAAAGAAAGCAAAACAATGAGGAAGAAATGAAAACCAAAAGAAATATAGGAATTTGCAGGAAAATGCGATATAGGGCTATTTGGAAAATGTTAAGCACTCTCCTCGCATTTTGTTGCAAACTTCTAGGTTCTATTGATATCCATCTCCAATCAAATAGATAGCTTCCAGGTTAGTAAGACTCTCTATATCCTTATCTTCTTGTTTAATAGTATAACACACATACTTTTGGGATGTGATGTAGCTTAGATATTCGGATAAATACCACAAGCAGGAAGACTTTTGAATTGGGCTGGTAGAAATGACTGAAGGCATGTTCCAGCAGGCTGCCTCATGAATTTACAAGAAAACGCGAGGAGAAGGCTTTAGGAATTTCAAACAGCCGAAAATCACGTTTTGTTGCAAATATAAAACTAGGATGTGGAAATTTGGGATATGGAATGTGGTGGATGGGAATTGCCCAGATCTCTGGACATCAAGAATTCTATGGATGGAAGAAATATATATCAAAAAACATTGAAAAGAATATAGAACTCTGACCTTTCTTTTTCTTTTCCATGCTACACTGGTGAATCTTCTGCTCTCTCCCAAACTTGAGCTGCAGCCTAGGTAACCTGGCCTGGAGATCTGGCTGTGGTAGTAGTCTTCAGGCAGGTTGCAGTCTGGATGGAGTGTGTTGGGTAGGAAGGGATCAGAGAGGGAAGGAAAAGGATGATGGGAGGGTGCTCGCAAGGATGAAAGATGGGGAGGGAAGAGTGGTTATGGAACTGATTATGAAATCATGATTGGCACAAGTTCCAAGGCAAAAATTATCCTATTCACATGTGCCAAGTTTCCAACTCCAAGAGATCTGGGTCCCATCCACACGTGTGAAAAAACGATTCCATTCCACACGTGTGGTATTTAGTAGCTGCCTTGTTTGTATTTTGCACTAATCTTTTTCCTCCTGTTTAATCTCTCCTGTCTTGGCCCTCCCCTCTCAGCTCTCTTACCTCCCTACCTCCCTACTCTGCACCATCAGCATCCTGACCAGCAGCACAGGTTCATCCCCAGCACAGGGTACTCATCAACAGCACAGCAGCACACCCACAGATAGCTTCCAGGTCAGTAAGACTCTCTATATCCTTATCTTCTTGTTTAATAGTATAACACACATACTTTTGGGATGTGATATAGCTTAGATATTAGGATAAATACCACAAGCAGGAAGACTTTTGAATTGGGCTGGTTGAAATGACTGAAGGCATGTTCCAGCAGGCTATCTCATGAATTTGCAGGAAAACGCGAGGAGAAGGGTTTAGGAATTTCAAACAGCTGAAATCGCGTTTTGTTGCAAATCTCACTTTTGGAATCTTTTTGGCCGTTTCCGGGCCTCCGGATGTCCGATTCCAGCATTTCCAATGTCGTTTTTGGAGTTTTGGACCGTTTCGGACGTGTCTGCGATGTCAGAATCACCAAATTCTGCACAAAAAATAATTTTTTTAAAGATTCAAATTGGATCACCTTATTAATGTAAAAACGCTTCTACAAACATACAGTACTATTTATTTTTCTTATTTTCATCTTCTTTTGTTGAATTTTCAACGTAACGTTAGCCCACTCCTGATTGGTTGAGAGCCTATTTTCTCTCTCTTCTAAAATGTCCCAAAATGAGCTCCCTTTTTTCCTAATGTATTGTATTTAGTTGTAAAGACAGAGAAATCACTGTAGGAATGTACCAGCATGTTACTTCAAGTATTTAGTTGTAACGACAGAGAAATCACTGTAGGAATGTACCAGCATGTTACTTCAAGTATTTGCAAGAAAACGCGAGAGTGAGCTATTAGGAATTTCAAACTGTTGAAATCGCATTTTGTTGCAAATTTATAAATGTTGCTTCATCCACCCGTCATTGCCTTTTTGTATCATTCCATGTTCTCCATGGCTGTAATCTCTTTCCATTGCTTTGTATGCAGCTTGTCAGAGTGATGGCAAGAACCAAGTCAACTGCAAGGAGTGCTGTTAACTTGTTAGAGTGCTGTAATCTCTTTCCATTGCTTTGTATGCAGCTTGTCAGAGTGCTGGCAAGGGGCCAAGGCTTGCAGCAGCAGCAACAGCTGGGGCAGGTATCAAGGAATTTAGTGTGCCTCCAAAGGGAAGAGTTGCACATGGCAGGAAGGGGAAGCCAATGAGCCTGCTCCAGCAAAAGGCCAAGAGATTGAAACATGGTGCAGGTGTACTAAAGGAGATCAGGAAGCAATAGAAAGCTATAGGCTTTGCAATCCCTAAGGCACCTTTTCAGAGACTAGTGAAAGACATATGTGATAGTTGGCACCTTGGTTTTAGGTGGAACAAGATTGCCATTCTGTCCTTACAGGAAATGGCAGAGGATTACTTGGAGAAATATTTTGAAGATGCAATGCTGGTAGCAGCCCATGCTCACAGGGTAACTCTGATGGCCAAAGACTTCAACACTTTGTCCAGAGTGAGATGGAGGTATGACAAGCTGGTCCATCCTGTGGAATGGCAGGACATCAAGATGAGAGATATTATTAATTCCACCTACAAGAAAGCTGAAGGTAGATGAGGTTAAGGTTGTTGAAGTAACCCACTCAAAGAACACCAGAGGGAAAGCTGCTTATGAGGAGTCACTGAAGCAGCAAATAAAAGAATCCAAATCTGTTATAGATGTAGAGACTGTACAGAGGGAGCTGTAGATACAGAGAAGGTTACAGGAGCTGGGCCCTAACATAGTTGTCCATATTCAGGATGAAACTTCAGTGAATAATTTTGACTTGACAAAACCATGCTTGGCAGCATTGGCTCATAAGAATGAGTATTGCTCAGATACTATCATTCTTGCAATGCTCTAGTAAGTGTCTTTTATTTTACATTTGTTTGCAAAATAATCCTTCTTGTACCTCCTTTACACCCTACCCTAATTATTGTTTGGTCCAATGCAGCATGATGAGAAGCTGGCTTAACCACGCTGTACAGCATACAGTTCATATTATTGATCCTGCCATTTCCTCCAGAGATGCAAAGGAAACTCCCATGGATATTTCCAATTGGTTCAGACACTGCAATTTTGATGTTATCGATGTTTTGCTACTTCCATACCATAACAGGTATGTGGGTGACTGCTTCTTTTGGGATTCTTCTTTAAGATTGAGAACTCTTGTAGCCTTTGATTTCTTAATGCTTTTTTCCTTACACAGTGACCACTGGAGCTTTGCTTCTATTGACATCCAGCAGAAGCAATGCTTTATATTCAACTCTCTTAAAAACACACACAGAGAGCTGAAATTGTAAGTGGTGTGTGTGCTATTTTTAACTTTAAACTTCATTATTTTGATTTAATGCACACTAACTGAATTATATGTATTGCAGTTGTATTAGAAGGTTTCTAGATGCATTGGATCACTATCCTCCTAATGTCAATCTTTTGGATTCAATAGAGTCAATAAATTTAGAGGTAGAAAGTCGTTCCCTCTATTTTGTCTATTTCATGCTATGCCTTTGAACCTATTGAATAATTTTGTTTTGTTCAGATGTTAACAGTTTCTAACATATCTTTCCAACTGTACAGACACCACAACAAGATGATTCAAGTAGCTATGTGGCTGGAGAGTGCTGATCAGAGTGCCAAATATATACTTTCAAGCTATTTTGAGATAGGACAGCCAGACCTTGTAAGAAAAAATAATTTTCATTTAGCTTCAAAATAATTGATATTGGTACAAAGTGTTCTAAATTTTATCATCATATGCCATTGCAGATGAGAGAAGATAGCTTCAGCTCGAACTATGTATATAGTTTCAGAGCTGATATAATTTGGAAGTTTTTAAAGTTTGCCTCCCCAACCTATTGTACCAGCCTACTGTCGAGTTGGGTGTCGAGTTGGGTGAGAGCTCTAAAGTCCGAGAAGGTGTCATACACCTTGATGACACAGATGATGCTGATGTGGTGCCACAGGAACAAGGACCTAGTGCTGATGAGAAGAAGCCAGAGGAACAAGGACTTGCTGCTGCTGATGTTATTTGTAAGATTCCTCCCCCAACCCCCCTTTTGATGTCTAGTATCTTCCCCTGTAATCAATCCCTCTTCAGAAATATAAAGACCTTGTTTCTAACTGTTTTAACCTAGAGAGAGAAAATTATTCTAGAGAGAGAATATTCAAATTTTGAATATTTTTGGATAGAAAAATATCTCATATAATTAAGATGAATTTCCCTAAAACAGAAATTCAAAAAGAATTTTCCAATGTGCAATTGGAATTAATTAGAAATAGGTATAAAGAACCTTTGTCTAAGGGTCTAGATTTTCATAAATCTTTGGATTATGGTCCAATTAAGGTTCCTATGGGCCAATAGCATCAATCCATGTGTAGAGAGGAGATAAATCCAAATTGTAAAAAGAAGATACCCAAAAATGAGTAAATGCTCACATAAGATGAAGAGTTGAAAATGTACAAGGTTTATTAGTAAAAAACTATGAGCAATATTAAAAATATGAGATATTTTGGGAATAATGATTTTATTATGACACATATGTAAGGAAGGGAAGTCCCTTAAATGCTCACATAAGATGAAGAGTTGAAAATGTACAAGGTTTATTAGTAAAAAACTATGAGCAATATTAAAATGATTCCATTATGACACATATGTAAGGAAGGGGAGTTCTTTAAAGGAGGTGCATATTTCACATAAGATGAAGAGTTGAAAATGTACAAGGTTTATTAATAAAAAACTGTGAGCAATATTAAAATGATTCCATTATGACACATATGTAAGGAAGGGGAGTTCTTTAAAGGAGGTGCATATTTCACATGCTTGAATGAGTTTTAAACTCATAAAAATTGAGATATTTTATCTCTCCTCTCTCCTCATTCAAGTCTAGTTCCAAAAAGTTAGCTTAACTGACCTAAAAATGGTCAAAAATTGACCAAACTGATTTGGAAAATTCTAGAATCAGTTTGTTTGGTTAGGAGCTCAATTTTTCCTATAAATAGAAGCCTCCCCCTTGTTGAAAAATATATAGTGTTTATGCATCGTTACTCTACTCCACCTAAGCCAAGAACTGTGAATTCATTTAATAATTCACTAGTTTTTGGAGCTTCCCTCTTTCTTCAATCTCCATTAGTGGCTCCATCAACATACTTAACCAATTGATTGGTTGGGGGCCTCTACCGTGAACAAAGAATCAAGCAATTTGGAAGGTAATTAGTGAATATTGATCTTTTCTATAATTTCTCAATGTTTCTCTCTTCTCAACCCCTCTCAAGCTTGAGAAGCTTAATTGGTATGGTTTTTTTTAAATGCTATTAAAGTTAATTGGTGAATAGTAGTGAAGAGTTACATAATTTAATAAATGCTATTGAAGTTAATTTTCATTTATGTTTAAATTTTAATGGTTTTTATGTAATTTCTCTCTCTCACTCAAGAAATGGTCATACTCATGACCCATTCTCAATCCAAATCAAGCTTTTCATAAAGCTTTTCCTTAACCCAAGATTAAGCTATGCTTGAGGCTAAATTAATGGCTTTTTTCTATACTTTTAGTTTATGCATATTGATGATTCAATCCATTATAGTTTAATGATCCAATTAGAGATCATTTTAATTATTTTCCTTAATGATAAGCTTTATCCCTTAGAAAAATTGAGATTTATCAGTCATAGCAGCGGAGCTATGGTAAAATTTTTATAAAAATTATGCATAAAATAATTTCATTCAAAGCATAAAAAGAGGACTTCCTACCATATTCTAGGAATTATCATCCTAGATTAATTGAAAGAATTTCATTATAATCATGGAGAAATTGAATTTTAATCATGCATAAAGGATAAGTTTTTATATCAAAAGTGTTATTTTTACCATTTTTATTTCATGCATAGAAGTATACATAATGGATAAATTTTTATATCAAAAGTGTTACTTTTATCAAATTTGAATTTCATGCATAGAGGTATGCATAAAAAGTTGATTATTTTATTGTAAGGGTGTTACTTTTATCATATTGGATTTCATGCATAGAGGTATGCATAAAAGATATTCTTTTTATACTAAAAGTGTGATTTTCCTCATAAATGGATTTTATGCATAACTTAGATGCATAAGAGAAATTCTTTTATTCTAAAAGTGTAATTCCTACTAAATTGAATTTATGCATAAGAAGATGCATAAAAAAATTGATTTTTAATTCAAAAGTGTCATTCTCATCTAAATTGAATTTATGCATAGGAAGATGCATAAAAGATTGAATTTTAATTCAAAAGTGTCATTTTCATTTAAAATGAATTTATGCATAGGAAGATGCATAAAAGATTGATTTTACTTCGGAAGTATTAATCTCCTTAAATAGAATTTATGGATAAGTAAATGTGTAAAGAAATCTTATATCAAATATAAGAATTCTCTTGTATTCTATAAATAGATATGAGATGTGATAGGATGTGATAAGAGATGTATAAGAGGTGATAAGATGAATTAAGATGTGATAGGATGTGATAAGAGGTGTATAAGAGGTGATAAGAGGTGATAAGATGAATTAAGATGTGATAAGATGTGTATGGGATGAGGTAAGAAGTGTATGTGATAGGATAAGATGTATATGGGTTGTGATAGGGCAAGAATGGATGTCATGTAAAAGATTAGATGTGAAGGCATATGGGGTTATATGAATGGGAATGTGGAAATGGATGTATGTATATGGATGTGTGGATGTGGAGATGGGAGTATGGATGTATGAATGTGAAAATAGATGTATACATGAAGATGTATATGCATAGATGTGAATGTGGATGTAGATGTGGATGTATAGATGTGAATAGGAATGTGGATGTGAATGTGGATGTAGATGTGGATGTATAGATGTGAATGGGAATGTGGATATGGATGTATGGATGTGAATGTGGATGTGGATGTATGGATGTGAATGTGGATGTAGATGTGGATGTATAGATGTGAATGGGAATGTGGATGTGAATGTGGATGTAGATGTGGATGAATAGATGTGAATGGGAATGTGGATGTGGATGTATGTATGTATGTATGTGGATGTATGTATGTATGTGGATGTAGATGTGGATGTATAGATGTGAATGGGAATGTGGATGTGGATGTATGTGAATGTGGATGTAGATGTGGATGTATAGATGTGAATGGGAATGTGGATGTGGATGTATGTATGTATGTGGATGTGGATGTATGAATGAGGACGTGATAATGAATGTATGCATGTGAATGTGGATATGGATGTGTATGTATGAATGCGGATATGGATGTGGATATGGATGTGTATGTATGAATGTGGATATGGGATGTGGATGTATAAATGAGGATGTGAAAATGGAGATAAGCATGTAGATGTGGATGTATGGATGTGAATGTGGATGTGGATGTGGATGTATGGATGTGGATATGGATGTGAATATATGATATGTGATGTGAAGGAATCTGAAGTGAAGAGATGGAAAATGATGTGATTGGATGAGTACACATATAAATGAAATGTGGAATAAGTAATGTGGATTGTATGAGGGATAATGTGGAAAAATGAGAGTTAATATAGAAATTGTATTTGTAAACTGTTTGTAAATGCTGTTTGTAAATGGCTGTTTTATGTCAAGAATGCTGGGAAAGCATTTTGACCGTCTTGTGATTAAGGTCGTGGAGACCTAACTGATAAAGTTACAACTGCTGACGGAGAGTCAATGGAGGACGTCTCGCGTAGCAAGGTCGGCCGAGGTCTTGACCAGCCTCGGTTCGATTAAAATGGTGAGCTTCCGGTACGGTGGATGAGGGACCAAGGAAGCGGCCTATGAGTGAAGCGCTAGGTCACCTGCGAAGGATCCTAGAGGGTGCTGACCATACGGTGCTCGGGCTCTGGGTCGCCCAGGATACCCACGCGTGCGTCGAGGAAGATATTGGAACAAGGAGTACGAGTTGTTTTCTGGAACCGGGCATGGATCTGGTTGACTGACCTTGCTGGTCCTCAACGGATGAGTCCATGGCTCTTTTATATGGATCTGTTGGTTGATCTTGCTGATCTTCAACGAGAGTCCATCTTGATAAGTGATTATATTGTTGAGTATTATGGGCTAGGAACTATTGAAACGGCCCCTGTGTGGACAGGTGGTGAGCGTTCTAGTTGCCAATGATGCCATAGATACTCTGATGAAGGAATGATGGGAAATTATGAATCAACTGGATAAATTGGAAGATTGTGATCAGTGGTACTATGGTTTCATTAAAGGATTGTTTTAAAGTTAGCTGATGCTAATAAAAAAGGTAATTTTCATATTGGGTGTGTAAGTGGTGTGGCTAGTTTTATGTTTGCATGAACTTCCGGCTAGGGGGCCTTGGAACTCTTTTCCTTGGTACCCGGGACAAAACCTAATCAAATTCCAAATTGGATCCCATCACTACAGTGGTTGGGCGGTTGGCTAACCCATGGGATCGGATGGGGTTAGGCTGGATTGATGGATCCGTAAATCGAGACTCAATTTCTGTTATTACGATAGATAAAGTAAATCCCGGATAGTAATTGTTCTATGGATAGGAATCAACGGCTGTGCCTCCTTGGTGGGGAAAAAAGCGTTGATCCCAATGATCCAAGTGCAAGTTTCTTCCTTGATCTGACCAAGTATCTTTATAGATGCAGTCGGATCTGTTTGATCAGTAAGGGTTTTGACTATGTTAGAGTAAAAATTATCCTGGCGGAATCGCCGGTGCTTTCCGGGTAAAGGAAGTTTTTCCGAGTTCGGTTTTGGATAACCGACGGATTAGTCTCTTGTCCGGATATCCGTGGGCGAGGCCCCGAATGTGGGACCCCTGTCCCGCGCGAGAAGTGCTACTTCCGCTGCTAGTACCTCGAATCCGTTGCTCGGTGGGAACAGGGATCTCACAGTTGGTATCAGAGCATTTGGTTAATAAAGATCAACTGAGAAGACAATTATGTCAAAAATTTATCAAGAAACACAAAAAGGTTATAATTGTGTGATATAATTCATACAATTTGATATTCAAACTGAAATTCGTAATTTGGTAATTGGGTCTTCAGATGGAAGTACCGCAATTATATAGAATCCCTAACTTGCTTGAAGCCTAGACATGATGGTATTCACCTTATAATTCCAAGGGCCGTGACTAACCGTATATACCGAGAGTATACTGCAGCTCTTTACTGACAGTATATACGAGTAAATCTAAGACTTGAAATTATAAGAGTTAATGCTATCCAGAGGATGATTTCGAATGTGGTTGATATGATTTTTAATTCTGTTTGATAATTGATGAATTGATTTGGATTCTGATTGAAAAATGAAGATCCCTGAAATTTGGTTGAAATGTAATAAGCTGAGCGAAACCTCAATGAGGATGAATGGGACGAGTCCCTGTGATGATATTCATAACTGGAATGATGATAATGATTTCAGCAAATCACTACTATGAGATTAGTAGATTGTGCTGTCAGATTGCTACTATTAATACTTGACTTGGTGGATCAAGTTAAGGGATGACAAATTGAGAACTTGCTTGACTGAAATCCCCATGGAGGAATCAGAAAGAAATTTTTTTGGTCTAATGGACCATTATCGTGTTAAAGATATGAATGATATGATCTGAATGAATTGTTATTTAATGATGAGTTCTATATAAGGGATATTTATCCCAGTGTTCTGTTGGGTTGACTAGAATATAAGAAACCCCAGAATAAAATTGGATCTTAAGAAAAAGAGCTGTCCTCTACCTTGCGAGATGAGGACATCTCGCACTTTTTTAAGTGGGGTAGAATGTAAGATTCCTCCCCAACCTTCGAGGTATATAGGAGTAAGAATCTCCCTTTCTGATCTTATAATTATTCCCTCTCTAAAATAAAAGAAAGTTTCTGTTTAAAAAAAAAGGAAGACCCTTTCCCTAGAATATTTCTCAGGAGCCCCACCTGTTTTAAGGATTTAGAACAATGAGTTCAGAAGTGAGAATCGGTGTTTTGGATACCAAGGTTTTGGTTTTCATTCGAGTACAGCCCAAAAGAAGTTCTTTATCTCTTGGGGAGTATAAGAAGTTATCCCCCTGATATTGTGAGCCTTATATATGAATTCAATGAAAGTAGGTGACTTAGCCTACGAACTTCTTTTATCCCCTCATCTCAAAGTTCTTAATATATTTCATAGAAATATGTGCCAAACCCAAATCATAGAAAGACGGTAAAACTTCAGTGGCAAGTTACCGTTGGCTTCTAAGTTACGCTAGCTCCTTCTTTTATATAAGTCGTAACTTTTACCTGTCGCTCGCTCACAGTAATCTTACTTCCATCGATCTCCCTTCTTCTTAATCTCCTTCATGGCTTGGCAACAGGAATTAGTTTTATCCATAATGATTCCTCACCTTCAAGACGCAAGTGAGTCTGTGAAGAAAGATTTTATTGAACAGTATGAGCGCTCACTTTTTCCTCACTTGGGAACGTCTGTAGCTCAGACCAAATGGCGGACCTATCAAGACATAACTAGGGTAACACCCTGGGGTCAGCAGCACTTTCGTAACAATGTCCGCTTGGCCATGGTTATCGAAGCCTTGGGTTTGGGTCCCTGATACTACTGCGTCATGAGATCAAGACATCTTGGGTTTTCTGAGCGGGTCTTCTTACTGGCGTGTTTTCTTCCTCATGAGAAGATATGCCTTTACCCCGTTTTTGGCTTACCTCTCAGAGGTCCTTTTGTTAGATCACCTCATACCACTGAGATAGGTGCAGCAATAACCAACAGAATTATTCCCATAGATGAGTTACCTTATACATGCGCAGCTTGTGAGTGCTGCTTTTGTGATCATATGATGGACGGGCTTATGGAAGTGTAAAGAATTCTTCTATCTTTACTGTATAAGTTCCGAGAATGAATAAAGTTTAAATCTTGTTCTTATCTTGAATCTTGCTCTCTTTGAGACTTTTCTTGGTGGTTAATCCTGATTTAAATTTTTCTCTAAGTCTCATAATTCCTGCATCTTACGAAATTATCCTAGTTTGCGAGATGAGGACATCTCGCATTTTTTAAGTGGGGTAGAATGTAAGATTCCTCCCCCAACCCCCCTTTTGATGTCTAGTATCTTCCCCTGTAATCAATCCCTCTTCAGAAATATAAAGACCTTGTTTCTAACTGTTTTAACCTAGAGAGAGAAAATTATTCTAGAGAGAGAATATTCAAATTTTGAATATTTTTGGATAGAAAAATATCTCATATAATTAAGATGAATTTCCCTAAAACAGAAATTCAAAAAGAATTTTCCAATGTGCAATTGGAATTAATTAGAAATAGGTATAAAGAACCTTAGTCTAAGGGTCTAGATTTTCATAAATCTTTGGATTATGGTCCAATTAAGGTTCCTATGGGCCAATAGCATCAATCCATGTGTAGAGAGGAGATAAATCCAAATTGTAAAAAGAAGATACCCAAAAATGAGTAAATGCTCACATAAGATGAAGAGTTGAAAATGTACAAGGTTTATTAGTAAAAAACTATGAGCAATATTAAAAATATGAGATATTTTGGGAATAATGATTTTATTATGACACATATGTAAGGAAGGGAAGTCCCTTAAATGCTCACATAAGATGAAGAGTTGAAAATGTACAAGGTTTATTAGTAAAAAACTATGAGCAATATTAAAATGATTCCATTATGACACATATGTAAGGAAGGGGAGTTCTTTAAAGGAGGTGCATATTTCACATAAGATGAAGAGTTGAAAATGTACAAGGTTTATTAATAAAAAACTATGAGCAATATTAAAATGATTCCATTATGACACATATGTAAGGAAGGGGAGTTCTTTAAAGGAGGTGCATATTTCACATGCTTGAATGAGTTTTAAACTCATAAAAATTGAGATATTTTATCTCTCCTCTCTCCTCATTCAAGTCTAGTTCCAAAAAGTTAGCTTAACTGACCTAAAAATGGTCAAAAATTGACCAAACTGATTTGGAAAATTCTAGAATCAGTTTGTTTGGTTAGGAGCTCAATTTTTCCTATAAATAGAAGCCTCCCCCTTGTTGAAAAATATATAGTGTTTATGCATCGTTACTCTACTCCACCTAAGCCAAGAACTGTGAATTCATTTAATAATTCACTAGTTTTTGGAGCTTCCCTCTTTCTTCAATCTCCATTAGTGGCTCCATCAACATACTTAACCAATTGATTGGTTGGGGGCCTCTACCGTGAACAAAGAATCAAGCAATTTGGAAGGTAATTAGTGAATATTGATCTTTTCTATAATTTCTCAATGTTTCTCTCTTCTCAACCCCTCTCAAGCTTGAGAAGCTTAATTGGTATGGTTTTTTTTAAATGCTATTAAAGTTAATTGGTGAATAGTAGTGAAGAGTTACATAATTTAATAAATGCTATTGAAGTTAATTTTCATTTATGTTTAAATTTTAATGGTTTTTATGTAATTTCTCTCTCTCACTCAAGAAATGGTCATACTCATGACCCATTCTCAATCCAAATCAAGCTTTTCATAAAGCTTTTCCTTAACCCAAGATTAAGCTATGCTTGAGGCTAAATTAATGGCTTTTTTCTATACTTTTAGTTTATGCATATTGATGATTCAATCCATTATAGTTTAATGATCCAATTAGAGATCATTTTAATTATTTTCCTTAATGATAAGCTTTATCCCTTAGAAAAATTGAGATTTATCAGTCATAGCAGCGGAGCTATGGTAAAATTTTTATAAAAATTATGCATAAAATAATTTCATTCAAAGCATAAAAAGAGGACTTCCTACCATATTCTAGGAATTATCATCCTAGATTAATTGAAAGAATTTCATTATAATCATGGAGAAATTGAATTTTAATCATGCATAAAGGATAAGTTTTTATATCAAAAGTGTTATTTTTACCATTTTTATTTCATGCATAGAAGTATACATAATGGATAAATTTTTATATCAAAAGTGTTACTTTTATCAAATTTGAATTTCATGCATAGAGGTATGCATAAAAAGTTGATTATTTTATTGTAAGGGTGTTACTTTTATCATATTGGATTTCATGCATAGAGGTATGCATAAAAGATATTCTTTTTATACTAAAAGTGTGATTTTACTCATAAATGGATTTTATGCATAACTTAGATGCATAAGAGAAATTCTTTTATTCTAAAAGTGTAATTCCTACTAAATTGAATTTATGCATAAGAAGATGCATTAAAAAATTGATTTTTAATTCAAAAGTGTCATTCTCATCTAAATTGAATTTATGCATAGGAAGATGCATAAAAGATTGAATTTTAATTCAAAAGTGTCATTTTCATTTAAAATGAATTTATGCATAGGAAGATGCATAAAAGATTGATTTTACTTCGGAAGTATTAATCTCCTTAAATAGAATTTATGGATAAGTAAATGTGTAAAGAAATCTTATATCAAATATAAGAATTCTCTTGTATTCTATAAATAGATATGAGATGTGATAGGATGTGATAAGAGATGTATAAGAGGTGATAAGATGAATTAAGATGTGATAGGATGTGATAAGAGGTGTATAAGAGGTGATAAGAGGTGATAAGATGAATTAAGATGTGATAAGATGTGTATGGGATGAGGTAAGAAGTGTATGTGATAGGATAAGATGTATATGGGTTGTGATAGGGCAAGAATGGATGTCATGTAAAAGATTAGATGTGAAGGCATATGGGGTTATATGAATGGGAATGTGAAAATGGATGTATGTATATGGATGTGTGGATGTGGAGATGGGAGTATGGATGTATGAATGTGAAAATAGATGTATACATGAAGATGTATATGCATAGATGTGAATGTGGATGTAGATGTGGATGTATAGATGTGAATAGGAATGTGGATGTGAATGTGGATGTAGATGTGGATGTATAGATGTGAATGGGAATGTGGATATGGATGTATGGATGTGAATGTGGATGTGGATGTATGGATGTGGATGTGGATGTAGATGTGGATGTATAGATGTGAATGGGAATGTGGATGTGAATGTGGATGTAGATGTGGATGAATAGATGTGAATGGGAATGTGGATGTGGATGTATGTATGTATGTATGTGGATGTATGTATGTATGTGGATGTAGATGTGGATGTATAGATGTGAATGGGAATGTGGATGTGGATGTATGTGAATGTGGATGTAGATGTGGATGTATAGATGTGAATGGGAATGTGGATGTGGATGTATGTATGTATGTGGATGTGGATGTATGAATGAGGACGTGATAATGAATGTATGCATGTGGATGTGGATATGGATGTGTATGTATGAATGCGGATATGGATGTGGATATGGATGTGTATGTATGAATGTGGATATGGGATGTGGATGTATAAATGAGGATGTGAAAATGGAGATAAGCATGTAGATGTGGATGTATGGATGTGAATGTGGATGTGGATGTGGATGTATGGATGTGGATATGGATGTGAATATATGATATGTGATGTGAAGGAATCTGAAGTGAAGAGATGGAAAATGATGTGATTGGATGAGTACACATATAAATGAAATGTGGAATAAGTAATGTGGATTGTATGAGGGATAATGTGGAAAAATGAGAGTTAATATAGAAATTGTATTTGTAAACTGTTTGTAAATGCTGTTTGTAAATGGCTGTTTTATGTCAAGAATGCTGGGAAAGCATTTTGACCGTCTTGTGATTAAGGTCGTGGAGACCTAACTGATAAAGTTACAACTGCTGACGGAGAGTCAATGGAGGACGTCTCGCGTAGCAAGGTCGGCCGAGGTCTTGACCAGCCTCGGTTCGATTAAAATGGTGAGCTTCCGGTACGGTGGATGAGGGACCAAGGAAGCGGCCTATGAGTGAAGCGCTAGGTCACCTGCGAAGGATCCTAGAGGGTGCTGACCATACGGTGCTCGGGCTCTGGGTCGCCCAGGATACCCACGCGTGCGTCGAGGAAGATATTGGAACAAGGAGTACGAGTTGTTTTCTGGAACCGGGCATGGATCTGGTTGACTGACCTTGCTGGTCCTCAACGGATGAGTCCATGGCTCTTTTATATGGATCTGTTGGTTGATCTTGCTGATCTTCAACGAGAGTCCATCTTGATAAGTGATTATATTGTTGAGTATTATGGGCTAGGAACTATTGAAACGGCCCCTGTGTGGACAGGTGGTGAGCGTTCTAGTTGCCAATGATGCCATAGATACTCTGATGAAGGAATGATGGGAAATTATGAATCAACTGGATAAATTGGAAGATTGTGATCAGTGGTACTATGGTTTCATTAAAGGATTGTTTTAAAGTTAGCTGATGCTAAGAAAAAAGGTAATTTTCATATTGGGTGTGTAAGTGGTGTGGCTAGTTTTATGTTTGCATGAACTTCCGGCTAGGGGGCCTTGGAACTCTTTTCCTTGGTACCCGGGACAAAACCTAATCAAATTCCAAATTGGATCCCATCACTACAGTGGTTGGGCGGTTGGCTAACCCATGGGATCGGATGGGGTTAGGCTGGACTGATGGATCCGTAAATCGAGACTCAATTTCTGTTATTACGATAGATAAAGTAAATCCCGGATAGTAATTGTTCTATGGATAGGAATCAACGGCTGTGCCTCCTTGGTGGGGAAAAAAGCGTTGATCCCAATGATCCAAGTGCAAGTTTCTTCCTTGATCTGACCAAGTATCTTTATAGATGCAGTCGGATCTGTTTGATCAGTAAGGGTTTTGACTATGTTAGAGTAAAAATTATCCTGGCGGAATCGCCGGTGCTTTCCGGGTAAAGGAAGTTTTTCCGAGTTCGGTTTTGGATAACCGACGGATTAGTCTCTTGTCCGGATATCCGTGGGCGAGGCCCCGAATGTGGGACCCCTGTCCCGCGCGAGAAGTGCTACTTCCGCTGCTAGTACCTCGAATCCGTTGCTCGGTGGGAACAGGGATCTCACATTATTGAGGAGAAGATGGAGCAACAGCAGCAAATAGATTCTCCAGGGGCAGTAGAGGAGACAATGGAGCAGCATCAAGAGATTGTACAGGACATGATCGAGCAACAGAAAAGAGATTCTCCAAAAAAAGATGATACGGAGAGCTTGGACCATGTAGAGCAGCCTCTAGATTAGGCTGTAGATAAATAGAAAATGGTTGTCATCAAGAATATGTTCTACATATACAATTAAACACTTCTGTACAAAATTTTACTTTATTGAATATAATACCTTTGTTTATGGAGTCTGTGTTATCTCAATTTTTAAATTTTCAATGTCTTTGTATTTTATTGAACTCTCTCTTCTTTTGAGCACCTGCAAAAAAGCAATATGAATCAATAGGGTAAAGTAAACTAATAGCAGTGCTGCTTAATGAGACTAGGATAAGTCAAATGGTCTTGTTTTCTTAACACACCATGTGTGTTAGCATTATCCAACTGAAAAAAATGATCAGTAAAAAATATACCCGATTGAGCTAGCTCTGTTGCACATCGACCTTGGTATTGTTGTTCTCCTATTGATCCCTGCAAAACATCTATAAATCCCAGAATACAATCGATGTTTTGCCATGTCTCATACGATGAAGGGTATAAATCTGAAATAAAATAACACAAGAATGTCAATAAGCAAAGAAAGAAAGCTTCATCTTAAAAATTCATACACCTCATAAAGAACAAAACCACAATAGAAAAATATACAATTAGGCCTGTGTTGCGGAAGATCATTTGGATAGTCTCACAAGACAAGTTCTTTATGCATGTACACATGCTTAATCAAAACTTCTTTCACCGATATCTTCCCTCTGGTGATTTTAAAATCTTGTACTCTTCCCTTCCATGACGCCAAGAAAATGTTTTTTGTCTAGGGTCTCTTTCTTTTGCTAGGTTGCATGAGCACCCATGCTCCTTTCGAAACACTAAACCTTTCCCAAGTTCCTTCCGTTTTAACTGTACTTGAATTCTCTACCGAAGAAATAGAAGAAGCAGGTCGACGGGGTAAGGATGTGTGGTATAATTCTGCCTTCATAGCATTATCATCCACAGAGCATCTTCCACAAGAATGGCCATAGTTTTTATTCACCATGGAGACCTTGTGAATCTGTAACAACAGCAAAGTAATGTAAACAAGATAACAAAGTGAAGTTTCAAGAAAGAGAAAGTGGGCAGACAAACAATTGACAACAAACATCTTACTCTAAGCGAAACAGGATCAAGGGAGCAGTTTTGGAAAAGAAGAGGCTGCTCACAATGAGGCAGTGGTGTAGAATGGTAGACCTTTCAAAGGAAAGGCAGCACAACATTTCAAAGTTCAAAGGAAGGTGGAAGCGGGAAGGCCCTTGTCAGAGAAAATGTCAGACTAGATTCTATCTTCATGTCCAAAGATCTTGTGAGAATAAAAAACCAATCTCCACATTAATGTAGCACGCTTGTACCTGCATAAAGTATTGTTTATTTTATCTATTTTCTCTTATTTTTGTGAATTTCCAACGTTACGTTGGCCCTCTGTTGATTGGTTGAGAGCTTATTTTTCCAAACCGTAAAAGGCCCCAAAATGAGCTCCCTTTTTTCCTAATGAGGTTTACCGGACTTTGATGAGTTGGTTTCATTCTTGCTTGTTGAGGAAATCAAACTCAGTGATTCATTTCTGGATGCATCTACTAGCCATGATGATAATGGCAGAAATCAGGCTTTCTACTCGCAAAGAGGTTTTAGAGGCAGGGGGAGATTCACATCACGTGGCCGTGGTGGTAATGGTTGTGGATGGCAGGATAGGTCATCATAATAGAATTTTCAGCCTTCATATGGTGCTAGAGGTGGTCGTGGATATACACCTCAGAGAGGCAGAGGTAATCCTCGAGGTAGAGGATGTTGGCAAGGCCAACAAACATCTATGCAAGATGTGGAATGCCATTATTGTGAGAAATATGGTCATATGGCGAGAGATTGTTTCCGCAAACAGAATGATTTGAGAGGGGGTAGAGCACAACGTGGTGGTCATTATGGTGGAAATTATGCACAACATGGTGGTGGAAATTATGCATCAAGCAGTAATGATGGCACTGCAAATCATTTGTTCGCCATGAAACATGTTGTGGGATCTATGATGACAAATGCTGAAAATGATGATACTTGGTATATGGATTCTCAAGCATCAAACCATATAACTTGTCATGGTGAATGGTTTGAGCATATGAAGCCTATGGATGTGAAAGGCTATGTGGAAACAGGAGATGATACTCAGCATGCCATTATACATGTTGGTAGTGTACCATTGGTTATGCACAATGGTCAAACAAAGTCTATGTCTGATGTATTGTACGTGCCTTCTATCACAAAAAGCTTGGCCTCAGTTGGTCAAATGGTGGAACAGGGATTATAGGTTCATTTCAACGAGCATGGTTGCTTCGTTGAGGATTTCAAACATGGTTGTAGAGTCATTGCTAAAGGCAAGAAAGAAGGCAGGTTGTTTAAGCTGGATGTTGGAATTCCTGAGTTAAAATCAGCCATGTTCTCTAAAAGCAGAAATGTGGTACAGGACATTGATATGTGGCATAAGAGGATTGGACATGTCAATATACAAAGGTTAAAGAACATGCAGACAAGAGGCATTGTCAGTGGGCTGCCTAGATTCAAGTATGATGGGCATATGCATGTTTGTGAAGCCTGTCAGTTTGGAAAGCAGGCAAGGTTGCGGTTTCCTAGAGAAGGAAATATGAGTAGCAGGCCACTTGAGATAGTACACAGTGATGTATGGGGTCCTGCACAAAACCCATCTATCAAAGGCGGTTTATACTATGTGACATTCATTGATGATTTCAGTAGGATGACATGGATATACTTTCTCAGAGAGAAGAGTGAAGTGTTGGAAAAGTTTATGGATTTCAAAGCTTTTGCAGAAAAGCAATATGGCTGTTGGATTAAATGTTTGAGGACAGATGGAGGTGGTGAATACAGCATTTCTTGAGGAAGCATGGTATAAGAAGACAATTGACTTGCAGGTATACACCTCAGCAGAATGGTGTGGCTGAGAGAAAGAATAGAGTCATATGTGATGTGGTAAGGGCGATGCTTAATGAAAAGAGCATGCCAGATTATTATTGGGCAGAAGCATGTGCTACTACAGTGTATATATTGAACAAAACACCTACAGCAGCCATACATGGAAGTATGCCAGAGATGCGGCTTATAGGTTATAGGCCAAACATTGGACACCTCAAAGTTTTTGGATGCATAACAGCTTATGTACATGTGCCTGATGAAAGAAGAAGGAAGTTGGATCTTCAGGCAGAAAAATGTGTGTTTGTTGGATATGCACAGGATCGTAAGGCATACAAATGTTATAATCCACAAACTAGACAAGTGGTCATCTCACGAGATGTGGTGTTTGATGAGCTTGCTAGTTGGTACAAAGCAAAAGATGAGGGTGTCATTGAGTCACTTGAAGCAGATGTGCCTGTGAACTTGCCACAAGCAAGTTCTAGTTCTACTTCTATGTCTGGGCCAGCAGTAGAGGCTAAGAGTAGCAATGTACGTCCATGGTCAGGACATTTGAGGCATGAGAGTGTGGGCACTGGGAGTAGTGCTGTGGATAAAGGCAAGAAGAAGGTTGAAGGAATTGGAATACAGGTTATGAGTCATCGAGTTTAGAGAGTTTGGATGAGGAACTTGACATACCTCTTTTACGCACACCTGGTGCTAGGCAGGATAGATATGTGCCACCACATGCTAGAGTGACAGGTGTTCAGAGTGATCCGCATATATTGCGGAGATCCCAAAGGGTCAAATATCCCATTGACACAGGTTGACATATCGAGATTTTGCTATGCACTATGCATACATGACATCTTAGCATGTGGAACCTACATGCTATACAGAAGCTGTTGAAAAGCATGTATGGGAGAAAGCAATGGATGTTGAGATGGATGCATTGGTTCATAATGATACATGGGATTTGGTTGCATTACCAAAGGACAAAAATGTTATTGGTTGTAAATGGGTTTACAAAGTGAAGTGCAAGTCTGATGGTTCCATTGAAAGACATAAAGCAAGATTGGTAGGGTTATGCACAAACCCATGGTTTGGACTATGATGAAACATTCAGTCCAGTGGCAAAGATGGGAACAGTGAGAGCAGTCATTGCTATGGCTACAGCTAATGGTTGGGAAATGCATCAAATGGATGTCAAAAATGCATTTCTAAATGGTGATCTACAAGAAGAGGTTTATATGGCACAGCCAGAAGGTTATGTACACCCAAGATATCCCACTCATGTATGCAGATTGAAAAAGGCATTATATGGTTTGAAGCAAGCACCTCGTGCTTGGAGTGATAAGATGAGCAGATATCTTATCTCTCTTGGATTTCAGATTTCTACAGCAGATTCTTCACTCTATGTGAAGAAGACAGAACATGGGATTGTTTTACTCGTCATCTATGTGGATGACTTGATTATCACAGGTGATCATGGTACAGATGTGATGCATGTCAAGGAAGCATTGAGTGGGCAATTTGACATGAAAGATCTTGGTGAGTTGAGATACTTTCTTGGAATCGAAGTGATCAAAGATCATGCAGGTACATGGTTAGTACAACGCCAATATGCATTGGATATGTTGGCAAAATATGGCATGACAGGGTGTAAGCCTATGAGTACACCTTTGGAGCAAAATGTGAAGTTGCGGGCTGATTTTGGTGAGGAGTTGGATGATCCATCTATGTACAGAAAGATGGTTGGTAGTCTCATTTACATGACTATCACACGCCCGGATTTGAGTTATGTTGTGGGGCTAGTAAGCCAGTTTATGCAGAGCCCCAGAAAACCACATTTGGATGCAGTGAGACACATTATGAGATATGTGAAGACCATTGCACATTATGGTCTACTTTATGAGAGTAGTAAAAGCTTGGATATACATGGCTACACAGATGCTGATTGGGCAGGTAGCTCATATGATAGGAGGTCTACTAGTGGTTATGCTGTTACACTTGGAAGTGCCATGGTGAGTTGGAGTAGCAAGAAGCAACCTACAGTTGCTTTATCTAGTACAGAGGCTGAATACAGGGGTGCAGCCATTGCTACTTGTGAGGCAGTATGGTTAAAGAGTCTCTTGGCAGATTTGGGTGAGCCTATTGATGGCAAAGTTGTCATTCATTGTGACAACATGAGCAGTATACAGTTGGCCAAGAATCTAGTATTTCATGCAAGGACCAAACACATAGAGGTCCATTATCATTTTGTCAGAGAGAAGGTGCTGGATGGTACAATTGATCTACAGTATGTGAAGACTGCTGAGCAGGTGGCAGACATCTTTACAAAGCCACTTAGCAGGGAGAAGTTTGAGTATTTCCGTACTATGTTGGGAGTACGTGGGATGAGCTTGAGGGGGAGTGTTGAGAGCTTTGATATCCCAAGCTCATCTACATCTTCATCGGCAGTACATCATGAGCTTGAGAGGGGCTGTTGAGATTCAAGCTCGATGTCAATGAGCCAGCTATGCTATGTGCTCGCATGTTAGGTAGGAACATGTGTGAGACATAAATGACTGCGTGTCCAGCTGGTCATAGTGTGTGGACATTAGCTAGGGTTAGTAGAGTGTGGACACAACTCATAGTGTGTTGTGTGTATTATGGATTATGGCTTTGTGCATTGTGGGAGAAGGGAGATGGCTTCCCTCTATGGTTAGGGTTTGCAATATACATTAGGGTTTGCTCCTGTGTGTGTGTCTCCTCTCCCTCTATCGCTTTTTCAACAAGAACATAGGTGAAGTGCTGGGTGGGAGAGCAGCTCGTCGATGTAGAGGTTGTGTTGTAAAAGGTTGAGGCATATGCTCCTGAACTAGAGATCGATGAGCTGGTAAGGGGTTTGTGGTGGGAGGGACAAGATCTAGAGCTCTATCACCATATCCATAAAGGCATCTACCTTTTTGTATAAGGTGTTGGAGGAGGGATCAGAAGGTGTGGGAGAGGAGGCTGGGATACCCTGGCTTCAACATCTCTAAGCTGCTCTTCAAGATGCGAATAAGATGCGAATGGTGGGATTTGTTCGCTCTTGATGCTTGATCAAATCTATTTGCGTGTAGGCAAGACTATTGTCCGCAGTCTAGGCATGAGTCTGGGCATCCTGACATGTAAGCCTTCGATGATTAGAAGCTCATGATGTGCTCTTTTGGCGACTGCATGGCCTTGAGTGACCTATTGTTGGAGCTAAGTGATGCATGCAATGGTAGTGCCCAACTGATGCGGGCAATGGTATTGCCCGACTGCTCATTTTTGTCATCGAACTTCTTTTATAGCTGCATATACTGGAGGTTCGTCTGGTATAGGTCCTCATACAGAACTCTCTCCTAGGTATTGGCTAACAACATCTCCTGTTGGGACATCTAGGCCACTTCTTACTGTCGGTAAATACAATCGATCATTTGTGTAATAAGCTCACTTGCCATTTACACAGAGAGATATGGCCATCTACAAGCTCTTCTTGTGTAGATGGCCAGACAAAGTTAGGTCCTACCTAAATTAGCCTAGACTACAAAAAGAGCATATAGGTTGTTCCTTTAAATACTCTTTTCAATTATTTTATCATCTCCATCAATAATTATTGCACCATTCTTGTCAAAACAAACCGACCCGTAAGTCACAGCCTTGATGGAGATGATTGCACCATTCTTGATGAAGATGACCTTATCATCTTTATCAAGAATGATTTGCACCATTCTTGTCAAAGTGAACCCTCAATTCACAGTTCGTGATGGCTAAGATTAAAAAAAACGAGGTTCCTCTTCATGTCTGGAACCTAAAGAAAAAGACATTTTGTACAACCTTCTTTAGACATAAGTGAAATAGAAATCTTGGGCACTTTGTGTCATTGCCCACTGCCATCATGATGTCATTTGCCACAAGATTTAGGGAGGAATATCGATTCTTACCACCCACTGGTCATGTGCCTACAAGCCCTACTATTGATGATCCAAGAATCATCATGTGTTCTAATATTAGCTGTCTCACTATACACTTCTTTAATGGCAATAAATAGGTCTATTTTTGCATGACTAGATTCTTCCTTCCGTCATTTGCCTTCTTTTTACTTTTTCTTTTTTGCCTATGTGCCCTTTCCTTTTACAATAAAAGTATTAAACCTTTTTCTTTTTATTTGAATTTAAACCCTTACCATTCTTCTTCGTGTTAAAATCAGGGATTTAATATTCACGTGATCACAAGATTTTTTGTGATAATAACACATGTGAACAAGTTATTCACATGTTCTCATGTTACCGTTCACAAAAATAATAGGTCACTTGCCATTTGGGAACCCCTTAAAAGCTTGGCTACACATGGGAATAAGCTATTCACATGTTCTCATGTTACCATCTTCACATAATAGTAGGTCAGTGGCCACCTAAAAAGATTTTTTATGCACGACAAAGATAAGTTTTTTAGGCCCTTGTGAAAGCTTTTTGAATATAACATGTGATCACAAGATTTTTTATGTTATTAACATATGTTATTAACATGTTCACATGTTCTCGTTTACGTCAGTGAAATCCCTGGTTAAAATCAAGAAATCTTGGTCGTGCCACCATTGTAACTTTGCATCTATATCTCCTCATCTCAAATTAATGAGCTAAAGTTCTCAAAATTTTTTGACATGCTCATTTTTTAGGTTTTGAATCCTTGAAGAATTTGTGTGAAGAATTTGTGGTCTCATATTGGCTCTATAACAAAGACCATGTTTCTATAATTATGGAGACATGTTGAACCATATAATCAGCAAACTATCTTCCTTGATAACATATGCTTCTACAGACATGTTGGAACCATATTCAAAACACTAACTTTTCCAAAACATTAGTGAGGATGGCACTGAGAGAATCTACATCCTATCACCTCCAAGCTTGGACAAGGTCGGCAAGTGGTAAGCTCATTATTTCCCACATCCATTATTGGTGATTGACGGTGTCTAAGAGCTCATAACAGGAAAGAACAACCTTAAGCTTGAACTTCCAGAGAGGATATTGGTGATGTTAAAGCTTTTTATACTAAAATAATTTAAGCTTTTTCTTTTGATCTGAATTGTTAGAACCCTTAACCTTCTTTTTATAGTAAAAGCATTTAAACTTTTTCTTTTGATTTGAATTATTAGAGCCCTTACCCTTCTTCTTTTTGATAGTAGACAAAGCTACCATTGTAACTGTGCATCCGTATCTCCTCATCTCAAAGTGATGAGCTAAACTTCTCAAAATATGTTGAAGGTAATTTTTGAGATTTTGAATCTTTGACAGATTTGTGGTCTCATATTGGGTCTATAATAAAGCTCATGTTTCTATAATTGTGGAGACATGTTAAAATATTGATTCAACACACTATCTTCACGACACATGCTTCTACAACCACTTCCATAGAGACATGTTAAACCAAATTTAGCACACTATCTTTTCCACAATATTAGTCAGGATGACACTAAGAGCATCTACATCCCTTTTTCTCCAATCTTGGATATAGTAGATGGTAGCGTCATTATTGTCCAAATCCCTTATTGGTATATATGGTGTCCCAAAGCTCATAGGAGGAGAGATTAGCATTAAGCTTCAACTTATAGAAAGGATAATTGATGATGTTAAGCTTTTCCAAAGAGGAAAGAGTAGCCTTAAGCTTAAACTTCCCAAGAGGATAATTGGTAATGTTAATGTTAAGCTTTTCATTACACTGGTGAGTGGGGTCTTCTGGAAGATGTCATTTCTCCTAAGAGACTACTAGACAACAATTTACAAAGAAGTTTGTATATAGTTGGAGCTTTGATACCATGTAATAGGATACAACATGCAATGTATACATGGTATCAAAGCAGGAGCTCTGATACCATGTAAAAGTATACAACATACAATGTACACAAGAGAACCCTCAGAAGAAGTAGGATCTTTCACAACACAACTTTAAAACTGAAATTGCACAATAATAGAGATAGAGAAGAAAATTATGTTATTATTGAAGTAATATAATAGAAGGGAGCTTCAATGTCGCTGATGTAGAACTACTAATGTGGAGATTTTATGTAGAGGCTAGGGAGTAAACTCACAATGATGTTTGATGATTTTTTTAAAGAAGGGGCTGGTCGTGTACCTATATAGGTATAAAATAAACTAGAAATATTGCATAGTTACCCTACCTCCCATGACTCTGAAGTGAGTCTTGGGCCTCAATTTGGCCATGCAATGTTTATACCTATATAGGTATAAAATAAACTAGAAATATTGCATAGTTACCCTACCTCCCATGACTCTGAAGTGAGTCTTGGGCCTCAATTTGGCCATGCAATGTCAAGACATGGTATCAAAGAGTAAATTCTCTATACAAGTCTACCTATTCCATGTTTGGAACATTATCAATGTAGCATGTAGCCTATTTGGTAGTGTGCCAAAGATAATCCAAGACATCTCTATACTATTTATCTTCCTAGGCCCACTTTCTTATGTGATATGCAGGTGATGGTGGGCACCTAAGCTTCTCAACCATGGCTACTACTCCTCATAATGGAGTCATACAAACATGATTACAAACATCAACTATAGCCAGTGCCTTGATAATACCGATATGAGAGTAAAGCATTGATATCTTTTAGAGGATGTGGCATCAAGATTCTAGGTTGAGAATAGTTGAATGGTCGAAGAGATTTTCTAGATGTTGGAAGGATGTGGCATCAAGACTCTAGGTTGAGAATAGTTGAATGGTCCAAGAGATTTTCTAGATGTTGGAAGGAATTAGCTCTAGTTTGCCTTGGAAATACAAATGGCTAGGGCTCATAGAGCTTCATGAGAATCCTTCTAAGAATTTAGACATACATGTTGAGAATTGTACTTGTTTAAGTTTTAAGGCATTCTTCTAAAGAGACAACATGGCCACTCATATTTCTTCATCACGTATTAGTATATATCAAGTAAATATTACTTGATTACTGAAGAAGCAATTGGCTGAGGTTGTGGGCACGTTGAAATCATGCGAAGGACGGGTGCTTTTGGTTACAATTCCATGTTTTAATCAGTGTGGCAAGCCTTAACTTCAACAAATTCTTTGGCAGCCTCTTACCATCAATGGCAAGCTGCCCTCTTACTTTTATAGCCATGTCACCCCCAATCTCATCCTTGGTTGTCCCTTCCTTAGTCACACCAACTCTCGGCATTCTGGACTCCTTTCTTTCCTCAACAACAATCCCTGTCTTCATCACCTCCTTGACCTCTTGATTGCCTCTTCATGTGGCTTCAACCTCACCATGCAAGGCTCTCCCGATTTCTCTTAAATCCTTTTCCATGTGTGCTCTCTCCGCATCAACATCGCCTCCTAGATTTGTAAAATGTCTTGGGTGGGATGATGATTGTGTCCCCGGCATATCTTCAGCATTAACATCTACATTCACAGGTCCTAGAGCTTCTTCCCATCTACGGGCGTATGTCTCTTCATGATCACTTGGACACCAAGTCCATTCCTTCAATATAGGTCGGCGACATCCCCACACCTCTCTCGCATGTGTGAGTCTCATCCTCCTTGAATTCCCCTTTTCATCCTCTTCACCTCGAGCAAAGCCTCCAATTCCCAGATTTTGTAAGGCAATCCCTTGCTGACACGAATCTCATGGACTTCCTCGATTGTGGACAACAATCATGTTGTTATCCTTTCTATGGGCACCTTCCCACTCTTGCTCATAGTGGCCTACCCTCTACTCCCACATTCAATCTCTCTTCCTTGAGGGGGAGATTTGTTCATAAACAAGTCAGAGATATCAATGTCTTTGATGCTTGGCTACTTTTGACACCTAATCATCCACGATAATTGCAATTCATGGTTTTACGAATGTCAAAATTCAATTACAATACATGGTGGCAGAGTTATATAAGTTATGATTCCAAAAAGGTCATATATAAAATAAAGCATAATGAAAAACTATGGAGATAGGGGCTACATTGAGGGTCTACATATCTCATGCATTGTGATTATTATTGTTCCTTGCAGCTCCAACCCCTTAGCTTCTCACATTTCCATTGCTTCTTGCTTAGACATTTGCACCACTGTTTCTAGTTACATGATCCTGAAACACAATAAAACTATCACAAGTGAAAAAGAATTTTACAAAAACAAAGAGGTTTAGGGTTTAAGAATGTACTTACTTGCCCGACAAAGCATGCCCTCCAATAATAACAATGTATCCTTCCTCTTGCACCCTTTCAAATAGAGCTTCCAAACCTCATTGTTTGTAATGCAAAATCATATTCATCTTGCGTAGGGGGGCAATCCACTGCTTCAAGCTATAGACATACAAACAAATGAACATTTAGAAAGTTGTTATTTAAGAAAACCCTCTTTAATTAAAAGATAAGATATAACTTGAGGCTAATATATACTTACAAATATTGTTGGGATATCAACTCCTTCTTCATGTGTAACATCGTGCTGCAAGTTATTTGCCATCTATCCAAGACAAAACATAAATACTTGAAAATCTTATGCATATGGCCTTATGCATATAGCCTTATGCATATGGCTAATGCATAAGGTATTGGCATGCATAGGCACCTATCGGCATGCATTAGAAGCTACCGACATGCACTGGTAGACCGACATGCATAGGGTGCTACCGGCATGCCTAGGAGCCTACCGACATGCATCGGAAGCTACCGGCATGCCTTGGTAACTACCGACATGTATAGGTTGCTACCAGCATGCATAGGAACCTACTGGCATGCATAGGTAGCTACACGCATGCCTTGGAAGCTACTGGCATTCATAGGTTTCTACCAGTATGCATAGGAAGCTACCGACATCATGCATAGGAAGCTACCGGCATGTATAGGTAGCTACTAGCATGCATAGGAAGCTACCGGCATGCAGTGGTTGCTACCAGCATGCATAGGTTGCTACCAACATGCATTGGAAGCTACTAGGATACTTGGGTAGCTACTAACTAGCATGCATTAGAAGATACCAACATGCCTAGGTTGCTATCGGCATGCCTGGGTTGCTATCGGCATGCCTGGGTTGCTACTCGCATGCATAGATAGCTACCGGCATACATAAGACGCTACAAAAATGCATTGGTAGCTACCGGCATGCATTGGAAGCTACTGGATACTTAGGTTTCTCCCGACTGGCATGTCGGTAGATACCGACATGCATAGGAAGCTAGCGGCATGCATAGGAAGCTACTTGCATGCCTAGGTAGCTACGAGCATGCCTAGGTAGCTACGAGCATGCATTGGTAGCTATCGGCATGTGTTGGAAGCTATTGGCATGCATGGAGGATGGAGCGTGGAAGAAATAACAAACCCTAATCTTAAAACCCTAAACTTACAAACCCTATAACATGTAAAAGCATAAGAGAAGAAACATACAAGAAAGAGATCTCTTACCTTGCAAGGCTTGTATGTGTTGAAACCTACCACATCAAACCAAAATAAGAAAAAAAAAGTATTAATAACAAACCCTAATCTTAAAATCCCAAAAACTTCCAAACCCTAAAAACATGTAAAAGCATGAAAGAAGAAATATACAAGAAAGAGATCTCTTGTGAGGCTTGTGTGTATTGAAAATCTACAAAATCAAACCAAGTCAAGAAAAAAAAGTATTAGGAAAAATCAAGATCTCTTACCATATGAAGCTTTAATGGAGAGCTCTTAATTAGAGAAAAAGGAGAAGGGAAAATACTCGTAAAATGGTTAAGCTTCAATTAAGAAGGAAAAAAGAAGAAAAGAAAAACTTAAAAGAGAGGAAAGAGAAAGGAAATACTCATAAGAAAGCTTTCATGGAAAGCTTGTTTGCATATAGGAGATAAATGAAAAGAGTAGACATACCTTGCTTGAGCTTGAGGAGGATAGAGTAGGAGAGGTATAAGTGATAGATAAGGCATAAACCTGTAAAAAAACTCACAGTACAAGTTTATTGTATTCAAAAGATAACACTACGTGGCAGTGGCAAAAGAAGCGAGCGATATTTGGCTGCTGAGCAACGAAAATGAAATTTCACTGCTCTCAGTACAACGGAAAAATGCTACTCAGAGCAACGTTAAATCGCTACTCAACATCGTGAAAACCCTCCATATTTTCCTTTCGAAAATGCTGCTAAAAATTGTTACTATGCTTCCAATTGGTTGTAGTGTAACCTCAAAGAAAACTTGGCTCCGGGATAATTTCAACATGATGTAATTTGTAGTTTTACATTGTCTTTTATGCACTACATCATACTCTTCATGCTTGTAAAAACCACTCGTCTTAAGTGGGAGTGTTGAAATAAATATTAAGCCAAAAAGGCTTTTATGTATGTAGTGGACAAGTGGATATTGTAACCAACTATACCTCTACATTAGAGAGGTCGTTATGTGAGCGTTATCAAAAATGTCATCTCCTCATCTCCAGCATAGCATTCTTGCTGCATGTAGTTTCCTACACCATTTATCACCATCATATTTATCACACTTCTTATTTCCAGCCCATACACAAAAGATCACAGCATGGAGTATGGCCTTGCAATGTTGGAGCCCATAGTTGATGTTGTGATCACGCCTCATGATCACATCATTGAGCAAGGAGCCATGATATTAGCATTGCACAAGGTCACAACTAGATTATATGAGAGCATTCAAAAGGAGCCCATGATATTAACACTGGATCATAAGTCAGTCTAGTCTTAAAGGTTATGGGCCCATTTCATGATGCAGCTTCCGATTCCTGAACCAAAGTGATCATAAGCGTCCAGTAGTTCCTGCTGCTTGTTAGAGTTCATAGTAATGAACCCATAGTTAAACCCATTGAAAGATAGACTCTTCTTCAAATCTCTTCCATCATCGTATAAGTATTTGATATCTTGTGGGCTACTCTTGTTAGAGATCATAGTCATGAACCCATTGAAAGATATTCTCTTCTTCAGATTATCTCTTCCGTCATGGTATAGACATCAAGGGTCAAAAGCTAATGGTATCCTTGCCTTTATACAATTTTGATCCAATAAGGCCATCTACACCTATATATTGTGGAGCATAAAGCAAATCGAGTGAGTCTTAGGTTGGTCAATGGATATATAGCATCCTCAAAGGAAGGAGATGATGTGTGGAGTGTATTGAAGCACTTCTTAAAAGGCAGCTTCATGATGGAGGTATACAAATTGCAAAAAAAAAAAAAGCTCCTTCTCGGGGGGGGGGGGGGGGGGGGGGGGGGAGAGAGAGAGGGGGGTCACTCATAAATATGTAAGCGTAGCGTGTGGGTTCAACAAGAGGGATTTTTCAAATCCCTTTTTTACAAATTTTTTACATACAGAAGGGTACCATTGAAAGGGGGTATTCACAGGTTAAATAGAAAAAGGGTATGTTTTATTCATGAAAGTTTCACAAATAAGCGATTCTTAAGGGTTTACTTATGTGAACCCCTCGAGAGCTCCTTGTGGGAGTGCACAAAATAAAATATTAAGCTCCTTGTGGGAGTGCATACAATGGTGTGCAGAGTGAATTTAATACTAGTCTTATAATTGAGCCACATTTATAAAATTTGAAGAGATGGAAAGGCAAACCAACTTTTAAAAGTTAATAAAAATACATTCTTGGTAAAAAAAATCATGAACCTTTTAAATTTATAATTTTAAAATTACTAAAAATACTAAAAAATAATGTAATGGTGTTTTCTTCAATGCAACCAGAAATTCTTCTAAAAGAAACTCCACCACTTTATGTAAGAAAAGAGTCCCTTGATCATTCATGAGTTTAAGGGGACATCCAAACTTGGTGGTTGTTATACTAGCGTCAACCTTAACTATGGCCTTAGCCTCGGCCCATTTGGTCACATAATCTATAGCCACGGTAATATATTGCACTTGTGTTCTTTTAGTTGCAAGATACCTAAAGGATCCTACAAAATGCACTCCCCATTTAGTGAATGGTCTAACAAACATAATTGGTTGTAAATACATTATATCTCTTTTTTAGGGTACTATGAAGCACTAGCACACTTTTGCATCTTTCAACTTTTTTGATGGCATCTCCAACAAAGACTATCTTTTGATGTATTCCATGGCATCTCCAAGGACTTTCAAGACGTGATTTGACTTCCACAATATCCTTGTTAAACCACATTGCATAACATTACTCCAGATGCTTACTAACACACCTCACTCAGGGTAGCACACATCTCAAAGATTAGTTAGAGTTACCCCTACCACCTCTAGTGACCATAGAAACCACCCATTGTCCAGGTGAATTCCAAAGTTACTCCTACCACCATAAAGTGTTGTCACAACAACCACCCATTCCCCTACAATCTCCAGTGCTGCCACCATAGCAACCACCCATTAACTGGGTGATCCCCATAGACCAATCGACCCTGACAAAAATACTTGAAAGGAAGGAAGAATGAATGGGGAGGACACAATCTACCTAGAACCCCTAGCGGCTTAGACTCCCCCAAGTCAAGTCCTCAATCTTACTACATTCAAGATGGTGACAGTGCCTACCCAGTCTATATAGCCATAGCGCAATCTAATAGAGGGAGAGACATTAATGCCTTAGTATCTTGCATTTTGCTATAGTACTATTAGTGCAAGGGAACTAGATGGTACTCTTATCCTCCTCCTCCTCCTCCTCCTCCTCTCTCTCTCTCTCCCAAGAAAAAACAAGGTGTGGTTTGAAGCTACCGCACCTTGTTTTTTAGGGACCCCACCATTTCCTTAAATAGCTTCCAAAATACAGTCTCTTGAGATGGGCGAGGTCCTCCTGAAATGTATCTGCAAAAATTATTTTGTACTTATCTCTTATTTCTCCAAGGACAGCCACACCTTGTGCTTCAATTGCATGCCATATGACTTCTCTTCTTACCTAATCCCTAAATAAACTTGGATTTGGTGTGTTGCCATTGAAATTGTTATTCAAGCAAAATACAATGCTTTGTATATATATGAAGAAAATAAGCTACAAGTAATTATTAATTACTTTTAGGGATTTGTAATTCCTTCATTCTCTACGAATCTCCCTCAATCAAAATTTCTAAAATCATTTTTTTGGTCATTTGGCAATGAGCTAGATGCTAAGTTGTACAACCTATCCCAGTCAAACAATTTGATTTCTCATCCCAATTTACATGCACTAGAAATTAAACTACAACATTAAACCATGATATGTCGTGGCGTACCAAAAAGACAAAGAGGGAAGAGTGTAGGCTTTTTTTGCTCAAAGAAACCTTCTCCTTGTGCAGGGTTTGCTATCACCACTAGCCATCTAGTAGCATGCCTCCACTTTCCCTCATCTTTATAAAGTCTATATCTTCAAACTCATTTGCAGGCAAGCTATCTACTAGGGGGTCAATATCTCGAGTGGTTGTGATGTACTCATCATCCTATTATTCACAGGGTTCTACATTAGTTTGACAATATGTAAATGTTAATCAATGTTAATCATATATTGCCAGTGATAGAAGATTGTACCTGGAATACTATTTGGGATAGTTTTGATAGCTCATTTGTCTTCGAACTCATTTGCAGGCAAGGTATCTACTAGGGGGTCAATATCTCGGGTGGCTACGAGGTACTCATCCTATTATTCACAAGGTTCTAGATTAGTTTGATAATATGTAAATGTTAATCATATATTGCAAGTGTTAGAAGATTATACTTGGATTACTACATATATTGCAAGTGTTAGAAGACTATACCTGGAATACGTTTTGGGATAGTTCTCATAGCTCGCAATTGTACTAGGATGGGCAACCCTTTTTTTCTACATCGAGGCATGCTTCTCCATCCATGCCTTGTTCATCAATCTTGTGTGATTCATAATTGTTTCTTTGTTTGCTAATCCAAGCACCCTAATGAGGTACATTTTTTCCACAAGAGATGATGAAACATAGCCATCTTCATTCATCCAATGGCAAAAACATTACGAGTTACAATGAACGATAAAACATACAACACTTAGAACTTTGCAAGTCAAAGAGATTCATGACATATATTCTCGTAATGTGTAGGTTTCCTTAACTATTTAAGTGAGCTATAACCTGTGAGAGGACCTCCCCCTCACTATCCTCATTGAATCTTTGTGTAAGATTCCTCCCTCCAGCTTTTGAGGTGTAAAGGTGTATGAACCTCCCCTTCTGTTCTTGTAATTATTCCCCTCTCTGAAATAAAAAAAGATCTTGTTTTACCCTGTTTTGGCCTCGAGAGAGAAAATGTCTAGAGAGAGAGATAATCCAAAATTAAGATATCTTTGGATGTAAAAATCCTCCTAGTGTCTAAAATGGATTCCCTTGAAACAGAAATTCAAAATGAACTTCCAAGGTGCATTTGGAATTAATTGAAAATGTGTATAAAGGACCTTAGCCTAAGGGTCTATATTTTTAGAAATTTTTGGATTATGATCCAATTAAGGTTCCTATGGGCCAATAGGAATAATCCAAGTGTTGGGATGAGGTAAATCTAAAGAATAAAAGAAAATATCCAAAAATGAGTAAATACTCACATGAGATGAAGAGTTGACTGAGTACAAGGTTTATTAGTTAAAAACTAAGAGATATTACTAAAAAAATGAGATATTTTAGAATAATGATGCATTTTTGACACCTTGGTAAGGAGAGGGGGACTCTTGTGGTAGGTGCCTATTTCACACATGTGGAAGGGTTTTTAATTCAAAAAAATTGTAATATTTTTATGTCTTCTCTCTCTTGGATCAAACCAAATCAAAAAGGGAGCCAAACTGGTCCAAATTGAGTCAAACAGAATCTGAAAATTTCTAGAACCTAGTTGGACTTGGTTAGTGGCCTCCCTCACCTATAAATAGATCCTTAGTCTTTTGTAAAAAAATTTATGAACTATACCATGCCAGTATTACATTAAAATAATGATATTTTCTATTATCCCTTAAAAATCCTCTACTTTTGGAGAGCTTGGAGCTTCTCTCTCTCTTCATACAACTCTTGGAGCTTTCTTCTCAACTCGCTAAACCAATTGATTGGTTGGGAGTTTTACTTCTAGATAAAGAAGCAAGCCAAACCTAGAGGCAAGAAGGAATTTCATGGTTTTTGTCAATATTCTCAAATGATTTCACTTCTCAAGCCCTCTCAAGATTGAGAAGTTTCTAATTAGTTGTTTTTAATGCAAATCAAGCTTTCTTAAGAACTTTAATGATTAATCACAAAAAAGTTAATCTTTATGCTTATTTTGAATACTTTTCATGTATATCTCTCTCTCCCAAAAGAATAGTCATTCCTATGGCTAATTCTTTAGAAGAGAAATGCTTCTCATTGCTAAATTCTTAATTCAAAACCAAACTCTAAGCTTGTTAACATAGAGGTTAAGAAATTAGTATTTTTATGCTTTTATGTTAAAAAATTATGGTGAATTTATGATTTAATTCCATAATTTGGATTTAGATTTAAGGATATTTCTTCTCTCATAATTGTATTACAAAGTCTTATTATTTTCTAGAAAAATTAGAAATTATCTGTAATAGCAGCGAAGCTATGGCAAACATTTTAGAAATTAACACATATCTTATTTTTATGCATAATGCTAAAAGAGGACTTCCTACCATATTCTAGGATTTGACATCCTATGCAAAAAGAATGATTTTCATCATATTCATGATAAATAATTTTTTTATAATTATGCTTAATTAATTGATTAAGAGAAAAGAATAATTTTTTATAAATTTATTTTTATGCAAAAAGAGAAATTCCCAGGATATTTGAGAATCAAGTAATTAAATGGAAAAATAGGAAATTTTGGTAAATTTATTCTTATACAAAAAGAGAAATTTTTGGTTAAAAAAATTATGCAAAAAGAGGAATTCCCATGATATTTGAGAATCAAGTAATTAAATGGAAAAAGATGAATTTTTGGTAAATTTATTTTTATGCAAAAAGAGGAATTCCCATGGTATTTGAGAATCAAGTAATTAAATGAAAAAAATGAAATTTTGATAAATTGATTTTTATATAAAAAGAGGAATTCCCATGATAATTGAGATCCAATAAATTAAATGGTAAAAGAGAAATTTTTAGCCTAATTCAAATTATGAGTCTTTATCAAAAGTGAAATTTTGAGCATTATTAATTTTATTGGGAAATATGGGTAGAATTGATTTTTGTAAATCCCATGATTCTTTTACTCAAAAGAAGAATATTGAATATATTTCACTTGAGAAATTTGAGAAAGAATATGAAAATATCCATTGAGAAAAAGTACCTTTAACTAGGCCAAGCAATTGGCAGAAATTTAGAAAAGTCCCATCATCGGTATCGAAAGTAGAAAATGTTACATATGAATAGATGTGAATACGATGTGATAAGATGTGAATGCGATGTGATAAGATGTGAGTGGATGTGATAAGATGTAAATGGGATGTGATAGGATGATGTGATAACATGTGGGTGGGATGTGATGTGATGTAAATGGATGTGGATGTGGATGTGAAGAGATGTGGATGGGATGGGATGTGATGTGATGTAAATGGATGTGGATGTGAATGTGATGAAATGAGATTGAGATGTGATAATATGTGAAAGGATGTGATGTGATGTAAATGAATGTGGATGTGGATGTGAAGAGATGTGGATGGGATGTGATGTGATGTAAATAGATGTGGATGTGAATGTGATGAGATGAGATTGAGATGTGATGATACGTGAAAGGATGTGATGTGATGGATGTGATGGAAATGGATGAGAATGAGATGTGGATGTGATGTAATGTGGGTGAAATGAATGTGATGTGATGTGGATGCAATGAATGTGATGGATGTGAATGGGTGTGATGGATGTGAGTGGATGTGATGAGATGTGAATGGATGAGATGTGATGTGAATGGATGTGAATGTGATGTGATGATATCTAAATGGATGTGATGCGATGTGAATATGATATAATGAGATGTAAATGGATGTGAATATGATGTTGTAAGGTTTCCCCCCTTCCACAAATAGGGGAACACTTAAGATAGTCCGCTAAGTCTTATCTTGGGAAAAATTTCCTATTCATCGACACCTTGACCATGCAGAGATTCAAGGATACGATTCATAGGTAAGACCTAATTCTATCCCGCAGGGGGAGCGTGGTCTTCTACTAATCAAATCACCCATAGGGTAATTGATCATAATTTGGGCAACTACTAGTCTTGATTCCTAGAGACAACGCTTTTTTCCTCATCCATGCAAGGCACAGCCGCTGGCCTAGTCTTCTAAAATAGAATTGCCCAAGAACCTATTTTTTCTAATGTAGGGCTTTCACTTAATCTGTTGGAAAGCTACCCGACTAATCGGGTCCACCCGTCCGTAGGATGGTGCCGTCGGGGTATTCCATCCTCCCACTTTCCACCCTACTCATGCGTCAATTTGTTTTCTAATTAATCCTACCACACTGTTTGACATAAATAAACATGTTCCTTAATTAAGGCCCTTTTCACAAGGTTTGTTAAAACAGCCTTTTTCCACAATAATACCAAAGACAAGATTTATAAAAACAAAGTTTAAACATGAATCAATTTCATACAAGCCAAACTAGCTCTCTTATTCTTTTCCTTTATACCATCGATGATCTAGAATTCGGCCTTCCAGCCTCCACATGCTGGGCAAAACCCTACGGTACCATACACCTCATCGTCGGCCGCTGGCGAGGACTCAAGCCGGCCAATCTCTCTCAGGCTCCTTCCCTCGATCCTCCCGCCCCTCAGAGGGATGTCTGCGCACTAGGGTGGGCTAATTCACCGCACTAGCCTGGGCCCTCAGAACTAGGCAGCATCACAATCACTCACCTCAATCGGCGAACCTCATTCTCCCAATGGTATGAGGGATACCATGGGCCAACTCCGGGCCTTACTAACATCTCCGCCGTCCGGCTATACAAGCACAAGAACGGGGCAGCGTGGTCAAGGCAGGGAGAAGTTGTACCTGTACTTTAATTTAACCAAGATAACAATCCATTTACTCACTAAACCATATGACTAGGATCCATGTCACCTTCTTTAAGAAAACAATCTTTTTCACAAAGATTTTAGCATTTCAACTTGAGATTGCGAGATAAGACATTCTTTATTAAGGCATATGCTATTGCTTAAAAGAATACAAACTTTAAATAGTAAATCAATCAAATAGATCACTATTAACAATTAATAGAGAAGCCGGGGCCATACCTCAACCCCTAAGAATGATATATAATTGAAAAACAAAATATGTATATACCTCATAGAAATTTGTCGTTTATCGTTGCCTTTGCTCGTTATTAACAAGAGCTTTAGAATATAGAGTCTTCTAATACCTTCTCTTATGATTGAAATCATCCAATCATCTCCAAGATTTATCTCCTCTTACTCATACTATGACTCTTCTCTCTTTCTAAGATCTATGGCAAAATAGCCTTCTCTTACAGGGCTACGGCATACTATTCTTTCTCTAAAAGAAAAGCTATGGAGTTTTGGTCTCTTTCTCCGAAAGACTATAGCAATCTAAACTTCTTTTCTGAGATATTAGATAAGAATGAAGGGATATATGCATCTCAAACTCTAGGATTACCTTGAGGCTACTTGCTGTCTTCTCACAGTTTTCTCTATGTAAAGACCCTGACAGAAACAGCAAATTGTTTCGGCTATAACTCTCTAATAAAAACTCAGAATATGGTCATATAACCAGTCAAAAGAACGGGAAGGCATCTGATCTACAAGCTAGCGTAGGCAAAATAGGCAAAAACGTCTGTATATAGCCACAAACGCGCCATCTTTGGAAACACATTGTTTTTCCACATTTTTAGTATGCATGGACTCTAAATGTGTAAAAGTACTCTAAATATGACCTCTTATCACCTAAAATCGAAATTCTATTTTTGGGGATACTTATCTCTTAATAGAACTATTCTTATGTTCTTATTTCTTTTAGGATTTTTGGAGCTAATATTTTTATTCTAACACTTTTCTAATGTTTCTAGCCTTATTGTCTCACTCTTTCTAATTACACTCTCTTTTCTTATTGAAATCTATATTAAAAGAGACACATACATGCATGGATTGGGAGAGGGACCTTACAGATGTGGTGATGAGATGTGAATGGATGAGATGTGACGTGGATGGATGTGATGTGATGAGATGTGGATCTAAATTAATATAAATGAATGTGATGTAATGTGAATGGATGGATGAGATGTAAGATGGATGAAGGTGATGATCAGGGTGTCCAGTTTTGTCCAGTTTATGCTAGACTGGGACAATTCTTGGACAACAAATTTGGGGGGGAAAGGTACTTCAAACGAGATCAAGAAACTAATAGAAAATACACATACACTCAAATTTAACCCCAATATAACTTAAATTAATATAAATTAGTCCAATTTATCAAAATTAACAAAAAATATGATAAAACAATAAAAAAATGATCTTTCCATACGTAGAGTGATCTAATTTTTTTTTCATAGATGCACCAATACAAGTACACTAGTCTCTATAGGTTTTAGATGATTTACATCAAAAATGTAATTTTACTAATTAGATTATTAGTATTTGCAGGCCTTCTGATAGCCTGGAAGAATTTTAGAAAAGAGATCATTAAAAATCAAACCATTGGATTTGCAATTTTGACTAACCACCACATTCTACCAATGTCTCACTATCTACCACTCTTTTGATCTACAAGATTATGCATTTTTAAGTGGTAGTTATTGTGGGTGCAAAAAGTGGCATATATTATAACACTTTAAAGACCTTGAAATATTTAAAGAAAATAGACAAATAGCTTAAAAATTTCTCAAAAAATCAAGTTAAGCTCTATATTATGTGAAGATCTAAGATGCAAAGTGGAAATCTCATATGAGTTTATATGTGAAAGATATTAGCATTTTATGGAACCAGCCCAAATTTGGGACATGGTGTATACATTGAGCTTGTACCTAAGGAAATGAGGACTTTTAACTATCTAATTCTTAATTAGATTATGCAACTATATTCCCAACTTTGCATGTGACGTTCCAACAAAAGGACTTGAAAGGAAATTCCTTCGTTAGCTAGGAGAGATTGGCCATTAAAGGTAAATAAATGCCTGTTTTTTTACTATTTACAGGGTGCCTGAGTGGACAAAACTGGGCACCCTGATCCTGCAACCACCCTGATGTGGATCTAGGTAGATGTGAATGGATGAGATGTGATGTGAATGGATGCGATGTGATGTGATGTGATGTGGATATGGGTAGATGTGAATGGATGAGATGTGATGAGGATAGATGTGATGAGATGTAATATGATGTGATTGGATGAAGACGATGGGAATACATATGATTGGATGTGGAATAAGCAATGTGAATTGATATAGAAGAACGTGGAATAACGAGAAATGTGAATGGATGGATGAGATGTAAGGTGGATGAAGGTGATGTGAAGTGGATCTAGGTAGATGTGAATGGATGAGATGTGATGTGATGTGGATATGGGTGGATGTGAATGGATGAGATGTGATGAGGATAGATGTGATGAGATGTAATATGATGTGATTGGTTGAAGATGATGGGAATACATATGATTGGATGTGAAATAAGCAATGTGAATTGATATAGAAGAACGTGGAATAACGAGAAATGATGTGGAACAATGTGGAAAGATGAGAGTTTGTTAGAAATTGTATTTATGACCTGTTTTTAAATGACTGTTTTATGTCAAGAATGTTGGAAAAGCATTTTGACCATCTTGCGAAGAATGAGGTTGTGGAGACCTAATTGAAAAAGTTACAAACAGCTGACGGAGAGTCAACCAAGGATGTTGCACATAGCAAGGTCGACCAAGGTCTTGACGAGCCTTGGTTCGATTTAAATGGTGAGCTTCCGGTACGATGGATAAGGGACCAAGGAAGTAGCCTATGAGTGAAGCGATAGGTGACCTGTGAAGGAGCCTAGAGGGTGCTAACCATACGGTGCTTGGGCTCTGGGTCGCTGAAGATACCCACGCGTGCATCGAGGAAGAAAATGGAACAAGGTGTTAGAGTTGTTTTCTGAACTTGGGCATAGATCTGGTTGATTGTCCTTGCTGGTCCTCAACGGATGAGTCCATGGCTCTTTTATATGGATATGTTGGTTGATCTTGTTTATCTTCAACGGAGAGTCCACCTGGATTTTCTTATGTGATTATATTACCAAGTACTATAAACTAGGAACTATTGAAAAGGCCCCTGAGTGAACAGGTGGTGAGCGTTCTGGTTGCCAATCATGCCATAGGTACATCGATGAAGGAATGATTGGAAATTAGAATTCAACCGGATATTTTGGAGGATTATGATCAGTGATACTATGGTTTCATTAAAATATTATTTTAAAGACAACTGAATCTCTAAAACAGGCAATTTTATATTGGGTGTGTAAGTGGTGTGACTATCTTGAAGTTTGCTTGAAGCATCCGCTAGGGGACCTGGGAACTCTTTTCCCTAGTACTTCGGACAAAACATAACCAAATTTCTAAATGGATCCTGTCACTACAGTGGTTGGGCGGTTGGCTAACCCATGGGATTGGATGGGGTTAGGCTGGACTGATGGATCCCTAAAATGAGACTCAATTTTGTTAAGTTACGATAGTTGAAGTAAATCCCGGATAACCCTTGTTCCAATGGCTGTTCCTCTTGATGAGAAAAAAAGCATTCGACTCTATGATCCAAGTGCAAGTCTTTTTCTTTATCTGACCATGAGACTTACGAGTTCAGTCGGATTAGTTTGGTTAGTGATGACCTTGACTACGTTAGAATAAAATTATCGTGGAGGAATTGCCTATGTCTGCTCGGCGAGGGAAGTTTTCTAGGTTTGGTTTTGGAAGAACCGAGGGACTAGTCTCTTGTCCGGATATTCGTGGGCGAGGCCCCGAGTGAGAGGCTCTGCCATGTGCAAGAAGTGCTACTTTCGCGCTGCTAGCACCCTCGGAATTCGTTGCGCGGACGGGGTAGGGATCTTTCAGTTGGTATCAGAGCAAATCGGCTAAACGGGATCAATCGAGAAGCAAGAAATGTCAAAAATTTATGAAATACCCCAATTGTATAGAATCCCTGACTTGCTTGAGGCCTAGATATGATGGTATTTACCTTATAACTCCAAAGACCGTGACTACCCATACATACCATGAGTATAACTGTAGCTCTTTACTGGCAATATATAGAAGTAAATATAAGACCTTAAAGTTATAAGAAAAAATGCTATCGAGAGGACAAATTCGAACGCTGGTGGATATGATTTTAGAATTTTGGTTGAGAATTGAATGGTTGATTTGGATTCTAATTGAAAGATGATGATTCCTGAATTTTGATTGAAGGAAGATAAGTTAAACAAATCCACAATGAGGATGACTGGGACGAATCTCAGTGATAATGTTAGTTAAGGGATGACAAATTGAGAACCTGCATAACTAAAATTCTCGTGGAGGAATGTTCAGATGAAATTTTTGGTATGATGGACCATTATTGTGTTAAGGATATGAATGATATGTTCTGAATGAATTCTCTCTGATAATGAGTTCTGTGTGTTCTTCTTGTAGAAGGGATCTTTATCCCAGGATTCTGCGTGGGTTGATTAGACTATAAGGAACCCCAGAATTTGGTTGGATCTAAAGTGAGAATTGAATTATAAAGTGATCTTTTCACCTCAGTGTCTTGGTTAATTTGGGAAAAAGGGACTTAACAAGAATTTTTGTATTGATAGGATCATGGATCGAGGTCATCATGGTAGGAATGTTAATTCCCAACTTGATGAGGAAGAGCTCGACCCAGATGTTTATAAATCTCTTCATAGATCGCACCCTAGACCTTTCAAGGGTGAAGGGGAAAACTTGGGCGAGGTTGTGGAGAAGTGGATGAATCCAATGGAAGAATACTTCGATGTTACCGGGTATAACGAGAAAAGTGAAATGGCTCTTCCAAGGCTGAAGATAGTAGAAATAGCCAGAGTGGCATGGAGAAACCACTGCGAGATAAACCGTCTGGATCGAAACACCCAGACCTAGAATGATCTCAAGATTTACCGAAGGAAGAGATTCTGTCCTCTCGGCTTTTTGGGAACCAAGATGAATGAATTCTTAGAGTTAACCCAGTGGAGCAGAGCTATTGAAATGTATCACCAAGTGTTCGCTCTCTTCCTCAAGTACTTGCCACCGCTGGATGAAGAACAGCTGATGGTCTGGTTCATATGGATTGCCCAACTCCTTTTGGATCAAGGTTTGCGGGGTAGGGAAGTCACGGACCAAGATTCTAGACTAGAGCTCCTTACTTCCAAGTGATCAGGTTGTTCCTTTCCATCAAAATCAGGGAAATCCTAGAGGTAGACCCTCTAACCAACCCTTAGTTTCAATCCTAAGTAATGCAAGACCTCCGCCTCATAATAGGGAAAGTCAACAAGAGATGTTTCGCCATGCACTTCCAAGGCAGTAACGCTAGAAAAGCGATTGAAGAAGAAGAATATGAAAGAGATTATACTCCACCTGCGAGATGAAGACATCTCACGTTTTTTGAGTGGGGTAGGATGTAAGATTCCTCCCTCTAGCTTTTGAGGTGTAAAGGTGTAAGAACCTCCCATTCTATTCTTGTAATTATTCCCCTCTCTGAAATAAAACAAAGATCTTGTTTTACCCTGTTTTGGCCTAGAGAGAGAAAATGTCTAGAGAGAGATAATCCAAAATTAGAATATCTTGTAAAAATCCTCCTAGTGTCTAAAATGGATTTCCCTGAAATAGAAATTTAAAATGAACTTCCAAGGTGCATTTGGAATTTATTGAAAATGTGTATAAAGGACCTTAGCCTAAGGGTCTACATTTTCAGAAATTTTTGGATTATGGTCTAATTAAGGTTCCTATTGAACAATAGAATTAATCCAAGTGTTGGGATGATATAAATCCAAAGAATAAAAGAAAATACCCAAAAATGAGTAAATACTCACATAAGATGAAGAGTTGACTGAGTACAAGGTTTATAAGTTAAAAATAAAGGATATTACTAAAAAAATGAGATATTTTAGAATAATGATACATTTTTGACACCTTGGTAAGGAGAGGGGGACTCTTGTGGTAGGCGCCTATTTCACAAATGTGGAAGGGTTTTTAATTGAAAAACATTGTGATATTTTTATCTCTCCTCTCTCCTGGATCAAACCAAATAAAAAAGGAAACAAATTGGTCCAAATCTTGTCCAAATCGAGTCAATCTGAACCTGGAAAATTCTAGAACCCAGTTGGAATTGGTTAGTGGCCTCCCTCACCTATAAATAGATCCTTAGTCTTTTGTAAAAAAATATGTGAACTATACCATGCCAGTATTACATTAAAATAATGATATTTTCTGTTATCCCTTAAAAATCCTCTACTTTTGGAGAGCTTGGAGCTTCTCTCTCTCTTCAAAAACTCTTGGAGCTTTCTTCTCAACTCACTAAACCAATTGATTTGTTGAGGGCTTCACTTCTAAATAAAAAAGCAAGCCAAACCTAGAGGTAAGAAGGAATTTCATGGTTTTTGTTAATATTCTCAAATGATTTCACTTCTCAACCCCTCTCAAGCTTGAGAAGTTTCTAATTCGTTGTTTTTAATGCAAATAAAGCTTTCTCTAAGAACTTTAATGATTAATCACAAAAAAGTTAATCTTTATGCTTATTTTAAATGCTTTTTATGTATATCTCTCTCTCCCAAAAGAATAGTCATTCCTATGGCTAATTCTTTAGAAGAGGAATGATTCTCATTGATAAATTATTAATTCAAAACCAAACTCTAAGCTTGTTAACCTAGAGGTTAAGAAACTAGTATTTTTATGCTTTTATGTCAATAAAATTATGGTAAATTTATGATTTAATTCCATAATTTGGATTTAAGTTTAAGGATAGTTCTTCTATCATAATTGTATTACAAAGTCTTATTCTTTTCTAGAAAATTTGAAAATTATCTGTAATAGCAGCGAAGCTATGGCAAAATTTTTAGAAATTAACACATATCTTATTTTTATGCATAATGCTAAAAGAGGACTTCCTATACCACATTCTAGGATTGGACATCCTATGCAAAAAGAATGATTTTTATCATATTCATGAGAAATACTTTTTTAAATTTATGCTTAAATAATTAATTAAGAGAAAAGAGTAATTTTTGGTAAATTTATTTTAATGCAAAAAGAGGAATTCCCATGATATTTGAGAATCAAGTAATTATATGGAAAAAAAGGAATTTTTGGTAAATTTATTCTTATGCAAAAAGAGGAATTCCCATGATAATTGAGAATCAATTAATTAAATAGAAAAAGAGGAATTTTTGGTATTTTTTTAATGCAAAAAGAGGAATTCCCATGATATTTGAGAATCAAGTAATTGAATGGAAAAAGATTAATTTTTGGTAAATTTATTTTTATGCAAAAAAAGAAATTCCCATGATATTTGAGAATCAAGTAATTAAATGGGAAAAGAGGAAATTTTGATAAATTTATTTTTATATAAAAAGAGGAATTTTCATGATAATTGAGATCCAAGAAATTAAATGGTAAAAGAGGAATTTTTAGCATAATTCAAATTATGAGTATTTATCAAAAGTGGAATTTTGAGCATTATTAATTTTATTAGAAAATATGGGAGAATTAATTTTTGTAAATCCCATGAATCTTTTACTCAAAAGAAGAATATTGAATATATTTCACTTGGGAAATTTGAGAAAGAATATGAAAATATCCATCGAGAAAAAGTCCCTTTAACTAGGGCAAGTAATGTAAGCTTGGTCATCCCATGTCTCATATACAATTATCGTATTGCACGGTTACAAAAGAATGTGTTACAAAAGTGGTGTAGTAGCTGTACGAAAGGTCACGTTAACCGGAGTGGTTAACATACCCCCCTCCCTAAAGTAGGTATGTCCTTAGGACTAGTCGGATCTATCTGTAATAGATGGAATAGGTGCGAACAAAATCCCAGCAAGAGGGGCTCGATGGAAGACCCGATAACTGGTCCAAAAAGTGCTCTCCATCATGCCTTCAAATGTTTGAAGCCTCCAAGCAAGCATCCACATTACGCGCTTGTAGTAGCCGAATAGCTACTTGAGAGTGGGTCCTTTGTTGATGTCGAATGCGAGGCATTGGGTGCCTTCAAAGTAGCGACCCCAAGTGGGGAACGACTCCAACAATGCCATGATAAGATGTAAAAATCGGATGGTTGTGATCACAATTGGTTCGGGGACTTGGTTGTAGTGGGCAGATAAAGTCATGGAATCGCCGAACCATATTCTCGTCTCGATGCTATGTAGACGGGGTCGTGAAACATTAAAAATTGAACTTGATCTTTGGGTTCTTCTAGTGCACTTCTTGGAAAGTGTTCCAGGCCCACCGACAATGGATTGGAAGGTAGTCCAGGGTGATCCGCATTGCGCATGGCACATGAGGTTCGATGGTAGCCGTCGTGGGTTCGAGAGGGAAAGTGGTCACGCCGCCATTGTTGTCATCCGAGGCAGGGCCAGCTACTACAGCAACATCATGAGGGCTGTGAGCATGGAAGAAACAGACAGCCTTGACAACCTCATCTGTCGTATACTCCTAGGGGAATGCGACATGCCTATCGTCCAACTGGGAAATGCGAGTGGCTACTATGACTTTGATTTGTATAGAGCATTTGTGGTAGAGGACAAACACGCCATCCCCGTGGAGTATGGTGGGAGAGGGTTAGCCTTGAGAGATAGGTATGCGATGTTGACGATGCCACCTGATCGTCTGTCAATATACTAGAGGGATCCCGTGGAAGCCTAACACTTTACTGATGATGTGGTGGTGTTAGTTGTTGACTTTGCTAAAAACTACACCTTCAAGGTGCAAAATGAAATCCGCAGGGTTGAGAGCAAAGGCCTTCACGGACAGATAGATCAATCAAGTCTGCAGGGTCAGAGGGAAATCCTAATTTGAGGAGGTGGCTCCAACTTAAGATAGCTTGGAGATGGTGCTGGTGGGGGATCTTGAAAACGTCATGGGGATGCTGGAAGGAGAGAAGGCCCTGGAAGTATAAGTGGGGGATCAGAGTTATAGAGGCGATGAGCAATTTGGTGAGGACACAGGTGAAATGATTGCAGGAGAGTGGCTCGTTGATGTAGAGGTTGTGCTACAAAAGGTTGAGGCATATGCTCCTGAACTAGAGATTAACAAGCTGGTAAGGGGTTTGTGGTGGGAGGTCCAAGATCGAGAGCTCTGTCATCACTGTATTCATCAAGGCATCTACCTTTTTCTATAAGGTGCTGAATAAGGGATCAGAAGGTGTGGGAGGAGGTTGGGCTTCCCTGGCTTCAGCATCTCCGAGCTGCTCTTCAAGGTGCGCATGGTGGCCTCTGTAAGTTGTCGATGCTTGATGAAATCTGTTTAAGTGCGGGAAAGACTATTGTCCACAATCTAGGCATGAGTATGGGCATCTTGATGTAAGCCTTTGATGATTGTAAGCTCATGATGTGCCCTTTTGGTTGCTGCATGGCCTTGAGTGACCTATTGTTGTGGAGCTGAGTGATACTACGGGCAGTAGCAATGCCCAACTGCTTAGTTTTCTCATCGAACTTCTTTTGTAGCTGCATGTACTGGAGGTTCATCTGGTATAGGTCCTCATAAAAAACTCTCTCTTGGGTATTGGCTAACAACATCTCTCATTGGGACATTTGGGCCACTTCCTGCTGTTGGTAAATACAAGCGGACATTTATGTAATAAGCTCACTTGCCATTTGAGAGAAGCCGAGCACAAAATTGGGTACAACTCTGTGGGCTGCATGTACGCTCTCTGCATGAGAGTGACTAGAACGGAAGCTTCCTGGGCGCGCCCAATGGAGAGTATTGACTGTTTTTTGTGTATCACTCAAGGAAGAAGGATTGGCTTGTGAATATGATGGCATTTTGTTGAAGCATTCCGGAGGGGGTGTTTCAAAGAGGCTCCTATTGAAAAAGTCCTATTTCTTCTTCTCTTTATCTTCCTCCGTGGCCTTCTTGGTGGCTTCTGCAAGTAGCTGCTCTGCAAGCTCTTCTTGTGTAGATGCCTATATTTCTCATGCCAAAGTTAGCTCCTACCTAAATTAGCCTAGACTAAAAAACGTGCATATAGGTTGTTCCTTTAAATACTCTTTTCAATTACCTTATCATCTCCATCAATAATGATTGCACCATTCTTGTGAAAACAAACTGACCCATAAGTCATAGTCTTGATGGAGATGATTGCACCATTCTTGATGAAGATTACCTTATCATCTTTATCAAGACTGATTGCACCATTCTTCTCAAAGTAAACCCTTAATTCACAGTTCGTGATAGCCAAGATTAAAAAAAAGAAGGTTCCTCTTCATATCTGGAACCTAAAGAAAAAGACATTTTGTACAACCTTCTTTAGACATAAGTGAAATAGATATCTTTGATTGGGAACTTTGCGTCATTGCCCACTGCCATCATGATGTCATCTTCCACAAGATTTAGGGAGGAATACCAATTCTTACCCCTGGTCATGTGCCTAAAAGCCCTACTATTGATGATCCTAAAAGCCCTACTATTGATGATCCAAGAATCATCATGTGTTCTAATATTAGTTGTCTCACTACACACTTCTTTAATGGCAATAAATAGCTCTATTTTTTCATGGCTAGATTCTTTCTTCTTGTCATTTTCCTTCTTTTTCCTTTTTCTTTTTTGGCTATGTGCCCTTTCCTTTTACAATAAAAGCATTAAACCCTTTTTCTTTGATTTGAATTGTTAAAACCCTTACCATTCTTCTTTGTTGTTGTAAAATTGAGAAAGCTTGACGCGCCACCATTGTAACTTTGCATCTATATCTCCTCATCTCAAATTAATGAGCTAAAGTTCTCAAAATGTGTTGACACGTTGATTTTTGAGATTTTGAGTCCTTGAAGGATTTGTGGTCTCATATTGGCTCTATAACAAAGACCATGCTTCTGTAATTATGGAGACATGTTGAACCATATAATCAGCACACTATCTTCCATGATAACACATTTACATGTTGGAACCATATTCAAAACACTCTCTTTTCTACAACATTAGTGAGGATTGCACTGAGAGAATCTACATCCTATCATCTGTAAGCTTGGATAAGGCTGGCAAGTGGTAAGGTCATTATTGTCCACATCCATTATTGGTGATTGACAGTGTCTGAGAGATCATAAGAGGAAAGAACAGCCTTAAGCTTGAACTTCCAGAGAGGATAATTAGTGATGTTAAAACTTTTTATAGTAAAATAATTTAATCTTTTTCTTTTCATTTGAATTGTTCGAACCCTTAACCTTATTTTTATAGTAAAAACATTTAAACCTTTTATTTTGATTTGAATTATTAGAACCCTTACCCTTCTTCTTTTTGATAGTAGAGAAACCTTGGTCGCACCACCATTGTAACTCTACATCCGTATCTCCTCATCTTGAAGTGATGAGCTAAACTTCTCAAAATGTGTTGAAGGTAATTTTTGAGATTTCTAATCCTTGAGAGATTTGTGGTCTCATACTGGGTCTATAATAAAGCTCATGTTTCTGTAATTGTGGAGACATGTTAAACCATAGATTCAACACACTATCTTCCATGACACATGCTTCTATAACTGCTTCCATAGAGACATGTTAAACCAAATTTAGCACACTATCTTTTCCACAACATTAATCAAGATGACTTTAAGAGAATCTACGTCCCTTTTTCTCCAATCTTGGATATAGTAGATGGTAGGGTCATTATTGTCCACATCCCTTATTGGTGATACACGGTGTACCAAAGCTCATAGGAGGAATCTACATCCCTTTTTCTCCAATCTTGGATATAGTAGATGGTAGGGTCATTATTGTCCACATCCCTTATTGGTGATACACGGTGTCCCTGAGGGTGTCCCAATGAGGGTGTCCCAATGAGGGTGTCCCAAAGCTCATAGGAGGAAAGATTAGCCTTAATCTTGAACTTCTAGAAAGGATAATCGATGATGTTAAGCTTTTCCAAAGAGGACAAAGTAGTCTTAAGCTTAAATTTCTAGAGAGGATAATTGGTAATGTTAAGCTTTTCATCAGCACCGGTGAGTGGGGTCTTGTGGAAGATGTCGTTTCTCCTAAGAAACTACTAGACAATAGTTTACAAAGAAGTTTGTATATAGTCGGATACCATGTAATAGGATACAGCATGCAATGGATACATGGTATCAAAGCAGGAGCTCTGATACCATGTAAAGGGATACAACATGCAATGTACACAAGAGAACCCTCAGAAGAAGTAGGATCTTTCACAACATAACTTTAAAACTCAAATTGCACAATAATTATAGAGATAGAGAAGAAAATTATGTTATTACTGAAGAAGTAATATAATAGATGGTAAAGCCCCACACTCATGCGCATAATGAAGGGAGCTTCAATATGCCTGATCTAGAACTGCTAAGGTGGAGGTTTTATGTAGAGGCTAGGGAGTAAACTCATAATGGTGATTGATGGATTTTTTAAAGAAGGGGCTGGTTGTGTATCTATATAGGTATAAGATAAACTAGAAATATTGCATACTTACCCTACCTTGCATGACCATGCTTTGAAGTGAGTCTTTGGCCCCGATTAGGGCATGCAATGTCAAGACATGGTGTCAAAGAGTAAAGTCTCTATAAACTCTACCTATTCCATGTTTGAAACATTATCAATGTATCATGTAGCCTATTTGGTAGTGGGCCAAAGATAATCCAAGAAATCTCTAAACTATTTGTCCTCCTAGGTCCACTTTTTTATGTGATATGCGGGTGATGGGCACCTAAGCTTCTCAACCATGGCTACTCCTCATAATGGGAGTCATACAAACATGACCTATAGCAAGTGCCTTGATAATACCAATATGAGAGTGGAGCATTGATATCCAATAGAGGATGTGGCATCAAGATTCTAGGTTGAGAACAGTTGGATGGTCGAAGAGATTTTCTAGATGTTGGAAGGGATTAGCTCTAGTTTGCCTTGGAAATACGAATGGCTAGCGCTCATGGAGCTTGGTGAGAATCCTTCTAACAATGTAGACATGCATGTTGATAACTGTACTTAAGTTGTAAGACCTTCTTTTAAAGAGACAACATGGCCACTTAGATTTCTTCATCACATCTTAAGTATATATCGAGTAAATATTACTTGATTAATTAGGGATTAGGTTACCCTAGCTTCAAGATTGGGTGTGATGCCTTTAGCTTTAGCCTATCCCTATATGAATATTTTATTGCTTGCCACCTTCCATGTTTGAAGCTAATTAAGGGTGTCTAAGTAGTTGTGGTGTGTCTTAGTGGGTGAAAAAAGCTACCATTTCAGTCATTAGGCTCTTTCATCTTGAATTACCTTTGCGTTTTGCCCTTGTGATTCCAAATCTATTTTTGTGGTTCTAAAGGGGTAATTAGGCCTTTGGGGCACTAGAGTTCCCTATAGTCTATGAGTGTAGTTCTTATCACATTGACCCACTAGTGGTGGCTTCATCACCTCTTTCTTGATATGTCCTCACACTAGAGAGCCAAGGTTGATAGTGTCATCTCCCTGCACATCCATGTTAAGGATGTCCTCTATGTTGCCCAAGAGTAGATGTAGCACTAATTTGTAATGTGGTGACCATGGGATATCTAGAGTGAAAGGGATCCTTGTTGGGATATTCTTAGAAAAACTACCCTGACACTTTATGAAGGGGATGGAAGTTCAAGCCATTTTGTACCATAAAGCATATCTTTTTGAAAATATCCCATCTAGTTGTAGATGTTTATGTTGTTGAGTTTGGCATGGGTACTATTGCACTTATTGTATTGTGTAGGCCACTTGAGATGAGTGTACGATGGCATGACCTAGCAACACAAGGTGAAACCTCTCCATCTAGGTTTCTAGTTTCGTTGTCTCATGCCAGCCATGGCCAAGCGACCTCCTACCAAGAGAAATAGTACTGAGAGCTCACGTTTCTCCACCTAACATTCAGCCAATATTACACGACCTCTCTAAGTTTGGAATCTCTCTCTTTTGATATCTTATGCCCTTTGCATGTGCCCAACCACTTTTACTAGTGCTCGGCCACCCTTGAGTCCGTCATATTGGATCCCTTAAACCCCACCTGTGCCTCTGATCCGACTGCACCTCTAACGGTACTTGGTCAGATCAAGGAAGAAACTTGCACTTGGATCATTGGGATCAACGCTTTTTTCCCCATCAAGAGGCACAGCCGTTGATTCCTATCCATAGAACAATTACTATCCGGGATTTACTTCATCTATCGTAAATTAAATCTCGATTTACGGATCCATCAGTCCAGCCTAACCCCATCCAGTCCCATGGGTTAGCCAACCTCCCAACCACTGTAGTGATGGGATCCAATTAGGAATTTGGTTAGCTTTTGTCTCGGGTACCAGGGAAAAGAGTTCCTAGGCCCCCTAGCAAGAAGTTCATACAAACATAAAACTAGTCACACCACTTACACACCCAATATGAAATTGCCTTTTTCTCAGCATCAATTAACTTTCAAACAATCCTTTAATGAAACCATTATGTCACTGATGACAATCCTCAAAGTCTCTGGTTGAATCCTTATTTTCCGTCATTCATTCATCGGTGTACTTATGGCATCATTGGCTACCAGAACGCTCACCACCTGTTCACTCAGGGGCCTTTTCCATAGTTCCTAGCTCATAGTAACCGGCAATATATTCATATAATAGAATGGAATCTCCATGGAAGATCAGCAAGATCAACCCACAGATCCATATAAAAGAGCCATGGACTCATCCGTTGAGGACCAGCAAGGTCAATCAACCAGATCCATTTCCGGTTTCAGAAAACAACTCTTACTCCTCGTTCCAATATCTTCCACGACGCACGTGTGGGTATCTTCGGCGACCCAGAGCCCGAGCACCGTATGGTCAGCACCCTCTAGGATCCTTCGCAGGTGACCTAGCGCTTCACTCATACGCGGCTTCCTTGGTCCCTCATCCACCGTACCGGAAGCTCACCATTTAAATCGAACCAAGGCTCGTCAAGACCTCGATCGACCTTGCTACGTGAGACGTCCTCCATTGACTCTCCGTCAGCAGTTGTAACTTTATCAGTTCGGTCTTCATGACCTTAATCCTCAAGACGGTCAAAATGCTTCCCCAGCATTCTTGACATCAAACAGTCATTGAAAAACAGTCACAAAATACAGTTTCTATAACGAACTCTCGTCTTTCCACATTATCCACTCTCGGACCACATTACTTATTCCCTATTCCATTCAATGTGTACTCATTCTCATCCATTCACTCATATAGACTACACATTATTTCACATACACATTCACATTCATTATTCTACATACATATCCATGTTCGTACGTCCACATCATACATCCAATTTCACATTCATACATACGCATCTACATGCATACATCTATTTTCACATCCTCATTCATACATCCACATTATACATACATCCCCAATTTCACATTCATACATACGCATCTACATGCATACATCCATTTTCACATCCAATTTCACATTCATACATACGCATCTACATGCATATATCTATTTTCACATCCTCATTCATACATCCACATTATACATACATCCAATTTCACATTCATACATATGCATCTACATACATACATACATCCGTATCTACATTCATACATCCATACTACATCCATTCTCGCCCTAACACATCCCATATACATCTTATCCCATCAGATACACTCTCTACCTCGTCCCATACACATCTTAACACATCCTAACTCATCTTAACACATTCTATCACATCTCATACACCTCTTATCATATCCTATCACATCTCATACACATCTTATCACATCTTATCACATCTCATACACCTCTTATCACATCCTATCACTTCCCATACGCATCTTATCTTATCTTATCACATCTCATACACCTCTTCTCACATCCTATCACTTCCCATACGCATCTTATCACATATTATCACATCTCATTTAAAAATCAATCTTTTATGCATCTTCCTATGCATAAATTCATTTTAAATGAAAATGACACTTTTGAATTAAAATTCCATCTCTTATGTATCTTCCTATGCATAAACTCAATTTAGATGAGAATTGACGCTTTTGAATTAAAAATCCATCTTTTATGCATCTTCCTATGCATAAATTCAATTTGGATGAGAATAACACTTTTGAATTGAAATTCCATTCTTTTATGCATCTTCCTATGCATAAATTCAATTTAGATGAGAATGACACTTTGAATTTAAAAATCAATCTTTTATGCATCTTCTTATGCATAAGTTCAATTTGGTAGGAATTACACTTTTAGAATAAAAGAATTTCTCTTATGCATCTGAGTTATGCATAAAATCCATTTATGATGAAAATCACACTTTTAGTATAAAAAGAATATCTTTTATGCATACCTCTATACATGAAATCCAATATGATAAAAGTAACACTTTTACAATAAAATAATCAAGTTTTATGCATACCTCTATGCATGAAATCCAAATATGATAAAAGTCACACTTTTATAATAAAATAATCAACTTTTATGCATACCTCTATGCATGAAATCCAAATATGATAAAAGTCACACTTTTATAATAAAATAATCAACTTCTATGCATACCTCTATGCATGAAATCCAAATATGATAAAAGTCACACTTTTATAATAAAATAATCAACTTCTATGCATACCTCTATGCATGAAATCCAAATATGATAAAAGTCACACTTTTATAATAAAATAATCAACTTTTATGCATACCTCTATGCATGAAATCCAAATATGATAAAAGTCACACTTTTATAATAAAATAATCAACTTTTATGCATACCTCTATGCATGGAATCCAAATATGATAAAAGTCACACTTTTATAATAAAATAATCAACTTTTATGCATACCTCTATGCATGGAATCCAAATATGATAAAAGAAACACTTTTATAATAAAATAATCAACTTTTATGCATACCTCTATGCATGAAATTCAAATATGATAAAAGAAACACTTTTATATTAAAATAATAATTCTTTTATGCATACCTCTATGTATGAAATCCAAATATGATAAAAGAAACACTTTTATATTAAAATAATAATTCTTTTATGCATACCTCTATGCATGAAATCCAATTATGATAAAAGTAACACTTTTACAATAAAATAATCATCAATTATGCATAGCATAAAAATCAATTTCAATTATGCATAACATAAAATAATCAACTTTTATGCATACCTCTATGCATGAAATTCAAATATGATAAAAGAAACACTTTTATATTAAAATAATAATTCTTTTATGCATACCTCTATGCATGAAATTCAAATATGATAAAAGAAACACTTTTATATTAAAATAATAATTCTTTTATGCATACCTCTATGTATGAAATCTAAATATGATAAAAGAAACACTTTTATATTAAAATAATAATTCTTTTATGCATACCTCTATGTATGAAATCCAAATGGGTGGTTGCAAGATCAGGGTGCCCAGTTTTGTCCACTCAAGCACCCTGTAAATAGTAAAGAAATAGGCATTTGTTTACCTTTAGTGGCTAATCTCTCCTAGTAAATGAAGGAATTTCATTTCAAGTTCTTTTGTTGGAACATCATATTCAAAGTTGGAAATATAGCTGCATAATTTGATTAAGCATTAGCTAGTCAAAAGTTCTCATTTTCCTAGGTACAAAGTCAATGTATACACCCTGTCCCAAATTTGAACTGATTCCATAAAATGCTAATATCTTTTACATATAAACTCATATGAGATTTTCACTTTGTACCTTAGATCTTCACATAATATGGAGCTTAACTTGATTTTTCGAGAAAATTTTAAGATATTTGTCTATTTTCTTTAAATATTTCAAGGTCTTTAAAGTGTTATAATATACGCCACTTTTTGTACCCACAATAGCTACCACTTAAAGTCCTCAATCTTGTAGATCAAAAGAGTGGGTAGATACTGAGACATTAGTAGAATGTGGTGGTTAGTAAAAATTACAAATCAAATGGTTGGATTTTTAATGATCTCTTTTTCAAAATTCTTCCAGACTATCAGAAGGCCTGCAAATATTAATAATCTAATTAGTAAAATTACATTTTTGATGTGAATCATCTAAAACCTATAGGGACTAGTGTACTTGTAATGGTGCATCTATGGAAAAATAAATTGGATCACTGTAAGTATGGAAAGATCATTTGTTTATCATTTTATCATATTTTTGATTAATTTTGATTAATTAGATTAATTTATATTAATTTAAGTTATTTTGGGTTAATTTAAGGGCAAGGGTATTTTCTATTATTTTCTTGATCTCATTTTAAGTACCTTGCCCCCCAAAATTTGCTCTCCAAGCATTGTCCCAATCCTGCATAAACTGGATAAAACTGGACACCCCGATCTTGCAACAACCCAAATATGATAAAAGAAACACTTTTATATTAAAATAATAATTCTTTTATGCATACCTCTATGCATGAAATCCAATTATGATAAAAGTAACACTTTTACAATAAAATAATCATCAATTATGCATAACATAAAAATCAATTTCTCCATGATTACAATAAAATTCTTTCAATTAATCTAGGATGATAATTCCTAGAATATGGTAGGAAGTTCTCTTTTCATGCTTTGAATAAAATTATTTTATGTGTAATTTTTATAAAAAATTTGCCATAGCTCCGCTACTATGACTGATGAATCTCAATTTATTTTGAAGGATAAAGCTTATGATTAAGAAAATGATTAGAATGATACCTAATTGGATCATTAACTCAATAATGGGTTGAATCATCAATATTCATGAAATACATAAACTAAAAGCATAGAAAAAAAGCCATTAATTTGACCTCAAGCATAGATTAATCTTGGATTAAGGAAAAGCTTTATGAAAAGCTTCATTTGGATTGAGAATGGGTCATGAATATGACCATTTCTTGAGTGAGAGAGAGAAATTACATAAAAACCATTAGAATTAAGCATAAATGGAAATTTATGTAATTCTTAACTATCATTAATCAATTAACTTCAATAGCATTCATCAAATTATGTAACTCTTCACTACCACTCATGAATTAACTTCAATAGCATTCAAAAACCATTCCAATTAAGCTTCTCAAGCTTGAGAGGGGTTGAGAAGAGAGAAACATTGAGAAATTATAGAAAATGATCAAAATTCACTAATTACCTTACGAATTGCTTGATTCTTTGCTCACGGTAGGGGCCCCCAACCAACCAATTGGTTAAGTATGTTGATGGAGCCACCAATGGGGATTGAAGAAAGAGGGAAGCTCCAATTTCTTCAATTTGGAGAGAATTTTAGAGAATAGTAGAAATTAGCATTATTTCAGCATAACTTTAGTATAGTAAAATTCTTCTATTTTTTTCAAAGGACTCATGTTCTATTTATAGGAGAAGGAAGCTCTAACCAAAGCTAACTGAATTCTAGAATTTTTCAAATTCAGTTTGGTTGAATAATTTGGACTAGATTTGGATCTAGTTTGGTTCCTTTTTGATTCGCCATTTTGATTTGGTTTGATTCAAGAGAGAGGAGAGATAAAAATATCACATTAATTTTGAGTTTAAAACTCATTCAAGCATGTGAAATATGCACCTCCTTTAATGGACTCCCCTTCCTTACATATGTGTCAAAATGGAATTATTATACCCAAAATATCTCATATTTTTAATATTGCTCATAGTTTTTAACTAAACCTTGTACATTTTCAACTCTTCATCTTATGTGAGCATTTACTCATTTTTGGATACCCAAAATATCTCATATTTTTTATATTACTCATAGTTTCTTACTAATAAACCTTGTACATAGTCAACTCTTCATCTTATGTGAGCATTTACTCATTTTTGGGTATCTTCTTTTACAAATTGGATTTATCTCCTCCCTACACATGGATTGATGCTATTGGCCCATAGGAACCTTAATTGGACCATAATCCAAAAATTTCTGAAAATCTAGACCCTTAGGCTAAGGTCCTTTATACCCATTTCCAATTAATTCCAATTGCACATTGGAAAGTTCTTTTTGAATTTCTGTTTCAGGGAAACTTATTTTAATAAGATGAGATAATTTTCTATCCAAAAATATTAAAAATCTAAATATTCTCTCTCTAGAATATTTTCTCTCTCTATGCCAAAATAGGCAGAGACAAGATCTCTTATATTTCTGAAGAGGGAATTGATTACAGGAGAATATGCTGGACATTTGGAGAGGCTGGGGAGGAATCTTACATTCTCTCCCACTTGAAAAACGCGAGATGTCCTCATCTCGCAAACTTGGGATAATTTCGCAAGATACACGAATATGAGACTTAGAGAAAAATTTAATTAAGATTAACCACCCAAAAAAAAAGTCTCAAAGAGAGCAAGATTCAAGACAAGAACAAGATTTCAACTTTAGTCATTCTTGGAACATATACAGTAAAGATAGAAGAACTCTTTACACTTCCATAAGCCCGTCCATTATATGATCACAAAAGCAGCACTCACAAGCTGCGCACGTATAAGGTAACTCATCTATGGGAATAATTCTGTTGTTTATTGCCGCACCTATCTCAGTGGTATGAGGTGATCTAACAAAAGGACCTCTGAGAGGCAAGCCAAAAATGGGGTAAAGGCATATCTTCTGATGAGGAAGAAAACACGCCAGTAAGAAGACCCGCTCAGAAAACCCAAGATGTCTTGATCTCATGACGCAATAGTATCGGGGACCCAAACCCAAGGCTTCAATAACCATGGCCAAGCGAACATTGTTATGAAAGTGCTGCTGACCCCAGGGTGTTACCCTAGTTATGTCTTGATAGGTCCGCCATTTGGTCTGAGCTACAGACGTTCCCAAGTGAGGAAAAAGTGAGCGCTCATACTATTCTATAAAATCTGTCTTCACAGACTCACTTGCATCTTGAAGGTGAGAAATCATCATGGATAAAACTAATTCCTGTTGCCAAGCCATGAAGGAGATTAAGAAGAAGGGAGATCGATGGAAGTAAGATTACTGTAAGCGATAAGTAAAAGTTACGACTTAAATAAAGAAAGGAGTTAGCGTAACCTAGAAGCCAACGATATCTTGCCACTGAAGTTTTACCGTCTTTCCATGATTTGGGTTTGGCACATATTTCTATAGAAGGTATTAAGAACTTTGAGATGAGGATATAAAAGAAGTTCTTAGGCTAAGTCACTTACTTTCTTTGATCCACAATAGCTGGGGGATAACTACTTATACTCCCCTAGAGATAAAGAAATTCTTTTGGTCTGTATTCCAATGAAGACTATAACTGCTTCTTTGAATTCTCTGACTGTCCTCTTCTTATCTGTATATTGTCTCTGTCGATCCTGGGCAGCATTTATATCTTTATGAATTGCATGCATCTGTTGCTCTAAGTCGCCAAGCATTTGACTGATCATCTCGATCCTAATCAATGGGCCGGACCTGGGTAATAGAGTTAAGCAATCTTGTCCGAGAGACGGACCCTGATTAGATTGGTATGAAGGAATTGGTCTCTGAATTTGGGTTCTAGACTTCCCTGTGCCCTTATCATGGTAGGAGTCGGGCAGTCTTTTAACTGATGACCAAAACCTTGGCATCCAAAACACCGGTTCTCACTTCTGAACTCATCATTCTGAATCTTTAAAACACGAGGGCTCCTGAGAAGGTATTCTGGGTAAAGTGTCTTCCCTTTTTAAACAAAATCTTTCTTTTATTTAGAGAGGGAATAATTATAAGATCAGAAAAGGAGATTCTTACTCCTGTATACCTCTAAGGCTGGGGAAGGAATCTTACATTCTACCCCATTTAAAAAGTGCAAGATGTCCTCATCTCGCAAGTAGAGGAGAACTCTTTTGCTTAAGATCCAATTTATTCTGGGGTTCCTTATATTCCGGTCAGCCCAACAGAATATGGGGATAAATATCCCTTATATAGAACTCATCATTAAATAACAATTCATTCAGATCATATCATTCATATCTTTAACACGATAATGGTCCATTAGACCGAAAAATTTTCTCCTAAACATTCCTCCACGGGAATTTTAGTTAAGCAAGTTCTCAAGTTGTCATCCCTTAACTTGATCTACCATCTCAAGTATTAACAGTAGCAATTTGACAGCACAATCCACTAATCTCATAGTGATTTGCTGAAATCATTTTCATCATTTATTATTATAGGGACTCATCCCAATCATCCACATTGTGGTTTCGCTCAGCTTATTACATTTCAACCCATTTTCAGGGATCATCATTTTTCAATCAGAATCCAAATCAATTCATCAGTTCCCAAACAGAATTAAAAATCATATCAACCACATTCGAATTCATCAACTAGATAGCATTAATGTTTATAATTTCAAGTCTTAGATTTGCTCGTATATACTGCCGGTAAAGAGCTACAGTTATACCCTCGGTATATACGGTTAGTCATGATACTTGGAATTATAAGGTAAATACTATCATGTCTAAGCCTCAAGCAAGTCAGGGTTCCATATAATTACGGTACTTCCATTTGAAGACCCAATTACTAATTTACGAAATTAGTTTAAATATCAATTTGTATGAGTTATATCACACAATTATAACCTTTTTGTGCTACTTGATAAATTTTTGACATATTTGGCTTTTCAATTGATCTTTATTAGCCAATTCGCTCTAATACCAACTGTGAGATCCCTGTTTCCACCACGCAATGGATTCGGGGTACTAGCAGCGGAAGTAGCACATCGTGCGGCGGGTAGGGGTCTCACACTCGGGGCCTCGCCCACACGCATATCCGGTCAAGAGACTAATCCGTTGGTTTGTCCAAAACCGAAACCGAAAAAACTTCCTTTACCCGGAAAGCACGGGCGATTCCACCAGGATAACTCTTTACTCTAACGTAGTCAAGATCATTACTGATCAAACTGATCCGACTGCACCTCTAACGGTACTTGGTCAGATCAAGGAAGAAACTTGCACTTGGATCATTGGGATCAACGCTTTTTTCCCCATCAAGAGGCACAGCCGTTGATTCCTATCCATAGAACAATTACTATCCGGGATTTACTTCATCTATCGTAAATTAAATCTCGATTTACGGATCCATCAGTCCAGCCTAACCCCATCCAGTCCCATGGGTTAGCCAACCTCCCAACCACTGTAGTGATGGGATCCAATTAGGAATTTGGTTAGGTTTTGTCCCGGGTACCAGGGAAAAGAGTTCCTAGGCCCCCTAGCAAGAAGTTCATACAAACATAAAACTAGTCACACCACTTACACACCCAATATGAAATTGCCTTTTTCTCAGCATCAATTAACTTTCAAACAATCCTTTAATGAAACCATTATGTCACTGATGACAATCCTCAAAGTCTCTGGTTGAATCCTTATTTCCCGTCATTCATTCATCGGTGTACTTATGGCATCATTGGCAACCAGAACGCTCACCAACTGTTCACTCAGGGGCCTTTTCCATAGTTCCTAGCTCATAGTAACCGGCAATATATTCATATAATAGAATGGAATCTCCGTGGAAGATCAGCAAGATCAACCCACAGATCCATATAAAAGAGCCATGGACTCATCCGTTGAGGACTAGCAAGGTCAATCAACCAGATCCATTTCCGGTTTCAGAAAACAACTCTTACTCCTTGTTCCAATATCTTCCACGACGCACGTGTGGGTATCTTCGGCGACCCAGAGCCCGAGCACCGTATGGTCACCACCCTCTAGGATCCTTCGCAGGTGACCCAGCACTTCACTCATACGCGGCTTCCTTGGTCCCTCATCCACCGTACCGGAAGCTCACCATTTAAATCGAACCGAGGCTGGTCAAGACCTCGATCGACCTTGCTACGCAAGACGTCCTCCATTGACTCTCCGTCAGCAGTTGCAGCTTTATCAGCTCGGTCTTCATGACCTTAATCCTCAAGACGGTCAAAATGCTTCCCCAGCATTCTTGACATAAAACAGTCATTTACAAACAGTCACAAAATACAGTTTCTATAACGAACTCTCGTCTTTCCACATTATCCACTCTCGGACCACATTACTTATTCCCTATTCCATTCAATGTGTACTCATTCTCATCCATTCACTCATATAGACTACACATTATTTCACATACACATTCACATTCATTATTCTACATACATATCCATGTTCGTACGTCCACATCATACATCCAATTTCACATTCATACATACGCATCTACATGCATACATCTATTTTCACATCCTCATTCATACATCCACATTATACATACATCCAATTTCACATTCATACATACGCATCTACATGCATACATCTATTTCCACATCCAATTTCACATTCATACATACGCATCTACATGCATACATCTATTTTCACATCCTCATTCATACATCCACATTATACATACATCCAATTTCACATTCATACATACGCATCTACATACATACATACATCCGTATCTACATCCATATATCCATTCTCGCCCTAACACATCCCATATACATCTTATCCCATCAGATACACTCTCTACCTCGTCCCATACACATCTTAACACATCCTAACTCATCTTAACACATTCTATCACATCTCATACACCTCTTATCATATCCTATCACATCTCATACACATCTTTTCACATCTTTTCACATCTCATACACCTCTTATCACATCGTATCACTTCCCATACGCATCTTATCACATCTTATCACATCTCATACACCTCTTCTCACATCCTATCACTTTCCATACGCATCTTATCACATATTATCACATATTATCACATCTTTTCACATCTCATACACCTCTTATCACATCCTATCACTTCCCATACGCATCTTATCACATCTTATCACATCTCATACACCTCTTCTCACATCCTATCACTTCCCATACGCATCTTCCTCTTCTCACATCCTATCACTTTCCATACGCATCTTATCACATATTATCACATCTCATTTAAAAATCAATCTTTTATGCATCTTCCTATGCATAAATTCATTTTAAATGAAAATGACACTTTTGAATTAAAATTCCATCTCTTATGCATCTTCCTATGCATAAACTCAATGTAGATGAGAATTGACACTTTTGAATTAAAAATCTATCTTTTATGCATCTTCCTATGCATAAATTCAATTTGGATGAGAATAACACTTTTAAATTGAAATTTCATTCTTTAATGCATCTTCCTATGCATAAATTCAATTTAGATGAGAATGACACTTTGAATTTAAAAATCAATCTTTTATGCATAAGTTCAATTTGGTAGGAATTACACTTTTAGAATAAAAGAATTTCTCTTATGCATTTAAGTTATGCAGAAAATCCATTTATGATGAAAATCACACTTTTAGTATAAAAAGAATATCTTTTATGCATACCTCTATACATGAAATCCAATATGATAAAAGTAACACTTTTACAATAAAATAATCAACTTTTATGCATACCTCTATGCATGAAATTCAAATATGATAAAAGTCACACTTTTATAATAAAATAATCAACTTTTATGCATACCTCTATGCATGAAATCCAAATATGATAAAAGTCACACTTTTATAATAAAATAATCAACTTTTATGCATACCTCTATGCATGAAATCCAAATATGATAAAAGTCACACTTTTATAATAAAATAATCAACTTTTATGCATACCTCTATGCATGAAATCCAAATATGATAAAAGTCACACTTTTATAATAAAATAATCAACTTTTATGCATACCTCTATGCATGAAATCCAAATATGATAAAAGTCACACTTTTATAATAAAATAATCAACTTCTATGCATACCTCTATGCATGAAATCCAAATATGATAAAAGTCACTTTTATAATAAAATAATCAACTTTTATGCATACCTCTATGCATGAAATCCAAATATGATAAAAGTCACACTTTTATAATAAAATAATCAACTTTAATGCATACCTCTATGCATGAAATCCAAATATGATAAAAGTCACACTTTTATAATAAAATAATCAACTTTTATGTATACCTCTATGCATGAAATCCAAATATGATAAAAGTAACACTTTTATAATAAAATAATCAACTTTTATGCATACCTCTATGCATGAAATCCAAATATGATAAAAGTCACACTTTTATAATAAAATAATCAACTTTTATGCATACCTCTATGCATGAAATTCAAATATGATAAAAGAAACACTTTTGACCTCAAGCATAGATTAATCTTGGATTAAGGAAAAGCTTTATGAGAAGCTTCATTTGGATTGAGAATGGGTCATGAATATGACCATTTCTTGAGTGAGAGAGAGAAATTACATAAAAACCATTAGAATTAAGCATAAATGGAAGTTTATGTAATTCTTAACTATCATTAATCAATTAACTTCAATAGCATTCATCAAATTATGTAACTCTTCACTACCACTCATGAATTAACTTCAATAGCATTCAAAAACCATTCCAATTAAGCTTCTCAAGCTTGAGAGGGGTTGAGAAGAGAGAAACATTGAGAAATTATAGAAAATGATCAAAATTCACTAATTACCTTACAAATTGCTTGATTCTTTGCTCACGGTAGAGGCCCCCAACCAATCAATTGGTTAAGTATGTTGATGGAGCCACCAATGGGGATTGAAGAAAGAGGGAAGCTCCAATTTCTTCAATTTGGAGAGAATTTTAGAGGAGAGATAAAAATATCACATTAATTTTGAGTTTAAAACTCATTCAAGCATGTGAAATATGCACCTCCTTTAATGGACTCCCCTTCCTTACATATGTGTCAAAATGGAATTATTATACCTAAAATATCTCATATTTTTAATATTGCTCATAGTTTTTAACTAAACCTTGTACATTTTCAACTCTTCATCTTATGTGAGCATTTACTCATTTTTGGATACCCAAAATATCTCATATTTTTTATATTACTCATAGTTTCTTACTAATAAACCTTGTACATAGTCAACTCTTCATCTTATGTGAGCATTTACTCATTTTTGGGTATCTTCTTTTACAAATTGGATTTATCTCCTCCCTACACATGGATTGATGCTATTGGCCCATAGGAACCTTAATTGGACCATAATCCAAAAATTTCTAAAAATCTAGACCCTTAGGCTAAGGTCCTTTATACCCATTTCCAATTAATTCCAATTGCACATTGGAAAGTTCTTTTTGAATTTTTGTTTCAGGGGAACTTATTTTAATAAGATGAGATAATTTTCTATCCAAAAATATTAAAAATCTGAATATTCTCTCTCTAGAATATTTTCTCTCTCTATGGCAGAGACAAGATCTCTTATATTTCTGAAGAGGGAATTGATTACAGGGGAATATGCTAGACATTTGGAGAGGCTGGGGAGGAATCTTACAAAGACTATTGTCCGTAGTCTAGGCATGAGTCTTGGCTTCCTGATGTAAGCCTTCGATGATTGTAAGCTCATGATGTGCCCTTTTGGCTACTGCATGGCCTTGAGTGACCAGTTGTTGGAGTTGAGTGATGCACGCAATGGTAGTGCCCAACTGCTCAATTTTGTCATCAAACTTCTTTTGTAACTGCATGTACTAGAGATTCATCTGGTATAGGTCCTCATACAGAACTCTCTCCTGGGTATTGGTGGGGCTAACAACATCTCCCGTTGTTTGGGACATCTGGGCCACTTCTTGCTGTCAGTAAATATAGTCGGTCATTTGTGTAATAAGCTCACTTGCCATTTACAAAGAGAGATATGGCCATCTACAAGCTCCTTTTGTGTAGATGGCCATATCTCTCATGCCAAAGTTAGCTCCTACCTAAATTAGCCTAGACTACCAAAAGCGCATATAGGTTGTTCCTTTAAATACTCTTTTCAATTATTTTATCATCTCTCCATCAATAATGATTGCACCATTCTTGTCAAAACAAACCTACCCATAAGTCACAACCAATGGAGATGATTGCACCATTCTTGATGAAGATGACCTTGTTAGAAATATAAGCCCAACTTGTCCCTTAGTCATCAAATAAATGTGTATAGGATGAAGTGCTACCCTAAGGTCAAATCAGAGTATGTAGCATCATTCTACATGTCCATCCACATGTCAAGGGGCATCCCCACATCAAAGAGGTCGTGGAGAATATTTAGGAGAAGCATCTAGCTCATCTACATCATCAGTGATGTCATCCAGGACTGGATCCAAAGGTTATATAAAGCCCATGTAGCACTCACACTATGAATAAAGCTATGAAGTTATTTCTCATATTATGAATGGCTCAAATCTCTTCCCACCTTAATTTCTTTCATGGTATCAGAGCCAATTATGTTCCCAAGGCCCTCATTAGGTTAATTTACTAGTTACTTAGCATATTAATCAAGTTATTAATTACCCACCATTAGTGGAGCCAAAATAGGCTTTCCCAAAACAGTACCCACCTGGATTGGAGGATCTCCACCGCCTTCTATAGGGCATATCTCGACATGTTTTCTTCGCCAAATATCTCCCTCTGCTCTGGGCGCAAGTTGCCATCACCTCAATTGTGCAAATCCACTGCTCCACAACTTGGCATTACGTTTTTCCCCAAATCGTCATCACGTCTCAGAGAGGTGACTGCTGCAGTGGCTTGTTCTGCCTCCACAAAAGGAATTGATACAATTCCTCTGAGCTGTACATGCGCCCCAATGTGCTTTATCTTCTCCTAAAAGGGCTTGCCAAATTATGCACCCAATCTCCAATGGCAAGCTGATTTGCAGAGGGGGGTTGTGCTAAATTTTCTACATAAAGCACTTTAATGCTTGGTTGTAATGATCTTGCTTAATCCTTTTTTAATGATCATAAAAATGTTATCTCATGCACAAAAGGTCTTTGATTAAGCATTATCACATCCCTATCCACATAGAAAATAGGTGTGAAGCTTGAAAGCCACCTCTTGTAAAGGGATTGTAGACAGTGCCCCAAGTATATCTCCTCAGTGGGGTAAAGACCCCAAGTATATCTCCTCAGTGGGGTAAGACCTCCCTATCTATGGCATCCACATCAATCATGGCTTCTAGTTCTAAGAGTCCTGATAAATTCAATGGTATAGGGTTTCGCACTTGGCAAACAAAGGTGAAGGGGCATTTAATGAGAAAGAACTTATGGAGCTTAGTTAAACCACAAGTAGAAGGAGAGGGAGAAGGAGTTGTCACACTAGAGCTAGGACTATTGCTTTGCAAGCAAAGGATGAACAAGCTTTAGGGATAATAATCATAGCATTAAATGATAATTTTATACATTATATAGATGATGCTGACACTACGACTCAAGCTTGGGAAACACTTGAGAAAATTTTTGGTACTAAAGAAAAGAATTCTGAAATTAGTCTTAAAATGCGACTCTATGGGCTCACAATAGAAGCAAATGAAGGAGTGGCTTCACTCATCAATAGGTTAAAGAGTCTTATGACTCAACTTGTGTATGTATAATCCCCTATACCCAATGAAGATGTTGTTGCCATCTTATTGAAGACTATGCCTTCAAAATTTGATCAACTTGTCACTATGCTTAAAGCGAAGAATACTATTTCTTCTTTGGAAAGTGTGATAAGCACGAATAAGAATCTTTAAACATAAGTGAAATAGAAATCTTTGATTGGGAACTTTGCGTCATTGCCCATGGCCATCATGATGTCATCTTCCACAAGTTTTAGGGAGGAATACCAATTCTTACCCACTGGTCATGTGCCTACAAGCCCTACTATTGATGATCCAAGAATCATCATGTGTTCTAATATTAGCTGTCTCACTATACACTTCTTTAATGGCAATAAATAGCTCTATTTTTGCATGACTAGATTCTTCCTTCTTGTCATTTTCCTTCTTTTTCCTTTTTCTTTTTTGGCTATGTGCCGTTTCCTTTTACAATCAAAGCATTAAACCTTTTTCTTTTTATTGGAATTGTTAAACCCTTACCATTCTTCTTTTGTGTTAAAATCAAGAAAGCTTGGTTGCGTCACCATTGTAACTTTGCATCTATATCTCCTCATCCTGCTAAATTAATGAGCTAAAGTTCTCAAAATGTTTTGACACGCTAATTTTTCAGATTTTGAATCCTTGAAGGATTTGTGGTCTCATATTGGCTCTATAACAAAGACCATGTTTCTGTAATTACGGAGACATGTTGAACCATATAATCAAAAAACTATCTTCCTTGATAACGTATGCTTCTACAGACATGTTGGAATCATATTCAAAACACTAACTTTTCCACAACAATAGTGAGGATGGCACTAAGAGAATCTACATCATATCACGTCCGAGCTTGGACAAGGTCGGCAAGTGGTAAGTTCATTATTGTGCACATCCATTATTGGTGATTGACGGTGTCTGAGACCTCATAACAGGGAAAAACAGCCTTAAGCTTGAACTTCTAGAGAGGGTAATTGGTGATGTTAAAGCTTTTTATAGTAAAAGAATTTAACCTTTTTCTTAACCTTCTTTTTATAGTAAAAGCATTTAAAATTTTTCTTTTGATTTAAATTATTAGAACCCTTACCCTTCTTCTTTTTGATAGTAGAGAAAGCTTAGTCGCACCACCATTGTAACTGTGCATCCGTATCTCCTCATCTCGAAGTGATGAGCTAAACTTCTCAAAATATGTTGAAGGTAATTTTTGAGATTAATTTTTGAATCCTTGAGAGATTTGTGGTCTCATACTGGGTCTCTAATAAATCTCATGTTTCAGTAATTGTGGAGACATGTTAAACCATAGATTCAACACACTATCTTGAGACGACACATGCTTATACAACTACTTCTGTAGAGACATGTTAAACCAAATTTAGCACACGATCTTTTCCACAACATTAGTCAAGATGACACTAAGATCATCTCCATCCCTTTTTCTCCAATCTTGGATATAATAGACGGTATGGTCATTATTGTCCACATCCCTTATTGGTGATATATGGTGTCCCAAAGCTCATAGGAGGAAAGATTAGCCTTAAGCTTGAATTTATAGAAAGGATAATTGATGATGTTAATCTTTTCCAAAGAGGAAAGAGTAGCCTTAAGCTTAAACTTCCCAAGAGGATAATTGGTAATGTTAAGCTTTTCATCAGCACTGGTGAGTGGAGTCTTGTGGAAGATGTTGTTTCTTCTAAGAGACTACTAGATAAAAATCTACTAGAGACCTCCTATTCTTAAGTATGTCTTTGATTTTGTGTTGCATCCACCACCTTTGGTTGTGATAATTAGGATACTTCTTGTGGATATCTTTAATGTAATTATCCACTAGGCTCTTCCTTTGCTGCTTAAAATGTATAAAGTAGTCTTTATAGTGTGTAAAAACTTCTTGGCGCGCAAGTAGTTTACCATCTCCTTCCCACGAGAGTCATCAACTATGCCGCCCACATCTATGATATCATAATATAATATATCACCATGATGTGGTGGTGACTCTGAAGAACTATCCCCACCCCCAAAGCACTGCCCTAGGCATCCTCTATCTCCTCTACCTCCACTCTCAGTGCTAGTGCGGCGTGAGGTACGACCGCCACTATCTCCACGACTACCCTAACGACAATGGCTGCCACTCTCATGAGAGCCATGATGACTATGAGGTGTTACATGTCCTGAAGGTGTAAGTGTAGGAGATGTTGTAGCACTAACTAGGGTTGATGGATAAGGGGTCAATGTAAAGGCAGGTGAAGTGCCCTAGCAGGGGCAAAGTGCCTGGCAAGGGACTCTATTGGCCTATGACCTGATGGTAAAGGGGTGCCTCTGCATAGGATGCCAACTGCTCAGTGGTGGGAGTATAGCCAAATATTCCCTGTACCTCTCTAGCAAACCATCGTTGAGACTCGATGAGAGCCTCAACTTGTGGGTCTGTGGGACAAGAGAACGAGGATCCATGCCACATCTATACAAACAAAGAAAATATTAAAAAAATATTATGAAATGAAGACTTCCCGGCTACACCGGCCTTAAGGCTCGAACTTGAGTTGGAGCCTTTGCTCTCGATGCTAGTGTACACCAGCCTTAAGGCTCGAACTTCAGATTGAACCTCCCCTACAGGGAACTTATGTGTTAAGGCTCATTCTCCATGCTTAACTTTACATGGAACTTGGCCTTAAGGCTCCAACTTGAGTTCAAGCCTTGCCTATCTATGCTAGCATATCCCTAGCATATGAGTGCACAACTTGGATCTTGGCTCCTGCTTAAGTTTGAGCCTCTCCTACATAAAACTTGGCCTAAAGGCTCAAACTTGAGCTTGAGCCTTGTCTCTATATGCTGGTGTACCCCTGTCATATGAGTGCACAACTTGGATCTAGGCTCTAGCTTAAGTTCGGGTTTCCCCTATATGGAACTTGGCCTTAAGGCTCCAACTTGAGTTTGAGCCTTGCCTATCTATGCTAGCGTATCCCTAGCATATGAGTGCACAACTTGGATCTAGGCTCCAGCTTAAGTTTGAGCCTCTCCTACATAAAACTTGGCTTAAAGGCTCGAACATGAGCTTGAGCCTTGTCTCTATATGCTGGTGTACCCCTGTCATATGAGTCAAAACTTGGATCTAGGCTCTAGCTTAAGTTCAGGTTTCCCCTATATGGAACTTGGCCTTAAGGCTCCAACTTGAGTTTGAGCCTTGTCTATCTATGCTAGCATATCCCTAGCATATGAGTGCACAACTTGGATCTAGGCTCCAGCTTAAGTTCGAGCCTCTCCTACATAAAACTTGGCCTAAAGGCTCAAACTTGAGCTTGAGCCTTGTCTCTATATGCTAGTGTACCCCTGTCATATGAGTGCACAACTTAGATCTAGGCTCTAGCTTAAGTTTGGGTTTCCCCTATACATATGCTAGGGATACGCTAGCATAGATAGGCAAGGCTCGAACTCAAGTTGGAGCCTTAAGGCCAAGTTCCATATAGGGGAATCTCGAACTTAAGCTAGAGCCTAGATCCAAGTTGTGCACTCATATGATAGGGGTACACCAGCATATAGAGACAAGGCTCAAGCTCAAGTTCGAGCCTTTAGGCCAAGTTTTATGTAGGAGAGGCTCGAACTTAAGGTGGATCCTAGATCCAAGTTGTGCACTCATATGCTAGGGATACGCTAGCATAGATAGGCAAGGCTCGAACTCAAGTTGGAGCCTTAAGGCCAAGTTCCAAGTGCACAACTTGGATCTAGGCTCCAGCTTAAGTTCGAGCCTCTCCTACATAAAACTTCGCCTAAAGGCTTGAACTTGAGCTTGAGCCTTGTCTCTATATGCTGGTGTACCCCTGTCATATGAGTGCACAACTTGGATCTAGGCTCTAGCCTAAGTTCGGGTTTCCCCTATATGGAACTTGGCCTTAAGGCTCCAATATACTAATGTACCCCTGGCATATGAGTGCACAACTTGGATCTAGACTCCACCCAGCTTAAGTTCAAGCCTCCCATACATGGAACTAGACTCCAGCTTAAGTTTAAGCCTCCCATACATGGAACTTCGCCTTAAGGCTCAAACTTGAGTTTGAGCCTTGCCTCTCTATGCTAGCGTACCCCTAGCATATGAGTGCACAACTTGGATCTAGGCTCCGAGCTTCTGTATGGATTAAGTAAATGCAAGTGGGGCCCCCGCTATTCAAGAAAACTAAGTGAAGCATCAATAATTGTAGCATGCATTAAGTTTCTTAAGTTTGATAGGTTTTGATTTGATATGTAGAATTTAAATCCATTTTTTTCTAAGGTTTTGAAACTTTTTTTGTGCTTCACAGGAATGGAAGCTAGCAAAGCGCCCGCTACCTCGCAACCACATGGTGCACCAATCTTTACTCTGGATGCTCTCGAAATAACAACTCAAGCTAAAAGTGTCACTCCTAGAATTAAGGTGGATAAAAACTTCGAATTGAGTAACCAAGAAGGAGTAAAATGGTTTGTGGATAGCTACGATGCTAGTGCAAACTTCAAAGGAGTCCTCCATTTGTTTATGTCTCAAGGTGATACATCATATGGAGATATGGGGATTGTTGTAGGCGCTAAGGATGATGTGGATGCAAGAGCAAACCCATGCTTCACATGCAATGTATTGCCAGAAGGAGAAACTACAAAAGTAAATAAGTTTTGCTTATCATTGGACATTTTTCATCCCCAGCAGACATGACTGGTAGTAGTAAACTAGGAAAGGACAATTCTATTGTAAAGCTAGGATTGAAGATCATTGACTTTTCCAATCAAGAAGATTTAGGGGTGGATAATGTGGAGGACTTGGTGAAAGCGGTGAGGCATGCAAATAAGGCTTTAGATTCACGAAAAAAGTCCATACCTAAAAAGGAGACAACAACCACTCAAGTTAGGAAAATTGTGGAGAAAAAAGGTAGAGCCACAGTGAAGAGTGCACTGGAAGCATCTAGAAATGCTAATGCAACTTCTTCAAAACATAAAAAGGAGGGTGACAAAACAAAATTCATTAATGTAAGCACAATTGCAGCTGAAGACATGGCAGGCTCTCAGGTGCAAGAAGAGGAGCAAGCACTTGCAAAGAAGAGAAAGGCAAAGTACTCTACAAAGGTTCAAGAAATCTCCTCAAAGAGACAAAGGACAAAACCAGCAAGTGGCTCAAAGGAGATAGATGCGTCCGATGGTGACGAGCTAATGGAGGTTGATCCTCCAAACAAGGGCAGCAAAGCAATGATCTCATTAGAAATAAAGAAGGGATATTATCCCTTTGGTCTAAATGAGGTCTTCAGCATTGATGTGATGAAATGTTATCCTGCTCCTTCAAACCATGTGTATAGAAGGTTAAATAAGGATTGGGTTTGTATTTTGACCCAAGACTTTATTGAGGACCCAAAGCAAGAGGAGATACTTGCAATTTCGATGCGCTCCTGTAATCGTGCTATGAAACAACCCCTTGATAAACTGGCAAAAGAAGATATTCATAAACTTGAATATTGGATTATCTCTGGTCAACACTCCATTAGTGCGGCAAAAAGCTTGCAGGCTCTAAATATGGCTAAAGTGATCCCTCAACTACGTCAGCAATTTAGGTTCAGGAGATCAAAGATAATTGTAAATTTCTCGCCCAATATTTCTTGTGATATTTTCAAGGATGCAAATTTATCTGTTGCAAAGTCAATGCAAAAGGAGCCATTCCTCGACCAACTTCTACAAGCTCGAGCACAATGGCATGCAAACAGTCATCCTAGTAAACCTTTGCCTGGTGTCAATCAACCTAAGATGGACGAGTCTTGGAAGGTACTCTTTTGATTCTTTGCTATATCTTGGTAAATCATAGACATACATTACTTCTTCTTTACTTTTCATAATATCTTTTACGGATCTATAGTTTCAAGTGTAGCAGTAGCATAAGAAAGATACATGTGAGGCTTCTTCTCAAACTGCATAAACTTAATAGTTTGGTTTGAGATTGAACTTCAAGCCTCACCTCTCTGTGATGGTGTAGCACTTGCATATCTAATTGTGGCTCGAACTTAAGTTGGAGCCTCACTTGCAAGTGCTAGATTTGCATATAGAGGTGACGCTCAAACCTAAGATCGAGCATCACCATTATATACTAGTTTAGCACTAGCAAGTGAGGCTCAAACTCAAGTTTGAGCATAAGCTCCAAATGATTGAAAACCCATAGATGCATGATTCCTCCTAATATTTTGTGATATCTATATTAAGGGGTCTAACTTCTTACTTTGCAACTTTGCAGGCCTTTGTGGAGACTATGGAGCACACACACTACATAAGAATTTTGTCAAAAATGATTTACACTTGCTTCTATGTGATGATGATGCATGGCAGAATTGGGTTAAAATCATGAGGCTATATGCAAAAGGCTTGCTACCAAATACAAAGGGCGAAACTCAAACTAAAGGTCTTGATCAAAATCCCAAACTTCCAACTTTGAAGAGTGAGCAAATTCAGCACCAAGAACAGTCACGCTAGGCCCAACGTTGTTTAGGTGCATTTTAGTCCTTCAAAAGAGTGAAGTTTTGGACATTCAAACAGCACTTCTTGACAATAGAATATTGCTTAAGAAGGGAAAGCAAACCCATCAAAGAATGGATATGGAGGAGATGGCTTGGAAGCTAAAAACAGATCGAGTGCTCAAAGATGCAATAACCACCTTCTATTTTGATCTGACAAGGGAAAAGATGACTTGGGAACAGGTGTGTGAGACATATAAGCTAGGGGAGTATGAGTATAATTAATTGAGGAGCTACAACGAGTCCTTTGTTAGGGACGCTCTCAATCGTTCAAAAAAAATCCTTCACTTCCAAAAAGTGTAGTAACTTTACTGAATCACCTATATAGAGCATCTATGGGTATTGTATCTCAACTTGAGTCTATTCCTTGGACAATTAGGGGGGTGGGTTTTGATATGACAAAGATCATAGCCTTTTGTAGTAAAGAGCATGTACCATTTCAAATGGCAATCATGGACCTACATGGTACAAAGGAGCAGCTCTCGTCAGTATTTTTCTCCAAGTTGGCACTTGCTTTGAACACACTAAACTCACAATATGAATATATTCTTGTGTGTTTTGTTGATTTCATCACCATTGGAATGCTTATCGAAGGGATTTTTAGCCAGTCAACAAAGGTGCACTATGAATTTGGCGTGATATCCACACACAAAAAGATGATGCCTGGACATCTGGAACAATTGAGATTGCAACTGTTATTCCTTTCATCAGCAAGTTTGACAAGTTTGAGGCCATTGATAAGGTTCTCACAAAAAATGTATTCATCTCAGGCTCTAGTGGCCAAAATAGAGAATTCATCGTCGTCGACAAAGGCTTTATTGACGGTCTCATCACAGGGTTTTGTCCTGAACACAGCTATGTTGTAGAGATATATTGTGGTGGAGTTGTGCTAGAGGAGAGCTTGCTAAAGAAGAGACGACGTATTGCTTTATGCAAAGATGATTTGGAAGCGATGGCATTAGAGTCAAAGTGCTCTGCTCTTTTAGACGGTCACCCACGGTCACCCGTCCTTGCAAGAGTGGTGTGGTGCAAGTGGCGGCACAAAAAAGCAAACACTAGATGATGAAGAAAAAGAGAACCTTCAAAATCTTCACATTGACGACCTGCCAAGCACAGAGGAGGAAGACGAAGGTGATAATATTGACAACAAAAATGACACAGATGATGATAAAGAAGTTGGGGATGCTATAGACTTTGAAGATGCAGGGCAAAGGAATGAACAGGACCAAGGGAATGATGCTCTATTCAATGAGGATGCCGAAGACAATTTTGAAGATATTGGAAGGAATGAAAATGATGATGAAGGTGGGAATGGTGATGATATATTGGATACTACAAAATCCATAGAAGCTTCAAATGTTGGGGTTGCTATGGCCGTTGAGAAGATTGGGGATATAGATGTCAACAAGGCTTTCCATGCTCATAGCCCATTAAGCTCTCAACCAAAGAAAGGTAGAAAAGTGCATTGATAGTGCTTATGAATGTACAACGAATGGTGATCATTGAAAGGAGCTTATCAACAACTAATATTAGCAAAGGTCTTGTTCAAAGTGTGGATTTGTTGAAATAATTATTAGTCTTTTGATTAATACATTTTCTTGTTTGGATTCAACTAGAACATCATCATGAAAGCCCTACTAGAGAGATCAACTCTCATGATTCAAATGCTAGAAATAATGAAGACAACATGGTGGAGGTAGATCACATCGATGATTCAGCTTTGCAAACATCTTCAAGGCCTTCAAGTGATAGGACTAAAGAGACTAAGGACATTCCTCATTTGCAAGTTAATGTTGAGGTTAGTGAGAATAAAGATAAAGTTAATGAAGAGCTTTAAGAGACTTTTGCAACCAAGGAGAGACAAGAAGAGATTGTCGAACAAATTGAAGACGCTACATATGCTACGAATAAAGGGAAAATAGTTGAAATCAAAGACTCTGTGGCGGTAGAGGGTGTTGAAGAAATTGACGAGACTACATATGCTACAAATAAAGAGAGAATAGTTGAAATAAAGGACTCTGCGACGGCGACAGAGAGTGCCAAGAAAACTAAAGGTAGATCTTTTTCAATAGGATGTTATTTAAGATGATTTATTCAGCAATTTTGTGTGTTAAAAAATATGTTTCTCAGCGAGAGTTATTTTTGCAAGTACAGCTGCTTCTAACAATCACAAAGTGTGCAAGAAATAGAGCAACGTGTTGAGGAGCTACGTTCTGATACACAAAAGAGTAGGCCTCTAGGAAGTTTATATTCTTTTGAGAGAGATGGAGATAGATTAGTATTTCAATCTTCACCAATCAATAGGGAAATGCAATCAAGTCTAGGAGCCATCATCATAGATGAGTATGGGAGCATGAAACAAAAGTAAACTTGTGGATGTTTTGTTGTAATTAGCTCTCATTGATAATATAGGATCACTTTGTTTTAACATTGTTAAGTATGTAAACGCATTAAAGTGTTATCATTCTTTTGTATCGTATGCAGAAAATATTCCTCATGCAATCACCATAAAGAAACATGCACTTATACTTGATCTTAATGGAGTTTTACTCAACAAGGAAGAGAAGAGGCATCCACAAACAAATTCTATTCGAATTGATATTGGTCGCACCACAGTTATTATTCGCCCCGGGTGTTTTGAATTTTCGGATGAGATTTGCCAGTACTTTCATGTTGGTATTTGGTCCACCATGCTACACAAGAATGTTTGTGCCTATGTAAACACTCTTGAACAGTATGCACATAAGAAATATCATTTCTTTATGGTGTGGGGACAAGAAGAATATTATATCCATAATCTTCGAAAAGTGTATAGGCCAGATAAGCCTACTGTTGAGACTATGTTTAAACCTTTACTCAAGGTTTGGAATCAGTGCGAAGATATTTGCAATAAGAAGAATACATTGCTTATTGATGAATAGCCCTTTCAAGGGATGTGTTAATCCAAAAGACAACTGTAAGTTTTCAAGGAGGGCACGACTACGTACTGTGCAATAACCTTCTACCCTACCTTTTAAATCTAAATAATACAAATGACATTAGGTCTATTATTTTGCTTAATCGACTAGGTCAATCTCCTATCACACATGGTCATAATTTATTTATCGATTTTCAAGATGTACTCGAAGAATGGCTCCAATTCACCTCCCAATTTTTGCGAGAAGAACTCAACGAATATTCAGATGAAGTGGAACACTCATCTTCACACTTATTACCATTGTATGGTGATAAGCTAAAGTATGTCCAATCAAGAGAGGAAAAAAGAGAAGTAGAATCCATAAGCAAGGATCTAGCAATGTTGGCATCCAAAGCTGGAGTATCATTACTATCCAAAGACCAGCTAAGCTTGTTAAAAGTGTGTTACAAAAGAAGGATTTTGAGTGATCAACACGCTATTGCTTATGCTACTCGCTTGGGATATGATCGTGGTCATCTCATAAGTGGAGTGGCAACCGCAAAAGCATACATATCAAGGCTACAAAAGGCTTACTTGAGGTTATGGGTAGGATAATGTCTGGTTTCATTAAACATTGAGTGACAGTATAATCATATTCCAACCTAACCCATACTAGTTGTTGCTGCAGGTCAAAGAAAACTATTTCTGAGGTCTAAATGTGCAGTTTGAAGTATGGGATCTGCACAAATATCAAGACTTGTTGGGTGCAGAATGTTTGGAGCCATTTTGTACTAAAAGCCCATAAGATAGACTTAGGCTTTGGCCAAAACAATGTGCTTGGATGGGTTTAATTTTTTGATTGTACGAGCCAAATCTTTACACTATTCAAATGCCTCCAAACTTATTGTCATTTGATTATCTCTTTTGTTGTAAGATTCCTCCCCCAACCCCTTTTTGATGTCTAGCATATTCCCCTGTAATCAATTCCTTTTCTGAAATATAAGAGATCTTGTTTGTGGCTGTTTTAACCTAGAGAGAGAAAATATTCTAGAGAGAGAATATTCAGATTTTGAATACTTTTGGATAGAAAAATATCTCACCTTATTAAAATGAATCCCCCTGAAACAGAAATTCAGAAAGAATTTTCCAATGTGCAATTGGAATTAATTGGAAATAGGTATAAAGAACCTTAGTCTAAGGGTCTAGATTTTCAGAAATTTTTGGATTATGGTCCAATTAAGGTTCCTATGGGCCAATAGCATCAATCCATGTGTAGGGAGGAGATAAATCCAAATTGTAAAAGAAGATACCCAAAAATGAGTAAATGCTCACATAAGATGGAGAGTTGAAAATGTACAAGGTTTATTAGTAAAAAACTATGAGCAATAAAATTTTGACACATATGTAAAGAAGGGGAGTTCTTTAAAGAAGGTGCATATTTCACATAAGATGAAGAGTTGAAAATGTACAAGGTTTATTAGTAAAAAACTATGAGCAATAAAATTTTGACACATATGTAAGGAAGGGGAGTTCTTTAAAGAAGGTGCATATTTCACATAAGATGAAGAGTTGAAAATGTACAAGGTTTATTAGTAAAAAAAACTATGAGCAATAGAATTTTGACACATATGTAAGGAAGGGGAGTTCTTTAAAGGAGGTGCATATTTCACATGCTTGAATGAGTTTTAAACTCAAAAATAATGTGATATTTTTATCTCTCATATCTCTTGAACCAAACCAAATCAAAATGGAACCAAATCGAATCAAAAAGTAACCAAACTAGGTCCAAATCTAGTCCAAATTCAACCAAACTGACTTGGAAAATTCTAGAATCAGTTTGTTTGGTTAGGAGCTCAATTTTTCCTATAAATAGAAGCCTTCCCTTGTTGAAAAAGATATAGTGTCTTATGCTTTGTTACTCTACTCCACCTAAGCCAAGAACTGTGAATTCTTTAATAATTCACTAGTTTTTGACACTTCTCTCTTTCTTCAATCCCCATTGGTGGCTCCATCAACATACTAAACCAATTGATTGGTTGGGGGCCTCTACCGTGAACAAAGAATCAAGCAAATTATAAGATAAGTATAGTGAATTTTGATCTTTTCTATAATTTCTCAATGATTCTCTCTTCTCAACCCCTCTCAAGCTTGAGAAGCTTAATTGGTATGGTTTTTGAAATGCTATTGAAGTTAATTAATTAATGATAGTAAAGAATTACATAAATTTTTATTTATGTTTAATTCTAATGGTTTTCTCTCTCTCTCACTTAAGAAATGGTCATACTCATGACCCATTCTCAATCCAAATGAAGCTTTTTCTTAATCCAAGATTAATCTATGCTTGAGAATAAATTAATAGTTTTTTTATCTATGCTTTTAGTTTATGATTATTTTTATTTAATCCATTAAGGGTTAATGATCCAATTAGGGATCATTCTAATCATTTCCTTAAAGATAAGCCTTATCTTTAAAATAATTGAGATTTATCAGTTATAGTAGCGAAGCTATGGCAAAATTTTATAAAAATTTACACATAAAATAATTTCATTCAAAGCATGAAAAGAGGACTTCCTACCATATTCTAGGAACTATCATCCTAGATTAATTAAAAGAATATTATTATGCATGAAGATATGGATGTTTGCATGTAGATGTAGATGTATAGATGTAGATGTGAATGGAGATGTGGATGTATGCATGTAGATGTAGATGTAGATGTATAGATGTAGATGTAGATGTATAGATGTAGATGTGGATGTGGAGGTGGATGTATGCATGTAGTTGTAGATGTGGATGTGGATGTGGATTTATGCATGTAGAAATAGATGTGTAGATGAGGATGTAAATGGAGATGTGGATGGATGCATGTAGATGTAGATGTATAGATGTAGATGTGAATGGAGATGTGGATGTAGATGTATAGATGTAGATGTGGATGTGGAGGTGGATGGATGCATGTAGATGTAGATGTATAGATGTAGATGTGAATGGAGATGTGGATGTATGCATGTAGATGTAGATGTATAGAAGTAGATGTGGATGTGGAGGTGGATGTATGCATGTAAATGTAGATGTGGATGTAGATGTGGAGGTGGATGTATGCATGTAGATGTGGAGTTGGATGTATGCATGTAGATGTAGATGTATAGATGTAGATGTGAATGGAGATGTGGATGTAGATGTATAGATGTAGATGTGGATGTGGAGGTGGATGGATGCATGTAGATGTAGATGTATAGATGTAGATGTGAATGGAGATGTGGATGTATGCATGTAGATGTAGATGTATAGAAGTAGATGTGGATGTGGAGGTGGATGTATGCATGTAGATGTAGATGTGGATGTAGATGTGGAGGTGGATGTATGCATGTAGATGTGGATGTAGATGTGGAGTTAGATGTATGCATGTAGATGTAGATGTATAGATGTATAGATGTAGATGTATAGATGTGGATGTGAATGTGGAGGTGGATGTATGCATGTAGATATAAATGTATGGATGTGAATGTGAATGTGGATGTGGATGTATGCATGGAGTTGTGGATGTATGCGTGTAGATATGAATGTATGCATGTAGATGGGGATGTTTGGATGTGAATGTGGATATGGAATGTGGAATAAGTAAGGTAGGTTGATGAGGGATAATGTGGAAAAATGAGAATTAATATAGAAATTGTATTTGTAAACTGTTTGTAAATGTTGTTTGTAAATGATTGTTTTATGTCAAGAATGCTGGGGGGAGCATTTTGACCGTCTTGTGATTAAGGTCGTGATGATAAAGTTGCAACTGCTGACGGAGAATCAATGAAGGACGTCTCGCGTAGCAAGGTCGGCCGAGGTCTTGACTAGCCTCGGTGCGATTAAAATGGTGAGCTTCCGGTACGGTGGATGAGGGGCCAAGGAAGTGGCCTATGAGTGAAGCGCTAGGTCACCTACGAAGGATCCTAGAGGGTGCTGACCATACGGTGCTCGGGCTTTGGGTCGCCTAGGATACCCACGCGTGCGTCGAGGAAGATATTGGAACAAGAGTCGGAGTTGTTTTCTGAAATCGGGCATGGATCTGGTTGATTGACCTTGCTGGTCTTCAATGGATGAGTCCATGGCTCTTTCTATGGATCTGTTGGTTGATCTTGCTGATCTTCAACGAGAGTCCATCTTGATAAGTGATTATATTGCCGAGTATTAAGGGCTAGGAACTATCGAAACGGCCCCTGAGCATTCTAGTTGCCAATGATGCCATAGATACTGTGATGAAGGAATGATGGGAAATTAAGAATCAATTGGATAAATTGGAAGATTGTGATCAGTGATACTATGGTTTTATTAAAGGATTGTTTTAAACTGGTTGAATATGTGAAAAAGGTAATTTCATATTGGGTGTGTGAGTGGTGTGACTAGTTTTATTTTGCATGAACATCCAGCTAGGGGGCCTTGGAACTCTTTTCCTTGGTACCCGGGACAAAACCTAACCAAATTCTTAATTGGGTCCCATCACTACAGTGGTTGGGCGGTTGGCTAACCCATGGGATCGGATGGGGTTAGGCTGGACTAATGGATCCGTAAATCGAGACTCAAACTTTTGTTTTTACGATAGATAAAATAAATCCTGGACAGTAACTGTTCTATGGATAGGAATCAACGGCTGTGCCTCTTGAATGGGAAAAAAAGCGTTGATCCCAATGATCCAAGTGCAAGTTTCTTCCTTGATCTGACCAAGTATCTTATAGATGTAATTGGATCAGCTCGATCAGAAATGATCTTGACTACGTCAGAGTAAAAAGTTATCCTGGTGGAATCGCCCGTGCTTTCCGGTAAAGGAAGTTTTTCCGGGTTCGATTTTTGAACAACCGACGGATTAGTCTCTTACCCGGATATCCGTGGGTGAGGCCCCGAATGTGGGACCCCTGTCCCGCGCGAGAAGTGCTACTTCCATTGCTAGTATCCCGAATCTGTTGCTCGGTGGGAACAGGGATCTTACAGTTGGTATCAGAGCATTGGTTAATAAAGATCAACTGAGAAGACAAATATGTCAAAAATTTATCTAGAAAGACAAAAAGGTTATAATTGTGTGATATAATTCATACAATTTGATATTCAAACTGAAACTCGTAATTTGGTAATTGGGACTTCAAATGGAAGTACCGCAATTATATAGAATCCCTGACTTGCTTGAGGCCTAGACATGATGGTATTTACCTTATAATTCCAAGGGCCGTGACTACCGTATATACCGAGAGTATAACTGCAGCTCTTTACTGACAGTATATACGAGTAAATCTAAGACTTGAAATTATAAGCGTTAATACTATCCAGATGATGATTTCGAATGTGATTGATATGATTTTTAATTTTGTTTGAGAATTGATGAATTGATTTGGATTCTGATTTAAAATTCTGATTGAAAATTCTGATTGAAAAATGATGATTTTTAAAAATTAGTTGAAATATAATGAAACCACAATGAGGGGGAATGGGACGAGTCCCTGTGATGATATTCATAACTAGAATGATGATAACGAATTCAGCAAATCACTATGAGATTAGTGGGTTGTATCTTCCTCGACGCATGTGTGGGTATCTTCGACGACCCAGAGCCCGAGCACCGTATGGTCAGCACCCTCTAGGATCCTTCGCAGGTGACCTAGCGCTTCACTCATAGGCCGCTTCCTTGGTCCCTCATCCACCGTACCGGAAGCTCACCATTTAAATCGAACGGAGGCTGGTCAAGACCTCGGCCGACCTTGCTACGCGAGACGTCCTCCATTATCTCTCCGTCAGAAGTTGCAACTTTAACAGTTAGGTCTTCATGACCTTAATCCACAAGACGGTCAAAATGCTTCCCCAGCATTCTTGACATAAAATAGTCATTTACAAATAGTCACAAAATACAGTTTCTAAATAGACACATTAATTCACATAAACATTCACATTCACATCCATATGTCATCCACATCTACATGCATACATCCATTTTTACATCCTCATTTATACATCCACATCCCATATCCACATTCATACATACACATCCATATCCACATCCACATCCACTTTCACATCCAGACATCCACATCTACATGCTTACCTCCATTTTCACATCCTCATTTATACATCCACATCCCATATCTACATTCATACATACACATCCATATCCACATCCATACATCCACATCCACATTCACATTTATACATCCACATCCACATCCACATTCACATCCATACATCCACATCTACATGCTTACCTCCATTTTCACATCCTCATTTATACATCCACATCCCATATCCACATTCATACATACACATCCATATTCACATCCATACATCCACATCCACATGCATACATCCACTATCACGTCCTCATTCATACATCCACATCCACATACATACATACATCCACATCCACATTCCCATTCACATCCACATCTACATCCACATACATACATACATCCACATCCACATTCCACATTTACATCTATACATCCACATCTACATCCACATTCACGTACATCCACATCCACATTCCCATTCATATCTATACATCCACATCTACATCCACATTCACATCTATGCATATACATGTTCATGCATACATCCATTTTCACATCCACACTCCCATCTCCACACATCCACACTCCCATCTCCACATCCACACATCCACATACATACATCCATTTCCATATTCCCATTCATATAACCCCATATGCCTTCACATCTAATCTTTTACATCACATCCATTCTCGCCCTATCACAACCCATATACATCTTATCCTATCACATACACTTCTTACCTCATCCCATACACATCTTATCACATCTTAATTCATCTTACAACCTCCTAACTTATTTCATAAACATCTTATCACCTCTTTTCACATCTTATACACCTCTTATCACATCCTATCACATCTCATATCTATTTATAGGATACAAGAGAATTCTTATATTTGATATAAGATTTCTTTACACATTTATTTATGCATAAATTCTATTTAAGGAGATTAATACTTTCGAAGTAAAAATCAATCTTTTATGCATCTTCCTATGCATAAATTCATTTTAAATGAAAATGACACTTTTGAATTAAATTTCAATCTTTCATGCATCTTCCTATGCATAAATTCAATTTAGATAAGAATGACACTTTTGAATTAAAAATCAATCTTTTATGCATCTTCTTATGCATAAATTCAATTGGGTAGGAATTACACTTTTAGAATAAAAGAATTTCTCTTATGCATCTAAGTTATGCATAAAATCCATTTATGATGAGAATCACACTTTTAGTATAAAAAGAATATCTTTTATGCATACCTCTATGCATGAAATCTAAATATGTTAAAAGTAACACTTTTATAATAAAATAATCAACTTTTATGCATACTTCTATGCATGAAATTCAAATATGATAAAAGTAACACTTTTATAATAAAATAATCAACTTTTATGCATGCCTCTATGCATGAAATTCAAATATGCTAAAAGTAACACTTTTATGATAAAATATTCATCTTTTATGCATGCCTCTATGCATGAAATTCAATGATGCTAAAAGTAACACTTTTATGATAAAATATTCATCTTTTATGCATGCCTCTATGCATGAAATTCAATTATGCTAAAAGTAACACTTTTATGATAAAATATTCATCTTTTATGCATGCCTCTATGCATGAAATTTAATTATGCTAAAAGTAACACTTTTATGATAAAATATTCATCTTTTATGCATACCTCTATGCACACCTCTATGCATGAAATTCAATTATGCTAAAAGTAACTCTTTTATAATTTTAAAAAAAAGATGAATTTTCTTTTACTAATTTCTAAAAATTTTGCCATAACCTCCTTTGTATGGCTGACCATTTTTCAATTTTTTACATCTTTAAAACTAATTAAAAGTACACCAATATTGAAATTATCCTAAAGTAAACATTTTTTTCACTTCATTGAGATAAACATTATAAAAATTTGACATTAATCACTTAACCATTCACCTAGGATAGAGAATGGTTGGTTTTGTTAGAGAAGAGAGGGGAATGCCTTTTGTAATGAGGCCTAACATTATAGAGAAGGCATAAAGCATAAAAACCATTTTAAAACCATAAAAATCCATAAAATAATTAAAAGAAAGAAGAACCACCAACTTACTAATGACTTTGATAGCTTTCCTTTGGCTTGATGGTTTGAACAAGAGTGGCCACCAATCTTTGGAAGAGGGAAATGTCAAAAACTAAAGAATTATTAACAAATTCATAGTTCTTGGCTTGGGTGGAGTAGAGTAACAATGCATTAGACATTGTTGAGTTTCAACAAAGGGGAAGGCCTCTATTTATAGGAAAAATTGAGCTCCTAACCAAACAAACTGATTCTAGAATTTTCCAACTCAGTTTGGTAAAATTTTGACCATTTTTAGGTCAGTTGAGCAAACTTTTTGCAACTAGACTTGAATTAGGAGAGAGGAGAGATAAAATATCACATTATTTATGAGTTTAAAACTCATTCAAGCATGTGAAATATGCACCTCCTTTAATGGACTCCCCTTCCTTACATATGTGTCAAAATGGAATCATTATACCCAAAATATCTCATATTTTTAATATTGCTCATAGTTTTTTACTAATAAACCTTGTACATTTTCAACTCTTCATCTTATGTGAGCATTTACTTATTTTTGAATACCCAAAATATCTCATATTTTTAATATTGCTCATAGTTTTTTACTAATAAACCTTGTACATTTTCAACTCTTCATCTTATGTGAGCATTTACTCATTTTTGGATACCCAAAATATCTCATATTTTTTATATTACTCATAGTTTCTTACTAATAAACCTTGTACATAGTCAACTCTTCATCTTATGTGAGCATTTAATCATTTTTGGGTATTATCTTTTACAAAATTGGATTTATCTCCTCCCCACACATGGATTGATCTTATTGGTCCATAGGAATCTTAATTGAATCATAATCCAAAATTTCTAAAAATTTAGACCCTTAGGCTAAGGTCCTTCATATCCATTTTCAATTAATTCTAATTGCACATTGGAAAGTTCTTTTTGAATTTCTGTTTCAGGGAAACTTATTTTAATAAGATGAGGTATTTTTCTATCCAAATATATTCATAATCTGAATATTCTCTCTCTAGAATATTTTCTCTCTCTATGTCAAAACAGGCGGAGACGAGATCTCTTATATTTCTGAAGAGGGAATTGATTACAGGGAAATATGCTAGACATTTTGAGAGGCTGGGGAGGAATCTTACATTCTCTCCCACTTGAAAAACGCGAGATGTCCTCATCTCACAAACTTGGGATAATTTCGCAAGATGCACGGACATGAGACTTAGAGAAAGATTTAATTAAGATTAACCACCAATTAAAAAAGTCTCAAAGAGAGTAAGGGTCAAGACAAGAACAAGATTTAAACTTTATTCATTCTTGAAACATATAGAGTAAGGATAGAAGAACTCTTTACACTTCCATAAGCCCGTCCATCATATGATCACAAAAGCAGCACTCACAAGCTGCGCACGTATAAGGTAACTCATCTATGGGAATAATTCTGTTGGTTATTACTCCACCTATCTCAGTGGTATGAGGTGATCTAACAAAAGGACCTCTGAGAGGCAAGCCAAAAACGGGGTAAAGGCATATCTTTTGATGAGGAAGAAAACACGCCAGTAAGAAGACCCGCTCAAAAAACCCAAGATATCCTTATCTCATGACGCAGTAGTATCGGGGACCCAAACCCAAGGCTTCAATAACCATGGCCAAGCGGACATTGTTACGAAAGTGCTGCTGACCCCAGGGTGTTACCCTAGTTATGTCTTGATAGGTCCGCCATTTGGTCTGAGCTACAGAAGTTCCCAAGTGAGGAAAAAGTGAGCGCTCATACTGTTCTATAAAATCCTTCTTCACAGACTCGCTTGCGTCTTGAAGGTGAGAAATCATCATGGATGAAACTAATTCCTGTTGCCAAGCCATGAAGGAGATTAAGAAGAAGGGAGATCGATGGAAGTAAGATTACTGTGAGCGACAAGTAAAAGTTACGACTTATATGAAGGAAGGAGCCGCGCGTAACTTAGAAGCCAACGGTATCTTGCCACTGAAGTTTTACCGTCTTTCCATGATTTGGGTTTGGCACATTTTTCTATAGAAGGCATTAAGAACTTTGAGATGAAGAGATAAAAGAAGTTGGTAGGCTAAGTCACCTACTTTCTTTGGTCCACAATATCTGGGGGATAACTACTTATACTCCCCTAGAGATAAAGAAATTCTTTTGGTCCGTATTCAATTGAAGGCTATAACTGCTTCTTTGAATTCTCTGTTTGTCCTCTTCTTATCTGTATATTGTCTCTGTTGATCCTGGGCAGCGTTTATATCTTTATGAATTGCCTTCATCTGTTGCTCTAAGTCGCCAAGTATTTGACTGGTCATCTGGACCCTAATCAATGGGTCGGACCTAGTTAATGGAGTTAAGCAATCTTGTCCGAGATGGACCCTGATTAGGTTGGTATGAAGGAATTGGTCTCTGAATTTGGGTTCTAGACTTCCCTGTGCCCTTTTCATGGTAGGAGTCGGGCAGTCTTTTAACTGATGGTCAAAACCTTGGCATCCAAAACACCGGTTCTAACTTCTAAATTCATCGTTCTGAATCTTTAAAACAGGTGGGCTCCTGAGAAGGTATTCTGGATAAAGTGTCTTCCGTTTTTAAACAGAACCTCTCTTTTATTTAGAGAGGGAATAATTATAAGATCAGAAAAGGAGATTCTTACTCCTGTATACCTCGAAGGCTGGGGGAGAAATCTTATATTCTACCCCACTTAAAAAGTGTGAGATGTCCTTATCTCGCAAAGTAGAGGACAACTCTTTTTCTTAAGATCCAATTTATTCTGGGGTTCCTTATATTCTGGTCAACCCAACAGAATACGGGGATAATTATCCCTTAAATAGAACTCATCATTACATAACAATTTCATTCAATTCATATCATTCATATCTTTAACACGATAATGGTCCATTAGACCGAAAAAATTTCCTTCTGAACATTCCTCCACGGGAATTTTAGTTAAGCAAGTTCTCAATTTGTCATCCCTTAACTTGATCTACCGTCTCAAGTATTAACAGTAGCAATTTGACAGTACAATCCACTAATCTCATAGTGATTTGCTTAAATCATTATCATCATTTATCATTATAGGGACTCGTCCCAATCATCCACATTGTGGTTTCGCTCAGCTTATTACATTTCAATAAATTTTCAGGGATCATCATTTTTCAATCAGATTCCAAATCAATTCATCAGTTCCCAAATAGAATTAAAAATCATATCAACCACATTGAAATTCATCAACTGGATAGTATTAATGCTTATAATTTTAAGTCTTAGATTTACTCGTATATACTACCGGTAAAGAGCTGCAATTATACCCTCGGTATATACGGATAGTCATGATACTCGAACTATAAGGCAAATACCATCATGTCTAGGCCGCCTCAAGCAAGTGAGGGTTCCATACAATTGCGGTACTTCCAATTGAAGACCCAATTACTAATTTACGAATTTCAATTTGAATAACAATTTGTATGAATTATATCACACAATTACAACCTTTTTGTGCGTCTTGATAAACTTTTGACATAATTGGCTCCTTAGTTGATCTTATTGGAGATCTATGACATATGTTTGATAAACAGATTTTTCTTTATCCGATCGTCCGTAAACAATCACTTAAACAAAACATTTGTATATTTATATACAAGTTGCAATAAGTACATAGAGTGGCTTGGCTCCAAAATTCAAAATCTCCTCGAGAGACGCATAAGACGACGGTACTGGGCCATAGTCATGCCCTGTTACATAATTTCTCTAATTGCGAAGGGAGCTATTATTTTCTCCTTAGGGATAAATCGACTAAAGAGTCTATAAACTCGGCAAGAAGGTCTGAAATTTGGAGGCGTTGAATGATATAGAATGACACCACGCGTCATTTTCAGCTTTATCAAAATCATGGCCAATGAGAGGTTCTACCTCAGCATTGCATGCCAGTTGCAAGAGGCGTGGATATATAGCCCTGCAAACCACTTATGCTGTTGTCTCTCCATTAGGTTAGGAAAATATAATTCCTCGAAATGGCGTGCGAGTCTTGCTCGGCTTGGTCGAGTTAAAGCGGAAGAGATGAGATGCTCGAAGGCAAATGCAATCATATCTTGAGACTAGGTGAGGTCGGGAATACCAAATAAATGGGGAACTTCCATTTATAAAAATAACTTCTTTGATTAAAATTTTTTCATTAAAGAAGCTTACGGAATGAAAATACATTATGAAAATGCTGTTTTTGAATTCTTATTACCAATTTCAGATAAGAATTTAATTATCCTTATTAACTTTCAAATTGGCTCTGATACCAACTGTAATATCCCTGTTCCCACCGAGCAACGGATTCGGGGTACTAGCAGCGGAAGTAGCACTTCTCGCGCGGGACAGGGGTCCCACACTTGTTGGGGCCTCGCCCACGGATATTCGGACAAGAGAATAATCCGTCGGTTTTTCCAAAACCGAACCCAAAAAAACTTCCTTCACTCGGAAAGCACGGGCGATTCCACCAAGATAACTCTTTACTCTAACGTAGTCAAGACCATTACTGATCAAGCTGATCCGTCGATTGCACCTATAAAGATACTCGGTCAGATCAAGGAAGAAACTTGCACTTGGATCATTGGGATCAACGCCTTTTTTCCCATTAAGAGACACAGCCGTTGATTCCTATCCATAGAACAATTACTATCTGGGATTCACTTTATCTATCGTAAACAGAAATTGAGTCTCGATTTACGGATCCATTAGCCCCATCCAGTCCCATGGGTTAGCCAACCGCCCAACCACTGTAGTGATGGGACCCAATTAAGAATTTGGTTAGGTTTTGTCCCGGGTACCAAGGAAAAGAGTTCCAAGGTCCCCTAGCCGGAAGTTCATGCAAACATAAAACTAGTCACACCACTTACACACCCAATATGAAATTACCTTTTTCTTAGCATCAACTAACTTTACAACAATCCTTTAATGAAACCATTATATCACTGATGTGACAATCCTCAAAGTCTTTGGTTGAATCCTTATTTCTAGTCATTCATTCATCGGTATACTTATGGCATCATTGGTAACCAGAACGCTCACAACCTGTTCACTCAGGGGCCTTTTCCATAGTTCCTAGCTCATAGTAACCGGCAATATATTCATATAATAGAATGGAATCTCCGTGGAAGATCAGCAAGATCAACCCACAGATCCCTATAAAAGAGCCATGGACTCATCCGTTGAGGACCAGCAAGGTCAATCAACCAGATCCATGCCCAGTTACAGAAAATAATTCTTATTCTTTATTCCAATATCTTCCTCGACGCACGTGTGGGTATCTTCGGCAACCCAAAGCCCCAGCACCGTATGGTCAGCACCCTCTAGGATCCTTCGCAAGTGACCTAGCGCTTCACTCATAGGCCGCTTCCTTGGTCCCTCATCCACCGTACCAGAAGCTCACCATTTAAATCGAACCGAGGCTGGTCAAGACCTCGGTCGACCTTGCTACACAAGACGTCCTCCATTGACTCTCCCGTCAGCAGTTGCAACTTTAACAGTTAGGTCTTCATGACCTTAATCCACAAGACGGTCAAAATGCTTCCCCAGCATTCTTGACATAAAACAGTCATTTACAAACAGTCACAAAATACAGTTTCTAAATCGAACTCTTGTCTTTCCACATTATCCCTCCTTAGTCCACATTACTTATTTCACATTCCATTCAATGTGTACTCATTCTCATCCATTTCCTCCTATCGACGACACATTAATTCACATAAACATTCACATTCACATCCATACATCCACATCTACATGCATACATCCATCTTTACATCCTCATCCCATATCCTCCTATCGACGACACATTAATTCACATAAACATTCACATTCACATCCATACATCCACATCTACATGCATACATCCATTTTTACATCCTCATTTATACATCCACATCCCATATCCACATTCATACAAACACATCCATATCCACATTCATACAAACACATCCATATCCACATCCATACATCCACATTCACATCCATACATCCACATCTACATGCTTACCTCCATTTTCACATCCACATCCCATATCCACATTCATACATACACATCCATATCCACATCCATACATCCACATCCACATCCACATCCACATTCACATCCATACATCCACATCTACATGCTTACCTCCATTTTCACATCCTCATTTATACATCCACATCCCATATCCACATTCATACATACACAGCCATATCCACATCCATACATCCACATCCACATGCATACATCCACTATCACGTCCTCATTCATACATCCACATCCACATACATACATACATCCACATCCACATTCCCATTCACATCTATACATCCACATCTACATCCACATACATACATACATCCACATCCACATTCCACATTTACATCTATACATCCACATCTACATCCACATCCACATTCCCATTCACATCTATACATCCACATCTACATCCACATTCACATACATCCACATCCACATTCCCATTCACATCTATACATCCACATCTACATCCACATTCACATCTATGCATATACATCTTCATGCATACATCCATTTTCACATTCATACATCCACACTCCCATCTCCACATCCACACATCCACATACATACATCCATTTCCATATTCCCATTCATATAACCCCATATGCCTTCACATCTAATCTTTTACATCACATCCATTCTCTCCCTATCACAACCCATATACATCTTATCCTATCACATACACTTCTTACCTCATCCCATACACATCTTATCACATCTTAACTCATCTTATCACCTCCTAACTTATTTCATAAGCATATTATCACCTCTTATCACATCTTATACACCTCTTATCACATCCTATCACATCTCATATCTATTTATAGGATACAAGAGAATTCGTATATTTGATATAAGATTTCTTTACACATTTATTTATGCATAAATTCTATTTAAGGAGATTAATACTTTCAAAGTAAAAATCAATCTTTTATGCATCTTCCTATGCATAAATTTATTTTAAATGAAAATGACACTTTTGAATTAAATTTCAATCTTTTATGCATCTTCCTATGCAAAAATTCAATTTAGATGAGAATGACACTTTTGAATTAAATTTTAATCTTTTATGCATAAATTCAATTTGGTAGGAATTATACTTTTAGAATAAAAGAATTTCTCTTATGCATCTAAGTTATGCATAAAATCCATTTATGATGAAAATCACACTTTTAGTATAAAAAGAATATCTTTTATGCATACCTCTATGCATGAAATCTAAATATATTAAAAGTAACACTTTTATAATAAAATAATCAACTTTTATGCATACTTCTATGCATGAAATTCAAATATGATAAAAGTAACACTTTTATAATAAAATAATCAACTTTTATGCATACCTCTATGCATGAAATTCAAATATAATAAAAGTAACACTTTTATGATAAAATAATCATATTTTATGCATGCCTCTATGCATGAAATTCAAATATGCTAAAAGTAACACTTTTATGATAAAATATTCATCTTTTATGCATGCCTCTATGCATGAAATTCAATTATGCTAAAAGTAACACTTTTATGATAAAATATTCATCTTTTATGCATGCCTCTATGCATGAAATTCAATTATGCTAAAAGTAACACTTTTATGATAAAATATTCATCTTTTATGCATGCCTCTATGCATGAAATTCAATTATGCTAAAAGTAACTCTTTTATAATTTTGAAAAAAAAGATAAATTTTCTTTTACTAATTTCTAAAAATTTTGCCATAACCTCCTTTGTATGGCTGACCATTTTTCAATTTTCTACATCTTTAAAACTAATTAAAAGTACACCAATATTGAAATTATCCTAAAGTAAACATTTTTTTCACTTCATTGAGATAAACATTATAAAAATTTGACATTAATCACGTAACCATTCACCTAGGATAGAGAATGGTTGATTTTGTTAGAGAAGAGAGGGGAATGCCTTTTGTAATGAGGCCTAACATTATAGAGAAGGCATAAAGCATAAAAACCATTTTAAAACTATAAAAATCCATAAAATAATTGAAAGAAAGAAGAACCACCAACTTACTAATGACTTTGATAGCTTTCCTTTGGCTTGATGGTTTGAGGGTTCAACTCTTGTTTGAACAAGAGTGGCCACCAATCTTTGGAAGAGGGAAATGTCAAAAACTAAAGAATTATTAACAAATTCATAGTTCTTGGCTTGGGTGGAGTAGAGTAACAATGCATTAGACATTGTTGAGTTTCAACAAAGGGGAAGGCCTCTATTTATAGGAAAAAGTGAGCTCCTAACCAAACAAACTGATTCTAGAATTTTCCAACTCAGTTTGGTCAAATTTTGACCATTTTTAGGTCAGTTGAGCAAACTTTTTGCAACTAGACTTGAATTAGGAGAGAGGAGAGATAAAATATCACATTATTTATGAGTTTAAAACTCATCCAAGCATGTGAAATATGCACCTCCTTTAATGGACTCCCCTTCCTTACATATGTGTCAAAATGGAATCATTATATCCAAAATATCTCATATTTTTAATATTGCTCATAGTTTTTTACTAATAAACCTTGTACATTTTCAACTCTTCATCTTATGTGAGCATTTACTCATTTTTGAATACCCAAAATATCTCATATTTTTAATATTGCTCATAGTTTTTTACTAATAAACCTTGTACATTTTCAACTCTTCATCTTATGTGAGCATTTACTCATTTTTGGATATTCAAAATATCTCTTATTTTTGATATTACTCATAGTTTCTTACTAATAAACCTTGTACATAGTCAACTCTTCATCTTATGTGAGCATTTACTCATTTTTGGGTATCATCTTTTACAAAATTGGATTTATCTCCTCCCCACACATGGATTGATCTTATTGGTCCATAGGAATCTTAATTGAATCATAATCCAAAATTTCTAAAAATTTAGACCCTTAGGCTAAGGTCCTTCATATCTATTTTCAATTAATTCTAATTGCACATTGGAAAGTTCTTTTTGAATTTCTGTTTCAGGGGAACTTATTTTAATAAGATGAGTTATTTTTCTATCCAAAAATATTTATAATCTGAATATTCTCTCTCTAGAATATTTTCTCTCTCTATGTCAAAACAGGCAGAGACGAGATCTCTTATATTTCTGAAGAGGGAATTGATTACAGGGGAATATGCTAGACATTTTGAGAGGCTGGGAAGGAATCTTACATTCTCTCCCACTTGAAAAACGCGAGATGTCCTCATCTCGCAAACTTGGGATAATTTCGCAAGATGCACGAACATGAGACTTAGAGAAAGATTTAATTAAGATTAACCACCAATTAAAAAAATCTCAAAGAGAGTAAGGGTCAAGACAAGAACAAGATTTAAACTTTATTCATTCTTGGAACATATACAGTAAGGATAGAAGAACTCTTTACACTTCCATAAGCCCGTCCATCATATGATCACAAAAGCAGCACTCACAAGCTGCGCACGTATAAGGTAACTCATCTATGGGAATAATTCTGTTGGTTATTACCGCACCTATCTTAGTGGTATGAGGTGATCTAACAAAAGGACCTCTGAGAGGCAAGCCAAAAAGGAGGTAAAGGCATATCTTCTGATGAGGAAGAAAACACGCCAGTAAGAAGACCCGCTCAAAAAACCCAAGATGTCCTTATCTCATGACGCAGTAGTATCGGGGACCCAAACCCAAGGCTTCAATAACCATGGCCAAGCGGACATTGTTACGAAAGTGCTGCTGACCCCAGGGTGTTACCCTAGTTATGTCTTGATAGGTCCGCCATTTGGTCTGAGCTACAGAAGTTCCCAAGTGAGGAAAAAGTGAGCGCTCATACTGTTCTATAAAATCCTTCTTCACAGACTCGCTTGTGTCTTGAAGGTGAGAAATCATCATGGATGAAACTAATTCCTGTTGCCAAGCCATGAAGGAGATTAAGAAGAAGGGAGATCGATGGAAGTAAGATTACTGTGAGCGACAAGTAAAAGTTACGACTTATATGAAGGAAGGAGCTAGCGTAACTTAGAAGCCAACGGTATCTTGCCACTAAAGTTTTACCGTCTTTCCATGATTTGGGTTTGGCACATTTTTCTATAGAAGGCATTAAGAACTTTGAGATGAAGAGATAAAAGAAGTTCATAGGCTAAGTCACCTACTTTCTTTGGTCCACAATATCTGGGGGATAACTACTTATACTCCCCTAGAGATAAAGAAATTCTTTTGGTCCGTATTCAATTGAAGGCTATAACTGCTTCTTTGAATTCTCTGATTGTCCTCTTCTTATCTGTATATTATCTCTGTCGATCCTGGGCAGTGTTTATATCTTTATGAATTGCCTGCATCTATTGCTCTAAGTCGCCAAGTATTTGACTGGTCATCTCGACCCTAATCAATGGGTCGGACCTAGTTTCCGAGACGGACCCTGATTAGATTGGTATGAAGGAATTGGTCTCTGAATTTGGGTTCTAGACTTCCCTGTGCCCTTTTCATGGTAGGAGTCGGGCAGTCTTTTAACTGATGGTCAAAACCTTAGCATCCAAAACACCGGTTCTCACTTCTGAATTCATCGTTCTGAATCTTTAAAATAGGTGGGCTCCTGAGAAGGTATTCTGGGTAAAGTGTCTTCCCTTTTTAAACAGAATCTTCCTTTTATTTAGAGAGGGAATAATTATAAGATCACAAAGGAGATTCTTACTCCTGTATACCTCGAAGGCTGGGGGAGAAATCTTATATTCTATCCCACTTAAAAAGTGTGAGATGTCCTTATCTCGCAAAGTAGAGGACAACTCTTTTTCTTAAGATCCAATTTATTCTGGGGTTCCTTATATTCTGGTCAACCCAACAGAATACGGGGATAATTATCCCTTAAATAGAACTCATCATTACATAACAATTTCATTCAACTCACATCATTCATATCTTTAACACGATAATGGTCCATTAGACCGAAAAAAATTCCTTCTGAACATTCCTCCACGGGAATATTAGTTAAGCAAGTTCTCAATTTGTCATCCCTTAACTTGATCTACCGTCTCAAGTATTAACAGTAGCAATTTGACAGTACAATCCACTAATCTCATAGTGATTTGCTTAAATCATTATCATCATTTATCATTATAGAGACTCGTCCCAATCATCCACATTGTGGTTTCGCTCAGCTTATTACATTTCAATCAATTTTCAGGGATCATCATTTTTCAATCAGAATCCAAATCAATTCATGAGTTCCCAAACAGAATTAAAAATCATGTCAACCACATTAGAATTCATCAACTGGATAGCATTAGTGCTTATAATTTTAAGTCTTAGATTTACTCGTATATACTACGGGTAAATAGCTGCAGTTATACCCTCGGTATATATGGATAGTCATGATACTCGAACTATAAGGTAAATACCATCATGTCTAGGCCGCCTCAAGCAAGTCAGGGTTCCATACAATTGCGGTACTTCCAATTGAAGACCCAATTACTAATTTACGAATTTCAATTTGAATAACAATTTGTATGAATTATATCACACAATTACAACCTTTTTGTGCGTCTTGATAAACTTTTGACATCTTATTGGAGATCTATGACATATGTCTGATAAATAGATTTTTCTTTATCCGATCGTCCGTAAACAATCACTTAAAAAAAACATTTGTATATTTATATACAAGTTGCAATAAGTACATAGAGTGGCTCGGCTCCAAAATTCAAAATCTCCTCGAGAGACGCATAAGACGACGGTACTGGGCCATAGTCATGCCCTGTTACATAATTTCTCTAATTGCGAAGGGAGCTATTATTTTCTCCTTAGGGATAAATCGACTAAAGAGTCTATAAACTCGGCAAGCAAGTCTGAAATTTTGAGGCGTTGAATGATATAGAATGACACCACGCGTCATTTTCAGCTTTATCAAAATCATGGCCAATGAGAGGTTCTGCCTTAGCATTGCATGCCGGTTGCAAGAGGCGTGGATATATAGTCCTGCAAACCACTTATGCTGTTGTCTCTCCATTAGGTTAGGAAAATATAATTCCTCGAAATGGCGTGCGAGTCTTGCTCGACTTGTTCGAGTTAAAGCGGAAGAGATGAGATGCTCGAAGGCAAATGCAATCATATCTTGAGACTGGGTGAGGTCGGGAATACCAGATAAATGGAGAACTTCCATCTATAAAAATAATTTCTTTGATTAAAATTTTTTCATTAAAGAAGCTTACGGAATGAAAATACATTATAAAAATGCAGTTTCTGAATTCTTATTACCAATTTCAGATAAGAATTTAATTATCCTTATTAACTTTCAAATTGGCTCTGATACCAACAGTAATATCCCTGTTCCCACCGGGCAACGGATTCGGGGTACTAGCAGCGGAAGTAGCACTTCTCGCGCGGGACAGGGGTCCCACACTCGGGGCCTCGCCCACGGATATCCGGACAAGAGAATAATCCGTCGGTTTTTCCAAAACCAAACCCGGAAAAACTTCCTTCACTCGGAAAGCACGAGCGATTCCACCAGGATAACTCTTTACTCTAACGTAGTCAAGACCATTACTGATCAAGCTGATCCACCGACTGCACCTATAAAGATACTCGGTCAGATCAAGGAAGAAACTTGCACTTGGATCATTGGGATCAACGCTTTTTTCCCCATTAAGAGACACAGCCGTTGATTCCTATCCATAGAACAATTACTATCTGGGATTTACTTTATCTATCATAAACAGAAATTGAGTCTCGATTTACGGATCCATCAGTCCAGCCTAACCCCATCCAGTCCCATGGGTTAGCCAACCGCCCAACCACTGTAGTGATGGGATCCAATTAAGAATTTGGTTAGGTTTTGTCCCGGGTACCAAGGAAAAGAGTTCCAAGGTCCCCTAGCCGGAAGTTCATGCAAACATAAAACTAGTCACACCACTTACACACCCAATATGAAATTGCCTTTTTCTTAGCATCAACTAACTTTACAACAATCCTTTAATGAAACCATTATATCACTGATGACAATCCTCAAAGTCTTTGGTTGAATCCTTATTTCTAGTCATTCATTCATCGGTATACTTATGGCATCATTGGTAACCAGAACGCTCACCACCTGTTCACTCAGGGGCCTTTTCCATAGTTCCTAGCTCATAGTAACCGGCAATATATTCATATAATAGAATGGAATCTCCGTGGAAGATCAGCAAGATCAACCCACAGATCCCTATAAAAGAGCCATGGACTCATCCGTTTGAGGACCAGCAAGGTCAATCAACCAGATCCATGCCCGGTTTCAGAAAACAATTCTTATTCTTTATTCCAATATCTTCCTCGACGCACGTGTGGGTATCTTCGGCGACCCAGAGCCCGAGCACCATATGGTCAGCACCCTCTAGGATCCTTCGCAGGTGACCTAGCACTTCACTCATAGGCTGCTTCCTTGGTCCCTCATCCACCGTACCGAAAGCTCACCATTTAAATCGAACCGAGGCTGGTCAAGACCTCGGTCGACCTTGCTACGCGAGACGTCCTCTATTGACTCTCCCGTCAGCAGTTGCAACTTTAACAGTTAGGTCTTCATGACAATCCACAAGACGGTCAAAATGCTTCCCCAGCATTCTTGACATAAAACAGTCATTTACAAACAGTCACAAAATACAGTTTCTAAATCGAACTCTCGTCTTTCCATATTATCCCTCCTTAGTCCACATTACTTATTCCACATTCCATTCAATGTGTACTCATTCTCATCCATTTCCTCCTATCGACGACACATTAATTCACATAAACATTCACATTCACATCCATACATCCACATATACATGCATACATCCATTTTTACATCCTCATTTATACATCCACATCCCATATCCACATTCATACAAACACATCCATATCCACATCCATACATCCACATCCACATCCACATCCACATCCATACATCCACATCCACATCCACATTCACATCCATACATCCACATCTACATGCTTACCTCCATTTTCACATCCTCATTTATACATCCACATCCCATATCCACATTCATACATACACATCCATATCCACATCCATACATACACATCCATATCCACATTCATACATACACATCCATATCCACATCTACATGCTTACCTCCATTTTCACATCCTCATTTATACATCCACATCCCATATCCACATTCATACATACACATCCATATCCACATCCATACATCCACATCCACATCCATATCCACATCCATACATCCACATCCACATTCACATCCATACATCCACATCTACATGCTTACCTCCATTTTCACATCCTTATTTATACATCCATATCCCATATCCACATTCATACATACACATCCATATCCACATCCATACATCCACATCCACATGCATATATCCACTATCACGTCCTCATTCATACATCCACATCCACATACATACATACATCCACAGCCACATTCCCATTCACATCTATACATCCACATCTACATCCACATACATACATACATCCACATCCACATTCCACATTTATATCTATACATCCACATCTACATCCACATCCACATTCCCATTCACATCTATACATCCACATCTACATCCACATTCACATCTATGCATATACATCTTCATGCATACATCCATTTTCACATTCATACATCCACACTCCCATCTCCACATCCACACATCCACATACATACATCCATTTTCATATTCCCATTCATATAACCCCATATGCCTTCAAATCTAATCTTTTACATCACATCCATTCTCGCCCTATCACAACCCATATACATCTTATCCTATCACATACACTTCTTACCTCATCCCATACACATCTTATCACATCTTAATTCATCTTATCACCTCCAAACTTATTTCATAAGCATCTATCACCTCTTATCACATCCTATCACATCTCATATCTATTTATAGGATACAAGAGAATTCTTATATTTGATATAAGATTTCTTTACACATTTATTTATGCATAAATTCTATTTAAGGAGATTAATACTTTCAAAGTAAAAATCAATCTTTTATGCATCTTCCTATGCATAAATTTATTTTAAATGAAAATGACACTTTTGAATTAAATTTCAATCTTTTATGCATCTTCCTATGCAAAAATTCAATTTAGATGAGAATGACGCTTTTGAATTAAATTTTGATCTTTTATGCATCTTCTTATGCATAAATTCAATTTGGTAGGAATTACACTTTTAGAATAAAAGAATTTCTCTTATGCATCTAAGTTATGCATAAAATCCATTTATGATGAAAATCACACTTTTAGTATAAAAAGAATATCTTTTATGCATACCTGTATGCATGAAATCTAAATATGTTAAAAGTAACACTTTTATAATAAAATAATCAACTTTTATGCATACTTCTATGCACTAAATTTAAATATGATAAAAGTAACACTTTTATAATAAAATAATCAACTTTTATGCATACCTCTATGCATGAAATTCAAATATGATAAAAGTAACACTTTTATGATAAAATAATCAACTTTTATGCATGCCTCTATGCATGAAATTCAAATATGCTAAAAGTAACACTTTTATGATAAAATATTCATCTTTTATGCATGCCTCTATGCATGAAATTCAAATATGCTAAAAGTAACACTTTTATGATAAAATATTCATCTTTTATGCATGCCTCTATGCATGAAATTCAATGATGCTAAAAGTAACACTTTTATGATAAAATATTCATCTTTTATGCATGCCTCTATGCATGAAATTCAATTATGCTAAAAGTAAAACTTTTATGATAAAATATTCATCTTTTATGCATGCCTCTATGCATGAAATTCAATTATGCTAAAAGTAACACTTTTATGATAAAATATTCATCTTTTATGCATACCTCTATGCATGAAATTCAATTATGCTAAAAGTAACTCTTTTATAATTTAAAAAAAAAGAAGAATTTTCTTTTACTAATTTCTAAAAATTTTGCCATAACCTCCTTTGTATGGCTGACCATTTTTCAATTTTCTACATCTTTAAAACTAATTAAAAGTACACCAATATTGAAATTATCCTAAAGTAAATATTTTTTTCACTTCATTGAGATAAACATTATAAAAATTTGACATTAATCACGTAACCATTCACCTAGGATAGAGAATGGTTGGTTTTGTTAGAGAAGAGAGGGGAATGCCTTTTGTAATGAGGCCTAACATTATAGAGAAGGCATAAAGCATAAAAACCATTTTAAAACCATAAAAATCCATAAAATAATTGAAAGAAAGAAGAACCACCAACTTACTAATGACTTTGATAGCTTTCCTTTGGCTTGATGGTTTGAGGGTTCAACTCTTGTTTGAACAAGAGTGGCCACCAATCTTTGGAAGAGGGAAATGTCAAAAACTAAAGAATTATTAACAAATTCATAGTTCTTGGCTTGGGTGGAGTAGAGTAACAATGCATTAGACATTGTTGAGTTGCAACAAAGGGGAAGGCCTCTATTTATAGGAAAAAGTGAGCTCCTAACCAAACAAACTGATTCTAGAATTTTCCAACTCAGTTTGGTCAAATTTTGACCATTTTTAGGTCAGTTGAGCAAACTTTTTGCAACTAGACTTGAATTAGGAGAGAGGAGAGATAAAATATCACATTATTTATGAGTTTAAAACTCATTCAAGCATGTGAAATATGCACCTCCTTTAATGGACTCCCCTTCCTTACATATGTGTCAAAATGGAATCATTATACCCAAAATATCTCATATTTTTAATATTGCTCATAGTTTTTTACTAATAAACCTTGTACATTTTCAACTCTTCATCTTATGTGAGCATTTACTCATTTTTGAATACCCAAAATATCTCATATTTTTAATATTGCTCATAGTTTTTTACTAATAAACCTTGTACATTTTTAACTCTTCATCTTATGTGAGCATTTACTCATTTTTGGATACCCAAAATATCTCATATTTTTGATATTACTCATAGTTTCTTACTAATTAACCTTGTACATAGTCAACTCTTCATCTTATGTGAGCATTTACTCATTTTTGGGTATCATCTTTTACAAGATTGGATTTATCTCCTCCCCACACATGGATTGATCTTATTGGTCCATAGGAACCTTAATTGAACCATAATCCAAAATTTTTGAAAATCTAGACCCTTAGGCTAAGGTCCTTCATATCCATTTTCAATTAATTCTAATTGCACATTGGAAAGTTCTTTTTGAATTTCTGTTTCAAGGAAACTTATTTTAATAAGATGAGTTTTTTTTCTATCCAAAAATATTCATAATCTGAATATTCTCTCTCTAGAATATTTTTCTCTCTATATGTCAAAACAGGCAGAGACAAGATCTCTTATATTTTTGAAGAGGGAATATTTTGAGAGGCTGGGGAGGAATCTTACACCGTTGCATGCTTGCAAAGTTTGGTCCCCTTTAGGAGTATGTTTGGGTACGATGGTATGAGGAAGAGCGCGATTTTCCATGGCCTCTTATGCACCAAGAGACTTGAGAAATCCACCCTGAGTGATAATTACTAACCTAAGCATGGTTCAATGGGGACCAAACTTTGCAAGAATGTGGGGGTGGGTCCCCCCTGCATGCTTGCAAAGTCTGGTCCCCATCAGAGCAGGTTTGGGTATGATGGTATGGGGAAGAGCAGGATTTTCCATGGCCTGTTATGCACCAAGAGACTTGAAAAATGTACACTAGGTGTTAATTACTAACCCAAACATGCTCTGATGGGGACCAAAATTTGCAAGAATGTGGGGGTGGGTTCCTCCTGCATGCTTGCAAGGTTTGGTCCCCAGCGGAGCATGTCTAGGTATGATAGTATAGGGAAGAGCGGGAGTTTCCATGGCTTCGTAAGCACTAAGAGACTTGAAAAATCCGCATTGGGTGCTAATTGCTAACCCAAACATGCTCGGATGGTCACCATACTTTGTAAGCATGTGGGGCTACCTAGGTCCCTCCCACATGCTCACAAAGTTTGGTTCCACCATCGAAGCACGTTTGGGTACGACGGTATGGGGAAGCGGGATTTTCCATGGCCTCTTAAGCACCAAGAGACTTGAAAAATTCGCACTGGGTACTAATTTGCTAACCCAAATATGCTCCGATCATGAACAAACTTTGTAAATTTTGGTCCCCTCCACACGCTTGCAAAGTTTGGCCCCATCAGAGCATGTTTGGGTACGATGGTATAGGAAAGAGCGCGATTTTCCATGGCCTCTTAAGCACCAAGAGACTTGAAAAATCTGCACTATGTGCTAATTGCTAACCCAAAAATTCTCTGATGGTGATCACAAATTGCAAGCATGTGGGGGTGGGTCCCCCCCCACATGCTCACAAAGTTCAGTCCCCAATCGGAGAATGTTTGGGTACGATGGTATGGGGAAGAGCAGTATTTTCCATGGCTTCTTAATCACCAAGGGACCAAACTTTACAAGCATGTGGGGGTGGGTCCCCCCCCGCATGCTTGCCAAGTTTGGTTTCCATCAGAGCATGTTTGTGTACGATGATATGGGAAAGAGTGGGATTTTCCATGGCCTCTTGTGCACCAATAGACTTGAAAAATCCACACTAGACGCTAATTACTAACCCAAACATTCTACGATGGGGACCAAACTTTGCAAGCATGTGGGGGTGGGCCCCCCTTGATGTTCACAAAGTTTGGTCCCCACCATCGGAGCATGTTTAGGTACGATAGTATGGGGAAAGCGGGAGTTTCCATGGCTTCTTAAGCAACTTTGTAAGCATGTGGAGCTACCTAGGTTCCCCCCCCACATGCTCACAAAGTCTCGTTCCCATCAGAGCACGTTTGGGTATGACGGTATGGAGAAGCGAGATTTTCCATGGCCTCTTAAGCACCAAGAGACTTCAAAATTTTGCACTGGGTGCTAATTGCTAACCCAAATATTCTCCGATCGTGAACAAACTTTGTAAATTTTGGTCCCCTCCACACGCTTGCAAAGTTTGGCCCCATCAGAGCATGTTTGGGTACGATGGTATAGGGAAGAGCAGGATTTTCCATGGCCTCTTAATAAGCACCAAGAGACTTGAAAAATATGCACTAGGTGTTAATTGCTAACCCAAAAATTCTCTGATTGGTGATCACAATTTGCATGTGGGGGTGGGTCCCTCACATGCTTGCAAAGTTCAGTCCCCATGCGAACATGTGGGGAGGACCCACCCGCACATGTTTGCAAAGTTTGTTCCACATTGGAACATCTTTGGGTTAGTAATTAGCGCCCAATGCATACCGAGTGCTTACCCAAGTAACTCTCGACATGCACTTGGAGCTCCCAATGCATGTTAGGTGCTATCTAAGTATGCCGCTAGCTACCTGCATGCACCGAGAGCTCCCAATGCATGCTATAGGTGCTACCTAAGAATGTCGGTAGCTCTACCGACATGCATTAGGAGCTCCCAATGCATGTCAGGTGCTACATAGGCATACCGATAAGTATCGGTATGCACTGAAAGCTACCGCCATGCAGCATCAAGAGCACCCAATGGCGGATGCTACCTAGGCATATCGGGTGCTTCTAATGCATGTTGCCACAACTACCTACATGAATCGAAGCATGCACCGGGGTTGGGTGTTAAATAGGCATGCCAGTAACTACTGACACGCACTAGGAGCCATGTACCAGGAGCTCCCAATGTATGTCGGGTGCCACATAGGCATGCCAGAATATTAAATTCACTTTTTTTCATCGTGTAAAATACAAATTTTCCTTTTTAGGGGGGATATTTTTGAATTTAAAATGAAAGGAGTATGGTCATTTTTCCAAAAAAGTAAGTGGAAATAAAAAAAGTCAACCTTTTAATAACACCCATTACACCCTTCATAAATGACCCCCAAAATGGACAATTTTGACAACTCATGAGTATCTACTCATTGAATGCTCATCAGCCTTAATCAGTTATGAAAAAAAGTGATTAAAAATTAATCCAAGTTTAATCCTTTCACTAATCTTTCTCTCTTTTACACTAATCAAGGACTCTAATTAACCATTAATCCCTAATTAATTCACACAATTGAGCACATCATTGGATAGAGCAAAGGAATGCTAATCTTTATGCATCAAAAATTGTATAAATTAATCTAAAATAGAGGATTAATTAGACTCTTAAGTATGGTCTCCTCTTTTAAGGTAAAATTAAGCAAAGAGAGTCAAATTTCTCCAATCGATAAAAAATTTGATGTGATTAGGTGTTTTGATGTATCTATATGCTCTCAAAACACTCAAAAATCCCAATTTCAACTACTCATATAATCAATTTAGACCCCAATTAATACATTTTCTAATTTTTGGCCTCTTGAACAAGATTAATCACCCTTAATGAGACAAAAACCAGTCCATTAAGAGAAATTAGTCAAATTCAAGGATTTTTTATGGTTTTAAGAAATTTTTTGAAAGATTAACCTACTCCTAATGCTTGTTAACACTCTAATCCAAACAAGTTCAACAACAAACACACAATTAAACTAAAATTAATGATAGTTTTATGTTTAAACTAAAGAGAGCACATTCACTAAGAATTGCAATCTATTGCATTGTTTGATGCAATGGATGCAAACTAAGCCTAATATAAACTATGTGCAAGCCCTAAGAACATGAAAAACCACAAAAATAACAAATTAATCTAAAAATTAAGCAAAAAGCATTCTTTTCAAAAACAAAAAAGAGAGTTATTCTACACCCAATCTCACACAAATCACTATCAAATCCACATCTTTTTCATGGGAAACCATTAATCAAGACAATGGGCAATGGCTTATGCATAGAATAGAGGCAAAAAGATCGAAAAAGCCAAGGGATGGCTCCTCGGCAATGGTGCCAAAAATGTTATGGCTCACCCTAACCCTCCTTGAAACACATCAAAAAAGAGATTACCTACTGAACTGCAACCGTTATGAGGATGTTTCTAATGGCCGAGCTTATAACCCTTGAGGTCTTCAGGCTCTACAAATCCTTGAGAAGCAATTCCACCGCGTCTCTCACGAGCGTTGTCACACCGCCACGTTGCACTACGGGTCCTCATCCCTCCTCTCACCTCACTTCACTCACACACACTCACTAGTATATGCATTAGGGAGAGAGATTAGCAAGAGCAAGACTCAATTGCACAATGGGAGAGTATGTTGTATTATGAGAGAAATTCACTTATATACATGGCCATAAGTGTTCACACTTACTTAAATTGTGGCCAGATGGGCACTTTAGGAGGCCTAATGCTATTACAATGGCTACTGTCATAATATATCCATGAAGTACATGACTTAGGACTTCATCCTAACTTGTTACCATACGCTCTTGAAAAACGAGAATCTCCATAAATACTCTATCACATCATTACGGGCACCCATCCAAGTTGTAGCTTTCGACACTATTGCTTCATATCTTGAATGTATGATCCTGTGGTGTACCCACCGTGACTCCTTGATGTAAGATAATGGTGGTAGCTCTTGTTGATCCTAGAATTGGATTAACAAAGCAACCTATGCATGAAGTTCATTATGGTGGTCATCACAAGGGAGGTAAACAAGATATGCAAGAGGCTTCTATGAAGGCTACTTCATTTGGATTCATTATGGTTGTCGCAAGGGAGGTAAACAAGATATGCAAGAGACTTCTATGAAGGCTCCTTCATTTGGATTTATGATGGATGCTAGGAAACATCTCATAAATGATTTGAGGCCTTCTTCATTTCAGCCCGGTACTTGTCAAGTGAATACTAAACCACCACAAGATTCATTCAAGTCTATGGATTCATGCTCACAAGATGCCAAGTGGGTACCATATTATTCAGAAGCAGATCAATCCATCGTGGTAGATGAGGAGATGCTTTGGGATAAATGGGGGCGATCATGATTGAGAGCAGCACATGTCTTTTGCACAAAGACAAGTGGAAGCTCATGATAGTTGGGTGGAATTGCCTTTTTTTATTAAGAAGGAGTACAAAGACTTTGTTCAATTTGCCAATTCTTACATGCAATCACAAAAGAACAAGCCACATCATAAGATTCCTTCTTCCAATGTTGCCAGTTCAAGGGTGATGGTTCTGCTTTACATGAGTTAGAGGAGTGGATCACCAAGTCAGACACTTATTTTCAACTATACCCCAAGAGTGAGCAAGATAAAGTGCAATTTGCTTCACTACACTTGGAAGATTATGCTCACCAATGGTGGAGACACATGGTTAAAGTTGGGAATATACCACATTCATGGGAGGATTTGAAAAGGAAAATGAACTTGACTTTCATCTCACCTTTGGTACTTGATAGAAACCATGAGCAACGGTATGAGCTTCCTCAAAAGGGCTTGGTAGTAAGGAAGCACATAAAAAGCTTTATGAAGTTATCCATATATGTGGAAGGTCTTGGTAGTAAGGAAGCACATAAAAAGCTTTATGAAGTTATCCATATATGTGGAAGGGCTTAATGAGAAAATGAAGATGAAGAGGTTATACATGGATTGGATTCTTTCATCAAGGTAGATGTGTCGGCTCAAAGACCACCTACCCTTAAAGAGGCTATGAAGTTGGCAGAGGTTTATGAGCCCAAATACAGAAAATCATAGCCCACTTTACTCATGAATGACTCATCTAAGCCACCCATTATTTCTTCTAATAAGGATATTGGCACGTAGGTTGTGATAGCACCCGGGAGCTTAACTGGATGTGGAGTTCGGATCCTGAAGGGTGGACGGTGGGTACCTCTAGGGTCTAGGGGTGAGGGCATGCACATTGGGCGACCGGACAAGATTATGGGTGGGTAGGCCCCTATAAGTGTCGGGGAGTGTGGTGTTATCCACAGGGTAGAAGCATGTTAACGTGCTATGCATAAGTTTAGGCATGTAAGTCACTATATTAGTAATCATATTTAAAACTTCTGGCTGATACAAAAAGCTCAAATGAGCACTTCAAAAAAAAAGAATAATCAATGAAAGTTGTGGTATATTGAATTACGAGCTAGTCTTTGAAGCTAGTTAGCACGGGCGTTACAGCAGAGTGGTGGGGTGATAAAGTGCAAAGGCCAGAGCACCATGGAGCCCGCAAGCAAGGCGGCGCATTCACGTTCTCCTATACACAGAAAACGTAGAGCCCCTTCTACTTCTCCATCTCCCTGCAAAAGCGCAAAGCGATCTCAAGGTTCCCCAATGTCCCTCTCGGGTACTCTCTCTCTCTCTCTCTCTCTCTCTCTCTCTCTCTCTTGTGCGGGTTCTGTGTGTTTTCTCTTCTACTTTCGGCTTCAGTACCACAAGAAGCTCCATGCAATATAGTTGAGCACATTTCCCTTTGATGTGTGCAAGCCGATGGAAAGCTCCGAAGGTCGTGATCCCCATGCAGGAAAAATTCTGTACAACTTTGGTAGATTTCAATTTTGCTTATGGCCTTTCCATGGAGGGTTTAGATCCCAAAATGGTTAGGTGGGAGCAGGTCACTGATACTGAATGGTTCAGTGTGTTCAAACAAACAAAGAATCCCAGCCATAGTACCGCATCAAATGCAGCACCATCCACACCGAAATGTATGAGTCGATGATGAAACTGCACTACAATGTATACCAGAAGGCCCCAACCAACATGGAAATTTCCTCTGCATTTGCAAAGGGTTTCGTGAAAGAATTCAGTCCTGCCGTGATTGCAAGTGGGACAGCCATTAGGTTCAATTGGGCCGAGTTTGCAGTGCAGTATTTGCAGGATATTCGAGAGAAGGGCTATTATGAGGGCCATGTTAACAAGTGGAGACTACGCAATCTTCAGCTTCCAGCTTCAAAAATTGAGGATGAGTCTGCTGACATCTGCGAGGAAAACATGGCATTGGTAGGAAAGAGTACTGGCCAAATCTACCAAGGCCACACTTCAGTCTCATCAAGATAGTCCAGAGGAGATGGAAGCTTCTTCATTTTGTGGGTTGGAGGAATGGCAGTGCATGAAGGTAGCTATCCTTCAAATGAAAACACAGCTACATTATGAGAAACAGAATCTAAACAATGTGCAAGAGGGCCTGGAACTTGCTAGGGCTTTGAATGCAAAAAATGCGAAGGTCACTCCTATTGTCACGGCCATGAGACAGAGGTTGCAAGCAGCTGAGATGGAGTTGCAGGCTCTATTGCAAAGCAATGATGTGGATGCCCGGCGAAAGATGGAGCTTGAAGTCAGAATAGAGACAACCAAAGAAACCATAGAGGCTATGGGGTTTCCTCTTCGTGAAGATGACCCCATAGATAGTGACATAGACATAACCTGTAAACTGGTAAGTGTCCGTAAGTTTCATCTCTTTAGCACTTTATGTTTGGTACATGTGCTCAGGTAGCTCATGTACTTACCATGCTCTTTTTGTCTTGGTTTTGTAGGTTGAGGTGGAAATTACAAAATCCAAGGTGCAGAACTCTGAAAGCCAACTTGAACTTCTGATGCACATGCAGTCGAAGCTGCAGGGCTCGTTTCTCCAAACTGCCCTAACTAATCTAGCCCTTGCTAGTTTTATGAAGGATAGAGAGGTGCAAGACAGCATCGGAACAAACCTGTGTACTGGTTGTGGTCTGCCCCTTGAGGTCCAACCATTCCTTGCAATGGTCAAGCTCCCTTGTGAATGAGCATAATTATCACCTTCTATGCTTTGCTGCTACATGCTCCCTTGGGACCGTATGTAGGGCTCCCTTCTGCAAAAAAAGCATACCTACCGCATGGTTGTGCAACCTTGCAACACAACGACATCCAACCACACCAGAGATTGGTAAGAAACCATACTTGAATGTATGCTTGCTAGCTAGCATACAGGACATACAGTCTGCAAGCTTGATCATATTGGGAATAAAAGGTGTGCTAGTTAGCATAATGAATATGCTAATTAGCATGCCAGGTATGCTAGTTATCATACTAGATATGCTAGTTAGCATATACAGTATGATAGTTAGCATATTGCATATGCTAATTAACATATCCAGTATACTAGTTAGCATACTAGATATGCTAGTAGGATGCTAACTAGCATATACTGTATATGCTAGTTAGCATACCCTGCATGCTAACTAGCATACTCTATATGCTAACTAGCATCCTAGTAAGCATACCCTGTATACTAACTAGCATAGCAAATATGCTAGTTAGCATACCCAATACGCTAACAAGCATACCGGATATTCTAATTAGCATATCAAGTAGGCCTACTAGCATATCCAATATGCTAACACGGGATATGTTAACTAGCATGCTAACTAGCATACCGGATATGCTAAAAAGCGTATCCAGAATGCTAATAAACACAATGGATATGCTAGTTAGGATACTGGATACGCTAACTAGCATACAAGATACGCTAATTAGCGTAACCAGTATGCTAACTAGCACACTCGATATGCTAGTTGGATGAGTGGATGCTAATTAGCATATCCAATATGCTAGTAAGCATATTGGGTATGCTTATTAGCATACCCAATATGCTAGTAAGCATATTGGGTATGCTTATTAGCATATCGGAGTTAGCATATTGAATGCTAATTAGCATATCCAGTATGCTAGTTAGCATATTGGATTGCTATCTGAAATGCTAATTAGCATATCTTGTATGCTAACTAGCATAATACTGGTTATGCTAATTAGCATACTGAATATGCTAGTTAGCATACTTGATATGCTATTAAGCATGTTGGATATGCTAATTACCAATTTTTATATACTAGTAAGCATTTTGGAGTATATTGGATTAGCTTAGAGGTTATAAGGTCTACTAGTTAGCATATCAGGTATGCTAGTTAGCATATTGGATATGCTTATTCGCATACCGAATATGCTAGCTGGAATGATAGTTAGCATACAGGATATACTAATTTTTGGATATGCTAATTAGCATATACTGTGCTCTAGTAAGCACATAGAAGCTTTTGGGTACACTTGAATTGCTTAGAGATTATAAGGTTTACTAGTTAGCATGCCTGGTATGCTTGTTAGCATACTTGATATTCTAGTTAGCATATATGATTATGCTAGCTAGCATACACGGGAATGCTAATTAGCATACTGGTCTAGCTGCACACATAGTTAGCATATGAAACATACTATGTAGCATACATGACATGCTTATAAAGGGTGTAATCAAAGATTTTTTTGTTGCAGGCCTCTCAAAGCCCCTACATGATGTGGGCAATGTGCATGACACCAAAGGTAAGGCTGCAACTGAGAACCCTTCGACTCAGAAGGGTGGTGAGCTCGATACAATGAATGAAGGAGTAGATGCGGGATCCCAGCAGATGCAAAGTGCAAGCATGAAAACAACAGAGGAAGGCGATGACGTGAGCAGTAAATTAGAAAAAGATGATTTTTTTGTCATGGTTCCTCATGCGCGTGCCATGCCTGCTACAACTGACACAATAAAAATTTCTCAGCGCACAATGGCTAGTGCCAGTGCATCAGGGGAAACATTGAAGACTAACAGCATAGAGGACCCACAAGAAGTTGGTGATAACAGCTCTCTTGAGGGTTTTTTGCGAAAGGCTAAGGCAAAGAGAAAAGTGGGCCCGGAAGAGGTACATAAAGAAACTGCAAGCAACGGCTATGGTTCCCTAAAGAAGATGGAGGACAAAGCTAAAAGTACCAAAGGTGAAAAGAAAGCCATCTGCTCAAGAGCTTGCAAAAAACTATGTTAAGACCTTTCCTTTTTTGCTCAGATTCTGTACTGTAAGCAGGCAACTATCATTGTTTAGTTGTTTAGCCTTTACTTAGTGTTCCCATACCTATGCCCTTCACTCTTATGGCTATGCCATTTTGAAAACCTAATGCCTCTTGTGGCTGTCATGTAATTTTTTTTATTTTCCCGGTAAAAATGTCTTTGTGTAATATAATGTTGAGCAGCAGTCCATTATAATTTTCTGCCAATCTATGAACTTCTTCACTTCGTATCGCTGTTTCTTTGCAGAGGAAGAGAAACTGGCATTAATTGCCTTGCCTGATGTAAATGCGGCCATGCAATGGCAGAAATTACGAAAATGGCGAGTCCGCAAAGCCAGGCAGATAAGGAGACAAAAATTAGAGATTGAAAAGCGGCTCGAACGATATTCACAGCGTGCCCGTAGAATTTTTGAGCGCCTAAATTATGTTCACCCATCAAGGGAGGTTATATATGCTGAATGGTATCCTCTTCCAGACCCAATATGGGTGCCTAAGCGACTGTGTGATGAAAAAAGGGCTCTTTTACTAGATCTCAACGGTCTTTTGCTGAGGGTGGTAGAGACTCGCTTCGGCGAAAAGCCCCCTGCATATGCAGATGAAATGTTAAAATACAATGTAAAGGATAAGCAGGTGTTCTGTTGCAAGGATAGCCACATGTTTTTGGACTGGTGTCTTCAGTTCTTCAGTGTGTATATTTGGAGCACAAGCATGCATCGTAAAGTCATGAATATTTGTTGCAAGAATAGCCACATGTTTTTGGACTGGTGTCTTCAGTTCTTCAGTGTGTATATTTGGAGCACAAGCATGCATCGTAAAGTCATAAATATTTGTAGGGCTGTTTTTAAATTGCAGGTGCCAAGGATTGCCGGTTTTTTTTGCGCAAGAGCACTGCAGTCCGCAACCCTGGCAGATCTTGAATAAACCTGTGTTTATGAAAGATTTAGCATTGTTTTGGAAATACAATCCGGCGTACAATGCCCAAAACACGCTTCTGATTGAGGATAGCCTCTACAAAGTGTTCAAAACCCAGCACAAGCTTGGCTCGTTACTCCGAAGCTAGAGGACCAGAGTGCTGAGGAGAGACAACAGTTTCTTATAGAAACTTTGAAAGATTGGCTTTTCTTTGGCTGCAGTCGGATGATCAGGCAGCGTATGTGGCTAACAATTTCTTTGATACAGGCTCTGATAACTTCTCTGATGCAGTCATCAAACAGTTGCTAGAGGCTGAGAGACAAGCAGAACTTCGTTGCAACCAAAAGGAAGATGACCTAGAAGCAGAGAGAGAGGAGAAAGCTAGGCTGGAGAGGGAAAGAAAAGAAAAGGAACAGCAGAGAGGCGACCTAGAAGCAGAGAGAAAGGAAAAAGCAGAGGAAAAGGAGAAAGCAGAGAAAAAGGAGGGAGCAAAAAAGCCCGGTCACTACAAACGCCCTCTAAGGAGGCCTAAAGATTTTTGGCGGGTGTGACTCATTGTAAAATTAAACCCTATGTAATGTTATTTGATGCTGGAAGTTAATGATGAGATAATCTTTTCAATAGTTGCCTCCTACTATTCCATTTTTATGTGTTATAAAATTATGTATTGGGTTTTTTGTTAGGTAGCACACACTATAAAGTAGCAAGTATACAGTTAGCATATAGTGTGGTAGTTAGCATACACTATATGCTAGTTAGCATAATCCTGTATGCTACACTATATAGCAGCTAGTTAGTATAGCATATACTGTGCTTGTTAGCATACACTATATGCTAGTTAGCATATACTGCATATGCTAGTCAGCATATATTGTTTGCTAGTTAGCATACAGTATATGCTAACTAGCATATACTGTACGCTTTATGCTAGTTAGCACACACTATGTAGAAGCTTGTTAGTAAACAATTATCATATACTGTGGTAGTTAGCATACAATATATGCTAGTTAGCATATATTGTATGCTAGTAAGCACACGCTATATAGTAGCATACTATATATGCTAGTTAGCATACACTGTATGCTAGTTAGCATACGCTTTATGCTAGCTAGCACACACTTTGTAGAAGCTTGTTAGTCAGCATATACTGTATATGCTAGTCAGCATATACTGTTTTGCTAGTTAGCATATAGTATATAATAACTAGCATATACTGTATGCTAGTTAGCATACGCTTTATGCTAACTAGCACATACTATGTAGAAGCTTGTTAGTAAACAATTATCATAAACAATTATCATATACTGCGGTAGTTAGCATACACTATATGCTAGTTAGCATATACTGTATGCTAGTAAGCACAGGCTATATAGTAGCTACTGTGCATACAGTTAGCATATACTGTGTTAGTTAGCATACACTATATGCTAGTTAGCATACACTATATGCTAGTTGGCATATATTGTATATGCTAGTTAGCATACGCTATATGCTAGTAAGCACACAATATAAATTAGGTAGTTAGTATACAGGTAACATATACTGTGCGAGTTAGCATACAGTATATGCTAGTTAGCCTATACTGTATACAGTATATGCGAGTTAGCATATAGTATATGCTAGTTAGCCTATACTATATACTAGTTAGCATACTTTATATGCTAGTTATAGCACACACTGTATGCTAACTCGCAAAGTATATGCTAGTTAGCCTATACTATATACTAGTTAGCATACTTTATATGCTAGTTAGGATACACTGTATGCTAGTTAGCATACGCTTTATGCTAGCTAGCACACACTTTGTAGAAGCTTGTTAGTACACAATTAGCATATACAGTGGTAGTAGTAAGCATACCCAAGATACAAAATAGAATAAAAGACCATGACGCTCATGTCAAAAACCGAATGGCATACTGTTATAGATTGCTTCATAATCTTCGGGGGTGATTGCATACTGTTATAGATTGCTTCATAATCTTCGGGGGTGATTGTGTACATTTGCCTTCTCTTTTGCATGTGTTTCATGGGTATCTTGATACAACGTACAAGATTTGAAAGTATGTGAACAACAGGTTGATTGTAGTCTAGTTTGAAGGTGTATGCATCCACTTGCTTGTAATACAGTCCTTGCACGACATAAGAGCCTTTGTCAATTACATTGTTCCGCTCATCAATGTAACCCTATTTTGCCTTTTCTTTTACTGCAATAATGCACTTTACCAAGTAAAAATCTACATTCTCATCATTGGTTGTAGCATCCGGATTCACTGCAAAAGTGTCACCAACACACAAAGCACTACTTAATGCATCATGGTGGCCTTCATACACGAATGTTTCATATCCAATGATCTGTCCTTCAAGGGCATCATCAGTCGGAGTGCCTTCTTCATCCTTAACTTCATCAGACAATGGCATCAGAATGTGATAATCCCAAGGCTGCACATGAGATTTGTTAGTGCAACGATTCGAACTATGGTTCATGCATGCATCACAAGAGCATGCCAATGGTCTTGTGGCAATGGCAGTTGCATCCTGACTGTTGTGACCGCGAAAAGCGTGCAAGGTGCGAGACTTCTCAACCGTGGCACAATTCCATTTAACCTCCCTGTTTACATCACCTACTTTGATCTCCCAAAACACACAGGCACATTGCCTTTCTTTTAGAGGATATGATGCAGCTGCTCCCTTTGATAGGTTGGCTTGGCAATAGGCAACCACATCTGCAACACACTTTAAAGTGGCCCCATTAGGCTTCAGCTGTTCATGTGTCAACGATCTTTTAACAACTCCGCCTGCACCGTCATGCTCTCCCTTGCCATGTCCCGATCCAAAGAAGAACCAGCTCATCTCCATTCCTATCAGTCCAGCATACCTTGCAACAAAATAGAAAGGCCTAGCAGCCTTAAACTATGAGGCAGCACCATCTGACCAGACCCAGTGACGTTTTGGAGTGACACCTTCTCTCTGTAACCAGCCACAATGCAGCATAAAACAATGTTGGACAAACAATGTGTCATGCACTTTGTCATCTGATATGAAGAAGTGGATTTTCTTGACTACTTCCCCTTCCCTGCGGTAGTATGTTATGTGCATAAAAATAGTTACTTGACTTGAGTGCCAATGCATGGATTGAATCTCATTTTGCTCCTTGAATGCATAGTTTTCTGCAAAGTCTACAACCGACACAACCACATCGTCAGGAAATCTAAGAATACAATCCTTGAACTGTTGTGCTTGCCATCGAGCGATATAGTTATGTTTGATAAAAACCTTCAGCTTGGTTTGTAAGAGTTGAAGAAACTCCCAGCACTGCATTTCTTTAGTCACAAGATCTTTTCTCTTTTTTTCAACATCATGGACAATGTTGTATGCTTCAAATACAACTCCTCATTACAGCTTGGCTTCTTTATAAGTGCCAAGGTGTTACGAACATTGCACATGATTGCACTTTGAATAGTAGACTCCTCTGGGCACACTGCTTGCACGACAAGATGATGAGATACTAGATTCCAAATTTCTTACTTGTCTTCTGTACTAATTCCTTCAGTCCTCCTCTTGAACAGTGCCACAATCTCAGGCGAGATTTTCTCCTTCTTTTCCTCCTCTCAAGGCAAGCTCTCGAACCTGAACCTGCTTAAGTCTTTTCTTCTCTCGTTGTTTCCTCTTTCTTTGTCTCTCATAATCCCTAATGGCAGTACAAGTTGAGTCCTCCAAGTTCGGATTCATTGTCTGTAAAGGATCCCTTCTGCTACCTTCATCTGCTGCCCTTGAACGCGCAAGTAAACCTACCAGATCAGATTGCAAGGTATGGTTTGCCATAACTCTATGAGATGGGGAGGAAGTGGGCTACACGGAGAGAATGCGAGGCAAAGGGAGAGGGTGAGACTGTTTGAGCAGCATCACAGAGAGAGAGAGAGAGAGAGAGAGAGAGAGAGAGAGAGAGAGAGAGAGAGAGAGAGAGAGAGAGAGAGAGAGAGCTTGGCTTACACAGATCATGGAGAACCTCGAGAGAGCGAGAGAGAGAGAGAGAGACACAAAGACAGAAAGATAGAGAGAGAGAGAGAGAGAGAGAGAGAGCGCTCATCCACTACACCATGACTTCAGTAACTGAAAAGATGCTACATTTGAATTTGGCATCGAGTAAATTTAACATTAATTATGGAAAGTTTATTTCAAAATGGACATATTCTTGGCTCTCGAATGTATGCTAACAAGCACTACTAACTAGCATTGTCCGGGACAACATTTTTTGTGCACGTTAACATGCTTCTACCCCACATATTCCTCTATGGTTGGGTGCTGACTAGAGCTCCTTGCCCCCTTTGGCTATGGTGGTGGCTATGGTGATGTAACATTGGTATCAAAGCTGCGTTTTGATTTGTCAAGCGGCCTTTCTCTCGATTCTTCGCGCGTGATCAAGCTTCGAAAGAGAAAAGATCCGCTTTCCAATAGTTCTTTTCATTTGAATTCTCTGCACATTTTTGGAATTGATTACTGAATGTAGAGGTATTCGAGAAGACGTAGATTGTTTGTTGGAATAGTATGTATGTTTTACACACAAAAATCCACTGTTACACACAATAATATGTGTGTTGAGGTTGAGGACAAGAAAATGCCGTTGGGTATATGCTTGGAAAACACAATACATCACATAGATAATGTCTATGTGGAAATCATCTTTGTTGCAAGATGTGTAAATGGTTCTTGCAAGAATGCAAGAACTTTTGGGAAAAGGAGAAGGTAGCTTTCCTTAAACTCTGTTGTCAATTGAACTTTACCACATTATACAAGAATTTTCTAAAGACTTGTAAGTTGCATAAATTTCTCGAATTAAAGTCCATGTGGTCTCTAACCACAAGAGAAAAACATCTTTGATGTCCTACAACACGCAAAGGAATTCCTTGAATGTTGGAGCACATTCTTTACAAAGTTCTTCAGGATTTGAGAAATTCTGGTTGTCTTATTAGAAATTTGTGTTTTATTAACATCTTTGATAGTTGCAAGTGTGGTGTCAGGCTAAAATCTGAGAGGTATTTTGGATCAGTGTACATATGGTGCGTGTGGTTGGCAAATGAATTTTGCCCTGAATGCCCTGGCAAGTGTACAGGCCGAGCGGTTTGATCATGAGTGGGTTTATGCACGTGTTTTTTTCTGGGAGAAAAGGCTGGAGATCCGGAGTTTTATGGCAATGGTGTGGTGTGCGAGTGGTTACTAAGCCGAGCACCGGCTGGAAGTGGTCATGATTAGTAAGTGGATGCTGATGAAGACAACGGGCAAGTACTCTCGCATTTATTTGGAAGCTGTGTGGGCACCGTATTTTCTGGGAAAGTATAAGGAGAAGGGGCTCTTTTAGTATTTGTAGGTGGTCATCACTTTGTGGCTTGGAGGCTTTAATCAAAAATAAAATAAAAAATATATATCCACATGGCCAATTTAGAAGGCCACATGGAAAAGCGAAGGTGGCGGCCAGCTTTGCTTCGAGAAGATGGCGAGGAAGTCTGGAGGGAGCGCCGCCTGTTCAAAGGACCGGAAGGGGAGTAGTCGCTTTAGCTCGGGCCAGCTGCAGAGAGAGAGAGCTGAGAGGCCGCCTGGGAGCCGGGTGCAGTGAGAAGTGTGAATCGCCTTGCGAGCGGACGCAACGCCAGGGGGGTCGTCGCCTTGCTGACAGTGGGAGCCGGGTGCAGTAGAGAGGAGTGTATGCAACCAGAGGCGCAGACGAGGGGACCCACTGGGGCGTTTGCTGGAGGGAGAGCTGGAAGTGTTGTCAGAGGGCTGCTGGGGCAGCTCTAAGGTCGTGAAGGCTGGTGAGCCTATGGGCAGTGGGCGAGGCTGGAGTGGAACCGAACGGCTGCCTTGTGTGTGAAGTGCTACAGGCGCAGAGGGCTGGAGATGTGTAGGAGCTGAGGTGACGCCGCGTGAAATAAAGTACAGCCGGGTGAACAGAGAAAGAGGCTGCAGGTCTCTTGGGTGATGTCTAGTGTGGGCATCTGATTGGAGCAGCATAGAGGGCTGCTGTGAGGAAGGGTATATGAGATGTGGCTTGGGCTAGGTATCTGGGATGCTGCGGTGAGCAGTGGGTTGTGGTGTTGAGGATTGTGCGAGGCTCTGGGGTTGGTGAGCTGCTGGTCACGACATACAGAGAGTGGGAGCTGCTGAGTGAAGGTTAGCTGGTGTGGGCGCCTTCTGGTGAGAGTAGCTGGTCTTGTGTGGGCGGTGATTGCAGGCAGTGCGTGGATGCTGACCAGAGAGGGAGCCTTGGGTTTTTGTGTGTGTTGGATGCAGAAGTGGTGCTGATGTGTGGGCTGGAGACAGTGGGGCTCGCCTACGACAATTGGCAGGTAGCAGCAGACAGAGAGTAGCCGGGCTACAGAGAAAGTGAAGAAGGGTTGCTGGTGTGGGCGCCCTCTGGAGATTACAGGGACCGGGAGACAGAGGCTTGGTCGTCAGACGCAAGGGTGTGATTCCCTTGGCAGTAAATCCTGGCCAGAGTCCTGGTCTTTGGTGTATTTGCTGTGTTTATACAGTGTGTATGGTGTTGTGTGTTTGCTGAATATATCATCTGTCCTTCATGGTTCTGAGCTGTCTTATGGTGTGGGTGGGTGGCGAATGTTGAGAGAGTGTTCCAGCCGGTGGCTGGTGGTGCCCCGTTCGTGGTAGTTTTTCCAAGTTTGGGAGGTGGAAGAGCTATAGAGGCAGGTTCTTTCTTCTTTTTTTCACCTCACATCCTTCTGGTGCCCCCACTGAGGAGTTGCTCAGGCATTGTGTGACTGAGGAGTGGCTCAGTTTTGACAGAGGATAGCTCAGGAATTTCTCTTACGAGGGTGTATGCCCCAGAGTGAGATTGAAGGAAGGTGTTTTTGGTTTTTTGCTTGGGATTGGAAGTGAAGTTTGGGGGTTAAGATGATGTCTTACCCAGAGTTTTATGGTGGTCCGAATGAGGATGTGGCAGATTTCTTGGAAAGGATGGAGGTTGCATGCATAAGCAACCATATCAGTGAGCAGGTACAGGTATTGCGGCTGCTGAGCATTTGTTTGAAAGGGGATGCAAGGACTTGGTACAGGGCTTATGAGGAGTCGTTGAGGGATGCTGTTCCACACATGGAGAGGACTGAGGATGGACTGAAGACAGCACTCAGCAACAGGTTCAAGAAAGTGGAAGACCCCGACAAGGTTTGGCATGAGGTGCAAGCTCTGACACAAGGTGAGTTTGAATCAATAGATGATTATATGAAGAAATTTTCTTTGCTATGGGAGACTCTATGCAGGGCTTTGGGAGAAGATCAGGTGCCGCCTGATATGATGAAGAAGAATAAGTTTGTAGCTGGACTTAAAAGGAGTATTCGCTGGAAAGTGGAACTGAAGAAGCCCAGGTCTTTTGAGGATGCGGTGGAGATTGCTAAGTCAAAAGATTGGAAATTGCAGCGAATGAATCAGTTAGGGATGATTCCAGTTGTAGCACAGCCGGAGATTCGGAGAGTGGAGGCTACACCTATGAGTGCAGTGATCGAGAGGATGAAGCCCACTGAAGCTCAAGCTATGCAGATGATGCCTCAAGCTAGTCAGGGAGTACCTATGGTTCCTGCAGGTTCTGATGAGGGATTGCGGCAGGATATGAAGCAGATGGTTGATCTTATGAAGAATTTGAGCTTAAATTTAATGGGAAGTACAAGTGGTGGACGTGGTAGAGGCCGAGGTAATTTTCTTGAAGGGGGAGATGGACAAGCAGGATATGGACGTGGTCGAGGTAGGGGCCATCATTTCATTCCTACATGTTGGAACTGTGGTGAGCTTGGTCATTTGAGTACAGATTGTGATAAGCCTCAACGTATGGGTGGTGATATGTACCCACTACCTTCACAGTTACCGAATAGGTCAAATGATTATGGTATTGATATCAGGGATCAAGCAGGTCCGAGTGGAATTACAACTGAGGAGAAGGGAAAAACTAAGGTGATAGATGTGGTCACCCTTGAGAAGACGAAGGAGGCAGAAGCTGATGTGATGCCTTTGGGGAAACGGATGCCACAGGAAAGAGAAAGCAAGGATGCTGCAGGGCCCAGCAAGAAGAAAGGAAAAGTGAAGGAAGGAGAAGATGTGAAGGTCAAGCAGAAGAGGAAGCCTCGTAGGAAGTTTCAGGTAACTGATTTTCCACTAGGGGGTGGGCAGGAGAGCTACAGTTTGCAGGAGGACATGGCTGGAAGGAAGGCTAACATTACTTTTGGGCAATTGATAGAGTTAGCTCCCAATTTGAAGCGTCAGTGGAAAAGACTTGTGAATCCGAGAGAGAAGGAGCCGGCCAAAGGGATAGTGACTGTTCTATCTGTCCAGGAGTTACCTGACATATGTCCTGTGGTGAATGTTTGGTATAAAGGGAAGAATCTAGGAGAGGCATACATAGATGGTGGAGCACAGATTTGTGTGATCACATTGGCAGCTGTGGAGAGGCTTGGTCTTGATTTCACTGAAGCGTCTGGATTCCGAATTCGGCTGGCTAATCATCAGAAAGTCAAATGCTTAGGTATGGTTAAGGAATTAGAATTGGAAGCTTTTGATGTGAAGGTGCTTGTGGATTGTCATGTTATGCCTGCAGGAATGGGTGCATTCCCCATTATTTTGGGAAGACCATGGCTGAGAGCGGTGAAGGCTGTTCAGGATTGGAGGAAAGGAGTTATTACTCTGTATGACAGGAGAGGTGATAAGAAGCAGTTTAACATGGATAACCAGAAGCCTGTCATCAATGATGAAGAGGAGAGTGAAGCTGATTCGAGTGATGATACGACCAGCACCACTACTAGTGAGGAAACAGAGGATACTTCATCGAGTGAGGAGGATGCAGAGATGGATGCCCTGGTTATTGATGAAGAAGTGCTTGTTGCTGATGAGATTGCTGAACAGGAAGAAGCCATACATGAGGAATGCGAGGAGGTACAAGTGAATTCTGAACAAAGGTATGCCTGTGATGTGAAAAAGCTTACTTTTAAGTCTTTGGATAATGAACCTGTGTGGGATGAGTGGGAAATAGACAGTCTACAGGATGATGAGCCTGAGTTGGAGATGGATGATGAGATGTGCATAAATGTTAAGAAAGCCATGATCAGAATTGAGGCTATGAAGAAAGAGAAGCAGAAGAAGGCTTTGAATGATGCTGCTACTATAGATGAGAGGGATGCTGTAATGAATGAATCTCTTGGTGACCTTGATGAAGATGAGCATACAGGAACTGAGATGGATGCTTTGGCAATGGTGCCTGTTGAAAGGGAGTTTGTTTTGCCTGTGGTGGCTGGTTTTGATGGTGAAGATGCTTATGCTGTGGATGGACAGGAAAGTGTTATGGTACAACAGGTTTTTTTTGATGAGGCTTTCATCAATTTTTACCCTCAGCAGGAGTTGCTGCATTGGTTCTCCGATATTCATGCTGATCATATCAGGGATTTTGGAGTTGAAATGAGGCAGGATGGTGTGTATATCAAGAGCTTTGTTTCCAGAGGCTCTGGTGTTGTGTTGTGGGATGTGGGATGGAAGATTATGCCTGGGGAGGATGACAGAGTTTCTTGGATCACCTGGAACAGAGATGTGCTAGTTACACTGTATGATGCTCAGAGAATTGACGGAGGAAAACGTGGTCATCGGAGGAAAACATGGTTATATGCTTTCTGCTGATCATAAATGATTCAGCAGGCTAGGGGTTGGGCAAAGTATGTCAGGCTAAAATCTGAGAGGTATTTTGGATCAGTGTACATATGGTGCGTGTGGTTGGCAAATGAATTTTGCCCTGAATGCCCTGGCAAGTGTACAGGCCGAGCGGTTTGATCATGAGTGGGTTTATGCACGTGTTTTTTTCCGGGAGAAAAGGCTGGAGATCCGGAGTTTTATGGCAATGGTGTGGTGTGCGAGTGGTTACTAAGCCGAGCACCGGCTGGAAGTGGTCATGATTAGTAAGTGGATGCTGATGAAGACAACGGGCAAGTACTCTCGCATTTATTTGGAAGCTGTGTGGGCACCGTATTTTCTGGGAAAGTATAAGGAGAAGGGGCTCTTTTAGTATTTGTAGGTGGTCATCACTTTGTGGCTTGGAGGCTTTAATCAAAAATAAAATAAAAAATATATATCCACATGGCCAATTTAGAAGGCCACATGGAAAAGCGAAGGTGGCGGCCAGCTTTGCTTCGAGAAGATGGCGAGGAAGTCTGGAGGGAGCGCCGCCTGTTCAAAGGACCGGAAGGGGAGTAGTCGCTTTAGCTCGGGCCAGCTGAGAGAGAGAGCTGAGAGGCCGCCTGGGAGCCGGGTGCAGTGAGAAGTGTGAATCGCCTTGCGAGCGGACGCAACGCCAGGGGGGTCGTCGCCTTGCTGACAGTGGGAGCCGGGTGCAGTAGAGAGGAGTGTATGCAACCAGAGGCGCAGACGAGGGGACCCACTGGGGCGTTTGCTGGAGGGAGAGCTGGAAGTGTTGTCAGAGGGCTGCTGGGGCAGCTCTAAGGTCGTGAAGGCTGGTGAGCCTATGGGCAGTGGGCGAGGCTGGAGTGGAACCGAACGGCTGCCTTGTGTGTGAAGTGCTACAGGCGCAGAGGGCTGGAGATGTGTAGGAGCTGAGGTGACGCCGCGTGAAATAAAGTACAGTCGGGTGAACAGAGAAAGAGGCTGCAGGTCTCTTGGGTGATGTCTAGTGTGGGCATCTGATTGGAGCAGCATAGAGGGCTGCTGTGAGGAAGGGTATATGAGATGTGGCTTGGGCTAGGTATCTGGGATGCTGCGGTGCGCAGTGGGTTGTGGTGTTGAGGATTGTGCGAGGCTCTGGGGTTGGTGAGCTGCTGGTCACGACATACAGAGAGTGGGAGCTGCTGAGTGAAGGTTAGCTGGTGTGGGCGCCTTCTGGTGAGAGTAGCTGGTCTTGTGTGGGCGGTGATTGCAGGCAGTGCGTGGATGCTGACCAGAGAGGGAGCCTTGGGTTTTTGTGTGTGTTGGATGCAGAAGTGGTGCTGATGTGTGGGCTGGAGACAGTGGGGCTCGCCTACGACAATTGGCAGGTAGCAGCAGACAGAGAGTAGCCGGGCTACAGAGAAAGTGAAGAAGGGTTGCTGGTGTGGGCGCCCTCTGGAGATTACAGGGACCGGGAGACAGAGGCTTGGTCGTCAGACGCAAGGGTGTGATTCCCTTGGCAGTAAATCCTGGCCAGAGTCCTGGTCTTTGGTGTATTTGCTGTGTTTATACAGTGTGTATGGTGTTGTGTGTTTGCTGAATATATCATCTGTCCTTCATGGTTCTGAGCTGTCTTATGGTGTGGGTGGGTGGCGAATGTTGAGAGAGTGTTCCAGCCGGTGGCTGGTGGTGCCCCGTTCGTGGTAGTTTTTCCAAGTTTGGGAGGTGGAAGAGCTATAGAGGCAGGTTCTTTCTTCTTTTTTTCACCTCACATGTGGCAACTATGGTTTAGTATTCTAGATGAAACACGAGTGTTTCATAATTCCTTGGCCGTAGTACTTAAGGAAAATATGTGATGTGTGTCCTTCTTTCCTTGTTGTAGTACTTAGGAAAGTTATAGACATAGATGACCATTAAGACACTTGTTTACAAGTTTCTGATCCAAGTCAGTTTGGTTGAATTTGGACTAGATTTGGACCTAGTTTGGTTACTTTTTGATTCGATTTGGTTCCATTTTGATTTGGTTTGGTTCAAGAGATATGAGAGATAAAAATATCACATTATTTTTGAGTTTAAAACTCATTCAAGCATGTGAAATATGCACCTCCTTTAAAGAACTCCCCTTCCTTACATATGTGTCAAAATTCTATTGCTCATAGTTTTTTTTTGCTAATAAACCTTGTACATTTTCAACTCTTCATCTTATGTGAAATATGCACCTTCTTTAAAGAACTCTCCTTCCTTACATATGTGTCAAAATTTTATTGCTCATAGTTTTTTACTAATAAACCTTGTACATTTTCAACTCTTCATCTTATGTGAAATATGCACCTTCTTTAAAGAACTCCCCTTCCTTACATATGTGTCAAAATTTTATTGCTCATAGTTTTTTACTAATAAACCTTGTACATTTTCAACTCTTCATCTTATGTGAAATATGCACCTTCTTTAAAGAACTCCCCTTCCTTACATATGTGTCAAAATTTTATTGCTCATAGTTTTTTTCTAATAAACCTTGTACATTTTCAACTCTTCATCTTATGTGAAATATGCACCTTCTTTAAAGAACTCTCCTTCCTTACATATGTGTCAAAATTTTATTGTTCATAGTTTTTTACTAATAAACCTTGTACATTTTCAACTCTTCATCTTATGTGAGCATTTACTCATTTTTGGGTTTCTTCTTTTATAATTTGGATTTATCTCCTCCCTACACATGGATTGATGCTATTGGCCCATAGGAACCTTAATTGGACCATAATCCAAATTTTTTTTGAAAATCTAGACCCTTAGACTAAGGTTATTTATACCTATTTCCAATTAATTCCAATTGCACATTGGAAAATTCTTTTTGAATTTCTGTTTCAGGGGAACTTATTTTAATAAGATGAGTTATTTTTCTATCCAAAAATATTCATAATCTGAATATTCTCTCTCTAGAATAATTTTCTCCTCTAGGCTAAAACAGTTAGAAACAAGGTCTTTATATTTCTGAAGAGGGATTGATTACAGGGGAAGATACTAGACATCAAAAAGGGGTTGGGGGAGGAATCTTACATTTTACCCCACTTAAAAAATGCGAGATGTCCTCATCTCGCAAACTGGGATAATTTCGCAAGGTGCACGAATATGAGACTTAGAGAAAAAATTTAATCAATATTAACCACCAAGAAAAGTCTTAAAGAAAGCAAGATAAGAACAAGATTTTATTCATTCTCGGAACTTATACAGTAAAGATAGAAGAACTCTTTACACTTCCATAAGCCCGTCCATCATATGGTCACAAAAGCAGCACTCACAAGCTGCACAAGTATAGGGTAACTCATCTATGGGAATGATTCTGCTGGTTATTGCTGCACCTATCTCAGTGGTATGAGGTGATCTAACAAAAGGACCTCTGAGAGGCAAGCCAAAAACGGGATAAAGACATATCTTCTCATAAGGAATAAAATACGCCAGTAAGAAGACCCGCTCAAAAAACTCAAGATGCCTTGATCTCAAGACGCAATAGTATCGGGGACCCAAACCCAAAGCTTCAATAACCATGGCCAAGCGGACATTGTTACGAAAGTGCTGCTGACCCCAGGGTGTGTTACCCTAGTTATGGCTTGATAGGTCCGCCATTTGGTCTAAGCTACAGAAGTTCCTAGGTGAGGAAAAAGTGAGCGCTCATACTGTTCTATAAAGTCTTTCTTCACAGACTCTCTTGTGTCTTGAAGGTGAGAAATCATCAGGGATAAAACTAATTCCTGTTGCCAAGCCATGAAGGAGATTAAGAAAGAAAGGAGATTGATGGGAGTAAGATTACTGTGAGCGACAAGTAAAAGTTACGACTTATATAAAGGAAGGAGCTAGCATAACCTAGAAGCCAACGGTAACTTGCCACTGAAGTTTTACCGTCTTTCCATGATTGGTGTTTGACACAATTTCCTATAGAAGGTATTAAGAATTTTGAGATGAGGAGATAAAAGAAGCTTGTAGGCTAAGTCACCTACTTTCATTGAATTCAGATATAAGGGTCACAATATCTGGGGGATAACTTCTTATACTCCCCAAGAGATAAAGAACTTCTTTTGGGCCGTACTCGAATGAAAACCAAAACCTTCGTGTCCAAAACACCGATTCTCACTTCTGAACTCATTGTTCTAAATCTTTAAAACAGGTGGGACTCCTGAGAAGTATTCTAGGGAAAGGGTCTTCCTTTTTTAAACAGAAACTTTCTTTTATTTTAGAGAGGGAATAATTATAAGATCAGAAAGGAAGATTCTTACTCCAGTATACCTCGAAGGTTGGGGAGGAATCTTACAAACATGCATCCAATAGCTCTCTGATGGCAAAATGGAATGAGCATACTTGATGAAGCTTTAATATCTTATCCAGTATTCTAATTTCTACATGTAAACTACAAATGTGAACTCTCTCTAGCTCTATAGGAAGTATGGGATCCCAATTGGGATCCTCAGGCACAATACATGGTTCATCCTTGAATTCAGCTATTTTTGTTGACTTTTCCTTGCGCCTGGTCTTTGATTTCCCTTTAGCCTTGGTTTGGTCTTTATCACCAGTTACTTGCTTTGTATTGTCTATGGATGGAGGCTTTGTACAATCCATTGTAGGGTTGTACCAATCTAGATTGTTCATTCCTGTCATGCAATAGAGCCATGGGTTTGCACATCCAGGACCACCACACACCCCATACATGCACTTCAATGCTTTCAAGTCGGCACTCATGTGCCACTCAATTGTAAAGTTTCCTACCCCATCAATCACAAGCATCTCTTCTTGATTCTAAGCGTCAATGATGCTTGGAATTCATGTGTGCTGGCCAAAACAACCATTTGAGAGTATCATGACTCTCATGTGGTATTGTAGCTGCCCCTAGATGCCATAGTTCCATCTCTCACTGTGCGCTATGTAATTGTTGGTATTCCTTACCTTAGGCATAATTTAAAGCTTTGTTCATCAACCCTATACTGATTCTTTCCACTTTTTAATATTTAAAAATTTATGCGTCATCAAGATTGATAACAAAAATAAGATAACCCTTCACAGTCCTCTATTGTGTACTGATAGAACCTCACCATGGCTGATTGGACCCTTCTAACATCTGTAAATATGTTATTATATATGTCATAGTCAAATATTGATTTCTTTTTTTTTTGCTTCTCTACAATCATTAAACCGTCAATGTTTTTGTATTCACCTATGAACCCTGGAATAGTAGAATTTGTTGGTGTCGTGCCATTGCTACGGTATGTGGTCGGGGTAAGCCGAACACACAAAGACGATGAGGCTTCATACCTTATATGAGTAGCTTTAATATGGCTTTGTATCCTTTTCTTCTTATTGAAACCTTGTCACATGCCTCCACCACCTCGTCAGGTTTGACCAAGTTACAAAAGTCATTGCAAACTTCCTTGACTACCTTCCTTTGAAGCCCTACACACTGCGAGAGCTTGAGCATTTCAATCATGTCATTGTTTTTTATAGAAGATTTGATTATAGAAATTCTATCTAGAGGATTATCCAAGAAGAAATCTCCCACACTTTTCATGTAGCTTCGAGCAAGCCTCATCCATTTCTTCTTAGCACCCCCATGTGTGGCTAGGCATGTAACACTTTTAAACTGTCTCGATCTCACTCTTAACCCAAAAGGAATGCTTTTTAGTTATCTTTTTTGGAGTTCATGTTCCTCCAATTTTTGGTTAGTTTATGTAAGCTTTGTTACCTCTTCCTGAGATGACTGAAGTAACCTTTCCAACTCATTTACACGTTGAGTTTGTGAGATCATGATATCTTCTAGTCCTTTAATAGATTGATTGTACACACCAAGTATAGTTTGCTCGAAAATAGTAGCTTCATTTATTAAATCTTGAGCAATATCGAAATAAACCTTCTCTACCATATCCACCCAATGAATCAAACAAGATCATGCAAGGTGCTAAATGATGGAGGCTTACCAGTTAATGGGTCAAGCGGGTATTGAACCCACAAATCTACATGCTTCTTTCCTTTTGCACGTAGCCTTTTTTGGGTTTGGACATGGACAGGTCGAATTAGGCCGCCCTGATTAGAGAATATGCCCATCTCGGGCCACTAGGAACCACGCGACCGAGGCAAAGATCCTCCGGCCGCGGATAATCCTCGATGTTTATGCCAAATGAGACTGCACGGTTGCAATCCTTGAGGAAATCCAGGAACTTTAACTTTTTGGAGGGATGGAGGCCGACATCGTTCGATGCTCGACCATTATCCGTTTGCCGCACGGGCGACAAGTTGGAAAATGTGGCCTAGAGCCATTTTCGGGATGTTGGGAAACCATGGAGGAAAGGTCCGATGAGGCCAATGCTTTGTAGGAGTTTAGTCCTTTGTATGTCTACCTCCCTGTCTAGATAGCTTGCCAAAATCTTTCATGCCCTTCAAATGGTGCGCTGCCAAAGTTGGCTTTGGAGTGAGGATGCACAAGCGGATTCTCTTGGTGGTTGGACGACATGCCAGGGGGGAGGTACTTGAAGTAAATGGACTCAAATTAAGGTGTGTCTTTGTAGGCATGCGGAGGTAACCTCCTTGGAAATACGACATGCCAAGGGGGGAGGTACTTGAAGCAAATGGACTCAAATTAAGGTGTGTCTTTGTAGGCATGCGGAGGTAACCTCCTTGGAAATTTCTAGACCATTGGATCTCACTTTGGACCATCCACCCAAGAGATATGTCGATACTTTGTCCGCGTAGGTCCCAAAGCCACAGGATGCCAGAATCCATTGTGGCCCTACACAAACCTCTCAAATGATGTTGGATGGAGACGTAACCTTGGATCCTCTATGAACATACCATTACCAATGCATGTGCTAGGCCATTTTGGGTTTGGACGTGGAAAGGTAAAATTAGGCCCTGATTAGAGAATATGCCCATCTTGGGCCACCAGGAACTACGCCGCCGAGGCAAAGATCCTCCGACCGCCGATAATCCTTGATGTTTATGCCAGATAGGACCACACGGCTACAATCCTCAAGGAAAATGGAGCAATTTGCCTCTTTGGACCAATGGCGTCTGACATCGTTTTACGATGCTTGACCATTATCCATTGCCGTCTCGCGGGCAACAAGTTAGAAAAAGTGGCCTGGAGCCATTCTCGGGCTGTTAGGAAACCATGGAGGAGAGTTCCGATGAGACCAATGCTCCACGTGGGGGTAGTCCTTTGTATATCCACCTCCCTGTCATCTAGACGCCCTATGAAAATCTTCTATGCCTTTCAAATGGTGTGCTACCAAAGATGGCTCTGGCGAGGATGCCCAAGCGGATTCTCTTGGTGGTCGGAAGACATGCTAGGGGGGGACTTGAAGAAAACGGACTCCGATTAAGATGGGGCTTTGCAGGCATGTTGAGGACACCTCCTTGAAACTTTCTAGACCATTGGATCTCACTTTGGACTATTCACCGAAGAGATATGACCGATATTGTGTTCGCACAGGCGCGAAAGCCACAAGATGCTACAAGCCGTTGTGGCCTTGCACAAACTTGTCAAACGATGTCGGATTGGGACGGAGCCCTAGATCCTCTATGAACATAGCATTACAAGCGCATGTGCTAGGCTGTTTTGTGTTTGGATGCGGACACGTCAAATTAGGCCCTGATTAGAGAATCTGCCTATCTCGGCCCACCAGGAACTACCTTGCCGAGGAACAGATCCTCCGGCCGTGGATAATCCTCATTGTTTATGCCAGATGAGACCACACGGCTGCAATTCTCAAAGGGAACTAGGCACTTCAACTTTTTGGATAGATGGAGTCCAATGTTGTTACGATGCTCGACCATTATCCGTTGCCGTCGTCGCGGGGTTGCCGTCGCGGGTGACAAGTTGGAAAAAGTGGCCTGTAGCCGTTTTCGGGTTGTGCGATGGTGGAGGAAACGTCCGATTAGGCCAACGGTCCACGCAAGGGTATTCCTTTGTATGGTCTACATCATTGTCTAGATGGCCTATCAAAAATTTTTATGCCCTTCAAATGGTGTGTTGCCAAAGTTGGCTTTGAAGCAAGGATGCCCAAGCGGATTCTCTTGGTGGTCGGCGGACGACATGCCAGGGGGGGTACTTGAAGCAAATGGACTCATATTAATATGGGGCTTTGCAGGCATACAGAGGACACCTCCTTGGGAATTTCTAGACCATTGGATCCTAATTTGGACCATCCATTGAAGAGATATGGCCGATACTGTGTCCGCGCAAGTGGATGCCAGAAGCTATTGCGGCCCTGCGCAAACCTATCAAACAATGTCGAATGAGGATGGAGCCCTAGATCCTCTATGAACGTACAATTAGGAGTGCATGTGTGAGACAATTTTGGGTTTGGATGCGGACAGGTTGAATTAGGCCCTGATTAGAGAATCTACCCATCTCCGGCCATTTGGAACTACGCAGCCGAGGCAAAGATCCTCTGGCCCATGGATAATCCTCGATGTTTATGCTAGATGAAACTGCACGGCTGCAATCCTTGAGGAGAACCAGGCACTTTAACTTTTTGGATGGATGGAGTCTGACATCGTGATGATGCTCGACCATTATCCATTGCCGTGGTGGTAGGCCCGACAAGTTGGAAAAAGTGTCCACGAGCGGTTTTCGGGCTGTTGGCAAACCGTGGAGGAAAGGTCCGATGAAGCCAACGCTCTGCATGAGGGTTTTCCTTTGTATGGTATACCTCCCTATCTAGATAGCCTGCCAAAATATTTTATGCCCTTCAAATGGTGCACTAGCTGCCAAAGTTGGCTCCGGAGCGAGGATGCCCAAGCGGTCAGACGACATGATGGCAGGGTACTTGAAGAAAATGGACTGCAATTAAGATGGAGCTTTGCAGGCATGTGCGAGATACCTCTTTAAAGCTTTCTAGACCATTGGATATCAGTTTGGACCATCCACCCAAGGGATATGGCCGATATTATGTCCGCACAGGTTCCAAAGCCACAGGATGCTAGAAGCCGTGCGGCCTTGCGGAAACCTGTCAAATGATGTTGGATGGGACAGAGCCTTGGATCATCTATGAACGTACCATTCCGAGTGCATGTGCCATGCCATTTTGGGTTTCGACGTGGACAGGTCAAATCAGGCCCTGATTAGAGAATCTGCCCATCTAGGGCTACCAGAAACTATGCGACTGAGGCAAAGATTCTCCGGCCGTGGATAATGCTCAATTTTTATGCCAGATGAGACCGCATGGTTGCCTGCAGTCCTTGAGGAAAACTGGGAACTTTAACTTTTTGGACGGATGGAGTCCTACATCATTATGATGCTTGACCATTATACGTTGCTGTGGCGGGCGACAAGTTGGAAAAAGTGGTTTGGAGAAAATTTCGGGCTGTCAAGAAACCATGGAGGAAAGGTCTGATGAAGCCAACTCTCCGTGCGAGGGTATTCCTTTGTATGGTATATCTCCATGTCTAGACGACCTACCGAAATATTTTATGCCCTTCAAATGGTGCGCTGCCAAAGCTGGTTGTGGAGCGTGGATGCCCAAGCGGATTCTCTTGGTGGTCGGACAACATATGGGGGGGGAAATAAACTTTGATTAAGATATGGCTTCATAGGCATGTGGAGGACTTGTCTTTGAAACTTTCTTGACCATTGGATCCCACTTTGGACCATCCACCCAAGAGATATGGCCGATATTGTGTCCACGCAGGTGGCAAAGCCATAGGATGTCAGAAGCCATTGCGGCCCTGCACAAACCTATCAAACGATGTCGAGCGAGGATGGGGACCTAGATCCTTTATGAATGTACCATCATTTAAAGTGCATGTGCTAGGCCGTTTTGCATTTGGATGCGGACAGGTCGAATAATTAGGCTCTGATTAGAGAATTTGCCCATCTCGGGCCACCAAGAAATACGCGGCCACCAAGGCAAAGCTCCTTCGGCCGCATTTAATCCTTGATGTTTATGCCAGATGAGACTGCATGGCTGCAATCCTCAAGGAAAATTGGGCACTTTAACTTTTTGAACGGACATCAATGCTCGACCATTATCCGTTGCCGTGGCGGGCGACAAGTTGGAAAAAGTGGCTTGGAGCCATTTTTGGGCTGTCGGGAAACCATGGAGGAAAAGTCCGATGAGGCCAACTCTCCGTGATAGGGTATTCCTCTGTATGGTCTACCTACATGTCTAGATGGCCTACCGAAATCTTCTATGCCCTTCAAATGGTGCGCTGCCAAAGTTGGCTCCGGAGCAAGGATGCCCAAGTGGATTCTCTTGGTGGTCGGACGACATGCTTGGGTGGGGGGGGTTGGGGAGCGTTACTTGAAGAAAGTGGACCCGACTAAGATGGGGTTTCGCAGGCATGCACAAGACACCTCCTTAAAACTTTCTAGACCATTGGATCTCACTTTGGATCATCCACCAAACAGATATGGCCGATACTGTGTCCGCGCAAGTGCCAAAGCCATAGGATGCAAAAGCCGTTGTGGCCTTGCGCAAACCTATCAAACGATGATGGATGGGAATGGGGACCTGGATCCTCTATGAACATACCATTACAAGTGCATGTGCTAGGACATTTTGGGTTTGGATGTGGACAGGTCGAATTAGGCCCTAACTAGAGAATTTGCCCATCTCGAGCCACCAGGAACTACGCGACTGAGGCACAGATCCTTCGGTTGTGGATAATCCTCGTTGTTTATGCTAGATGAGAGTGCACGGCTACAATCCTCAAGGAAAACCGAGAACTTTAACTTTTTGTAGAGATGGATTCCGACATCGTTATGATGCTCGACCATTATCCATTGCCGTCTTGCAGGTGACAAGTTGGAAGAAAAAGTGGATTGGAGTTGTTTTCGGGCTATCGGGAAACCATGGAGGAAACATCTGATGAGGCCAACACTCCATGTGAGTATATTCCTTTTATGTTCTACCACCCTATCTAGACACCTTGCCGAAATCTTTTATGCCCTTCAAATGGTGCGTTGCCAAAGTTGGCTTCAGAGCGATGATGGCCAAGTGGATTCTCTTGGTGGTCGGATGGGGGGGGTGGAGTACTTGAAGCAAATTGACTCGGATTAAGATGGGGCTTTGTAGGCATGCAGAAGACACCTCCTTGGAAATTTCTAAACCATTGGATCTAACTTTGGACCATACACCCAAGAGATATGGCTGATACTTTGTCCGCGCAGTAAGTGCCAAAGCCACAGGATGCCAGAAGCCATTGCGGCCTTGCGCAAACCTGTCAAACGATGTCGCATGGAAACAGAGCCTTGGATCCTCTATGAATGTACCATTACGAGTGCATGTGCCAAGCCGTTTCTGGTTTGGACGCGGACAAGTTGAATTAGGCACTGATTAGAGTATCTGCCCATCTCGGGCCATCAAGAACTACGCGACCGAGGCAAAGATCCTCTGGTTGCGGATAATCCTCGATGTTTATGCACTGTAGGGCGGAAAACCTCAAGCAAAACTTGGCACTTTAACTTTTTGGACGCATGGAATCCGACATCCTTATGATGCTAGGCCATTATCCGTTGTCGTAGGCGACAAGTTGGAAAAAGTGGCCTGGAGCCGTATTTGGCCTAGAGCCGTATTTGGGCTATCGGGAAACCATGGACAAAAGGTCCGATGAAGCCAACTCTCCGCGCAAGGGTATTTCTCTATATGTCATACCTACCTATTTAGACGGCCTGCTGAAATCTTTTATGCCCTTCAAATGGTGCACTGCCAAAGTTGGCTCCGGAGGGAGGATGCCCAAGCGGATTCTCTTGGTGGTCGGACAACATGCCAGGCAGGGTACTTGAAGAAAATCGACTCCTACTAAGATGGGGTTTGCAGGCATGCAAAGGATACCTCCTTTAAACTTTCTAGACCATTGGATCTCACTTTGGACCATCCATCAAAGAGATATGGCCGATATTGTGTCTGCGCAAGTGCCAAAGCCATAGGATGTAGAAGCTATTGTGGCCATGTGCAAACCTATCAAACGATGACGGATGGGGACGAGGACCTGGATATTCTATGAACATACCATTACAAGTGCATGTGCTAGGCCATTTTGGGTTTGGATGCGGACACGTCAAATTAGGCCCTGATTAGAGAATCTGCACATTTTGGGTCACTAGGAACTACATGGCCGAGGCATAGATACTCCGGCCGTGGATAATCCTCGTTGTTTATACGAGATGAGACTGCACGGATGCAATCCTCCAGGAGAACTAGGCACTTTAACTTTTTGGATAGATGGAGTCCGACATCGAAGCTCGACCATTATCAAGGACGTTGCCGTCATGTAAGCTGTCTCTGAATACCATTCTTCTGCAAAAATTCAGAGAACTCATTGGAGAAGTACTCTCCCCCTCCATTTGACCTTAGGCACTTTACATGTTTCCCTGTTTTCTTTTCAACCATAACTCTGAAATTCTGAAAATGAGTGAACACCTCACTCTTCTCCTTCATGAAGTATACCCACACTTTCCTTGTGTGGTCAATAATGTTGAGATATCGAGCTCGTCTAGTGAGGCGGTGGCCAACTGATGACCCGCCTGGGGGATAGGCCCCACACTTACACCACTGTCATGGTTGGTGAGATCTTGGGTGATATGCGGCCAGTGGGATGATAGGCTGTGTGACAGCCATTCTAGAGACTCGCATAGTTATAGCGCCAGCTCATTTAGTCGGGTTCACACTATAGAGAACCCGTGTATGTATTGGTTGAGTACCTTTCATATTATGAGTACTCTTATCTTGTATATGGAGTGTTGAGTGTTGAGTAGAGAAGAAGAAGATTTCAGCCTCTCACCTTGTGTGTTCTCTATTAGGGTTTTGTGAGTGTGTGTGTGTGCTTGCAAGAGCTCAAGCTCTCTTCCCCCCTGCATCTTTTCATGGTATCAGAGCCTGGTTCGTGCTAAGGGCTGAGCTGCAAGAAAGAGAACCACAAGAAGCGGTACAAGAGTAAGAGCTTCAATTACTCTTCCCTATTGTGTTGGTGACTACACCCTTGTCGGGAGCTCTACGGGAGGCACCGGCAAACGATCTCTGATTGAGGAGATTTCTTCGCGGAAGTAAAGCTATTGGGCAACTATACAGTTCTACGGACTACAATTTTCGGGCCGAAAACGCATTTCGGGCGCGTCTGGACCTCCGTTTTTCAGAAAGCAGGCGATTTCGAGCACTGCGGGTAAGTCATCGATTCTCTGAAGAACTCTGTTTTAGTACTGCAGGAAGACAGATTGACTGTGCAGACACTGTGGGTGCTGCAAAGAGGTCTACAGTTGCCATTGGGTGTATGTATGCACATTGAGGTCACTGGTTGTGACATTTGAGTGGACTGCAATACCGCTGTGCAGAAAATACAGCAGTTGTGCAGGAAAAACCAGAGTGCAGTTTCTGGTAAAATTGTGTGTTTGGCAAGATGTCTAATGATGGCATAACATAGATTGTGGCTGAGAAGCTGGATAAGAATAACTTCCATGCTTGGAGGTTTAGGTTGACTAATTTCCTGATGGGAAAAGGCTATTGGGACTACATAGAAGGTGAACATGAAGAGGCACCGGAGATATCGGACATAAATCCTACTGCTGCACATGTGAAAGAGTTTAAAGACTGGAACCAAGGAGCCAGGAAGGTTATGTATTGGCTATCCATTAGCATACACGACACCATGATTGGGCACATTCAGGATGCCAAGTCCCCCAAGGAGGCGTGGGACACCTTGGTAAAGCTCTATGAAACAAATACCAAGGCACGTAAGATACAGTTGAAGAATGAACTTCATACTGTGGAGAAAAAAAGCATGTCTGTGAATGACTATGCGCTGAAGATAAAGGGTATTGTGGAATCCCTTGCATCTATTGGTGTGTCAGTAGATGATGATGACAAGGTGGAAGTCTGTTTACGTGGTCTCGGGCCACAATACAAGGCGTTTAAGACATCTATTCAGACTCGGGAAAACATTCCCAACTTTACAGATTTGGTGTCTATGCTGATTATCGAAGAGAAGAACTTGGGTGAAGACCAACAGTCTTCACAAAGCAAAAACAGTTCAGAGCAACAGGCCTTCTACACGAGTTCAGGAAGAGGACGAGGTAGAGGAGGCCGTGGACGCGGTCAAGGAGGTGGTCGAACAGGTAATCAGAATTATGGCTAGCAGCAGCAGCAGCAACAATAACAGTCCCAGAATCAACAACAACAACAACACGCAGGTGGAAGAGGCAAATTCAGAGGCAGGGGGAGTCAAAGAGGCCATGGAAATTGGCAAAGGCAATATAATGATACACGTGAATGCTATTATTGTGGTAAGCCTGGACATGTGCAGTCAGAATGTTATAAGAAGCAGGCTGACATGCAAAATGGGAAAGTGCAGCAAAACAACTATGCATCCTCAAGCAGAAATAATGAGGATAATGAAAGGTTGTTTGTTATGCAGCATGTTGTGAATGCCATGTCTGAAAATGTTGATGCAGCACAAAAAGATAATGTATGGTATGTGGATTCAGGCGCTTCGAACCACATGACGAGTCATGGGGAGTGGTTCAAGGAGATGAAAAACCCGGAAAGACCAGGTTTTGTGGAAATAGGGGATGACACTGCTCATCCAATTGCCCACATTGGAGATGTGCCATTGTCTATGCAGGATGGCAAAGTGAAGTACCTTGCAGATGTACTTCATGTACCGAACATAACAAAGAATCTAGTTTCAGTTGGCCAGATGATTGAGCAGGGTTTGCAGGTTCGATTTAACCCTGATGGATGTTATGTTGAAGATTTTAAAGACAAGTGCAGGTTGGTTGCAAAAGGCAACAGAGTGGGCAGAATGTTTACATTGGATGTAGACATGCCTGAGATGAGTGCTGCGATGTTTGCAAATGGTTCAGGAATTGTTGCAGACACAGACATATGGCATAAAAGAATTGGACATGTGAATGTGCAGAGATTGAAGTCTATGCAGACAAAAGGAATTGTGACAGGACTGCCAATATTTAAAGTGGAAGGTATGCATAAAATCTGTGAAGCATGCCAATTTGGGAAGCAAACAAAGCATGTGTTTCCACGTAACAGATATGTGAGCAGAAATGCACTAGATGTTGTGCATTCAGATGTATGGGGTCCTACGAAGACCATATCTATGGGAGGCTACAGGTATTATGTGACTTTCATTGATGACCACACAAGGAAAGTGTGGGTATATTTCATGAAGGAGAAGAGTGAGGTGTTCACTCACTTTCAGAATTTCAGAGTTTTGGTTGAAAAGCAAACAGGGAAATATGTAAAGTGCCTAAGGTCAGATGGAGGGGGAGAGTACTTCTCCAATCAGTTCTCTGAATATTTGAAGAAGAATGGTATTCGGAGACAGTATACATGCAGATACACTCCGCAGCAAAATGGAGTTGCTGAGCGAAAAAACAGGCACATTGCTGAGATTGCGCGAGCATTTAATGGAAGAGAAGAATATGCCGCATTGCTATTGGGCTGAGGCTGTTTCTACAGCAGTATATATCATGAACAGAACTCCAACTGCAGCCATACATGATGTAACTCCAGAGGAGAGGTTTACTGGCAGAAAACCAGATTTGTCTCATCTGAAAGTCTTTGGATGCATTGCATATGTGCATGTGCCAGATGAGCTGAGAACTAAGCTCGATCCGAAAGCTGAAAAATGTGTGTTTATTGGATATTCCCTTGAGCAAAAGGGATACATGTGTTATAACCCTGCTACACGTGAGTTGAGGGTAAGCAGGGATGTTGTCTTTGATGAGATGAGCAGCTGGTATGCTGCTGAAAAAGAAGCTGTTGGGGCTGATGTGGGTGGAAGTGTGGTTGCACAGAATGGAGGTCAGCAATCATAGTCTTTGAGTGGACCAGGAGAGTCCTCATCTAGTGGGTCTGTTGATAGACCATGGAGTGGCAGGCTGCGTTATAATACCAGTCCTGCAAATGTGATTAGTACATCACGTAAAGGAAAAGAGAAAGTGGTTGAGCCCCTTGGTATGCCTGACATTTCTGCAGGGCATTCTCATGTTGATGGAGAGTCTAGTGGCTCAGATATGAGCCTTGATGAGGAGCTTGGGATCCCAGCTATGAGAACACCTGGTGTAAAGAAGGCTATGGAAGCCATGAATGAGAAGCTGCGAAGATCTGGGAGAGTGAAAAATCCTGTGCAGAGATTTACCTATGATGGTTATGTGGCACATCACTGTGCATATATGGCAAAGGTTGTGCAGGTTGTTGAGCCCACATGCATTGATGAGGCTGTTGGAAATGTGTATTGGGAGAAAGCTATGGACGAGGAGATGGATGCACTATATGGAAATGAGACTTGGGATTTAGTGCAATTGCCAGAAGGCAAGAAAGCCATTGGATGCAAGTGGGTGTACAAAGTTAAACATAACAGTGATGGAAGCATAAACAGGTACAAGGCTAGATTGGTAGCCAAAGGATATGCGCAGACATATGGGATTGATTATGAGGAAACTTTCAGCCCAGTTGCCAAGATGGCAACGGTGAGAGTTGTGATAGCAGTGGCTGCGTCAAAGCAATGGTCTTTACATCAGATGGATGTAAAGAATGCATTCTTGCATGGGGATTTGCAAGAAGAGGTGTATATGTTGCAGCCACCTTTGGTTATGAGGATGTGGGTCACCCCGAGTATGTTTGCAGGTTGAAGAAAGCCTTGTATGGCTTAAAGCAAGCACCAAGAGCATGGTCTGACAAGATTTCTGAATATCTTGTCACTATTGGCTTTCATGTAGCCAATGCAGATTTCTCATTGTATGTGAGACATGGTGATAGAGGGATTGTGCTTGTTGTCATCTCAATCTTCTTAACTTTGCATATATATGCCTAGGTGATCATGTCTCTTGGCAATTGAAGCATAAGCCTTTGCTTGTTAACTCATCAATATTTGGGTCATCCGTCATTTGAGTCTTGTTGAAGGTATGAGGAGATTTCTTGGTGGATTTATTCCCTTTCCTTGCATCAAAACCAGCTTCACTCTTGGGATGTCCACCCCCATAAACGGTAGGAAATCTAGGAATATAAGAGGGTGGTATAGGAAGAGATTTTGTGCCTATTACATCACCATAGCCAAAGATGGCAAGAAGCTCTAGTCACCATGAAACCATAAAGGAATATGTTGATAACACCACACTCACGCGTACTTATAGGGGCATGCCCGCCCATAAGCCTGCTCGATCACCCAATTTACTCCGACTTGGGGTGCCCTAACCCTAGACCCCGACGGACTCCATGACCGTACGTGCTTTGACATACAGACTTCATATCCGGCCACGCTCCCACGTGCTATTAGAAGCTATGTGACATTACCCCCCCTTCTAAAGAGCTTTCATCTGCAAAGACAAACTGGGGAAAGTTGTTGGTAGGTATATATAGTTGTTCACACTTGAGACCATTTCTGACTTATCCTTCCACTTAACAATTTCTCATCAGTACATAGTACACCTCATGTTCCGATCTTTGAGCCTAAGAATTCTCCTTGGTTCATGTGGAAGTGCGGTAACTCCAAGGACTCAACTGCAGCTTTAGGACAAACTACGTTATCTTGGTGATACATTGTTTTCACATGCCACTAACATGAAAAACTAGATGTACTCGAGAGCTCTCTTGCAACTCAACTTTATAGACTACGCTACCAACCATTTGTAAACTGTGCTACTAAATATTCGTAGACTACGCTACTATGCTATGCTACCAACTTGTTGACTCTTCTCTTGCATAGCTCTACGACCATAGGAGATCTAGAATAAAGTCCATAAAACAACGTAAATGGAGAAAATCTAGTCATGAACAATAAAAAAAATAGATTCCAAAGGTGAGAGATACTCCTCTCCAGTAGATTATTCATCTATGCATAAGCATATGCTCTAGAACCTGGTTGGGTTTTCCGTTTGACCACCATCAATCAGTGGATGGTTGACATCACTCTTACTTACAGTGATATTTAACCTTTGATGACTATCAAACTTTCTATATCTGCATGCAGGCTATATAGTTTATAGAGATGTGATAAAGAGTCTTTCAAACTTAGATGTTAGTTGGTCAAATGTTGATCTTTTTACTTTTTCCTTGAAGAACAGTTTTCATCTGCGAAGACTATTCAGAAACTTGTAAACAAGTGTCTTAATGGTCATCTATGTCTATAACTTTCCTAAGTACTACAACAAGGAAAGAAGGACACACATCACATATTTTCCTTAAGTACTACGACCAAGGAATTATGCAACACTGGTGTTTCATCTAGAATACTAAACCATAGTTGCCACACTTGCAACTGTGAAAGATGTTAATAAAACATAAATTTCTAAAATAAGACAACCAGAAGTTCTCAAATCCTGAAGAACTTTGTAAAGAATGTGCTCCAACATTCAAGGAATTCCTTTGCGTGTCCTAGGACATCAAAGATGTTTTTCTCTTGTGGTTAGAGACCACGTGGATTTTAATTCAAGAAATTTATGCAACTTACAAGTCTTTAGCAAATTCTTCTATAATGTGGTAAAGTTCAATTGACCACAAAGTTTAAGGAATTCTCCTTTTCCCATAAGTTCTTACGTTCTTGCAAGAACCGTTTACACATCTTGCAACAAAGATCATTTCCACAGACATTATCTATGTGATGTATAGTGTCTACGTAAAATAGTGTGGTTTGCCTCTAATCTCTCCAGATTAGCTTCAAACCTTGAGTTTACTTATGAATCACCATGTTCAGTCCTAAACTTGTCAAACATGTTAGAAACTCCGCTAAGCTCTCCAGCTTAGAATTCTTTCTAACAAACACAGTCATGGTTTATAAAACTATGTTGGATCTAATGATGACAATGAATAACCATGCTCGTTTAGAGTGAAGTACTTCTCACTTTAACTAGGCAGTAACCCAATCACATAGGGGGGTGGTCAAAAAGCGAGCCAAGAGCAGCGAGCACAAAGCAATGAGTAGAGCTCATGTTCTTGTGAAAGTGAGCAGGTAGGGGCATGGTATGATGTTAAGCGAGCATGAAATGTTAAAGAGAAGAGTGGAACCACAGTGCAATTCTATAGCAATCAAACAAAGAAGACATGAAATGTTCTAAAATGATCATTGCAAAAAATTTTTTTCGAACCAATGGTGCAGATACAAAAAATCACTATTAAACCCATATTGCTTGGCTCGCTAAAAAGATGTTGAATCTATAGTATTCACAATGTTGGAGAGCCATTAGCAAACAAAAGACAATAGACAGGAAAATTTATAAAATAACCAAAACATTTCCAAAACAATAACTAATAAACTCGTACTACGGTTCAGCTGGTATGACATGACCCCCATACATATTTCAACTAAAGTGGGTTGCAGGTTCCTAAAGCTGTTGAGGATGACTTCTAATAGACTTAGTTAGCATGTCTTTTACAATTCTCTCAGAAATACAAACTTGATGAATATGCATATTGTTGTTCACATCCTGTCCAGGAATCATTAAGAACACAAAGTATATGTGCTTGCATGCAAGATATGGTCTTTTCTTGGCCACTCTATCTTTGAACTCCACACATGAACACATTGGATTCTTCTGAATAGTGACCTCTATCAGAGGTGTGTCTTGGCTCCCAATGGATTAATACTAAATGTTTCCTTTACCCCTTCTATATGTATATGGCTGCCTACAACTTCTGCATGCATATCTAAGGCCGCAGTGATTTGACCAAATGCAGCCTTTGAAATTCCTCGTCGATATGGAAATTGTTTCACCTCCTTGTTTGTCTCGCTAGTGCCTTTTGCAAGCTCCTTTTCTAGAAGAAACTCAAGAGGAATACCAATGTCATATCCTGCTCTAATAAGCTTGCAGGCTTCTTTCACTTGTAACTTGGTACCTTTAGCAATGGGCAAAACACAAGGGACATCCTCTGGTGGATGTAATATTGTCTTTGTAATTTTCCAAGTGTGCCTAACATCTATATTACAAAAATAGCAATACTTCTCCTTTTTCCAGGAGGATAGTTGACAATCACTCCAAAAACAAGGACTAACATCACCCCCTCGCAACCTTGAGCTACACTTTTTCCCCGATGCCCAGTGGTTGCATTCAACTCGATTCACTGTTGGTATCCTCCGTAAGGCCCACTTTGTATCATGCACATCACTTTCAAGGCTCTCTAAAACTTTGCATTGCTCATCAACCTCTATTGCAGGCTCTAACCTCTCTCTTGTCACATAGTTAAACTCAGGCCTATGGCTAGAGTTGCCAAAGTTTTCTTCTGTCGAGTCGTGTAGTGGCCTTTTGGCTCGAATAGTTTTATTCTCACCCTTGAATTTTACCCTATTTGAAAACATAGGGGTCCCCGCCACTGCATCATCCAGTGCTCGTGAGGTAGCTATTGGAGATGGACTTGCTTTCTGTCGAGAAAGAGCTCTCTCAACCAAAAGCTCCAATGTAGGCCCACAACCTGTGTATTTTCCTTCCAAGAAAGCCAGTTGTCTGGCACATTGGAAGTAAGCATTGATTAGATCTGTCACACAAGCATCATAAAGACTAATCTTTTGCCTATACCCCTCCCCTGCCAACCAGCTTGCATGCTTGGTCTCTGACATATTTGTCCTTGGGACAAGAGCATTGACAATAGGCTCTCCATCCTACAAGAGAGTGGTAGAAATTGGTTAAAAACAATGCAGTGCACATAAGTAGGAGGCACACAATAATACAATGAATAATCTCTTACAAACATTACCTTTAAAATGAAATGACCCCATCGACTAACCCTATAGTGCCACCAACTCAACCAGCTAAGAAGCTTAGGGATGTTTCTATCAGCTGCCTTGCTAGTTGCCCACCATGCTCGTATCCTGCGAAATTGCTGAAGGGCACTTTCTTTGTTTAGGGAAGTCCTCCACTTCTCACACATCTCCTTGTGCTTTTCTTGATGTGGGCTATAGATGTACCTCTGCGTGTGGACATGAAGGTTGTCTTCCCAATGCCATAAACATGACCTTTCCCTTTCAATCATCTCCTTTCCGTCGTTGAAGACACGTCTCACTGCATTCCAGTTAGCGCCAGCCTCATCCGCCACCATAAACCCAAAAAAATTTGCTACCTTCCCTGTGTGCTCCACCATTACCAAATTCATATTTTCCCAAAACATGACTTGAGCATCCTCATCCTCTTCTCTAAATTCACAAGTTGCTATTGTCAATAGCTCACCAATCCTGCATGCCACAAATGGAAACAGAGTTATATTAAAGACACAAATTAAGCAATGCTTTCTACCGCTTGTAACTTACATGTGGTCATAAACATGTGCTCCCATTGTATGCCATCCATGCACATGATCAAAGCATACCCATGCTTGATTAAGATCCCCATTACCATCCTTGTCCATTCGCCGAACAATGTCAATCCCAGAACCAGGTCTAGTAGTAGACATCTTAAAGATAAAGCAACGCTCAGTAGTGGTGGCTTGCAATGGAAATCGAGAACCATGGAAGAACTCAAAATGGCATGTTCTTTTAAGATTAAGAATGGCTTCATATCCTTCACCCAGAGGCCGTGTTGTTTTTCGTGTTTGCATTACCATCTGCTTCACCCTGCATTCATAAAGCATACTTAGTGTATTAAAGATGATAATTGCATACTATTCTTTGCTAAATTGCACTTCCTACGTACTTTTTTACATTTATCAAACTTTGCAACTCTTGCGACATCTCCTGTAGCTCCCTCTCTGTCATGAATTCTCCATGTGCCTTGTCATCATCAGTGAATGCTCTTAGAACCACCTCCCTTGCCACAATCATTTGTACCTTTCTGGGCCCAGCGTTGTGGTCGATGCCCACTGCACGTGCTACAAAGGCCTTGATATTTCGTATCGATGCTCAGCACATTCCCTTGGAAACCATGTGTGTATGTTTGCCATAATGAATAAATAGTCTGCTGTGCATTGATTCTTTTGGCATAAAATAATAGACACAAGCAGGACATTCTTTAAGACACATTGGCACATGCTTGCAGAAAAAGCACTCAAGGTTCCCGAAGCTCCCAATTGCTAAATTCCCATATTTTGGAGATTTTATCAGCTCCCATTCCAATGGAGTTTGTTTGGTTGATTCATACGTGTCCTAAAGGAGCAGTGCTCATTCATGCACTGGAAGGTTCCCTCGCAGAAGCTCTTCCTAAGAACAAAAGTTTTATTGGCCCTAGTTTACGTTTGTGGCTTTGTCCAAATGTTGCCCTCGTATTTTTGCTCCATCCCTTCCATACCTTTCCCACCTTCAAGCTCATATGTACTGAACTCTGGGTACACCTTGGGAAGCTCTTTTACCTTGCCTTTGTAATCACAATCATAGATTAAAGTGTGCAAGACATCAGTAGGAGGTAACATGTGGATTATTTGAAAGCAAGAGACCGCAGTATCAAATTGAACATCTTCCTCTTCCAAATGTTGAAAGCACTTTTCCACAGGAGAGACCTCTATCTCCTCTTGCAATGACCCATGTGCTTGGACATTGATGTCTTCTATCTCTTCAGTGTCCAAGTCACTGCAAAGCACAATGCTCTCTAATTCAATGCACAATGCAAAACAAAAAATGTCAAAGTCAAAGTTAATGCCACTTACATTGGAGTACTCTTTCGAGAACCGGGAGGAAATATAGTTGAGGGGCCTTGTTCTGGGGTCTCAAAATAATTCTCTGATTTGGCAATATATACAGAGGAGAATGAATGCTCCAGGATAAAATATGCCTCGTCTCCAATCCCTGCATACAAGTGTAAAGGACAAATGGGCTCATACTCTCCTCCAATTTCAAGTAAGGCCTCCACATTTATCCCACCAATAGTTCCAAGCTTCCCCCGGATCATGTTGATTGACACAAGACATTTGCCATTCGAGAAGGGGACTCGGATGCATGCACCCATTGTAGAATGGAGGAAAACACGAGCCTCCCTGCATAATGCAATCACAACAACAATTAAGGAATTTACATTGAATATTAGCCAAAAATATTTTAATACTAGATGTTCTTGCTCTAATCAATAGCATATACTAGCCATAATACAATTTTACCAGGCTCATTTTAAGACTATGGGTAGAAGCAAATAAAAATATTTATTGCAAAAACAGTCATAATGAAGGGTATCAAAAAGAGTACATGTATATATATATATATGTTTGTGTGTGTGTGTGTGTATGTGTGTATGTATACACACACACACGCACACACACACACACATATATTTGCTTTGTGTTAGTTCTTGCGCTTTTTCATAATCTCCTGTTAGATTTCAAAAACTCTACCAGTTGGATGCCATAGCATAACTGTGCTATAGATTTTAAAAAATCGGAAAAATATTGACCAAACCCTTAAATTTTAGTGTTGAAATTCATTAGTGTTAGGATAAAAAAATTTGTCCAGTGCCTAACTTAGGGTTTTTAGTAGTCGGCTACTTCTTATGAAGCAATTACTTAAGGCTTTTAGTCGACGTCCTCCGCACAGAAGCATCTTCCCTCGAACACACACGCAGAGAAGTGATCATGAAGCATCATACGTCTCCCCAGCAAAGAAACGCTGATCTCATGCGCAGGGCCCTCTCCCCACTCCAATCTTTCTCCCCAACAAAGAGACACAGAAAGGTATCATCATCCATGAATTTGTGCTATTTTGCCTGAATGAATTTGTGCGCTCAGCGCACAAAATAATAGGATGTTTTGCTGCCGCCACACTCCACATAGTAGTATGAGATGTGCGGCGTTACTTCTTGCTATTTTTCTTGAATGAATTTGTGCGCTCAGCGCACAAAATAATAGGATGTTTTGCTGCCGCCACACTCCACACACAATAGTATGAGATGTGCGGCGTTACTTCTTGCTATTTTTCTTGAATGAATTTGTGCGCTCAGCGCAAAAAATAATAGGATGTTTTGCTGCCGCCACACTCCACACACAGTATGAGATGTGCAGCGTTACTTCTTGCTATTTTTCTTGAATTAATTTGTGCGCTCAGCGCACAAAATAATAGGATGTTTTGCTGCCGAGCATTGAAAAAATCATCATGATTTTGAGTTCGTTTCAAGCTTCGAGGGCGCCGGCCCCCCTTGGATCCCCCTGGCGGCAGAAATTTGGAGAGAGTAGTGTAAGAACACCCCCCTTGGATTCCCCCGGCGGCAGAAATTTGGAGAGAGTAGTGTAAGAACATGCCATCTATATGGTGCACATTGCATAGACTGTCTCTCTTACTACTGTCTATATTATGCAGACTTTGTGTATACAAGAAGCTCAAAAAACTCACATTTGATGTCTTCTTGGTTGAGAAATGGCTCACACAATCCAGAGAGGAGACCAGCAAACATTTGCATCTAAAGAACAATAGCACAAAAAGAAAAAAGTTTGTCCTTAAAAAAGTGTTGGATTGCGAAATCACTTCTAAAGTTTATTAGTACTCAATATTGAATGCCTTCAGATTTGGGCTATCGAATCTTTATATATTTTCCAATAAATTTGAATGCCTTGAATTAAACACCTGAAAAGGGCTCCGTAAATATTTTCCAATGAAGATTTTTTTAAAATATTCAATACGGCTTTGAATGCCTTGGAATTTGGGCCAAAGCACTCCATATGATAATCTCAAAGATATTCTGTTCGTTAATGAGTTGGCCGTTTTGTTGGATAGTGAATGTGCCACCTTTGTTTGATGATTGTGTTGCAGTACTGAATTTAATCTCTTTAGTGAATGTGCCACCTTTTCTTTAAGTTTGTGTCGTATTACTGAATTTGCTATTAAAATAATCAATTAATTATACAATACGAGTAGAATACTATTTGAAGATTTGTTCTTGTATTTTTGCATGGCTATCTGGTTTTCAAATGAGTTCGAGTCATTTCACTAGAGCATCTTGCTTGAAAGGTTCTTGTTGTGCAAAATGGATGAGTTACCTCTTGCTAAGCGGAAAAAGAGTGTGCAGGTTGGCCCAGGTGAGAGCTCATCGCGAGACACACAAGGAGGCAAGCTGATTTTTCCAGCACTTTGGAGCAGGCCGCCTCCTCAAACCCTACTACGGAGCTTGCGGTACATATCATAGATGACACTAACCTGGAGGTGGATATGGATAGGCAGCATCTACATAGTGATGAAAGAAATGAGGAGGATGGACAAAATGTAGTGGGGGCAATTGAGGAAAATAAAGGTGATCAAAATGAGGGTGAGAATACTCAAGGTGGTGATAATGAGGATGAAGGTGAGAATACTGAGGATACTGGGAGAGAGATAGAGGGGGAAGAGAACACACATCCACTAGAGGATCAGGAAGAAACAGTTGTCACAACCCAAACTGAAGGAAGCAAGCAGAAAAAAAATAAGGTTGATATTTTTGGGAAGATTCTTGAGACATCTACTCCACAAGCCTTTTTAGATAGGATAGGAGTCAAATTTAGGTCTCCACCTCCACGTGTTCCTCTCTGTAGGATGATCCAGACAGAGGCAATCTGAAAGGTTTCTCCCTCAACAGATAAGTCTCTTACTCGAAGCTTCAAAAAACTAGGTGGGTACATTGAGAGCATGGGAGCTTTCACAGTATCAATTATGGACTTGGAAGGGGAGGAGACACCATTGACACAAGAGAGGGAGGAATCTTGGGATGAGCATTGGAGGACTGTGAATCAACAATTTGAGGAAACTCTTGCACTTCTCATTGGGATGTTATAGTTTCTTATGCTTCTTTGTCCTTCCTAATTTTGTGTTTTATTACAGGGTTTCAAGGGGATTTGTCCATGCATTGTTGTGTTCTCTGTAAATTTTATATGTTCGAGCGGAGGGATGTGGGTGAGCTTTTGTTTTCATTGTCCAGGTTGAACAAGTAAGTTAATTTGTTATCAGAATCTCCTTCTATGTCAAGTAAGTTGTTTGTACTCAAGAATATTAACATATTTTTTCTTTGTTTTGTAGGACGCATGATTATGCATTTGTGCCAACCACATTTGGTGATCGTCTATTTCAACTAAGAAGATTGGGAGAGTCCGACCTAACAACTCTCATGGCACATTTGGACAATGAGGACAAGCTGTGGGTTGAGAGAGAGATGCAGAGTGCATCTGCCAGAGGAAGGCCCAGTTGGCTTCATTTGCCAATCTAGATTATGACTTAGCTCTTGTTCAAGGATGAGATGGAGCAAAAAATTGATGAGGCATCGAATGGACCACTTGCCGAGTCTGCTAGGGAGAATGTGACTCGAAAGGTAGAAGTTCTCTACAAAGGAAAAACATCAAAATATGCAAGGACTGCTGATCCCTCCAACGATGAGGCCTTTTGGTGTGCGGTGCTCTCCCTCCCATGGCACGCGTCAACCAATCATGTGGCCACAGAGGAAAAGCTCAATATGATAGGTTCTGCTTGCATCAGAGACACAGATAAGGCTCACGTTGTCAAGCTATTGGACAACTCTCAGGCTGCAGTGCGATCACTTGAGGGTATGCCAAATGATAAGACAAAGGTTAGGGATTGGCTGCACATGTACTCCTACTGGCTTCAGATCACGGAGCTGGGTTTGAGAATCCAAAATGATATTAAAAATGCCGATCGAGTCAGGTTGCCAGGTGAGAGCCGATTCACCTCTTTTGTTGTTCTATGCAGAAGAAAGTACTTCAAAAGGGCTTTCAAAGTGCACGAAGGAGGCATAAAATTTAGCCATGATATTGACCATCAACCAGGCCTACAAAGTGCTGCATGGCGAGTCGTTTATAGGTTTTCCTACAACACAACCCAGATATTCCTTGTTAAAAAACATGCATGCTTCTTTCTGTGTGTTGTTTTATCATTTGGGCTTTCGCTTGCAGATGGTTGCTTTTTGAAATTGAGGAGCATCAATTGGATATTTTACCCCCTCTCGCTAGTGTGTGGCTTTGTGTTGACAATCAATCTTATATGTATGCCGATTTGAAGCTTGGAAGAGTAAGTGATTGAATTTGTCATTTTGAATCCATGATTGAGAAACATGTTCATATTGAGGGTGAGTTGTGTTTACCCATGTTTGTCATTGAACAGGCCATGTCAAGCATAGAGTCTCGTTTCTGCCCGTGGTGGTTGGACCTTGAAAGAAACCATGTGCCTGAGGAGGAGCTTGATCTCGGGGGGGTCACTATATATAAATCCTCTATATCACGTGCGTTCAAGGCCTATTTAAAAAGTCCCTTATCTGTGAATTTTTTAGTGAATATAATGTATCCTTTCCTATTCAAATCTGTAAATTTTTTTTAAAATACAATAAATAAATCCCCTCTGTAAATATATTTCTGTCAGTTTTAAATATTTAAAATGTCCTTCTGTTGAACCCACGTGATACTTACATATTTATACGAGTGACCCCCCCGAGAGCTTGATCTGTATCGCCAACATAAGTCTATATTGGAGCTTCGTAGCCAGAAAATTGATCATAATGAGGCCACATCCATGTCACATGCAACATTGATTGCATCGGCTTCTTTTCGTAAGTCATTGCCAGTGAATTTATGGAGGGAAATAGTGAATCGTGCATTGGAGGTGAATCGAGCAATGGAAGCAAATAGGGAGCAGAGTCAACAACAACAGACATCCAATAGTAGTGTAGGCGGGATACAACCAACTGACATCATAACCAAGACATTGCAAGCTCCAGGTATGTGAGCTTCCTACCTCATCTCTATCGTGATCCGATTGTTTTGACTTAAGACTATGTGTGTTAAATGTCAAAAACCTATCTATAGGAACCATTTATGCCTTCAATGTTAGTATTGAGGACCTTGCAGCTACTTTTGTGAACATGGAGGATGCATCCTCATTGGGAAAGCAAGTGCTTGATGCCATGAATGTTATTTGCACAGTAGGAAATGTCAAGAGTAGAGGGTCCGATTACTGTGTGGAGTTGATATTTGCAGACTTCCCCTCAAATATCATCATTGGAGGTTGTGTTGCAAACAAGGTTCCATATTGGAATAAGATTGGGGATGGCATGTATGACTCTACTTTTAAAGTTGTTGATTCTTGTCTCTCGGATCGAGGCTTCTTTACATGCCTTTACACTATGGAAGAAGGAGTGACCATTGAGCAGGTTGCACAAAGCGTTGGGTTTGGCATTTATCATAGACAGGTTGTGAGGTGTACTCCACCTATTGGGAAGAAGATGGGGCAAATGATTACTACCCAGGTATTGGTGTTGTTCTCTTTGGGGCTGTCATTTGTGCAAATCTTCTTTGTCCCATTTAAGGTGAAAATGCATGAACAACCAATGTGTCTTTGCTTGTAGGTCACTTGTCTAATATTGGCTGTTTTTGTTCGCTCAACATCTCCTGCTACAAGCTTTGTGATGCATGGGGATCAACTAAGGGATTTGGCACTAGGTGATGATCTTGATGTAGGGCAAGATCTTATCTTTGACATGTATGTATGCATTCAAATCAAGATAGAATTTAAAATGATTTTCGGTGATCTTTATGGCATATGGTTAATGGTTTGTGTGCGTTTTCAAGAGTTCCATCGGAGGATATGGTGAAGAGAAAGGGTAGACCATGGCGGGGCGGTTGTCAGAGAGGTCAGCGGCTTAGCAAATACATCGTCTCCGTCTTCAGTCGTCCTGGGGACACGATTTTGGATTTGTTTGCTGGCACTGGAACTCTTGGGCTAGTGGCAGCATTTATGGATCGCAATGTCATAATGTTAGAAAAGGATGAGCGGATCTATGATCACCTGTTAGAACCATACTCAGCAAAGGTATGCATGTTGAAAAGATAAATATGTTAGTAGAGAATAATTTTGTATTGATAAAGCTTATTTTCTTTTCTTTGTGTCTCTTGCAGTTACGAGGATCACATGTCTACATCAGAATGCCATTAGAGATAGTCTTTTTTTTAATTGAGACAATCATTTTTTTGGGACTATTGGAAGTAATGTTTTGATGGATGTTATGCTTCTGAATGTTTTTTACAATAGCATGTAGCTGATTGTTGGATAATTTTTATTTGGATTATAAAATTTTTAAATCCTATGGTTATGGTTTCTAAAGAGTATTATATTGTTGTGTCACTGGTATGGCTATTAAAATTGGTGTGCATCTTAATGGCTTGATTTCTATGCTCTCTGATCGTTGTGGTTTCCATGTGGTTGCAACAATAGTTTGTTTCTATTAGTAGCTCAATGACCAATTCAACATCTTTTTAGCGAGCCAAGTAGTATGAGTTTTGTAGTGATTTTTTATATCCGTACCATTCATTTGAAAATGCTTTATTTGCAATAGTCATTTTTAAACTTTTTTAGTCTTCTTTGTTCTGTTCATTATATAGTTGCACTATGGTTTCACTCTTCTCTTTAACATTACATGCTCGCTTAACATCATACCATGCCCCTACTTGCTCACTGTCACAAGGACTTTAGTTCTACTCACTGCTCTGTGCGCACTGCTCTTGGCTTGCTAAATAGATGCACCCATCACATAGTAGTAATGATCCACTCATTTCCTAGTGCCTTGCAAACTTGTAGGTTCTATAAGGACGTGAACTTTGCAACACTAAATAGCCCAAGAAAATTAATAATTTTATTTTTTAATTTATGAAAGTCATTCCATACTTCCATAATTTGTACGGTAGTAGCCAAACATGTGCTAAAAAATAAACACCAATATTGGATATAGGCGAGATTACACTCCCTGAATGTTGTAGGGCGTCCCCCACATATCACAATCATCCAACTAAACTAGTCTTCCTCCTCACCAATGTTTATATAGCATTCTCAATCTAGAAACCACTTTGTCAGAACTAGTATTTCATCATGGCTATGCTACCCAGAGCTTCTCTGAACTCTATCACTAGCCAACAAAGGTGATCAAGTGAGTTTTTAAGCTCAATCTTGTCCAAAGACTTGATCACACTACGGAACAAGTATACCAACACTTGATCACTATGGAATAAGTGTATAAACAACCAAAGAGCCAATCTCTATGTACGAGTCTAGGTGTCCCATACAGCCAAGACCCATGGGTGCATAGTCATCGATATGCTTGCAATTTTGTTTCTCAAGGAGAGAAAACGAGTCTGCTTGTGTACCACAATGATCTTTATGAGCACTTAACGTTCATTAAGTGCTCATAAAGCTCATTGTAGTACACAAGCAAACTCATTTTCTTTCGTTGAGAAACAAAATCTCAAGCATATGGATGACTATGCACCCATGGGTGTTTGCACTATACGAACCGTGCATAGTCTGTTCCAAATCTCAACATGCTATAATTTGAAGAACTATAACAAGTTCCATGATTTCAAATACTCAATTTAGAGTATTTGTCAAACCAGTTCGATAAGGTCTCAATGGCCCATTACATCAATTGGTAATTAAGCCTATCTATGAAGATCTTAAAGACTAGCCACAGAGTGTAGCTTTTAAACAAAATCTCTCCAAGGTACTCCCATCCTATCGGACAACAGGAGAAAATACATCCTCCAAAGGTAGGTAGAGTAGATCCATACTCTCTCGGGGGGGTCACTATATGTAAAATATCCCTATCGCGTGCGTTCAAGGCCTATATTTTAAATCCCTTATTTGTGAAATTTTTAATCTATATAATATCCCCTTTTCTTTATGAATCTGTAAATTTTTTTGAAAAAATTTTAAATCATACCCTTATGTAAATATATTTCTGTAAGTTTCATAAATTAAAATTATGCTTCTGTTGAACGCACAAAGGTAGGTAGAGTAGATCCATACTCTATTGCAAATATTGAACAATTAGGCATAATTTCATTAACATCCAGGTTTATGTTCAGTAAACTTCAAACTCAATTATTACTAAGGACCTCATTTTGAGATTACTAGAAATCTTAGAAGAACACGAAAGAGGGTCTTAAACAAAATAAAGCTAATTGCTTTACCCTCTTGAAAAACTTGGGGCAGTCCGGTGAAACAAAATTGGACTAATATATCTTATCACTGCAAACAAGATTAATCTCAATGTATCAACAACACACTGTGTCAGTCAATCACAATCTATAAATGTGATACAATAGGACTCTATCTTTTATCGTTCATACATGGTGAGAGATAAACACTTGCAATTCCATGCGAGTCAAGCTAGAGTTTAGGCCAAAGGAGAAATTACATCCTTATAGAGAGAACCATTTCATTGGGTCACACACAACTAATATCGTGTGTGACTACGCACACCTTGAGCCAAAATGCCAAGTTAGACTTACTCGTATCCTCCAAATTCTCATGGACCCCACACATGTGAGGTAATAGTGAGTCCCACACCTATTGCGTTGTTTAAGACTTATGTCATCGTGTGTGTTTCACACCCCCCCAGACACACACACACAAAAACGTGTGGGAGAACCACATAATATTGTTACACACCATAGCTACAAACACATGGCATGGGATTCACATATTGTTTGTTGGAGTGCTTTACAAGAACAACACAATATTTTAAAATAATCGCACACCAATATGTATCAATTGGACCAATAATGCCACGACACGCCCCAACACCCATCGATTAAAGTTCCAGAATGCAATCCCTGCATCCCACCTTAAAGACATTAACTCCTAATTAATAAGATAAAAGAGTTTTGCATGGGAAAGTAGAAAAGTATGATCCACAAGAAAGAGGAAGCTTGAACAAGTGGGTCTAACCACAACTTGTTGATACACATTAGGCACGTCTTTGTATATAACACAATGATGGAGTAAAGGTAAAAATTTTCTAATATAGGTATCACATTTTGTTACAAAAAGTTGGGAGATGAATGGAGATGTAAAAAGGTATAAATTTTCTATTATAGAAAGGAAGTTACAAAAAGGTAGAGGAAATAAATGACATTCTTGCATGGCATCATAGGCATCATAGGACAACATAGTACAATTATTAGATTACACAAGGTGTGCTAACCTCCATGAGTCACTCATGGCATCATATTACACGGCATCATAATACACTTACTAGATTATTACACTTAATGACATGGCATCGTAGTGCACTTGTAGCTAACCATTACATGCATGGTATCGTAGTACACTTACTAATTTACACAAGTTGGTTCACCTCCTCGGAGGGGTCACTATATAATCCATATAGAATGTGCATGCAAGTATGCATCTAAAATATTGCATGGGCCAAGTGATAATTTTAGAAATGGAAGATCCATAATCACTGGGGGGGTTCACTATAAGTAAACCCTCTATATCACATGCGTTCAAGGCCTATTTTAAAAATCCCTTATCTGTGAAATTTTCATAAAGAAAATATACATTTTTTCTATTCAACCTGTGATTACTCCCTTTAAATGGTACCCTTAACTATGTAAAAAATGTGTAAAAATGGGATTTTGAAAATACCTTTTGTTGAGCCCACGTGCTATGCTTACATATTTATGAGTGACGCCCCGAGCATAATGAACATTAGGAATTTTTTGGACCCAAAGAGGGCCTCTTGGATTAACTTTTGATTAGGAATGGACCAATAGGAAGAGGACTGGGTGCACATTTTTGACTTCTTTGACCCTAGGGGGCCTAGGCTTTGGTTTGCTAATGGGGCCTAATTACTACTCTTGTCCTCCTACCTCTTGGGCCCAAACTTAGAGGTCCCCCCCACCTAGAATCGCACAGATGAAAAACCCTAAAAATTGAAATTTTTCATTTTTTTCCCAAAAGTGTGTTTTCCCTCTCAAACTTCCCCCCAACATACTCTAGGTTTGGAAAGCTTATTTTGAACCTCTTTCTTCCTCTTCTAAGCTCTCCATTGATGTAGAAACTCCATACCTCTCAAGCTCTCCCTCCTTGTCAAGCTCCCTCAGTCTCAAGCTCCCTCTCCCTCTTTCTTCCTTTTCTAAGCTCTCCATTGCTGCAGAAACTCCATCCCTCTCAAGCTCTCCCTCCTTCTCAAGCTCCCTCCCTCTCAATCTCCATCTCTCTCTCTCTCTCAAGCTCCCTCCCTCTCCATTGCTGTAGAAACTCTATCCCTCTTTAGTCTACTCTGAATTTTTGAAGTGTGTACTTTGTCTTACATGACATCTTAATGTGCTTCATCTTAGCATGGTATACTAGGTTAATAATATATCATGACATACTAGGTTACTAGCCAACTCTATATTTCTCATAATGTCATAATAAATGATAACTACCCTATCCATGGGCTCACCCATACCTACAAGAAGTTCCTCTAACCAAGCTACCTCACATAATACCGTAGAATAATCCATTTACAGTTAGCCTTTGTACCCAATGATGTAATCATTCATTGATTATTGTTGCTCTAGATAATAACTCCTCCCAAAAGAAAACATAAAAGTGCTAGTAGCTTTCCCCTTGAGATACTCCTACTCTAATCTGCATTTGAATGGGCAAGGTACCGCTACTTGTACTCTAACATCATAGAAAATTCCATTGTGGAATGTGGAGCTTATGTACCTTAGTATCCTTCTATCTACATCTAGGTGTGGCTTTCTCAAGACCTGCATAAACTGACACACTAATCCAACAATATATTTCAAATTTTGTTAAGTGATAGTCATGTAGATCAAAATCCCCTATAATGAGTCTATACATAGTAGGGTCCTTCAAAAGATCAAGTGATATAACCAATTTTGTGTTCTACTCCAATGGCACTCATATTGACCTACAACTTGTCATCCCATACTTGAATAGCATTTTCAAATCATTCTGCCTTTGTAAAAGCCAAATCCCATCACATGTGATCTAATCATATCCATATCCAGAGGATGTACAATAGCTCACCCAAAATATTTCATTTTAAACTTCTCCTTTAGGAGAATTTTCACCTCATGAATGTCAACATCATTTTCCCGTGATAGTTAACCCTTCCATAAAGTTTGCAACAAGACCAAAAACCTATTAACATAGTAATATCACACTGCTTCTATTAGTCTTTTTCACATAGAGTGAAAAATATGATATAGTTATGTAAAATCCAATAGTGACAAGATACTCCCATCTTGTCTACCCATGCTTTTTAAGGTGCCTCCTTCAAGCCATACAAGGATTTACACAACCTATGGGTGGCGGTTACACCATGTAGACCTATTCTTGTAAATCACAAAATGCATGCTTTACATCCATTAAATGTTTTAAACACTGTCCCTTAGCTACAACCATAGTAATGACTGTTCTCACAGTAGTTGCCATCCTATTAATCAAGCTGAAAGTCTCCTCATAGTTAATCCCATAAGTTTGCATATTCCTTGGCTACCAATCTTTCTTTGTACTTGCTCACAAGACCATTTGAATTATTCTTTACATCTGTGCAGCTTCATCCAAGTGCCTCCTCAAAATATGTAGCTCTATCTCTTGTATTGATTTGACTATATATGCATAATGATGGGTTGTATATCAATCATAGTGATGACTACAATGATGGGATGGATACCTATCATACTAATGACTACTCTCATGGTTTCCACCTCGTAACTAAATGAAAATTCTCCTCATAGTCAATTCTATAGGTTTGTGTATATTCCTTTGCTACCAATCTTGCTATGTACTTGTCATAGACCCAATTCAGTTCTACAACAACAAACAGAGTTGGATAGACAACCATTCAAGTAGTCGATGATAATGTAGAACCATTACTAGAGTGCATTTCCTCCCAAAGGACACCCTTCACCACTTGGTTACTAATGATCTCAGCACTCAAGTTATCACTCATCCAACATGTGAATATTAGCAACAAATTCATCTCACTTTTAAGTTCAACACAATAGAAAGTGAATATTAGCAACAGAGTCCCCTCACTTCAATTTCAATGGTTAGCTAATATTCTTACTTGGAATGCCCATCCTAAATTATCCATGACGGTTCTACATATGAATGTACTCCTAGAGGAAATCCCCAAGACTTGGTAGCATACATAGGGCTCCATCCTATTTTTCTCAATTTTTAAGCCTGAGTCTTCCTTCTCATGAAGTTAGAAATATTTATAGAGAATAAGGAAGTACTATATCAATGCTTGAAGCATTGGGGGATGTGGTCATGTGCTCACAATAAACATTGAAACATAGTCTAGCTTGGATGATGACAACAAGACTATAGGAAGCCTAATCAAGCCATTATTTCCTGGCTCATCTCATTTATAGGTGCATGTGCCATCATGGATCCTAAAGCTTCACTCTATTATTACTCATCTCTTACTTTATCTAGCATAGAATGAGGGTTTGAATGGTTACTTCATGGATGAACATGCTAATTACCCATAGGTAATTGAAGAAGAAGAGGCCGAATGTAAGATGCATGCTTAGTTGAAAGAATGGGATATAATAGAGTTGCAACACATGTTGGCGACACTGACTTTTCCACAAATAACTTGGCTTCCAAAGTTTCATAGAGGGACAAAAAATAAGTAGAAGATCTCCAAACGAAACTGTAGGAAGATGACGTCGACTACATTTTCATGGATGATTGGCTATGAAACACACTCTAGAGGTAACACTAGATGCCCCCACATCTTCACCTATTTCACAAGATCCTCCACTTAACAGATCCACACCCTAGTCACTCATGCCACAAGAAGAAAGTATGTCATAGATAGAAGGCAATGTTGCACCACCCTAAGGATGTCATTTTTTATAGCTTAGAATCTTAGGAACAAGAATCTATCGCACGGGGAAATATTCATTAAAGGACAAATCTTTTGTACAAAGTTAGGAGATGGGTGATCCCATATGCTTCCCTAGGAAAACTAACTTGTTGAAAGATCATATGCATGGCCCACGTGTTAACAAACAAGTCATCATGGAGTTATGGTCGACATCAGGAGAGCCAAAGCAATATGGGGCACAACGGTGGCGAGGGATGCCAATCTTTCAAAGCTTTATCTTGAAAATTTATTGGAAATCAGAACATTTATGTTTACCATTTTCATGTGTTTTCAAAGATGGAGGAAAGAACATAAATTTTCATGTAGCAAGGTGGTTATACTATAATAGAAGAAGACATAGTTGCACAAAACAAAGGATGGTATGGTGATTGACGTAGTGAAGAAAGAAATGGTTGGAAAAAAAATACTACTCAAACATCTATGCCAACACACCATGATCTTCCACTACAACAAGGTGAGGGTGTAGCAATAAAAATAACAGCGCTTTTCTAACTTGAAGGGTAGGGAGATGTCGGGCTATTTTCGCTGGTAAAAAAACTGTTATTTTTGTTGCACAACGGGTTTGCTATCGAGCAAAAAAATAGCAACAAAATATCACTACTAAGCAACAATATTTCACTGCAAGGTAACGGCTAAATCCCAAACATCCAAGCAAAATAAATGACGCTAGTAAATGCTCTTAAGCCCCCTACATGTTGTAGTGTTCAAGGATTGATCCCACTTACATTCCGCATGAAAGAAGGTGATCACGTTTGGAGTTTCACAAACTCCAATGATAGTATCCCAACCATGTCTACAACTTTCCAAGGTTAAAGAAAGCATATCAGTCTTCTTTCCGTTCAAGGCCTACATACTCTCTCTACTCCTACAGTGGAAGGCCGACATAGTTGACCTAGATTTTGTTGTGGTGCGACGTTTTCTCAACCTCATCATCATCTTTATCAATTACAGATGGAAAACATCATCATCTTTATCAATTATAGATGGAAAACATCATGGGGTAGATTGCACTTTATCTTGAATCTCAGTAGGCTCACATCCAGATCACAAAGGTATATATTAATGCCACTTGCAATACCTACTAGATTACTACCATACCTTTAAAGACATGATGCAAACTCACTTCTAAAAAACACATGAAGTTGTTTACCACCATCAACATACACCATTCCTCGATCATTGACAACTCTACTTTGAGAAGGATAAAAAATCATTTATTGTGTAGCCCAAAACTGTTTAGAGTCTACTCAAGAGTCCAAAACATGAATGTTAGTCCTAGTTAGTATTTATATCATTTTATGTATCATATTCCTCTTTATTTTCCAATTATTCATCATTATCTTAGTCATGTGTGCAAGAAAGACATGCATAAAAGTCCAAATCAAGTCGCTTGTGTCAAATGGATAAGCATAAAATGTGAAACTATGCTTTGTATGGACGAGTACATTATGCAAAAAATCTCTCATGGCTATACATCCTCACACATGGTACACTAACACTCATGTACTATGCACAATAGTTATAGCCTCAACATTGGAAGCCCTCCCCTCTATATACTCTTACTTGCACTCCATATTGTGTTTATGTTTTGTGATTCTTATAAGTAGATAGGTGCTTCTTCCATTCAAGCACATGCATTAGGTACCCTTACTTATTTCCACCCAAACATACACATTTGCACCAACCCTTACCATCGACAACCTCTAGCAAATCCCTCCAAGGTTCTTTAACCTCGAAGATACGTCCATGCCTAGGGTCAAGGATAGACCTAGAATTGGGAGGGGGGAATTTTAACCCAAGGTTAATCGGGCACCCAATTTTACTTCCATACACTTTGGTCATACAGCACTAAGTGAAGGGAGTGGAAGTAGCCATCATCAAGCAAAAATAAATAAATTAAACTAAGCAAGCCTAAGAAATCAAGGTCATGTAGGCTATACATTAGCTATGGACTCAAGGCAGCATACCCCATGTGTGCATGCTTGCCTAAGCAAGATAGGATTAATTCTATTGTGTTATAATCTTGTATAAATTGCACTTCAAGTTGTAACCCGAGGGACGAACATGACTTAGTGAAGTCATCATCCCATGCAACCACATTCTTATATCTATATTAAACAAAAATTAGACTACTTGGGTGCATCCAAAATCCAATGAAGTTTGGATGCCCAAGACTATAAGTGACCTGTATATAAGTGAACTGTATATAAGTGACCTGTATATAAGTGAACTTTTCTAATGAGAAAGGAAAATTCCCTTTGGTTGGATTGAGAACTAAACTCTTGCTTATTGTTATCTTTCTCTCTACCTCTATGCTCTCTTGCCTCTTGCCTCTTGGTAGTTCTATGCTTGTGTGTGTGGGTTTTGAGTCTGTCTCTGAGTCTGTCTCTTTTTCTCTCCCATATTCTTTGAAATTGATGCTAGTGAGAGTGTCAAGGTGTGTGTGAGGAGAGGGCCATTGTCTTGAAGCTACCATGAGCTCTTATAGCCATGGGAGCCTTAATCTTAATATACACAAAACTGATGGGTGACAATAGGAGGCAGTCTTCTTAAGTGCTAGCTTACTATGGTTACCTCTTTTTCAAGATGATGGGTAAGAATCCAAGTTCCCAATGGCATGATAAAGGTGAGTGCACTCCACTACCTGTTGGTCTTATGCTAGTGACTGTGGTGTATTTAGGCTTTCTAATAAGGTAGAGTTCTTAGATCAATTAGCAATACCATTTAACTCCCTCCAATGGAGGGCTTTGTGTTCATAGATCCTTCCATAGACACATGGTTTGTGATGAGCCACAATGGCACAGAAGGGGAGACCTAGAGGGTGATTTATTAACCCCACCACTACGATAACAAAAACTACTATACCAGAGTGACATGAGCTCCTTTGACTCAAATAGGCTAGAACTAACATGATGTTTTTGGTAACGCAGCATGAGAAGGGGTGCAATAAGGGACCTAAGAATAGAGGAGTGGTGGCAACTCTTGAAGGGATTCTAGTGGTAAGTTCCAAAAAGAACAGAGTGTACCCAATGAGTGAAGTGTCCCAAACGAGTGAAATGTCCCAAAGAAAGTGGAATGGCATATCCCAAATGAGTGAAGTGTAGCAAACAATTGAAAGTGTACCAAACAAGTGAAGTGTACCAAATGAGTGAATTATCCCAATGTGAGTGCAGTGGTACATCTCAAAAGGAGTGGATTGAGAAGTCTCAAAGTGCAACTCCCTACTAGTAGTAACTTGTGTGGTGTATTGTGTTGTGTGGAAATAACATTCCATAAATTTGTGACGTTCGGGTCAGTGTTCACACTAGTCATGCCTTGTTGCTTCCATGGCCATATTTTGTATATACACTAGAATATGATAAGAAACCGTTATATCGATGTTAACTCTATGTGTAAGATAGAGCTCTTATGAAAACTTTATTAGAAACCATTATATCCACATGATATTGCAAGTATTCATATTCTCATCACTAAACGTTCTCCACTTTGTTCTCCTTGTCTCTCTTCTCCACTTTTTTTCCTTCTTTATGTATAGACTTATGGATAGAACTCTCTTGTTTCCAATCAATAAATAGTATATAAGAATATGTGTATAGACTTATGCATAGAGCTCTATGCACTATGCATAAAGACTCTACCTTATGCATGGAGACTAAGGAGTTCTATATAAGGACTCTACCTTGTGCATAGAGCTTAAGGGCTCTACCTTTTTCATAGATCTAATCCCTTATGCAAATGCATATACATTTATGCATTCACATAAGGGCTCTACCTTATGCATAGATCTCAAAAAGAGATCTATGCATAAGGACTATACCTTATGCATAGATCTCTATGCATTCGCATAAGGGTCTGCCTTATGCATACATCTCAATGAGAGCTCTATGCATAAGGACTATACCTTGTGCATAGATCTATATGCATTTACATAAGTTTCTACCTTATGTATAGAGCTGAAAGACAGATCTATGTATTTGCATAAGGGTTATTCACGCAAAGAGATCAAAGAGAGCCCTTAGAGATCTCTCTCTCATATGGATAGAACTCAACAAAAAGAAAGACAAGAGAAGAGACAACAGAAATAATCATAATAGGCTGAAAAGTGTATAGGAGTCTTACCTCAAGGTAATAAGGTAACTCGATGGGAGGATAAAGGTAACTCGATGGGAGTATAAACACTTACCTACAAAATATGTATAACAAAAAGCACCATAATTGTTTTTTAAATCAAGAAGCATAACATGCGAAAAAGATCTCTAGATCTAATGCATAAGTTAGAGAGCTCTGGTGCAATGCATAGAATCTAATCTCCATACATATGATAGATTCCTTATCAAATAACTCTATGCATAAGGTAGAGCCCTTATGCAAGTGCATAGACTCTACCTTATGCATACATGAAAGAGAGCTCTATGCATAAAGGTAGAGCCCTAAAGTGCATAGACTCTACCTTATGCATACATGAAAGAGAGTTCTATGCATAAAGATAGAGCCTAGTGCATGTCGATAGTTACTCGTATGCCTATGTAGCACCTAGCATACATTGGGTGCTCATGATGCATGCTTTGGTTCATGTATGTAGTTAGCGGCATGTATTAGAAGCACCCGACATTCCTAGGTAGCATCTGACATGAATTGGTTGCCCTTGGTGCCTGGCTGTAGCTTTTGGTGCATGCCGGTACTTTTATCGGCAGGCCTATGTAGCACCTGACATGCATTGGGAGCTCCCGGTGCATGCTCGTAGCTACCGGCATACTTAGGTAGCACCTAGCATGCATTGGGAGCTCTGGGTGCATGTCGAGAGTTACTTAGGTAGCACTGAGTATGCATTAGAACCTCCTGGTATATGTTGGTAGTTACTGGCATACTTAGGTAGTAGCACTGGTGGGTATGCATTGGGAGATCTCGATGTATGTCGGTAGTTACCGCCATGCATTAGAAGCACCTGGCATGCACTCAATGCTCTCGGTGTATGATGTCAGTAGCTACCAGCATGCATTGGAAGCTACTGGCATGCCTAGGTAGCACCGGCAGTTACCAGCATGCATTGGAAGCTACCGGCATGCCTATGTTGCACCCGGCATGCATTGTATGCTTCGGTTTGGTGATGAGTGAAACTAGAAATCCCACTCTTGTATGCCCCCGACGTGTTGTAGTGGTTCTTTCAAATGGCATTATGAATATGATTTTGTCTTTCTTACCACCCCCCTCTCTCTCTCTCACACACACACACACACACACACACGCACACGCACACGCACACGCACACGCACACGCACACGCACACGCACACGCACCCACTTGTGCACTCATGACACACTTCTTTTTTCCAGATGACGTAACTTATTTACAATAATTTTATACACAATGAAGTATTTAAGCTAGCGAAAAAAAAACAAAGGAAATAAGCTTGGATAAGTTGCTGCTTCGAGTAAGTCGCGTATTCCGTGCATGCCAAAAACGTGTAAGAAATTCATGTGATCCACACATAGAAACAGCCGTGAACTGGAGTTTGCATAGGCGCTTGCCAGTCACCACTGCTTACCGTCCATGTATATAAATTCCGGTGTGCACCCCTTCTGTGTCGTCGGGTTCATCACATCAATATACTCTAGAGCATTATTATTAATATATTGCTGAGAATAATATGAGGTGCTCAAGTACTGTGCTGTGTGCTTTGCTTGTGTTGTTTGTAGCGTCTCCTGGTACCAGGGCGCGCAAGCATGAGCAGAAATTTGACGATCCCAGTAAGATTAGAAGAGATGACGGGCAAAGATATCGTGAGCAACCGTATAGGAAGTTTGATTTCGCGCTTGGGAGGGCTCGGGAGGTTTTGAGGTCGGAAGGTGGGGTGCTGAGGGCGTGGTGCGAGGACATCGAAGCGTTTCGGAACAAGCGAGTGGGCGTCGCCGAGATAGAGTTGGAAGAGGACGGCCTGCTGGTGCCTCAATACAGTGATGCGGACAAGATCGCATACGTGCTGAAAGGTATATAAGATAAATTATCAGCTTTAACCTTCCTTACATAGCTTAAATCGTGTTAACGACGTGATCTATGCAGGCTGTGGACGAATGGGCGCCGTGATCCCTGTGCAAGGCGAGTCCCGGCGGGCGTTTGTGAGGCGGGTGAAGAAGGGTGACGTGATTGCCATTCCAAGGGGCACTGTGTACTGGTGGTATAACGACGGAAACGAGAGGCACAACGTGCTGTACGCCGGCGACAGCTCCTTCGGTGCAAATCCCGGCCGCGTCCATGTATGTACTTTGTTCGTATTGATGTGCCCATTTGTGTTTTGTGTGTGTACTACTTAAGTTCCTTGTAAACAGCTGACGAGTGCGTGCGTGTGTGTGGTGTGTGTGGGTGTGTGTGAGATTGGTCACAGCCATTTGGCCTCGCCGGAGGCAAACAACGGGAAGGACGATTCGGTTCCTTGCTGCACGGTTTTAGCCGCGATGCCTTGGCCGACGCATGGAATGTGGATGAGAGGACCGTGGACAAGCTGCTGGAGGGCCAGAGAGAAGCTGGAATTGTGAAAGCTCGGCACCAGATCAGTTTTCCCGAGGATGAATATGAGGAAGAGGAGCGGTACAACGTCCACCGTTTCTATCATGACGCCGCTGAGCCCAGCTTCTACTTTGAGGAGCTCAAGTACAGCTTGGGCGAGCAGCACCACCCCGACTTCTTCGTGAAGAACGGGGGCTGGCTTAAGCTCGCCGGCAGTCATAAGCTGCCCGCTCTCCAGCACGTGGGGTTCAGCGCCATGAAAGTGTCCTTGGAAGATGTACGTATTTTGATCGCCTTACGATTTGTTTTGCGCTATTAATTTATCATTGGCTTTACGATTTGTTTGGCGCTATTAATTCGTCATTGGCTTTACTGCCGCCATGCAGAACGCCATCTACGCCCCATCGTTCGCACGCAACGCCCACCAGATCGTGTATATTACCAGGGGCAGTGGAAGGATCGAGGTGGCAAGCGGGGACGGGCAAGAGGTGTTTGAAGGGGAGGTGCGAGAGGGCGACGTGCTGGTCATCCCGCAATTCTTTCCGTCCATCAAGACCGCTGGCAACGACGGCCTCGAGTTTATCACTCTTCTCACCAGCGACAGGCCCTCCTTGTCCTTCCTAGCGGGCGCTAACTCGGCGTATGCGGGCATCCCCAAGGAGGTGCTGGCCACCGCTTTCCACGTGGACGTGGACACCATCATCGAGGTGACACGCAGCCGCGGCAACGAGGAGGTCATCTTCCCTCCCTCCAGAGAATTTCGCCCGGCAATCATGTAGACGAAGAGTCTGTTTATAATTCTAAATAAATAATAATTGCACTAAGCTGCTACATAGTTACAAGTGTTACCTAGTCTAGGTCCTCTCCACTTAAAACCCACATACTCTAGGTCGTCTCCACTTAAAGTGACCCACTCTACTTAAAAAGTGTCGGGATGAAGAGTTCTAGGTCCTCCACTTAAAAACTTGACCCACTCTAGGTCCTCTCCAAGAGTGGGATGAAGAGTTTCCCATGGGAAAGTCCATAAACCTAAGCTATATGACCATAAAAACCTAAGATAACTATTAAAGTTCTACTCCATTACAAACCATTCTCCAAAGATTTTGTCCTCAAAATCTAATGTGTACAATTGCCATATCTTCCATATACATCGACAAGAGAAGGTTCCAGTACAAGACAATGGTAGGGTTTCCAAAAGTAGATGTGTAGGTTCCTTGAATCCATATTAGTATGAAAGAGCTCATTGAGATCACCAAAAGACCCTCTGCCAGAATGCACATCTTCCATTGTAGGGATCATAAAACTCCATATAATTCATGCCAAATAGTCAAACCACATCCTCCCATAATAGAACGTGCTCTTGCGTATAGGAAAGTGGTTTCCACATGTAGCCTCATCCATATGTAAATCCACTAAAGCGTGAACAACTCTCCCATAGATGAATCCCACCACTGGGTCAAATGGAAATGTATCCTTTTCCTCCCATAATAGAACTTGCTCTTGCGTATAAGAAAGTGGTTTCCACATGTAGCCTCATCCATATGTAAATCCACTAAAGCGTGAACAACTCTCCCATAGATGAATCCCACCACTCGGTCAAATGGAAATGTATCCTTTTGAAATGTTGTGTCATCTTCAATATGTTCATTATTCCAACCACCGGGTTCAAATGGAAATGCATCACCCTCTTTTATGAAAAGAGTGATCCTCATGTGACTCTGACTCTTCAACTTTTGTTCTTTCATGGCAGTCCTTAAACTCTTCAACTTCATTAGACTGCTCGGCATCCTCTCCTCCATCCATGAGAATCATGGTGGCTACAATCTTCTTAACTTTGCATACATGCCTAGGTGATCATGTCTCTTGGCAATTGAAGCATAAGCCTTTGCTTCTTAACTCATCAATATTTGGGTCATCCATCCTTTGAGTCTTATTGAAGGTATGAGGAGATTTCTTGGTGGAATTATTCCCTTTGAACGAGCTTCACTCTGGGGTGTCCACCCCCATAAATGGTAGGAAATCTAGGAATATAACAAAGGTAGTATAGGAAGAGATTTTGTACCTATTACATCACCATAGCCACCACCATAGCCAAAGATGGGCAAGGAGCTCTAGTCACCACGAAACCATAAAGGAATATGTGGATAACACCACACTCACGTGTACTTATAGGGGCATGCCCGCCTATAAGCCTGCTCGGTCACCCAATTTGGTCCGACTTGGTGTGCCCTAACCCTAGACCTCGGGATGCAACGACCGTATACCTGCTCTGACATACAGACTTCGTATTCGGCCACGCTCCCACGTGCTATTAGAAGCTATGAGACATTACCCCCCTTCTAAAGAGCTTTCATCCGCAAAGACGAACTGGGGAAAGTTGTTGGTGGGTATATATAGTTGTTCACACTTGAGACCTTTGAACAATCAAAAAAATAGATTCCAAAGGTGAGAGATACTCCTCTCCAGTAGATTATTCATCTATGCATAAGCATATGCTCTAGAACCTTGTTGGGTTTTCAGTTTGACCACCATCAATCAGTGGATGGTTGATATCACTCTTACTTTTAGTGATATTTAACCTTTGACGACTATCAAACTTTCTATATTTGCATGCAGGCTATATAGTTTGTAGAGATGTGTGATAAAGAGTCTTTCAAACTTAGATGTTAGTTGGTCAAATGTTGATCTTTTTACTTTTTCCTTGAAGAACAGTTTTCATTTGCGAAGACTATTCAAAAACTTGTAAACAAGTGTCTTAATGGTCATCTACATCTATAACTTTCCTAAGTACTACAACAAGGAAAGGACACATCACATATTTTCCTTAAGTACTACGACCAAGGAATTATGCAACACTCGTGTTTCATCTAGAATACTAAACCATAGTTGCCACTTGCAACTATGAAAGATGTTAATAAAACACAAATTTCTAATAAGACAACCAGAAGTTCTCAAATCCTAAAGAACTTTGTAAATAATGTGCTCCGGCATTCAAGGAATTCCTTTGGGTGTCCTAGGCATCAAAGATGTTTTTCTCTTGTGGTTAGAGACCACATAGACTTTAATTCGAGAAATTTATGCAACTTACAAGTCTCTTTAGCAAATTCTTTTATAATGTGGTAAAGTTCAATTGACCACAGAGTTTAAGGAAAGCTACCTTCTCCTTTTCCCAAAAGTTCTTGCGTTCTTGCAAGAACCGTTTACACATCTTGCAACAAAGATGATTTCCACATAGACATCATCTATGTGATGTATAGTGTCTACGTGATCTAGTGTGGTTTGCCCTCTAATCTCTCCAGATTAGCTTCAAACCTTGAGTTTACTTATGAATCACCATGTTCAGTCCTAAACTTGTCAAACATGTTAGAAACTCCGCTAAGCTCTCCAGCTTAGAATTCTTTCTAACAAACACAGTCATGGTTTATAAAACTATGTTGGATCTAATGATGACAATGAATAACCATGCTCGTTTAGGGTGAAGTACTTCTCACTTTAACTAGGCAGTAACCCAATCACATAGTAGTAATGATCCACTCATTTCCTAGTGCCTTGCAAACTTGTAGGTTCTATAAGGACGTGAACTTTGCAACACTAAATAGCCCAAGAAAATTAAGAATTTTATTTTTTAATTTATGAAAGTCATTCCATACTTCCATAATTTGTACGGTAGTAGCCAAACATGTGCTAACACCAATATTGGATATAGGCGAGATTACACTCCCTGAATGTTGTAGGGCGTCCCCCACATATCACAATCATCCAACTAAACTAGTCTTCCTGCTCACCAATGTTTATATAGCATTCTCAAACTAGAAACCACTTTGTCAGAACTAGTATTTGATCATGGCTATGCTACCCAGAGCTTCTCCCAACTCCATCACTAGATTTCTTCCCAACAAAGGCGATCAAGTGAGTTTCAAAGCTCAATCTTGTCCAAAGACTTGATCACACTACGGAACAAGTATACCAACACTTGATCACTTTGGAATAAGTGTATAAGCAACCAAAGAGCCAATCTCTATGTACGAGTCTAGGTGTCCCATATAGCCAAGACCTATTGGTGCATAGTCATCGATATGCTTGCGATTTTGTTTCTCAAGGAGAGAAAACGAGTCTCCTTGTGTACCACAATGAGCTTTATGAGCACTTAACGTTCATTAAGTGCTCATAAATCTCATTGTGGTACACAAGCAAACTCATGTTCTCTCCTTGAGAAACAAAATCTCAAGCATATGGATGACTATGCACCCATGGGTGTTTGCACTATACGAACCGTGCACAGTCTGTTTCCAAATCTGAACATAATTTGAAGAACTATATCAAGTTCCAGGATCTCAAATACTCAATTTAGAGTATTTGTCAAACCAATTCGATAAGGTCTCAATGGCCCATTACATCAATTGGTAATTAAGCCTATCTATGAAGATCTTAAAGACTAGCCACAAAGTGTAGCTTTTAAACAAAATTTCTCCAAGGTACTCCTATCCTATTGGACAACACGAGAAAATACATACTCCAAAGGTAGGTAGAGTAGATCCATACTCTATTGCAAATATTGAACAATTAGGCATAACGTCATCAACATCCAGGTTTATGTTCAGTAAACTTCAAACTCAATTATCACTAAGGACCTCATTTTGAGATTACTAGAAACCTTAGAATGATTACCCAAATCTTAGAAGAACACGAAAGAGGGTCTTAAACAAAATAAAGCTAATTGCTTTACCCTCTTGTAGAACTTGGGGCAGTGCGGTGAAACAAAATTGGAAGATTAATCTCAATGTATCAAACAACACACTGTGTCAGTCAATCACAATCTATAATTGTGATATAATAGGTCTCTATCTTTTATCGTTCATACATGGTGAGAGATAAACACTTGCAATCCCATGCGAGTCAAGCTAGAGTTTAGGTCAAAGGAGAAATTACATCCTTATAGACAGAACCATTTCATTGGGTAACACAACTAATGTCGTGTGTGACTACGCATAGCTTGAGCCAAAAATGTCAAGTTAGACTCTCTCGTATCCTCCAAATTCTCATGGACCCCACACATGTGAGGTAATAGTGAGTCCCACACTTGTTGCGTTGTTTAAGACTTATGTCATCGTGTGTGTTTCACACACCCCCCCCCACACACACACACAAAAACGTGTAGGAGAACCACATACTATTGCTACTACACACACCATAGCTACAAACACATGGCATGGGATTCACATATTGTTTGTTGGCGTGCTTTACAAGAACAGCACAATATTTTAAAATAATCGCACACCAATATGTATCAATTGGACCAATAATGCCACGACACGCCCCCAATAATGCCTATCACCCAATGGTTACTTTCTATGGGAACCTCTCCAAAGATTTTATTTTTATTTTTATAAAAGTTCTAATACGTTATCTCCATCGTGTGGCGCTCACGGAGGTAGCTCGTGGTGCGCTCTCTCCTCAATGGCAGCGATGCGAGGGTTGAGCTGGCCGTGCTTTATATATAGCCTGCTGGCTGTGGCGATGCTATATTATTGGGCTAGCGCTGCTGTACGCACCCACGCTCTTTTTCGTTTCTCATTGCCGACGCTTTGCTGGTCACTTGTTGTCGTGGCGGTTGTGTTGGCTTGCCACTGCGCATGTCCTCACCTAGCCGAGAATGGCAAGGCTGGCTGCACTCAGCGACAACCCTTAGCTGATTCTCTCTTTCACCCGCACACACAATTCTCTTCTCGAGCTCACAAATCAACATTTTTTCACTTCTGGCATACCAGTATTTATTTTAGCTCTCTGAATTATTTATCTATCTCCTGCTAATTTTATGCAGGTTGTATTGTGGCTGTAGTATGTACAACACACACCAACACAAACCTCACACAACAAATGCAGGATACTCAGATCAAATGGCTCTTTTCCAAGCATATACACAACGGCAGTATCAGATTAGCATGCAATTTTAGCAAGAATCACAAATAATTCCTAAGTGATTTAGCCTTTCACCAAAGGATGGAAATAGACTTCCATAAGAAGTTTGGTAGCTGAAGGCTCCAATCTATGTTCATTAAAAGTCATATGAACAGAAGATACAAATGAGGGTCCATGAGCCTCTTTTATACTCTAGTCCTATGACTATAAACCTAAGCTATATGACCATAAAAACCTAAGATAACTATTATTAAAGTTGCCACTCCATTACAAACCATTCCTTCTCCAAAAGATTTTGTTCTCAAAATCTATCATGTGTACCAATTGCCATATCTTCCATATACATCAATGACAAGAGAAGGTTCCAGTACAAAACAATAGTAGGATTTCCAAAAGTAGATGTGTAATTAGTATGAATCCTAAATAGGTTCCTTGAATCCATAGTATGACTTTCCACATGAAAGAAGTGCTCTTGAAGTAGTGGATTGTTATGACAGTCCATGTTGATATCGAAACCACTTGCAAATCTCTCATGAAAACAATTCAAAATGAGCCCCAAATGACATGTTCATGATGCCAAAGCACATACATGTCATAAAATACTATCATAGTAAACCATTAGAGCTCTTTGAGATCACCAAAAGACTCATAGTAAACCATTAGAGCTCATTGAGATCACCAAAGACTCCCTAAAGACAATGAATAACCATGCTCGTCTAGAGTGAAGTACTTCTCACTTTAACGAGGTAGTAACCCGATCACATACTAGTAATGATCCACTCATTTCCTAGTGCCTTGCAAACTTGTAGGTTCTATAAGGACGTGAACTTTGCAACACTGAATAGCCCAAGAAAATTAAGAATTTAATTTTTTAAATTTATAAAAGTCATTCCATACCTCCATAATTTGTACGGTAGTAGCCAAACATGTGCTGAAACATAAACACCAATATTGGATATAGGTGAGATTATACTCCCTGAATGTTGTAGGGCGTCTCCCACATATCACAATCATCCAACTAAACTAGTCTTCTTGCTCACCAATGTTTATATAGAATTCTCAAAATAGAAACCACTGTGTAAGAGCTAGTATTTGATCATGGTTATGCTACCCAGAGCTTCTCCAAACTCTATCACTGGATTTCTTCCCAACAAAGGCTATCAAGTGAGTTTCAAAGCTCAATCTTGTCGAAAGACTTGATCACACTAGGGAACAAGTATACCAACACTTGATCACTATGGAATAAGTGTATAAACAACCAAAGAGCCAATCTCTATGTACGAGTCTAGGTGTCCCATACCACCAAGACCCATGGGTGCATAGTCATCCATATGCTTGCGATTTTGTTTCTCAAGGAGAGAAAACGAGTCTGCGTGTGTACCACAATGAGCTTTATGAGCACTTAACGTTCCTCAAGTGCTCATCATAAAGCTCATTGTGGTACACAAGAAAACTCATTTTCTCTCCTTGAGAAACAAAATCTCAAGCATATGGATGACTACGCACCCATGGGTGTTTGCACTATACGAACTATGCAGAGTCTATTCCAAATCTCAACATGCTATCTTAGAAGAACACAAAAGAGGGTCTTAAAGAGAATAAAGCTAATTGCTTTACCCTCTTGTAAAACTTGGGGAAGTCTGGTGAAACAAAATCGGACTAATATATTTTATCGCTACAAAAAAGATTAATCTCAGTGTATCAAAGAAAAAATTGAGTCACCACCCAACAATAGAGGAATATGTGGATAACTCCATACACCCCAGCACTTATAGGGGCCTACCCACCCATAAGCTTGTACGGTCTCCCAATGTGCGCACCCTGACCCCGAGACCCTAGAGGCACCCACCGTCCACCCTTCAAGATCCGAACTCCGCATCTAGTTAAGCTCCCACGTGCTATCACAAGCTACATGCCTGTACCTTTATCAGAAGAAATAATGGGTGACTTAGATGAGTCATTCATGAGTAAAGTGGGCTATGATTTTCTGTATTTGGGCTCATAAAGCTTTGCCAACTTCATAGCCTCTTTAAGGGTAGGTGGTCTTTGAGCCGACACATGTGTCTTGATGAAAGAATCCAACCCATATATAACTTCTTCATCTTCATTTTCGCATTAAGCCCTTCCACATATATGGATAACTTCAAAAAGCTTTTTATGTACTCCCTTACTACCAAGCCCTTTTGAGAAAGCTCATACCATTGTTCATGGTTTCTATCCAGCACCAAAGGTGAGATGAAAGTCAAGTTCATTTCCCTTTTCAAATCCTCCCATGAATGTGGTATATTCCCAACTTTAACCATGTGTCTCCACCATTAGTGAGCATAATCTTCCAAGTGTAGTGAAGCAAATTGCACTTTATCTTGCTCACTCTTGGGGTATGGCTGTAAATATGTGTCTGACTTGGTGACTCACGTAAAGTAGAACCACCACCCTTGAACTTGGAGAGGGACACCTTATCCTTCATATCTTTGGAAACATTGCAAGAAGGAATCCTATGATGCGGCTTGTTCTTTTGTGATTGCATGTAAGAATTGGCAAATTGAACAAAGTCTTTGTACTCCTTCTTAATAAAAAAAGGTAATTCCACCCAACTATCATGAGCTTTCATTGTCTTTGTGCAAAAGACATGTGCTACTAATCATGATTTGCCCCATTTATCCCAACGCATCTCCTCATCTACCATGATGGACTGATCTACTTTTGAATAAGATGGTATCCACTTGGTATCTCCATAGCATGAATCCATAAACTTGAATGAATCTTGTGGTGGTTTAGTATTCACTTGACAAGTACCAGGCTGAAATGAAGAAGGCCTCAAATCATTTATGAGATGTTTCCTGGCATCCATCATAATCCAAATGAAGGAGCCTTCATAGAAGCCTCTTACATATCTTGTTTACCTCCCTTGTGACCACCATAATGAATCCAAATGAAGTAGCCTTCATAGAAGTCTTTTGCATATCTTGTTTACCTCCCTTGTGACCACCATAATGAACTTCATGCATAGGTTTCTTGCCCTCACATGAACCCAACCAATTCTATCCTCAATAGCTTCTTCATGGTGTTGATTCATGGATTGACCCAATTGATCTTTAATGGCTCCCATTTTGGTAGTCATAGACTCAAACTTTGAATTCAAGGTTTGGTTGATGATATCCAATCTATCCCTGAGTGGCTTAAAATCAAGTTTATTCACAAGCAATTCTAAGAGAGTATCATTTGAAATGGCTTGTGAACTTTGACAGGTGTGCTTATGGGCACTTCCCACATTAGCATCTGCTTCAACTCCCTTTGAAGTTTAATCCATGGATTGACTGACATTTTTATTAGTACTTATCCTAAACTTTTTCTCTTCAAGCTCTTCCATTGTATCCAGTGCCATGTTCCATCAATTCCTCCCCTTCCATATTCTCTATCGCCAATGATAGATTTCTAGGTCTACCTCTCCGCTTACCAACCATAGTAGACCTGTTTTGGCAAATTTGCAATAGGATCATGTAGGAGCTTTATAGGAAAATACTAGGAGAAGGGGTATGCCTATGATGTCACTTTTGGTTCAATCAACCCTCCATAAGCCTCTGTTTTGACTTTTCCGCGCAAGTCAAATAGTGATAGTTTGGTCCACCTCTTGCACTCCAATGCTCCAAACGAGTTGAAACTTGGTGGTTAAGGTTTTTGGAAAATGGAGAACACAATGGTGAAGCCAAATTTATGATCTGAGACTTGGTTCAATATTTATCCATATAGGATATGTGGTAGAGAAATGGGTGTAACTCGTTAACCCAAAAACCAAACCCAACTATCATGAGCTTCCACTTGTCTTTGCACAAAAGACATGTGCTCCCAATCACGATCGGCCACATTTATCCCAAAGTATCTACTGATGTACTTTTGAAAAAGATAGTACCCACTTGGCATTTCCATAGCATGAATCTATAGGATTGAATGAATCTTGTGGTGGGTAAGTATTCACTTGACAATTACAGGGTTGAAATGAAGAAGGCCTCAAATCATTTATGGGATGTTTCCTAGCATCGATCATAAATCCAAATCAAGGAGCCTTCATAGAAGCCTCTTGCATATCTTGTTTACCTCCCTTGTCACCACCATAATGAATCCAAATGAAGTAGCCTTCATAGAAGCCTCTTGCATATGTTGTTTATCTCCCTTGTCACCACCATAATAGAATTCATGCATAGGTTGCTTGCCCTCATGAACCCCACCAATTATAACCTCAATAGCTTCTTTATGGTGTTGATTCATGGATTGACCCAATTGATCTTTAATGGCTCCCATTTTGGTAGTCACAGACTCAAACTTTTAATTCTAGGTTTGGTTGATGATATCCAATCGATCCTTGAGTGGCTTAAAATCAAGTTTATTCACAAGAAATTCTAAGAGAGTATCATTTGAAATGGCTTGCAAACTTTGAGAGATGTGCTTATGGACAGTTGCCACATTAGCATCCGCTCTTAAACTACCTTCGAAGTTTGACCCATGGATTGATTGACATTTTTATGAGTACTTATCCCAAACATTTTCTCTTCAATCTCTCCCATTGTATCTATAGTTCAATTTTCCAACAATACCTCCCCTTCCATATTCTCAATCGCCAATGATAGCTTTCTAGGTCTACCTCTCGGCTTACCAGCCATAGTAGACCTATTTTGGCAAAATTGCAGTAGGATGATGTAGGAGTGTCGGATTCGGGTGTTTTAGGGCTCTATAGGAAAGTATTAGGATAAGCGGTAAGCTTATGATGTCACTTTTGGTTCAATCAACCCTCTATAAGCCTCTGTTTTGACTTTTTTCCACAGGTCAAATAGTCATAGTTTCTTCCACCACTTGCACTACTCCAATGCTCCAAACGCCTTTAAACTTGGTGGTTAAGGTATTTGCCAAGTGGAGAACACAATTGTGAAGCCAAATTTATGATCTAAGACGGTTCAATATTTATCCAAATAGGATATGCGGTAGAGAAATGGGTGTAACTCCTCAACCCAAAAACCAAACCCAACTATCAGGAGCTTCCACTTGTCTTTGTGCAAAATACATGTGCTCCCAATCACGATCGGCCACATTTATCCCAAAGCATCTACTGATGTACTTTTGAATAAGATAGTACATACTTGGCATCTCCATAGCATGAATCTATAGGCTTGAATGAATCTTGTGTGGTTTAGTATTCACTTGACAATTACTGGGTTGAAATGAAGAAGGCCTCAAATCATTTATGGGATGTTTCCTAACATCGATCATAAATCCAAATGAAGGAGCCTTTGAATCCAAATGAAGTACCCTTCATAGAAACCTCTTGCATATGTTGTTTATCTCCCTTGTCACCACCATGATAGAATTCATGCATAGGTTGCTTGCCCTCATGAACCCCACCAATTCTAACCTCAATAGCTTCTTTATGGTGTTGATTCATGGATTGACCCAATTGATCTTTAATGGCTTCTATAAAAGCTACTTCTATGAAGTAGCCTTCATAGAAGCCTCTTGCATATGTTGTTTATCTCCCTTGTCACCACCATAATAGAATTCATGCATAGGTTGCTTGCCCTCATGAACCCCACCAATTATAACCTCAATAACTTCTTTATGGGGTGTTGATTCATGGATTGACCCAATTGATCTTTAATGGCTTCCATTTTGGTAGTCATAGACTCAAACTTTTAATTCTATGTTTGGTTGATGATATCCAATCGATCCTTGAGTGGCTTAAAATCAAGTTTATTCACAAGAAATTCTAAGAAAGTATCATTTGAAATGGCTTGCAAACTTTGAGAGATGTGCTTATGGACATTTGCCACATTAGCATCCGCTCTTAAACTACCTTCGAAGTTTGACCCATGGATTGATTGACATTTTTATGAGTACTTACCCCAAACATTTTCTCTTTAATCTCTCCCATTGTATCCATAGTTCGATTTTCCATCAATACCTCCCCTTCCATATATTCTCAATCGCCAATGATAGCTTTCTAGGTCTACCTCTCGGCTTACAAGCCATAGTAGACCTGTTTTGGTAAAATTGCAGTATGATGATGTAGGAGTGTCGGATTTGGGTGTTTTAGGGCTCTATAGGAAAGTATTAGGACAAGGGGTAAGCTTATTATGTCACTTTTGGTTCAATCAACCCTCTATAAGCCTCTGTTTTGACTTTTTTCCACAGGTCAAATAGTCATAGTTTCTTCCACCACTTGCACTACTCCAATGCTCCAAACGCCTTTAAACTTGGTGGTTAAACTTGGTGGTTAAGGTATTTGCCAAGTGGAGAACACAATTGTGAATCCAAATTTATGATCTAAGACTTGGTTCAATATTTATCCAAATAGGATACGCGGTAGAGAAATGGGTGTAACTCCTTAACCCAAAAACCAAACCCAACTATCATGAGCTTCCACTTGTCTTTGTGCAAAAGACGTGCTCCCAATCACGATCAGCCACATTTATCCCAAAGCATCTACTGATGTACTTTTGAATAAGATAGTACATACTTGGCATCTCCATAGCATGAATCTATATGCTTGAATGAATCTTGTGTGGTTTAGTATTCACTTGACAATTACTGGGTTGAAATGAAGAAGGCCTCAAATCATTTATGGGGGGATGTTTCCTAGCATCGATCATAAATCCAAATGAAGGAGCCTTCATAGAAGCCTCTTGCATATCTTGTTTGCCTCCCTTGTCACCACCATAATGAATCCAAATGAAGTAGCCTTCATAGAAGCCTCTTGCATATGTTGTTTATCTCCCTTGTCTCACCACCATAATAGAATTCATGCATAGGTTGCTTTCCCTCATGAACCCCACCAATGCTAACCTCAATAGCTTCTTTATGGTGTTGATTCATGGATTGACCCAATTGATCTTTAATGGCTCCCATTTTGGTATTCATAGACTGAAACTTTGAATTCAAGGTTTGGTTGATGATATCCAATCCTTGAGTGGCTAAAAATCAAGTTTATTCACAACAAGAAATTCTAAGAGAGTACCATTTGAAATGGCTTGCAAACTTTGAGAGAGGTGCTTATGGACACTTCCCACATTAGCATCCGCTCTTAAACTACCTTTGAAGTTTGACCCATGGATTGATTGACATTTTTATGAGTACCTTAAACATTTTCTCTTCAAGATCTCCCATTGTATCCATAGTTCCATGTTCCATCAATACCTCCCCTTCCATATTCTCAATCACCAATGATAGCTTTCTAGGTCCACCTCTCGGCTTACCAGCCATAGTAGACTTGTTTTGGCAAAATTGCAATAGGATGATGTAGGAGTGTCAGATTTGGGTGTTTTAGGGCTCTATAGGAAAGTATTGGGATAAGGGGTAAGCTTATGGATGATGCAGGAGTGTCAGATTTGGGTGTTTTAGGGCTCTATAGGAAAGTATTAGGATAAGGGGTAAGCTTATGATGTCACTTTTGGTTCAGTAAACCCTCTATAAGCCTCTGTTTTGACTTTTTCCCACAAGTCAAATAGTCATAGTTTCTTCCACCACTTGCACTCCAATGCTCCAAACGACTTGAAGCTTGGTGGTTAAGGTATTTGGAAAGTGGAGAACACAATGGTGAAGCCAAATTTATAATCTGAGACTTGGTTCAATATTTATCCAAATTGGATATGCAGTAGAGAAATGGGTGTAACTCCTTAACCCAATAACCAAACAGGGTGGTTGAGGGATCTATGGGAAGCCCTAATGATGTGGAATAATCCCCAATATTCAATTTAGGTTTAGTCCAAAACCTCTTGGACTGAATCACACTTTTCTAAAAACTATAGATTATGTCAATTTTCAAAACTATCAACCGCAAGCAACCAACTTGTAAACCAATGCATGTTTGCATCGTGGCATATCCAAAGTATCAATATGCATCCAATTAGCATCCATCAAAGGCATTTTGAGCAGATTTTAGCATAATTTTGGCATAACCTTGGTGCATTTATAACCCAATCTCAATCAAATATCAATACCAATGTGCCTAATAATTCCAACTATGCATCCTTACGAAATCCCATTGATTGCATTTCAAATCTTTGTAACTTGTATGCATAAACTATTTCCCATTGGATTTGATGTAACAAGCTAATGGAGAGCTTTTTCTTGCCGATCTCCCAGCAGCCAAGTCTTCTCACCCCTTACCAAAGTTTGAAATCCAAGGCAAGGGTTGAGGTCATGTCTTAATCACCAAGTATCTAATCCCACTCTTTGCCGCTTTTCCAAAAGCACTCACCACAAGGAGAGTTCAAGCCATGCACTACAGCAATATGAGGGTGTCTAGAAGGGTAGGGAGATGTTCAGCCCATTTTGCTCCTAAAAAAGCTGCTTTTTTGTTGCAACATGTTCACTACTACACAGTGAAAATAGTAGTGAAATTTTACTGCTTACTATAGCGAAAGTAGTGCGTAGTAAAAAAAGCTAGGGCATACTGGGGCATCTGCATAGGACTCCCCAGTCTGCCGCCTAGATCTTTTTCTATATATAGACACAGTAAAACTAGCACAACTTCATGTCCTACTCATCATCATGGACACATGTAATGTAAAACTTAACAAATATAAAAAAAAGGATAATCGTAATTCATGGTTTTTATTCATGTTGTTATTCTATTGCAATACTTGGTGAAATTACATAAGTGTATGAGTCCAAAAAGGTCATATACAAAATAAAGCGTAATGAAAATCTATGGAACTAGGGGGTACATTGACGGAGTCTACATCTCATGCATTTCGATTATTATTGTTCTTGCAGCTCCACCCCCTTCTCTTCTAGCGTTTCCATTTCTTCTTGCTCGCTTGGACATTTGCACCACCATTTGTAGTAACATCGTTTCTAGTAACATGATCCTAAAACACAATAAAACTAACACAAGTGAAAATCAGTTTTGCAAAAACAAAGAGTTTCTGGATTTAGGAATGTACTTACTTGCCATGCTTGCCAAGCATGTTCTCCAGTCATAACAATCAATCCTTCATCTTTCATCCTTTCAAATAGAGCTTCGAAACCTCGTAATGCAAAATCATATTCATCTTGCGACGTAGGTGGTGGTCCATTGCTTCAAGCTAAAGACATACAAATAATCGAGCATTATAATTATGTTATTATTTAAGATAACCTTCTTTAATTAAAAGATAGGATATAGTTTGCGGCTAATATATACTTATAAATATTTTTGCGATATCTACTCTACTCCTCCTTCACGTGTAACATCGCACTGCAAGTTATTTTCTATCTATCCAAGAAGAAACATAAATACTTAAACGAAGTTGCCAGCATGCCTAGGTAGCTACCGGTATGCATTAGATGTTATCGGCATGCCTAAGAAGCACATGACATGCATTGGAAGCTACCGACATGCCTAGGTAGCTACCGGTATGCATTGGATGTTACCGGCATGCCTAAGAAGCACCTGACATGCATTGGAAGCTACCGACATGCCTAGGTAGTTGTTACCAGCATGCCTAGGTAGCACCGCCTATGCATTGTGGAAGCTACCGTCATGCCTAGGTAACTACCGGTATGCATTGGAAGCTATCGGCATACCTAGGTAGCTACTAGCATGCCTAAGAAGTACCCCACATGCATTGAAAGCTATTGGCATGCCTAAGAAGCACCCGTCATGCATTGAAAGCTACCGACATGCCTAGGTAGTTGTTACCAGCATGCCTAGGAAGCAACCGGCATGCCTAGGTAGCACTTGGCATGCATTGGAAGCTACCGACATGTGGCTTATTTACATGTATCATGCATGTGGCTTATTCAAAATCCTCATGCATAAAGCTTATGCATAAGCCACCTCATACATGAGGCTTATACATATGGCTAATGCATAAGGCTCATGCTTGCATGAGGCTAATGCATAAGTCTCAAGAATACATTGGAAGCTATTGGCATGCTTATTCACAAGTCTAATGCTTGTGGCTTATTTATAAGCCTCATGCATAAATCTTATGCATATGGCTAATGCATAAGTCTTATGCATGAGGCTAAGGAATATGGCCACCACTTCAGAGAAGCAAAGCTCTCAAAAGGTTATCCATAGAGCATGGAAAAAATAACAAAGCCTAATCTTAAAAGCCATAAAACTTACAAACCCTATAACATGTAAAAGCATAAGAGAAGAAACATACAAGAAAGATATCTCTTACCTTGTGAGGATTTTATGTGTTGAAAACCTACAAAATCAAACTAAATTAAGAAAAAAAAAGTATTAATAACAAACCCTAATATTAAAAGCCCTAAAACTTACAAACCCTATAAACATTTAAAAGCATGAAAGAAGAAACATACAAGATATAGATCTCCTGTGAGGTTTGTATGTGTTGAAAACCTTAAAAATCAAACCAAGTTAATAAAAAAAGTATTTAAAAAATCGAGATCTCTTACCATAGGAGGCTTTAATGGTGGAGAGCTCTTAATTAGAGAAGAAGAAGAAGGAAAAATACTCCTAATGGTTAAGCTTCAAGTGGAAGGAAAAAAGAACAAGAGAAAAACTTAAAAGAGAGGAAAGAAAAGGAAAATACTCACAAGATACCTTTCATGGAAAGCTTGTTTACATAGGAGATAAAGGAAAAGAGTAGACATACCTTGGCACTTGAACTTGAGGAGGATAGGGTAGGAGTGACAGAATAGACATAAACTTGTAAAAAAACTCAAGGTACCAAGTTTATTGCATTCAAAAGATAAAATCTACGTGGCAGATTACAGTGTAGCAGTGTTTCTTCGCTGCTAAGAAGAGTGCTGAGTAGCAATTTTTTGCTACAAAAAGAATTGTTAAGCAACGTGAAAACGTTGCTCAGCAATGTTAAAACCCTCAATATTTTCCTTCTACAAATGCTACAAAAATGCTGCTGTGCTCTTGATGTGTTGTAGTGATGCTCCCCCCCTAGCCTCTACACCAATGCGAAGGGTACCCTCTTAACATGCTAGATTCTAGTGCTTGTTTGGAATGAACTTGTCTAATTTGATTGAGAATCTAACAATGTATAGAGAGTAGAGTGTTTGATGGCTTACAATTTCAAGCATGTAATCATGCTTGAAATTATGTCCTTGTACACTTTCCTCATCAAAATCCTTTGCTCCAAGGCTTGTAATAATGAACCAACCAAAGAGAAGCAAATAATTCTCTCACACCAAGGCAGCCAAAGAGAAGCAAGAAATGCCCTCACCAAGGCATAACAAATGCAAGAAGCATCAATAATTGCATGCTCTTCTAAAATGATAGTTAATGATGGCAAGCAACAACACATCCCATTAGCTTGAAATCATGCATGTAGCATTTCCAATGGCATGTATGGCACCATTGAAACCATCCAATACTTGCTATAGATTGTGATAGCTCAAAAAAAACCATAACCTATTGATCAATAGAAAATTGAAGCCATTTCACATGCAGTCCATAATGTGGCTTCCATGATTTTCTTGGAACAAGTTGATTAGCATGTATCCATGACATTAAGGTTTCTTCAAGGGAAGTCCTAAATCTGGATAACGGATTCAAGAAACTCAAGAAATCAATCAACTAATGTAAGAAGGTGTGTAGCAATTAATTAATGATTACCATGGAGCCTCAAACTTGTGTGGATGAAGAAAATGTCTCTTCTTTGTGTAGATTTGTGAAGCCTAATCTCTGGTTTAGTCCACTTCAAGAAAGCTCCAAAAACCCCAAAATCACCAATAAATGCACCAAGAACACTTACTTTGACCTTTAACCACCATTGCTAAGCTTGAGAATGTGTGACTACATGCATTAGTACATGTTGAAAACGAATTCCTCTATAGGCAAAAATCATCGCTAGCATTCATGGTGTTTTGGAGAGATTTCACAAGCCTAAAAAACTCCCAAGAGTTCCCTAATATTTGTAGAGGCTAGAGAGATTCCATTGCTAGCTTTTAAGCAAGTTCTTGGTGATTACAAAACCTTATGCAGTCTGAAATTGCTGCCAATGTTCGTGGTTCTTTGGAGGAGTTGTGCAGCAATAAAGTCCTAAAGTATGCTCCAAGACTTGTGGATGATGTCCAATGTTGGCTATGGGTTTTTTTAGTAATTGGGAAGATGGAGAAAAATCAAAAAATTACTATCCCAAAGATAGCTCAAAATGGTACTCTATGTGTTGCCAATAGTGTGCCTGACCAAATCCCGAAGGTTGTGTGTGGAAATGGCCACTATATGACAAACCCTAGCCATGTAAATCTTGAGGAAACGTAGATGAGAAGGTTAAGATATAATTATCACAAAATTAACACTAATCACTTCTAATCAGTTTAAATTTGGTCCACCAATTAGTTTAAATTTGGTCCACAACCCTAAAAGATTTGGTCTTGTGCTCAAATTTGGTCTAAAAATCATATTCTTAACCAAAAATTGGCAAAAGTCAATGGAACCATGGATCAAAACACGAGCTCTGATACCAATTGAAATGGAATAACTATAAGCTAAATTTTGGGACAAATCATCATGCTCTTCTCTCCAATTTGGTGGCGGGCAATGAACTTCAGAATTTCTTTTTTTTTAAATCCCTCTTCTCCTTAGCGGTTGCGCGTTGTCGTGAGGTTTCCTTTGTCTGTCGTTCTACAGGCGTCAACCAGTTTGGTGAAGCTTAATAATCTTAGCAAAGCTTTGATAAAGATTAGTATAAAGCTTTGATAAAGCTTAGTATTAAAAGCTTTAATAGTTATTATATATATATATTATATGTTTAATTGATAAGCTTATATATAAGATTAATTTCAAAAAGCTTTTGAGGGTTTCAAAGAAGAGAAAGAGCCACAATTCAATAAATAAATAAATAAATAAAATTTCAAAAAGATTAATAATAAATAAATAGAATTGTTCATATTCGTTTAAAAGCTTCTTGCAACAAAGGTTTTGGGCATTATCTCAGCAATAAATCTGAAGATCTTTTAAAGCAGTTTTGAACGAGATCCTTTCCAAATTGTCAACATCAAAGCATTACTAGATTATTATTTTAATTCTTCATGGGATGCCATCGACATCGAGCACTTCGAAAACCCTTCTTTCGAAGTATACGGGAGTTAGATAAGTTTGCTACCTTTTCTATTTTATTTTTGCATTTCCATAATGTCTTACTTATTTCTTTTACAATCACAATCTATCCACAACCACCCACTATCCAAGATCAAGTAAATGCACTGCAAGCTCAGTTGTTGAGTGAGAAGAGGCAAAGGGAAGATTTTGAGTGAAAATTTGCTCGCAAGAAGCGAAGGGGTGCATATTCCGAATCTGATTCTTTAAATTCTGAGGAGGACCCTATTCAAACAACTGTGCAAGCTATTCTCAAATCTCAAGTCTCAAAACGGACATAAGATAAATAGAAAGGCTTTTACTTTTCAAGATTATGATGGAAAAAAGGAGGCCCATGTCATACTTGCACGGTTGAGCCAGCTTGATAATTATTTTGCTGGAGATAATTTTTTTGAGAAGGATAAGATTAAATGTGCTACTAATCATTTGGTAGGTACTGCAGCTCTTTGGTGGAATATTATTAGACAGGGAAAATGCAAAACCAAAGTCATGGAAAGAATTCCAGAAGTTGATCAAGAAGGATTTTTTACCTCCGTCATATAAGAGTAAAGCCAGATAGAAATGGGATATTTTTAGACAGCTCGAAAAGGAGAACATATCAGCCTATAATGACAGATTTTAGCAAACCTTATTGCAACTTCAAGCTATAGAGAAATTTCGTGAAACAGCAAATGAGAAAGTTCATAGCGGGTCTCAAGCTAGTTATTAGAGCAGAAGTGAATATGTTTCATCCTCATTCTCTTAGCACTGCCATCTCTCTAGCAATAGACTACGAGAAGAAAAATGGATTTTCAAGAGACACTACAGTGACTGATTCTCACATTCCTCAGTCTTCTTGATATACGCATTTTGAGAAGTTTCAGCACAAAGAACAAAGAAGAGAAGCACAATGGTCCACACCTGAATGGAAAAAAAATTGAAGCTGCAAAAAAGATCAACACGCAATGGGAATCAAAAACCTCGTGTGATTACATGCTATATGTGTGATAAAAAGAAGGACATTACGTATATGAGTGCCGAAAAAAGAGAAAGAATTGAGTTGCGATCATGAACGCAATTGAAGACCAACACAAAGACAGCCAACCTAAACAAGAGGGTTCTCCCAACCATAATTTCTACCACTAGAGAGGTAAGCCTAAAACTCATACTTATGCATTGTTCAATTTTATTATTATTATTATAAAAAAACTATAGTTAAATTCAAATATAATGGCTAAGATAGTGCAATGATTGATATGTACTTTCTATACGTGGAAGAAAATACATATTAGACCATTTGCTATCAGGATTTGAGTGAACTAACAACAATGATGCACATATGTTTTTGGACTAATCACCGAATAATGTATGTAACTTATTGTTATTTCATATTCAACCTTTAAACCTTAACACCTCACACTTTCTTCAAATTATTCTTTTTTTATTTTAATATAAGGTTAACTAGGTGTCTGTGAGAGATACTTGTGTTAGTGTCTGTGAAAGATACTTATATTGGTATATGTGAAAGATACTCTTTTAATGTCCGTGACAAATAATATAATTGATATTTATAAGTGACGGCGGATAGCTTATCACAATCTAGTGTTGAGAGGGATTCTATCTGTGTGACGGATTTATATTCTGACTCTCTTCAATTGCTAATTAAATATGCAATTGAGATCAGTGGCAACCCAAACAAGAGGGAATGTTATGGTAATTAATTTATTATAGGGTGATCCAATAAGTACAAAGAATTTCTTGGGTGACCCAAGTGTGATTAATATAGTTGTGAGTGAATCCAACCCAGCTGTGACATGTGTGACGCATGTAAGAAATGTGTGAGTTTGATTGTGAGTGAATCCAATAAAATTTTTTGAATTAATGAGGGTGACCCTAGTTGGTTGTGAATGATTCCCACCAGCTCTGTGACACGTGTGAAACGTGTGGTGTACTCTGTGAATACGTGTGACTCATATGAAAACATTGTGAGTGAATCCAATGTGAGTTTGATTTGTGAGAAGAGAAGGTTTCAGTACAAGACAATGGTAGGGTTTCCAAAAGTAGATGTCGAATTAGTATGAACCCTAAATAGGTTCCTTGAATCCATAGTATGAACAATGTAGAACAGCTAGACCTTCCAATCATGAAAGAAGTGCTCCTGAAGCATAGTGGATTGTTATGACAATCCATGTTGATGTCGAAACCACTTGCAAATCTCTCATGAAAACAATTCAAAATGAGCCCCAAATGACATGTTCATGATGCCAAAGCACATACATATCATAAAATACTATCATAGTAAACCATTAGAGTTCATTGACATCACCAAAAGACTCCCTAAAGTCCCTCTGCCAAAAAATTCTAGAATGCACATCTTCCATTGTACGGGTCACAAAAGTCCATATAATGCATACCAAATGGTCAAACCATATCCTCCCATAATAGAACTTGTTGTTGCATATAAGAAAGTGGTTTCCATGTAGCCTCATCCATATGTAAATCCACTAAAGCATGAACAACTCTCCCATAGATGAATCCCACCACCGGGTCAAATGGAAATGTATCCTTTTGAAATGTTGTGTCATCCTCAATATGTTCATTATTCCAACCACCGAGTTCAAATGAAAGTGCATCACCCTCTTTTATGAAAGAGTGATCCTCATGTGACTCTTCAACTTTTGTTCTTTCATGGCAGTCCTTAAACTCTTCAACTTCATTAGACTGCTTGGCATCGTCTCCTCCATCCATGAGAATCATGGTGGCTACAATCTTTTTAACTTTGCATATATGCCTAGGTGATCATGTCTCTTGGCAATTGAAGCATATATGCCTAGGTGATCATGTCTCTTGGCAATTGAAGCATAAGCCTTTGTTAACTCATCAATATTTGGGTCATCCGTCCTTTGAGTCTTGTTGAAGGTATGAGGAGATTTCCCTTTCCTTGCATCAAAACGAGCTTCACTCTTGGGGTGTCCACCCCCATAAATGGTAGGAGATCTAGGAATATAAGAGGGTGGTATAGGAAGAGATTTTGTACCTATTACATCACCACAGCCACCACCATAGCCAAAGATGGCAAGGAGCTCTAGTCACCACGAAACCATAAAGGAATATGTGGATAACACCACACTCACACGTACTTATAGGGACATGCCCGCCCCCATAAGCGTGCTCGGTCACCCAATTTGCTCCGACTTGGGGTGCCCTTACCCTAGACCCCGGATTCCACGATCGTACATGCTCTGACATACAGACTTCGTATCCGGCCACGCTCCCATGTGCTATTAGAAGCTATGAGACATTACCCCCTTCTAAAAGATCTTTCATCTGCAACAAAGACAAACTGGGGAAAGTTGTTGGTAGGCATATATAGTTGTTCACACTTGAGACCTTTTATGACTGGATAGTACATAGTACACCTCATGTTCCGATCTTTGAACCTAAGAATTCTCCTTGGTTCATGTGGAAGTGCGGTAACTCCAGCAACTTTAGGACAAACTACGTTATCTTGGTGAAACATTGTTTTCACATGCCACTGACATGAAAAACTAGATGTACTCAAGAGCTCTCTTGCTTGAGTTTACTTATGAATCACCATGTTTAGTCCTAAACTTGCCAAACATGTTAGAATACTCCGCTAAGCTCTCTAGCTTAGAATTCTTTCTAACAAACATAGTCATGGTTTATAAAACTATGTTGGATCTAATGACAATGAATAACCATGCTCGTCTAGAGTGAAGTACTTCTCACTTTAACCAGGTAGTAACCCGATCACATAGTAGTAATAATGATCCACTCATTATGCATGAGGCTATGCATAACGTTATGCATTCCTAGTGTGCATAAAGCTATGCATAAGCCTCATGCATAAACCTCATGTATGGAACTTATACATAAGCCTCATGTATGCAGCTTATGTATGAGACATGCATAAAACCTCATGTATAAAGCTTATCTACTCGGCTTATGCATTAGCCTCATGTATGGAGCTTTATACATGAGACATGCATTAAACCATATGTATAAAGCTTATCTACTCGGCTTTATACATAAGCCTCATGTATGGAGCTTATACATAAGCCTCATGTATGCAGCTTATGTATGAGACATGCATAAAACCTCATGTATAAAGCTTATGCATTAGCGATATGCATAAGCTTTATACATAAGGCTTATGCATATGGCTTTATAAATGATGCTTATGCATATGGCTAATGCATAAGCCTCATGTATAAAGCTTATCTACTCGGCTTATGCATTAGCCATATGCATAAGCTTTATACATAAGGCTTATGCATATGGCTTTATAAGTGATGCTTATGCATATGGCTAATGCATAAGCCTCATGTATAAGGCTATGCATAGAGGCTTATCGCTAATTTATAAGCTTTATACATGAGGCTTATGCTTGAGACTTTATGCACAAGTCTCATGCATAAACCTTATGTATAAGACTCATGCATGAGGCTTATGCATTTAGTAATGCATAAGTCTCATGCATGACGTTTATGCACTACCCTTATGTATGAGGCTTATGTATATGGCTAACGCATAAGATTTATGCACTAGCCTCAGACGAGGCTAACGCATATGGCCACCTCTTAAAGAAGAGCTATGCTATCCATAGAGGGGAGAAAAAATAACAAATCCTAAAACTTACAAACCCTATAACATGTAAAAGCATATGAGAGGAAACATAATTTAAGGGAGAGATCTCTTACCTTATGAGGCTTCTATGTGTGGATAACCTATAAAATAAAACCAAATAAAGAAAACAAAGTATTAGTAACCCTAATCTTAACCCTGATACAAAACCCTAATCTTTATAGAAATCTTAATGAAAGATTTTGCATAACATAGAAAACTTATTAAATCTTTCTTTTTCCCTTCTCATTGAAGCTTAACCCTAACCCTAGATTCTACATAGAAACCCAAATAGAGAGCTTTGATGGAGAGCTCTCCATTAAAGCTCTCTATTAGGGTTTTTATGTCGAAGCTAGGGTTAGGGTTGCACTTCAATAAGAAGGGAAAAAGAAGAAAATAAAAATTTTAAAAGAGAGGAAAGAGAAGGATAATACTCACAAGAAAGCTTTCATGGAAAGATTTTCTGCATTTCGAGATGAAGGAAAAGAGAAGACATACCTTGCTTGAGTTTGATGATGAGGATAAGGTAGGAGAGGTAGAAGAGATAGATTAGATATGAACCTGCAAAAAAACCCAAGGTATCAAGGTTAGGACATTCAAATGATAAAACTAGCAGGAAGACGGTAAAAGAAGAGCGATTTCTTTTTCCACGCCATGCTGCTAAGTAGCGTTGTACTTTTTTACAGTGTAGCAGCATTTTTTCGTTGCTAAAGCAACAAAAAAATATTGCTATAGCAGCATTAAAAACCCTTACATTTCCTCTTCCAAAACACTGCTAAAAAGCGTTGTTATTCCCCCGATGTGTTGTAGTGAAATGAAGATATCACCGTTCATGAGACAGACCCTTCCACCAATGGCGAGTCTCGAGAGATGTCTCAAGGAGACATGTCACTACTACAGGTGATGAAAGAAATCATTGGAAGAATTTTTCCATCGATAATGGTTATTTACTTTGCAAATGTAGAGTATGTATACCTTCGAACTCAGACATTAGGCATGGAATTTTATATGAATTTCAAGATAGTTCGAGTGCTGGTTATCCTAGAACACGGAAGACATATGCACTAGTTAAGAGATAATTTTATTGGTCTGGCTTAAGTAAGTACATCTAAGACTATGTCTTAAATTGCCAAAAGTGCCAAGTCAATAAAGCAGAATGCCTAAAAGTAGATGGTTTACTAAGTCCACTAGAGATCCCAAATGGCAAGTGGAAGAGTATCTCAATGGACTTTATAGTTGGATTCCCAAAAATGAACAGAGGCCACGATTCGATTTGGGTGGTCGTGGAGATAGGTTGACTAAAATGTATCGGTTTATTTTGACAAAAATGACATTGATTACGCTTGAGTTAGCAAGGCTATTCATTGAAAATATGTATCAACTATATGGCTTACCCAGCCGATATAGTTAGTGATAAAGATATAAAGTTTAACAGTCATTTTTTGCATGTTGTGTTCAAGAGATTGGACACCATGCTAAGTATGAGTACGACTGATTATCCTCAAAGTGATGGTCAAATCGAGAGAGTCAAACAAGTCTTGGAAGCCATGCTACGAGCATATGTAAGTAAAAATTAAATCAATTGGAAAGAATATTTACCCATTTTGGAATTTGCTTAAAATAGTGCCAAACATTCAGCCATTAGATTTAGTCCATTTATGTTGATGTATGGTTCTCAACAACGAGCTCCAGTGACCATTGGATTTGAGAAAGAAAAGATATAAAAGGTTAAAGATTTTCTTCAAGATCTCCAGGAGATGACAAAAATCGCAAAAGATAATGTTAAGAGAGCACAGGACTGTGCTAAACATTATGCCGACAAAGGTCATATGCAAATCATCTTTTGAGGAAGGTGATAAAGTGTTTTTAAAGGTTCCTGCATATTCCAAATCTTTGAAAACGGGCCCGAGCAGTCCAAAGCAATCTCCAAGGTATTGTAGTCCTGATACCACTATTGTGGTAGACAAACTTGATTCTTGTGGAACTCTTGTGGGGCAGAAAAGCTTGATTATTGTGGAACTATTGTGGTAGACAAGCTTGTGGAACCATTCAAGATATCTACAAGGTTGGGTTTAGAACCTTCAACTTGTTTATTTGTGATGTCCAATGGTTCAAGGTGGTATATGTAGAGGTGCTTAAGCAATTGTCAAGACTCATCCAAGTGGGTTTTGTTTTGCAATCGACGCCACAAAACTTTGGAATAATGAAGAGACACCTTTGTACTACCTGAACATTGTGAACATGTGAGATTTTAAATTAAATACATCCTCAACGAAATAATATAATGAAGGTTTGAATTTCAAGTACTTACTAGCTTATTTACTAGGCTATGTTTCATCATAATCCAAAGGGTTCAAAATGGTGGTATGTTATATAAGTTGCCCCTCGATCTTTCAAGATCAAGGTGTTGAGGAGACATTGGATGAGGTACAAGTGGATCATGATTGATCAAAATGTGCAAGATAACAAAGAAAAGAACTCGGAGCATGAGGAGACTTACACTAGTAATGTAGAGCATGAGGAGAATTTCATTCCGATGACTTGAAATGAGTGTTCATTAACTTGTGATGATGCTGATAGTAGTGATAGTGAAATACAGCTTTTCATTGCAATATCTACCGAATCTAGAAATGGACCGAGAAACCCGCATGGATTTGTTACAGCATGGGAGATTATAATTGTACCTCACCTTATAAGATGTTTTGATTCGAATAGAATGGATCGAGCACTTGTGTTTCTTTATATGTTTCAAGTCATTCTCTTTATGCTTCCTTAATTTTAAGAACATACCTAAAACCAGACAACCTAATGAGCTGGTCACTTTGCAAAATAATCTCTTAAATTTCTTGTGGAATACTCTTTGGAATTTTTGGAATTGTCCCCAGTTCACCTGCTAGTTGCATTGTTAATGTTGCTTCTAAACCACGATGTCGGTTTGGTGCCCCCCACGTGTTGTAGTGGTTCTTTCAAATGGCATTATGAATATGATTTTGTCTTTCTTACCACCCCTCTCTCTCTCTCTCTCTCTCACACACGCACACACACGCACACCCACCCACTTGTGCACTCATGACACAAACTTCTTTTTTCCAGATGACGTAACTTATTTTCAATAATTTTATACACAATGAAGTATTTAAGCTAGCGAAAAAAAAACAAAGGAAATAAGCTTGGATAAGTTGCTGCTTCGAGTAAGTCGCGTATTCCGTGCATGCCAAAAACGTGTAAGAAATTCATGTGATCCACACATAGAAACAGCCGTGAACTGGAGTTTGCATAGGCGCTTGCCAGTCACCACTGCTTACCGTCCATGTATATAAATTCCGGTGTGCACCCCTTCTGTGTCGTCGGGTTCATCACATCAATATACTCTAGAGCATTATTATTAATATATTGCTGAGAATAATATGAGGTGCTCAAGTACTGTGCTGTGTGCTTTGCTTGTGTTGTTTGTAGCGTCTCCTGGTACCAGGGCGCGCAAGCATGAGCAGAAATTTGACGATCCCAGTAAGATTAGAAGAGATGACGGGCAAAGATATCGTGAGCAACCGTATAGGAAGTTTGATTTCGCGCTTGGGAGGGCTCGGGAGGTTTTGAGGTCGGAAGGTGGGGTGCTGAGGGCGTGGTGCGAGGACATCGAAGCGTTTCGGAACAAGCGAGTGGGCGTCGCCGAGATAGAGTTGGAAGAGGACGGCCTGCTGGTGCCTCAATACAGTGATGCGGACAAGATCGCATACGTGCTGAAAGGTATATAAGATAAATTATCAGCTTTAACCTTCCTTACATAGCTTAAATCGTGTTAACGACGTGATCTATGCAGGCTGTGGACGAATGGGCGCCGTGATCCCTGTGCAAGGCGAGTCCCGGCGGGCGTTTGTGAGGCGGGTGAAGAAGGGTGACGTGATTGCCATTCCAAGGGGCACTGTGTACTGGTGGTATAACGACGGAAACGAGAGGCACAACGTGCTGTACGCCGGCGACAGCTCCTTCGGTGCAAATCCCGGCCGCGTCCATGTATGTACTTTGTTCGTATTGATGTGCCCATTTGTGTTTTGTGTGTGTACTACTTAAGTTCCTTGTAAACAGCTGACGAGTGCGTGCGTGTGTGTGGTGTGTGTGGGTGTGTGTGAGATTGGTCACAGCCATTTGGCCTCGCCGGAGGCAAACAACGGGAAGGACGATTCGGTTCCTTGCTGCACGGTTTTAGCCGCGATGCCTTGGCCGACGCATGGAATGTGGATGAGAGGACCGTGGACAAGCTGCTGGAGGGCCAGAGAGAAGCTGGAATTGTGAAAGCTCGGCACCAGATCAGTTTTCCCGAGGATGAATATGAGGAAGAGGAGCGGTACAACGTCCACCGTTTCTATCATGACGCCGCTGAGCCCAGCTTCTACTTTGAGGAGCTCAAGTACAGCTTGGGCGAGCAGCACCACCCCGACTTCTTCGTGAAGAACGGGGGCTGGCTTAAGCTCGCCGGCAGTCATAAGCTGCCCGCTCTCCAGCACGTGGGGTTCAGCGCCATGAAAGTGTCCTTGGAAGATGTACGTATTTTGATCGCCTTACGATTTGTTTTGCGCTATTAATTTATCATTGGCTTTACGATTTGTTTGGCGCTATTAATTCGTCATTGGCTTTACTGCCGCCATGCAGAACGCCATCTACGCCCCATCGTTCGCACGCAACGCCCACCAGATCGTGTATATTACCAGGGGCAGTGGAAGGATCGAGGTGGCAAGCGGGGACGGGCAAGAGGTGTTTGAAGGGGAGGTGCGAGAGGGCGACGTGCTGGTCATCCCGCAATTCTTTCCGTCCATCAAGACCGCTGGCAACGACGGCCTCGAGTTTATCACTCTTCTCACCAGCGACAGGCCCTCCTTGTCCTTCCTAGCGGGCGCTAACTCGGCGTATGCGGGCATCCCCAAGGAGGTGCTGGCCACCGCTTTCCACGTGGACGTGGACACCATCATCGAGGTGACACGCAGCCGCGGCAACGAGGAGGTCATCTTCCCTCCCTCCAGAGAATTTCGCCCGGCAATCATGTAGACGAAGAGTCTGTTTATAATTCTAAATAAATAATAATTGCACTAAGCTGCTACATAGTTACAAGTGTTACCTAGTCTAGGTCCTCTCCACTTAAAACCCACATACTCTAGGTCGTCTCCACTTAAAGTGACCCACTCTACTTAAAAAGTGTCGGGATGAAGAGTTCTAGGTCCTCCACTTAAAAACTTGACCCACTCTAGGTCCTCTCCAAGAGTGGGATGAAGAGTTTCCCATGGGAAAGTCCATAAACCTAAGCTATATGACCATAAAAACCTAAGATAACTATTAAAGTTCTACTCCATTACAAACCATTCTCCAAAGATTTTGTCCTCAAAATCTAATGTGTACAATTGCCATATCTTCCATATACATCAACGACAAGAGAAGGTTCCAGTACAAGACAATGGTAGGGTTTCCAAAAGTAGATGTGTAGGTTCCTTGAATCCATATTAGTATGAAAGAGCTCATTGAGATCACCAAAAGACCCTCTGCCAGAATGCACATCTTCCATTGTAGGGATCATAAAACTCCATATAATTCATGCCAAATAGTCAAACCACATCCTCCCATAATAGAACGTGCTCTTGCGTATAGGAAAGTGGTTTCCACATGTAGCCTCATCCATATGTAAATCCACTAAAGCGTGAACAACTCTCCCATAGATGAATCCCACCACTGGGTCAAATGGAAATGTATCCTTTTCCTCCCATAATAGAACTTGCTCTTGCGTATAAGAAAGTGGTTTCCACATGTAGCCTCATCCATATGTAAATCCACTAAAGCGTGAACAACTCTCCCATAGATGAATCCCACCACTCGGTCAAATGGAAATGTATCCTTTTGAAATGTTGTGTCATCTTCAATATGTTCATTATTCCAACCACCGGGTTCAAATGGAAATGCATCACCCTCGTTTATGAAAAGAGTGATCCTCAACTTTTGTTCTTTCATGGCAGTCCTTAAACTCTTCAACTTAAGGACTCTTCAACTTCATTAGACTGCTCGGCATCCTCTCCTCCATCCATGAGAATCATGGTGGCTACAATCTTCTTAACTTCATGTCTCTTGGCAATTGAAGCATAAGCCTTTGCTTCTTAACTCATCAATATTTGGGTCATCCATCCTTTGAGTCTTGTTGAAGGTATGAGGAGATTTCTTGGTGGAATTATTCCCTTTCCTTGCATCAAAACGAGCTTCACTCTTCCCATAAATGGTAGGAAATCTAGGAATATAAGAGGGTGGTATAGGAAGAGATTTTGTTCCTATTACATCATTATAGCCACCACCATAGCCAGAGCTTTAGTCACCACACGAAACCATAAAGGAATATGTGGATAACACCACTCACGCGTACTTATAGGGGCCTGCTTGCCCATAAGCCTGCTCGGTCACCCAATTTGCTCCGACTTGGGGTACCCTCACCCTAGACCCCGGCTGCCACCACCGTACATGCTCTGACATACAGACTTCGTATCCGGTCACGCTCCCACATGCTATTAGAAGCTATGTGACATTACCCCCCTTTCTAAAGAGCTTTCATCCGCAAAAACATAGTGGGGAAAGTTGTCGGTAGGCATATATAGTTGTTCACACTTGAGACCTTTTATGACTTATCCTTCCACTTAACAATTTCTCATCAGCACATAGTACATCTCGTGTTCCGATCTTTGAACCTAAGAATTCTCCTTGGTTCATGTGGAAGTGCAGTAACTCCAAGGACTCAACTGCAACTTTAAGACAAACTACGTTATCTTGGTCATACATTATTTTCACATGGCACTGACATGAAAAACTAGGTGTACTCGAGAGCTCTCTTGCAAGTCAAGTTTGTAGACTACGCTACCAACCATTTGTAAACTCTGCTACTAAATAATTCATAGACTACGCTACTATGCTATGCTATGCTACCAACTTGTTGACTCTTCTCTTGCATAGCTCTACGGCCATAGGAGATCTAGACAAAAGTCCATAAAACAACGTAAATGGAGAAAATCTAGTCATGAACAATTAAAAAAATAGATTCCAAGGTGAGAGATACTCATCTCCAGTAGATTATTAATCTATGCATAAGCATATGCTCTAGAACCTTGTTGGGTTTTCAGTTTGACCACCATCAATCACTCTTACTTACAGTGATATTTAACCTTTGACGACTATCAAACTTTCTATATCTGTATGCAGGCTATATAGTTTGTAGAGATGTGTGATAAAGAGTCTTTCAAACTTAGATGTTAGTTGATCTTTTTACTTTTTCCTTCAAGAAAAGTTTTCATCTGCGAAAAATGTTCAGAAACTTGTAAACAAGTGTCTTAGTGGTCATCTACGTCTATAACTTTCCTAAGTACTATGACAAGGAAAGAAGGACACACATCACATATTTTCCTTAAGTACTATGACCAAGGAATTATGCAACACTCATGTTTCAGCTAGAATACTAAACCATAGTTGCCACTTGCAACTATGAAAGATGTTAATAAAACACAAATTTCTAATAAGGCAACCAGAAGTTCTCAAATCTTGAAGAACTTTGTAAAAAATGTGCTCCAACATTCGAGGAATTCCTTTGCGTGTTGTCCTAGGACATCAAAGATGTTTTTCTCTTGTGGTTAGAGACCACATGGACTTTAATTCGAGAAATTATGCAACTTACAAGTCTTTAGCAAATTCATCTGTAATGTGGTAAAGTTCAATTAACCACACAGTTTAAGGAAAGCTACCTTTTCCTTTTCCCAAAAGTTCTTGCATTGTTGCGAAACCGTTTACACATCTTGTAACAAAGATGATTTCCACATAGACAACATCTATGAGATGTATAGTGTCTACGTGATCTAGTGTGGTTTGTCTCTAATCTCTGTAGATTAGCTTCAAACCTTGAGTTTACTTATGAATCACCGTGTTCAGTCCTAAACTTGCCAGACATGTTAGAATACTCTGCTAAGCTCTCTAGCTTAGAATTCTTTCTAACAAACACAGTCATGGTTTATAAAACTATGTTGGATCCAATGATAATGAATAACCATGCTCATCTAGAGTGAAGTACTTCTCACTTTAACCAGGTAGTAACCCGATCACATACTAGTAATGATCCACTCATTTCCTAGTTCCTTGCAAACTTGTAGGTTCTATTAGGACGTGCACTTTGCAACACTAAATAGCCCAAGAAAATTATGAATTTAATTTTTTAAATTTATGAAAGTCATTCCATACTTCCATGACTTGTACGGTAGTAGCCAAACATGTGCTAAAAAATAAACACCAATGTTGGATATAGGTGAGATTACACTCCCTGAATGTTGTAGGGCGTCCCCCACATGATATCACAATCATCCAACTAAACTAGTCTTCCTGCTCACCAATGTTTATATAGCATTCTCAAACTAGAAACCACTTTGTCAGAACTAGTATTTGATCATGGAGGGTACCCTTCGCATTGGTGTAGAGGCTAGGGGGAGCATCACTACAAGAGCACAGCAGCATTTTTGCAGCATTTGTAGAAGGAAAATATCGAGGGTTTTAACGTTGCTGAGCAACATTTTCACGTTGCTCAATAATTCTTTTTGTAGCAAAAAATCGCTGCTCAGCACCGTTCTTAGCAGCGAAGAAACACTGCTACACTGTAATAATATACTGCCATGTAGATTTTATCTTTTGAATGCAATAAACTTGGTACTCTGAGTTTTTTTGCAGGTTTATGTCTATTCTATCACTTCTACCTTTCCTACCCTATCCTCCTCAAGCTCAATCAAGGTATGTCTACTCTTTTCCTTTATCTCCTATGTAAACAAGCTTTCCATGAAAGATATCTTGTGAGTATTTTCCTTTTCTTTTCTCTCTTTTAAGTTTTTCTCTTGTTCTTTTTTCTTTCCAATTGAAGCTTAACCATTAGGAGTATTTTTCCTTCTTCTTCTTCTCTAATTAAGAGCTCCCCATTAAAGCCTCCTATGGTAAGAGATCTTGATTTTTTAAATAACTTTTTTTCTTAACTTAGTTTGATTTTTTAGCTTTTCAACACATACAAACCTCACAAGTGATCTATTTCTTGTATGTTTCTTCTTTCATGCTTTTATATGTTTATAGGGTTTGTAAGTTTTAAGGCTTTTAATATTAGGGTTTGTAAGTAATACTTTTTTTTCTTAATTTAGTTTGATTTTGTAGGTTTTCAACACATAAAATCCTCACAAGGTAAGAGATATCTTTCTTGTATATTTCTTCTCTTATGCTTTTACATGTTATAGGGTTTGTAAGTTTTATGGCTTTTAAGATTAGGCTTTGTTATTTTTCCATGCTCTATGGATAGCCTTTTGAGAGCTTTGCTTCTCTCAAGTGATGGCCATATTCCTTAGCCTCATGCATGAGACTTATGCATTAGCCATATGCATAAGATTTATGCATGAGGCTTAAAAATAAGCCACATGCATTAAAGACTTGTGATGAATAAGCATGCCAATAGCTTCAATGTATTCTTGAGGCTTATGCATTAGCCTCATGCATGTTGATGAAGAAAATGCCTCTTCTTTGTGTAGATTTGTGAAGCCTAATCTCTAGTTTAGTCCACTTCAAGAAAGCTCCAAAAACCCCAAAATCACCAAGAAATGCACCAAGAACACTTGCTTTGACCTTTAACCACCATTGCTAAGCTTGAGAATGTGTGACTACATGCATTAGTACATGTTGAAAATGAATTCCTCTATAGGCAAAAATCGTCGCTAGCGTTCATGGTGTTTTGGAGAGATTTCACAAGCCTAAAACACTCCCAAGAGTTCCCTAATATTGGTAGAGGCTAGAGAGATTCCATTGCTAGATTTTAAGCAAGTTCTTGGTGATTACAAAACCTTATGCAGTCTGAAATCGCTGCCAGTGTTAGTGGTTCTTTGGAGGAGTTGTGCAAACATATAAAGTCCTAAAGTATGCTCCAGGACTTTTGGATGATGTCCAACGTTGGCTATGGAAGCTCGGTATTGAAATTTCTAGGGTTTTTTTCAGTATTTGGGAAGATGGAGAAAAATCAAAAAATTACTATCCCAAAGATAGCTCAAAATGGTACTCTATGTGTTGCCAAAAGTGTGCCTGACCAAATCCCGAAGGTTGTGTGTGGAAATGGCCACTGTATGACAAACCCTAGCCATGTAAAGCTTGAGGAAAAGTAGATGAGAAGGTAAAAATATAATTATCACAAAATTAACACTAATCACTTCTAATTAGTTTAAATTTGGTCCACAACCCTAAAAGATTTGGTCTTGTGCTTAGATTTGGTGTAAAAATCATAGTCTTAACCAAAAATCGACAAAAGTCAATGGAACCATGGATCAAAACACATGAGCTCTAATACCAATTGAAATGGAGTAACTATAAGCTAAAATTTAGGACAAATCATCATGTGGATTAGCATGCAGTTAGCAAGAATCAGACATAATGCCTAAGTGATTTAGCCTTTCACCGAAGGATGGAAATAGCCTTCCATAAGCCAAGTTTGGTAGCTCACGGCTCCAATGTATGTTCAAAAGGCATATAATCAAAAGATACAAATGAAGGTCCATGAGCCTCTTCTATACTTGAGCCCTATGACCATAAACCTAAGCTAACTATTAAATTTGCTACTCCATTACATTTCTTCATATTTGCATTTTTTTTCCCTTCTCACCAAGAGAGGCTAACAAACCTTGTGGTTTTCTCTTTAAAGAAACTCCTCGTTCACGTGTATACTTACACGTGATTGTTGAGATAAGATATAGTATGATGTAATATACTTACAAAGACTGTTGAGATATCTAACATTGCATTGCATATGCTCTATACATAGGCTTAATGCATAGAGCTTATGCATAGGCTTTATTTATTAAGCTCATGCATAAGCTCTATGGATTCATCTTATACATAGGCTTTATTTATTAAGCTCATGCATAAGCTCTATGGATTCAGCTTATACATAGGCGGAATGCAAAAGCTCTATGGAAGAGATCATGCATAAGCTCAAAGATCCTGCATAAGCTCTACGCATAAAGCTTATGCATAGAGATCATGCATAGGCTTACACATTAATCTCATGCATAAGCTCTATGTATTAAGCTTATGCATAGGCTAAATGCACAAGCTCTATGCATAAGCTTTATTCATACATTAATACACAGACCTTATTATGCATAGGCTTACACATTAGCATAATGCCCAAGCTCTATGTATAAGCTTTATGCATACATGCACAAGCTTTATGCATACATGCATACTTGTATGCATAAAGCTTATGCATAGGCTGGCTTGTGCATTATGCTTATGCATAGGCCAGCTTATGCATTACGCTTATGCATAAGATCTATGTATAAGATCTATGCATACATGTATACAGGTATGCATAAAGCTTATACATAGGCCAGATTGTGCATTAAGCTTATGCATAAGCTTTATTCATAGGAAAAAGAAAACACACAAGTAAAAAATAAATCTCGACATCGGGAGGCATAAAAATAGCAAAGATTCAAGTCAAGGGCTTACCTCTTATGCTTGCTAGAAGCTTGCATGTAACCGGTTGAGGGAGTTTGGAGAAACCTAAGATTTGAGCCTCCTTGCCAAAGATGTACGTCGGAGTCGCTTACCTTAACATAGCCACAAAAAATTTAAAAACATTAGTAGAGCTTTTATTCAATAACTTAAGTGAACTATTAAGGCATGCATTCAAGAGAAAGAGAAGTGGGCAACATAAAGAAAAGAGAGAGAGCAAGCACATTGAGGTAACTCTCAAACACTAAATACAACATGTAATCATTTGTTTTGCTTGAGATTATCCTAAACTGGCTTGTGATGCTTATGGAGAGAGGGTTTTCTTGCTTTTGAAGGGAAAAGAGAGTTTTTTTGTGAAGGGAAAAGAGGTGAGAGCTTTGTAAAGCCTACAAAAAACATGTTATTAATAAGTTTATTTTCAATTAAAAAGCTTAAAGGAAATAAAAAAGACAAGAGCTTGAGATTACCTTAATGCTTATGATGCTTGTGGAGAGAGATCTTTCTTGATTGTGATGGGAGAAGAGGGTTTGCTTGTGAAGGGAGATGAGAGAGAACAAGTGAGGGCTTGTGAGGAAAAGGGCTTGTGAGAAGATTTTGATGGCAAGGGCAAGAGGAGGATTAGGGTAAGGTACAAGGACATGCAATAGCTAGGGTTTGGCAGGCAAGATTCAAGCTCTAATGAGAAGATGTTTGATGGAGGATAGGAAGCGTACCGTGTGGGATGGGGTTGTCCTATTTTTTTACAATACACGCAGCTATCAGTGTTGCTACTAACATGGGTATCGCCGCATAATACTGGGGAAACAATGCCCCCCTTATTTTTGGATATTTTAGAGAATAGTTTTTGCTCACAAAGGAATTTATTGTTGATGCACATTTTCATTTTAGATGGTTTTTATAGGCATCCATGCATGGACGACTCTCTTGTCTCTATCTTTTTCTTCCGAGGATGACATGTCACTCATGCGATGTCACTCATGCGACGAAGTTGGCATCAGTGTGGTTATGTCAAAAGATTACATGTCCATGTGAGAGATGTAAGGGAGAAATTTTATGTTTATATTGAATCACAATAAAGCATGTACAAGATTATGACCATTTTTAATATATACGACATTCAGATTCTTCAGTAAGTAATATATTCACTATTGCATGCACTTACTCGTGTGATTTAGGTATTCAGAAGGTAGTCTATGTTTTTTAGTACTAGGACAAGGAAGAGATACATCATAGCCTATGATGGAGTAAATTCCTCGGTACTGTGTGTGTGATGAGTTGACACCTATGTAGAGGCTGTAGAGACCTCCATGCTAGAAGTGGGGTGGAGCCCGCGTGTTTCACATGAGGAAGAAATACTGTAAGATTCCTCTCCCAACCCCCTTTTTGATGTCTAGTATCTTCCCCTGTAATCAATCCCTCTTCAGAAATATAAAGACCTTGTTTCTAACTGTTTTAGCTTAGAGAGAGAAAATTATTCTAGAGAGAGAATATTCAGATTATGAATATTTTTGGATAGAAAAATAACTCATCTTATTAAAATAAGTTCCCCTGAAACAGAAATTCAAAAAGAATTTTCCAATGTGCAATTGGAATTAATTAGAAATAGGTATAAAAAACCTTAGTCTAAGGGTCTAGATTTTCAGAAATCTTTAGACTATGGTCCAATTAAGGTTCCTATGGGCCAATAGCATCAATACATGTGTAGGGAGGAGATAAATCCAATTTGTAAAAAGAAGATACCCAAAAATGAGTAAATGCTCACATAAGGTGAAGAGTTGAAAATATACAAGGTTTATTAGTAAAACAACTATGAGCAATATTAAAAATGTGAGATATTTTGGGTATCCAAAAATGAGTAAATGCTCACATAAGATGAAGAGTTGAAAATGTACAAGGTTTATTAGTAAAAAAAAACACATATGTAAGGAAGGGGAGTTCTTTAAAGGAGGTGCATATTTCACATAAGATGAAGAGTTGAAAATGTACAAGGTTTATTAGTTTTTTTTTAAAAAAACTATGACACATATGTAAGGAAGAGGAGTTCTTTAAAGAAGGTGCATATTTCACATAAGATGAAGAGTTGAAAATGTACAAGGTTTATTAGTAAAAAACTATGAGCAATATTAAAAATATGAGATATTTTGGGTATCCAAAAATGAGTAAATGCTCACATAAGATGAAGAGTTGAAAATGTACAAGGTTTATTAGTTAAAAAAAAACACATATGTAAGGAAGGGGAGTTCTTTAAAGGAGGTGCATATTTCACATAAGATGAAGAGTTGAAAATGTTCAAGGTTTATTAGTAAAAAAACTATGACACATATGTAAGGAAGGAGAGTTCTTTAAAGGAGGTGCATATTTCACATGCTTGAATGAGTTTTAAACTCATAAAAATTGAGATATTTCATCTCTCCTCTCTCCTCATTCAAGTCTAGTTCCAAAAAGTTAGCTTAACTGACCTAAAAATGGTCAAAAAGTGACCAAACTGACTTGAAAAATTCTAGAATCAGTTTGTTTGGTTAGGAGCTCAAATTTTTCTATAAATAGAAGCCTCCCCTTGTTGAAAAAAATATAGTGTCTTATGCTTTGTTACTCTACTCCACCTAAGCCAAAATATATAGTGTTTATGCATCGTTACTCTACTCCACCTAAGCCAAGAACTGTGAATTCATTTAATAATTCACTAGTTTTTGGAGCTTCCCTCTTTCTTCAATCCCCATTAGTGGCTCCATCAACATACTTAACCAATTGATTGGTTGGGGGCCTCTACCGTGAACAAAGAATCAAGCAATTTGTAAGGTAATTAATGAATATTGATCTTTTCTATAATTTCTCAATGTTTCTCTCTTGTCAACCTCTCTCAAGCTTGAGAAGCTTAATTGGTATGGTTTTTTAAATGCTATTGAAGTTAATTGGTGAATAGTAGTGAAGAGTTACATAATTTAATAAATGTTATTGAAGTTAATTTCCATTTATGTTTAAATTCTAATGGTTTTTATATAATCTCTCTCTCTCACTCAAGAAATGGTCATACTCATGACCCATTCTCAATCCAAATCAAGCTTTTCATAAAGCTTTTCCTTAACCCAAGATTAAGCTATGCTTGAGGCCAAATTAATGGTTTTTTTCTATGCTTTTAGTTTATGCATATTGATGATTCAATCCATTATGGATTGATGATCCAATTAGAGACCATTCTAATTATTTCCTTAATGATAAGCTTTATCCCTTAGAAAAATTGAGATTTATCAGTCATAGCAGCGGAGCTATGGCAAAATTTTTATAAAAATTACGCATAAAATAATTTCATTCAAAGCATAAAAAGAGGACTTCCTACCATATTCTAGGAATTATCATCCTAGATTAATTGAAAGAATTTCATTATAATCATGGAGAAATTGAATTTTTATATTATGCATAAACAATAAGCTTTTATATCAAAAGTGTTACTTTTATCATTTTTATTTACATGCATAGAAGTATGCATAATGGATAAATTTTTATATCAAAAGTGTTACGTTTATCATTTTTATTTACATGCATAGAAGTATGCATAATGGATAAATTTTTATATCAAAAGTGTTACTTTTATCATTTTTATTTACATGCATAGAAGTATGCATAATGGATAAATTTTTATATCAAAAGTGTTACTTTTATCATTTTTATTTACATGCATAGAAGTATGCATAATGGATAAATTTCTATATCAAAAGTGTTACTTTTAGCATATTGAATTTCATGCATAGGGATATGAAAAAAAATGATTTTTTTATTGTAAAAGTGTTACTTTTATCACATTTGAAATTCTTGCATAGAGGTATGCATAAAAGATGATTATTATATTGTAAAAATGTTACTTTTATCATAATTGGATTTCATGCATAGAGTTATGCATAAAAGATATTTTTATACTAAAAGTGTGATTTTCATCATAAATAGATTTTATGCATAAATTAGATGCATAAGAGAAATTCTTTTATTCTAAAAGTGTAATTCCTACTAAATTGAATTTATGCATAAGAAGATGCATAAAAGATTGATTTTAATTCAAAAGTGTCATTCTCATCTAAATTGAATTTATGCATAAGAAGATGCATAAAAGGTTGATTTTAATTCAAAAGTGTCATTCTCATCTAAAATGAATTTATGCATAGGAAGATGCATAAAAGATTGAATTTTAATTCAAAGTGTCATTCTCATTTAAAATGAATTTATGCATAGGAAGATGCATAAAAGGTTGATTTTTATTTCGAAAGTGTTAGTATCCTTAAATGGAATTTATGCATAATTAGATGCGTAAAGAAATTTTATATCAAATATAAGAATTCCCTTATATTCTATAAATAGATATGGGAAGGGATAGGATGCGATAAGAGATGTATGTATGTGGATGTGTGGATGTGGAGATGGGAGTGTGGATGTATGAATGTGAAAATGGATGTATGCATGGAGATGAGTGTGGATGTATGAATGTGAAAATGGATGTATGCATGAAGATGTATATGCATAGAGGTGAATGTGGATGTAGATGTGGATGTATAGATGTGAATGTGGAATGTGGATGTGGATGTATGTATGTATGTGGATGTAGATGTGGATGTATAGATGTGAATGGGAATGTGGAGGTGGATGTATGTGAATGTGGATATAGATGTGGATGTATGTATGTGGATGTAGATGTGGATGTATAGATGTGAATGGGAATGTAGATATAGATGTATGTATGTATGTGGATGTAGATGTGGATGTATAGATGTGAATGGGAATGTGGATGTGGATGTATGTGAATGTGGATGTAGATGTGGATGTATGTATGTATGTGGATGTGGATGTGGATGTATGAATGAGGACTGATAGTGGATGTATGCATGTGGATGTATGGATGTGGAGTATAAATGAGGATGTGAAAATGGAGGTAAGCATGTAGATGTGGATGTATGGATGTGAATGTGGATGTGGATGTGGATGTATGGATGTGAATGTGGATGTGGATGTGGATGTGGATGTATGGATGTGAATATATGATATGTGATGTGAAGGAATTTGAAGTGAAGAGATGGAAAATGATGTGATTGGATGAGTACACATATAAATGGAATGTGGAATAAGTAATGTCGATTATATGAGGGATGTGGAAAAATGAGAGTTAATTATATTTGTAAACTGTTTGTATTTGTAAACTGTTTGTAAATGCTGTTTGTAAATGGCTGTTTTATGTCAAGAATGCTAGGAAAGCATTTTGACTGTCTTGTGATTACGGTCATGGAGACCTAACTGATAAAGTTGCAACTATTGACGGAGAGTCAATGGAGGACGTCTCGCGTAGCAAGGTCGGCCGAGGTCTTCACCAGCCTCGGTTCGATTAAAATGGTGAGCTTCCGGTACGGTGGATGAGGGACCAAGGAAGCGGCCTATGAGTGAAGCGCTAGGTCACCTGCGAAGGATCCTAGAGGGTGCTGACCATACGGTGCTTGGGCTCTGGGTCACCCAGGATACCCACGCGTGCGTCAAGGAAGATATTGGAACAAGGAGTAAGAGTTTTTTTGTGAAATCGGGCATGGATCTGGTTGATTGACCTTGCTGGTCTTCAATGGATGAGTCCATGGCTCTTTATATGGATCTGTTGGTTGATCTTGGTGATCTTCAACGAGAGTCCATCTTGATTTTTATAAATGATTATATTGCCGAGTATTATGGGCTAGGAACTATTGAAAAGGCCCCTGTGTGGACAGGTGGTGAGCGTTCTAGTTGCCAATGATGCCATAGATACTCTGATGAAGGAATGATGGAAAATTATGAATCAACTGGATAAATTGGAAGATTGTGATCAGTGGTACTATGGTTTCATTAAAGGATTGTTTTAAAGTTAGCTGATGCTAAGGAAAAGGCAATTTCCTTAGCTGATGCTAAGGAAAAGGCAATTTCATATTGGGTGTGTAAGTGGTGTGGCTAGTTTTATGTTTGCATGAACTTCCGGCTAGGGGGCCTTAGAACTCTTTTCCTTGGTACCCGGGACAAAACCTAACCAAATTCCAAATTGGATCCCATCACTATAGTGGTTGGGCGGTTGGCTAACCCATGGGACTGGATGGGGTTAGGCTGGACTGATGGATCCGTAAATCGAGACTCAAACTTTTATTTTTACGATAGATAAAATAAATCCCGGACAGTAACTGTTCTATGGATAGGAATCAACGGCTGTGCCTCTTGAATGGGGAAAAAAGCGTTGATCCCAATGATCCAAGTGCAAGTTTCTCCCTTGATCTGACCAAGTATCTTATAGATGTAATTGGATCAGCTCAATCAGAAATGATCTTGACTACGTTAGAGTAAAAAGTTATCTTGGTGGAATCGCCCGTGCTTTCCGGTAAAGGAAGTTTTTCCGGGTTCGGTTTTGGAACAACCGACAGATTAGTCTCTTATCCGGATATCCGTGGGTGAGGCCCCGAATGTGGGACCCCTGTCCCGTGCGAGAAGTGCTACTTCCGCTGCTAGTATCCCGAATCTGTTGCTCGGTGGGAACAGGGATCTTAGAGTTGGTATCAGAGCATTTGGCTAATAAAGATCAACTGAGAAACCAAATATGTCAAAAATTTATCAAGAAGCACAAAAAAGGTTGTAATTGTGTGATATAATTCATACAATTTGATATTCAAACTCAAATTCGTAATTTGGTAATTGGGTCTTCAGATGGAAGTACCGCAATTATATAGAATCCCTGACTTGCTTGAGACCTAGACATGATGGTATTTACCTTATAATTCCAAGGGCCGTGCCTACTGTATATACCGAGAGTATAACTACAGCTCTTTACTGACAGTATATACGAGTAAATCTAAGACTTGAAATTATAAGCGTTAATGCTATCCAGATGATGAATTCGAATAATATGGTTGATATGATTTTTAATTCTGTTTGAGAATTGATGAATTGATTTGGATTCTGATTGAAAAATGATGATCCCTGAAAATTGATTGAAGTGTAATAAGCTGAGCGAAACCTCAATGAGGATGAATGGAATGAGTCCCTGTGATGATATTCATAACTAGGATGATGATAATGATTTCAGCAAATCACTATGAGATTAGTGGATTGTGCTGTCAAATTGCTACTGTTAACACTTGACCGTTAGATCAAGTTAAGGGATGACAAATTGAGAACTTACTTGACTGAAATTCCCGTGGAGGAATGTTCAGAAGGAAATTTTTCGGTCTAATGGACCATTATCATGTTAAAGATATGAATGATATGATCTGAATGAATTGTTATTTAATGATGAGTTCTATATAAGGGATATTTATCCCAGTGTTCTGTTGGGTTGACCAGAATATAAGGAACCCCAGAAGAAAATTGGATCTTAAGAAAAAGAGCTGTCCTCTACCTTGCGAGATGAGGACATCTCGCATCTTTTTAAGTGGGGTAGAATGTAAGATTCCTCCCCAGTCTTCGAGGTATACAAGAGTAAGAATCTCCCTTTCTGATCTTATAATTATTCCCTCTCTAAAATAAAAAGTTTCTGTTTAAAAAAAAGGAAGACCCTTTTCCTAGAATACTTCTCAGGAGTCCCACCTGTTTTAAGGATTTAGAACAATGAGTTCAGAAGTGAGAATCGATGCTTTGGATACCAAGTTTTGGTTTTCATTCGAGTACGGCCCAAAAGAAGTTCTTTATCTCTTAGGGAGTATAAGAAGTTATCCCCCAGATATTGTGACCCTTATATCTGAATTCAATGAAAGTAGGTGACTTAGCCTACAAGCTTCTTTTATCTCCTCGTCTCAAAATTCTTAATGCCTTCTATAGAAAAATGTGTCAAACTCAAATCATGGAAAGACGGTAAAACTTCAGTGGTGGCAAGTTACCGTTGGCTTCTAGGTTACGCTAGCTCCTTCCTTTATATAAGTCATAACTTTTACTTGTCGCTCACAATAATCTTACTCCCATCAATCTCCTTTCTTTCTTAATCTCCTTCATGGCTTGGCAAAAGGAATTAGTTTTATCCCTGATGATTTCTCACCTTCAAGATGCAAGAGAGTGTGTGAAGAAAGACTTTATAGAATAGTATGAGCGTTCACTTTTTCCTCACCTAGGAACTGCTGTAGCTTAGACCAAATGGCGGACCTATCAAAACATAACTAGGGTAACACCCTGGGGTCAGCAGCACTTTCGTAACAATGTCCGCTTGGCCATGGTTATTGAAGCTTTGGGTTTGGGTCCCCGATACTACTGCGTCATGAGATCAAGACATCTTGGGTTTTCTGAGCGATTCTTCTTACTGGCGTGTTTTCTTCCTCATGAGAAGATATGCCTTTACCCCGTTTTTAGCTTACCTCTCAGAGGTCCTTTTGTTAGAACACCTCATACCACTGAGATAGGTGCGGCAATAACCAACAGAATTATTCCCATAGATGAGTTACCTTATATATGCGCAGCTTGTGAAATGTATAGATGTGAATGGGAAGGTGGATGTGGATGTATGTGAATGTGGATGTAGATGTGGATGTATAGATGTGAATGTGGATGTAGATGTGGCTGTATAGATGTGAATGTGGAATGTGGATGTGGATGTATGTATGTATGTGGATGTAGATGTGGATGTATAGATGTGAATGGGAATGCGGATGTGGATGTATGCATGTATGTGGATGTGGATGTATGAATGAGGACGTGATAGTGGATGTATGCATGTGGATGTGGATGTATGGATGTGGATGTGGATGTGTATGTATGAATGTGGATATGGGATGTGGATGTATAAATGAGGATGTGAAAATGGAGGTAAGCATATAGATGTGGATGTATGGATGTGGATGTGGATGTGGATGTGGATGTATGGATGTGAATGTGGATGTGGATGTGGATATGGATGTATGGATGTGAATGTGGATGTGGATGTGGATGTGGATGTATGGATGTGAATGTGGATGTGGATGTGGATGTATGGATGTGGATATGGATGTGAATATAGATATGTGATGTGAAGGAATCTGAAGTGAAGAGATGGAAAATGATGTGATTGGATGAGTACACATATAAATGAAATGTGGAATAAGTAATGTGGATTAATGAGGGATAATGTGGAAAAATGAGAGTTAATATAGAAATTGTATTTGTAAACTGTTTGTAAATGGCTGTTTTATGTCAAGAATGCTGGGGAAGCATTTTGACCGTCTTGTGATTAAGGTTGTGGAGACCTAACTGATAAAGTTGCAACTGCTGAACGGAGAGTCAATGGAGGACGTCTCGCGTAGCAAGGTCGACCGAGGTCTTGTGATTAAGGTTGTGGAGACCTAACTGATAAAGTTGCAACTGCTGAACGGAGAGTCAATGGAGGACGTCTCGCGTAGCAAGGTCGACCGAGGTCTTGACCAGCCTCGGTTCGATTAAAATGGTGAGCTTCTAGTACGGTGGATGAGGGACCAAGGAAGCAGCCTATGAGTGAAGCACTAGGTCTGCGAAGGATCCTAGAGGGTGCTGACCATACGGTGCTCGGGCTCTGGGTCGCCTAGGATACCCACGCGTGCGTCGAGGAAGATATTGGAACAAGGAGTAAGAGTTGTTTTCTGCAACCGGGCATGGATCTGGTTGATTGACCTTGCTGGTCTTCAATGGATGAGTCCATGGCTCTTTTTATGGATCTGTTGGTTGATCTTGCTGATCTTCAACGAGAGTCCATCTTGATTTTTATAAGTGATTATATTGCCGAGTATTATGGGCTAGGAACTATTGAAAAGGCCCCTGAGTGGATAGGTGGTGAGCGTTCTAGTTGCCAATGATGCCATAGATACTCTGATGAAGGAATGATGGGAAATTATGAATCAACCAGATAAATTGGAAGATTGTGATCAATGATACTATGGTTTCATTAAAGGATTGTTTTAAAGTTAGCTGATGCTAAGAAAAAGGCAATTTCATATTGGGTGTGTAAGTGGTGTGGCTAGTTTTATGTTTGCATGAACTTCCGGCTAGGGGGCCTTGGAACTCTTTTCCTTGGTACCCGGGACAAAACCTAACCAAATTCCAAATTGGATCCCATCACTACAGTGGTTAGGCGGTTGGCTAACCCATGGGATTGGATGGGGTTAGGCTAGACTAATGGATCCATAAATCGAGGCTCAACTTTTGTTATTACGATAGATAAAGTAAATCTCGGGCAGTAATTGTTCTATGGATAGGAATCAACGGCTGTGCCTCTTGAATGGGGAAAAAAGCGTTGATCCCAATGATCCAAGTGCAAGTTTCTTCCTTGATCTGACCAAATATCTTATAGATGCAATTGGATCAATTTGATCAGAAATGATCTTGACTACGTTGAAGTAAAAAGTTATCCAAGTGGAATCGCCCGTGCTTTCCGGTAAAGGAAGTTTTTTCGGGTTCGGTTTTGGAACAACCGACGGATTAGTCTCTTATCCGGATATCCATGGGTGAGGCCCCGAGTGTGGGACCCCCGTTCCGCGCGAGAAGTGCTACTTCCGCTGCTAGTACCCCGAATTCGTTGCTCGGTGGGAACAGGGATCTCACAGTTGGTATCAGAGCATTTGTCTAATAAAGATCAACTGAGAAACCAAATATGTCAAAAATTTATCAAGAAGCACAAAAAGGTTATAATTGTGTGATATAATTCATACAATTTGATATTCAAACTGCAATTTGTAATTTGGTAATTGGGTCTTCAGATGGAAATACCGTAATTATATAGAATCCCTGACTTGCTTGAGGCCTAGATATGATGGTATTTACCTTATAATTCCAAGGGCCGTGACTACCCGTATATACCAAGAGTATACTGCAGCTCTTTACTGACAGTATATACGAGTAAATCTAAGACTTGAAATTATAAGCGTTAATGCTATCCAGATGATGAATTCGAATGTGGTTGATATGATTTTTAATTCTGTTTGGGAACTGATGAAATTGATTTGGATTTTGATTGAAAAATGATGATTTCTGAAATTTAGTTAAAATGTAATAAGCTGAACGAAACCACAATGAGGATGAATGGGACGAGTCCCAGTGATAATATTCATAACTGGAATGATAATAATGATTTCAGCAAATCACTATGAGATTAGTCGATTGTGCTGTCAGATTGCTATTGTTAACACTTGACCCGTAGATCAAGTTAAGGGATGACAAATTGAGAACTTGCTTAACTGAAATTTCCGTGGAGGAATCTTCAGAAGGGAATTTTTCGGTCTAATGGACCATTATCATGTTAAAGATATGAATGATATGATTGGAATGAATTGTCATTTAATGATGAGTTCCATTTAAGGGATAATTATCCCAGTATTCTGTTGGGTTGACCAGAATATAAGGAACCCAGGAAAAAATTGGATCTTAAGAAAAAGAGTTGTCCTCTACCTTGCGAGATGAGGACATCTCGCACTTTTCAAGTGGGATAGAATGTAAGATTATCCCCCAGCCTTCGAGGTATACAGGAGTAAGAATCTTCCTTTTTTATCTTATAATTATTCTCTCTCTAAAATAAAAGAAAGATTCTGTTTAAAAAAGGAAGAACCTTTTCCCTGAATACTTCTCAAGAGTCCCACCTGTTTTAAGGATTCAGAACAATGAGTTCAGAAGTGAGAATCGATGTTTTGGATATCAAGGTTTTGATCTTCATTCGAGTACGGCCCAAAAGAAGTTCTTTATCTCTTGGGAAGTATACGAAGTTATCTCCCAGATATATTGTGGACCAAAGAAAGTAGGTGATTTAGCTTACGAACTTCTTTTATCTCCTCATCTCAAAGTTCTGAATGCCTTCTATAGAAAAATGTGCCAAACCCAAATCATGGAAAGACAGTAAAACTTCAGTGGCAAGTTACCGTTGGCTTCTAAGTTACGCTAGCTCCTTCCTTTATATAAGTCGTAACTTTTACTTGTCGTTCACAGTAATCTTATTCCCATCGATCTCCTTTCTTTCTTAATCTCCTTCATGGCTTGGCAACAAGAATTAGTTTTATCCATAATGATTCCTCACCTTCAAGACGCAAGTGAGTCTGTGAAGAAGGATTTTATAGAACAGTATGAGCGCTCACTTTTCCCTCACTTGGGAACTTCTGTAACTCAGACCAAATGGCGGACCTATCAAGACATAACTAGGGTAACACCCTGGGGTCAGCAGCACTTTCGTAACAATGTCCGCTTAGCCATGGTTATTGAAGCTTTGGGTTTGCGTCCCCGATACTACAGCGTCATGAGATCAAGGCATCTTGGGTTTTCTGAGCGGGTCTTCTTACTGGCGTGTTTTCTTCCTCATGAGAAGATATGCCTTTACCCCGTTTTTGGCTTGCCTCTCAGAGGTCCTTTTGTTAGATCACCTCATATCACTGAGATAGGTGCGGCAATAACCAACAAAATTATTCCCATAGATGAGTTACCTTATACTTGTGTAGCTTGTGAGTGCTGCTTTTGTGACCATATGATGGACGGGCTTATGGAAGTGTAAAGAGTTCTTCTATCTTTACTGTATAAGTTCCGAGAATGAATAAAGTTTAAATCTTGTTCTTATCTTGCTCTCTTTGAGACTTTTCTTGGTGGTTAATCTTGAATTTTTCTCTAAGTCTCATATTCGTGCATCTTGCGAAATTACCCTAGTTTGCGAGATGAGGACATCTCGCGTTTTTTAAGTGGGGTAGAATGTAAGATTCCTCCCCCACTCCCTTCTTGATGTCTAGTATCTTCCCAGGCTGTAATCAATCCCTCTTCAGAAATATAAAGACCTTGTTTCTAACTATTTTAACCTAGAGAGAGAAAATATTCTAGAGAGAGAATATTCAGATTTTGAATATTTTTGGATAGAAAAATATCTCTTATAATTAAGATGAATTTCCCTGAAATAGAAATTCAAAAAGAATTTTCCAATGTGCAATTGGAATTAATTGGAAATGTGTATAAAGGACCTTAGCCTAAGGGTCTAGATTTTCAGAAATTTTTGGATTATGGTCCAATTAAGGTTCCTATGGACCAATAGCATCAATCCATGTGTAAGGAGGAGATAAATCCAATTTGTAAAAGAAGATACCCGAAAATGAGTAAATGCTCACATAAGATGAAGAGTTGAAAATGTACAAGGTTTATTAGTAAAAAACTATGAGCAATATTAAAAATATGAGATATTTTGGGTATCCAAAAATAAGTAAATGCTCACATAAGATGAAGAGTTGAAAATGTACAAGGTTTATTAGTAAAAAACTATGAGCAATATTAAAAATATGAGATATTTTGGGTATAATGATTTCATTTTGACACATATGTAAGGAAGGGGAGTTCTTTAAAGGAGGTGCATATTTCACATAAGATGAAGAGTTGAAAATGTACAAGGTTTATTAGTAAAAAAAACTATGACACATATGTAAGGAAGAGGAGTTCTTTAAAGGAGGTGCATATTTCACATAAGATGAAGAGTTGAAAATGTACAAGGTTTATTAGTAAAAAACTATGAGCAATATTAAAAATATGAGATATTTGGGTATAATGATTCCATTTTGACACATATGTAAGGAAGGGGAGTTCTTTAAAGGAGGTGAATATTTCACATGCTTGAAGGAGTTTTAAACTCATAAAAATTGAGATATTTCATCTCTCCTCTCTCCCCATTCAAGTCTAGTTCCAAAAAGTTAGCTTAACTGACCTAAAAATGGTCAAAAATTGACCAAACTGATTTGGAAAATTCTAGAATCAGTTTGTTTGGTTAGGAGCTCAATTTTTCCTATAAATAGAAGCCTACCCCTTGTTGAAAAATAGATAGTGTTTATGCATCGTTACTCTACTCCACCTAAGCCAAGAACTGTGAATTCATTAATAATTTACTAGTTTTTGGAGCTTCCCTCTTTCTTCAATCCCCATTGGTGGCTCCATCAACATACTTAACCAATTGATTGGTTGGGAGCCTCTACCGTGAACAAAGAATCAAGCAAATTGTAAGGTAATTAGTGAATTTTGATCATTTTCTATAATTTCTCAATGTTTCTCTCTTCTCAACCCCTCTCAAGCTTGAGAAGCTTAATTAGAATGGTTTTTGAATGTTATTGAAGTTAATTGATGAATGGTAGTGAAGAGTTACATAATTTGATGAATGCTATTGAAGTTAATTGATTAATGATAGTTAAGAATTACATAAATTTCTATTTATGCTTAATTCAAATGGTTTTTATGGAATTTCTCTCTCTCACTCAAGAAATGGTCATACTCATGACCCATTCTCAATCCAAATGAAGCTTTTCATAAATCTTTTCCTTAATCCAAGATTAATCTATACTTGAGATCAAATTAATGGCTTTTTTCTATGCTTTTAGTTTATGTGTTTCATGAATATTAATGATTCAATCCATTATGGATTATTGATCCAATTAGGGATCATTCTAATTAATTCTTAATGATAAGCTTTATCCCTTAGAAAAAACTGAGATTTATCAGTCATAGCAGCGGAGCTATGGCAAAATTTTTATAAAAATTACGCATAAAATAATTTCATTCAAAACATGAAAAGAGGACTTCCTACCATATTCTAGGAATTATCATCCTAGATTAATTGAAGATATTCATAGAGAAATTGATTTTTATATTATGCATATTTGATTTTCATGCATAGAGGTATGCATAATAGATTATTATTTTAACATAAAAGTGTTACTTTTACCATAATTAGATTTCATGCATAGAGGTATGCATAAAAGATTATTATTTTAATGTAAAAGTGTTACTTTTAGCACAATTGAATTTCTTGCATAGAAGTATGCATAAGAGTTGATTATTTTATTATAAAAGTGTTACTTTTATCATAATTGGATTTCATGCATAGAGGTATGCATAAAAGTTGATTATTTTATTATAAAAGTGTTACTTTTATCACAATTGAATTTCATGCATAGAAGTGTACATAAGAGTTGATCATTTTATTATAAAAGTGTTACTTTTATCATATTTGGATTTCATGCATAGAGATATGCATAAAAGTTGATTATAAAAGTGTTACTTTTATCATATTTGGATTTCATGTATAGAGGTATGCATAAAAGTTGATTATTTTATTATAAAAGTGTGACTTTTATCATATTTGAATTTCATGCATAAAAGTATGCATAAAAGTTGATTATTTTATTATAAAAGTGTTACTTTTATCATATTTGGATTTCATGCATAGATGTATGCATAAAAGATGATTATTTTATTGTAAAAGTGTTACTTTTATCTTTTATCATAATTGGATTTCATGCATAGAGGTACGCATAAAAGTTGATTATTTTATTATAAAAGTGTGACTTTTATTATATTTGAATTTCATGCATAAAGGTATGCATAAAAGTTGATTATTTTATTTTAAAAGTGTGACTTTTATTATATTTGGATTTCATGCATAGAGGTATGCATAAAAGATATTCTTTTATACTAAAAGTGTGATTTTCATCATAAATGGATTTTATGCATAACTTAGATGCATAAGAGAAATTCTTCTATTCTAAAAGTGTAATTCCTACCAAATTGAATTTATGCATAAGAAGATGCATAAAAGATTGATTTTTACTTCGAAAGTATTAATCTCCTTAAATAGAATTTATGCATAAATAAATGTGTAAAGAAATCTTATATCAAATATAAGAATTCTCTTGTATTCTATAAATAGATATGAGATGTGATAGGATGTGATAAGAGGTGTATAAGATGTGACAAGAGGTTATAAGATGCTTATGAAATAAGTTATGAGGTGATAAGATGAATTAAGATTCGATAAGATGTGTATGGGATGAGGTAAGAAGTGTATGTGATAGGATAAGATGTATATGGGTTGTGATAGGGCGAGAATGGATGTGATGTAAAAGATTAGATGTGAAGACATATGGAGTTATATGAATGGGAATGTGGAAATGGATGTATGTATGTGGATGTGTGGACGTGGAGATGGGAGTGTGGATGTGTGGATGTGGAGATGGGAGTGTGGATGTATGAATGTGGAAAGGGATGTATGCATGAAGATGTATATGCATAGATGTGAATGTGGATGTCGATGTGGCTGTATAGATGTGAATGTGGAATGTGGATGTGGATGTATGTATGTATGTGGATGTAGATGTGGATGTATAGATGTGAATGGGAAGGTGGATTTGGATGTATGTGAATGTGGATGTAGATGTGGATGTATAGATGTGAATGTGGATGTAGATGTGGCTGTATAGATGTGAATGTGGAATGTGGATGTGGATGTATGTATGTATGTGGATGTAGATGTGGATGTATAGATGTGAATGGGAATGTGGATGTGGATATATGCATGTATGTGGATGTGGATGTATGAATGAGGACGTGATAGTGGATGTATGCATGTGGATGTGGATGTATGGATGTGGATTTGGTGAGTAGGGAGGAGGCTACAACATGGAGCTCTTTGTATAATTATTCATCCCAATTCACGAGTACACCCTGATGGATTCTGGCACAAGGGTGGAGAGGTTGCACCAGTGGAAACAATCCACCCAACCTATGGTGAAGAGGAAGGAGAGGGCTCATGCACGCATCACCAACTCTTGATGGGTGATGTGTCATTCCATGCCATCCTTGGTCATGGGGCGCTAGAAGGTATCGTGCACATGCCTCATGACATGGATATGGTGCACAAAGTTCTACTTGAGTATGGGGAGTTGGAGTGCATCCTTGACCAAATTGAGACTAAGGTGCATTGTGAAGGGAGCAACTTCTGAATCTAGCACCTTCTAGGTAGCCTGGTTGGCATTACAAGTCTCTGAAATAGAGACAATTGAGGAGGTCAGGTCCCTAGAGCTCCATGGTGGGTAGACCGCTAAGTCCAATTCGCTCTAGGCATGTGACCACTACGGGCTTTGCGATGGTACGGTAGCATGGCTCGATGTAGTAGAGCAGCTTGTGCTCCACTTTGTGTGTTCTTTATGAGGTTGTGAATGGTGTGGCCATCAACCCACTTCATGAGTGCCTTGCCTAGATGTTTAAAGGGATAGGGGGGATCTCTTGGGGATCCAACCATAGGGTAGTAGCACCCTCATAGTAACCTTGTGCATAGTAAACTTATGCGCGACAAGGACCTTCTTGGGTACCCACTAGTGAGTATTGGTGGGTCGGGTGGAGAATTTTGGTTGGGGGTCCGGACAGGAAATGTTTGAGGAAGTACCTACTACTGGTGGTTAGAAGTGTTAGAAATGTTAAGCTAGGTTATAGGTTAACATGCATCATTGGCAAGGTTTAACATGCTGTGGAGTTTGTCGTAGATGACGCTTTTCTAGAGGGGGGATCTTGGTAAGGATAGGACACTTTTTTGGCATTATGCTTCTATCTCTTTTGGTGGTGATCAGGGGGGTTGTGGTTGGTAAAGAGGATTGTATACCTTGTGGAGGTGGAATCCGTGGCTCCTGCTCTTTTCCTGTCTAGTGAGAACAGTAACTTGCCCTGAGAGGCAAGTTATGGTGTTTTTGTCCTTGTGTCCTAAATGATGTGACACTGGTTGTGGCCCATCCATCCTCGTCTAAGGAGGATTTAATCTTGCATTATCCCTATAGGCATGACATAGGACTTTCCTTCCAAGGAGTTATTCCTAATATGAAATAGAATTATAACAACACCTAAGCACTTAACACAATTTAAAGTAACAGTAGTGAAAGTGATTGGCGTGTGGAGTAAAGTTGGTCAACCAAGAAAGTCCCACGTGTTGTAAGACATAAAATTATGAGTAGCACCCATGTCTACAAGTACTAACCTTTGGGTGAAACTTGTCAATGTGGTCATTCCTAACCACAAACAGGCAGGTTTGTCTTCCCAGCCCTCTTCTTCGAGATCCACTAGGCTAAGCCACATTTATAGAGATTTACTTGCCTCTTGCCTTTCCTTAGCTTCTCTTTGTGCTTCCTTTTTTATCTCATTCTTTTTTTGTTTCCCTCTTTTTTGAGGCGAATTGCTTTCAAGGTGTTTTGCATAAGTGGTATGTAGTAGCATCTCAATTTGTTACCATTGAAATAACCTACCATCTCAACATCATCAAGAGTTCCAATGCGCATAGCGCCATGTGGGGTTATTGCGATCACTCTAGGAAGGGTCCTAGTCCTCCATATTTAAGATTATTTTTGTGATTTTTTGTGCTATAGAGACGGACCATGTTCCCCTCATTCATCTCTTTGTCCTTGAGCTGGACGTCAAACCATTTCTTGCGCTTTAGTTTTTCAACAATCATACCATACACAGCCCTTGGACGTGATTGAGTTTCTCAAATGAGTCAGTCTCACTGGTTATTCTTTCTTGTACCGCTACCCTTAAGCTTGGTATGAATTCCATAGGCATGACCGTTTCAGTTCCATATGTTATGATGAAGGGTGCAATGTTAATGGCCACTTTATATGCTATGTGATAAGCCCATAGCACAGCCGAAAACTTTTATTTCCAGTCGTTGTTGCAACTGACCTCTACAATCTTGATTAAGATGTTGCATAGAGTCTTGTATAGTGTTTTCTACTTGGCCATTAATAGGGTGAAGATTTATAGTGTGTGACCAAGAGTTCTTGTAGCAAAAATTGTATTACCTGATTTATGACGTGGGTGTCATTGTCACTAACAAGCTTAAGGGGAAACCCAAAGCAAGTGATTACACACTCGTAATAAAGAAATTTAGCCATGGAACTTGCATCCGCTTTCCTTGTGGATCTAGCTTCGATCCATTTTGGACTATTGCCACTATGATATATTGGGCTTGGGTGTGTCGGGTAGCCGGGCTAATGTGACCGACAAAATTGATGCCCATTTCTCAAATGGTTGTAAGGACATGACAAGGTAGAGGGGCATCCTATCCTTATTATGCAAAATCATGGTCCGTTGGCATTCATCACATCGTTTGGCATATTTGGTCGTATCTCCAAATAAGGTTGGCCACCATAAGTTTGCCAGGAGGGTTTTTCGAGTAGTGGCATCTACTATGAAGTGTCTGCTTGTGACCCTAGAGTGGGATCGTCCCAAAATAGAGACATATTCCTCCTCAAGGACCTCTCGTCTCATTATTCCATCTTTTCCTTATTTGTAAAGTTTCTTCGTGTGATCAATTGATAGGGGGCGGCCTTCTTAATAAGGCATCTTGCTCGATCTTTGTTGATCGGTGTTTCGTTGGGTAGGCCATTAGCTAGGAAATGTGCAACTTCCTATACCCATTCAAGAATCAAGCATAGTTGGAACAGGAGGAGGGCATTTGGCAAGTCATTATCAACTCCCACCGATAGTTCTCTGTTAGGAATGTGTGATATATGGTCGGTCAGTACAAGTTGGGAACCTTGGCATACCGTGATGGTATAATTAGAATATATGGTGATCCTTCCCATGGTGCAAGGTTTATTCACCCATCAAGGAAGTTGTAGGCCTCCTTTCATGTCATGTGACCCACACATCACATGTTCTGTGAAGGGAAATAGATAGTGGTCTTGTATCATGACAATGTTGACCTTTTTGAGGTCCACACACACTCTCACTTTTTTGTTCTTCTTGGGTACTGTAGCGGTGGGTGTGAGACCCATTTGGTGTTCTCTATTTTGTAGATGAATTCGACATCTATGAGTCGATCGATTTCTTCACACAGACCATCTAGGAGTACTTGGGGTTCGTAGGATATGTATGCTCTTTGCTTTACTGGCCTTTCCCCTTACACCATGGGGATGGTGTGTTTAACCACTTCATGAGGTACACCTTTCATATCAGTGTATTTTCAAGCAAATCAAGCTTGGAATTTAGTGAGGAGGTGCACACTGTCTAAACCACTGTATCCATTCTTTTTTTAGCCTTCCACTTGGTTTGCATCAACTTTTGGTTTCGTGTTCTACACACAAAGCGAAAAGGTTTTTGGGGTTCAGATTGGGAGTCAAATGATTCTTCTTTTTTAGTGGTCACCTTGTAAACCAGAATTGAGAACTCGTTGAGCTCCTTTTGCCAGACTTGGTAGAAGTTGGAATGTGCATTAATAGCCTCCACATACCTTAGCCAATGTTCTTCCAATTCTATTGTGAATATGTAAGGTTCCTTTTCTTTGAATCCATTTGTTTTAAGGGTCTTATAAGTGGATTTTATCCATAATGGACTTACTTATTTGATGCTTACAGGTTCATGGTTCATAACATCGGGCATGCATGTTGCACTCAGTATATAGAGCGATGTGATCTTTTATCCTTTTACCATGGGCAAATCTTGTACCCATGCGTTTTGGAAGTATATCCATGGTAGCAAGGGTGTGCATCGAGTTCTCAAAGTCTTTTGGATCTGGGAGTTGCAAATTCGATGCTATCCCTTGCATCTTCCAACGTTTTGTGGCATGTTTGGCACAAGTGTACTCCTATAAACCTAACAATAGTCACTAAATCTTCTACCAAGGGTCCTTTTTTCATTGGATGGATCTTCCAAGTGCGTAGGCTCATCTTTACGTTCAGTATTTTTTCTGAATGTAGATGTGATCCATGTTCTAATCATGGATCATCTTGGTTTCTTTCATGAATGGATGTCCTAGTATGCAGTCATATAGGAAACAGGCTACTGGCCAAGGTTCATCACCACAAAGGTGTGTTGAAAAATGGTTTAGAGAATCTTAATCTTCAAATCTTGTAGAAGTCCTATGGGCTTTGCAGTGGCTCCATGAGCTAGCTTCACAATCAATGCAATGTCATCCATAGGAGGTTTTTCCTATTTTGCCTTAGGTTTCTCCTCCAATCGAGCTTAGCATTCCTTAACTAACTCTTGAGTGGCCTTCATCATATTTTTCTCCTCAATCGAGTTTGGATATTCAGCTAACTTCTTGGGCAAATTCTTGGGGTCTATTTTCTCCCTTGTTTGAGGGAAGGAAGGTATTATCTTTTCTTTATTAGATGAGGAAGATGACACATTTATAGTTGTCCCCTCATCGGATCCACTTTTTATAGAACACAACTATCTCCCTTTGTCGATATTTCTGGCCTTTTTCTTTTGAGAGCGCCTAGTTGTTAGTGCTTTCTCAAGAACTTCCTTAGGAGAGATAAGATCCTTACGTATCTTGCTTCTACAAAGTAGACGCTTTTGTAGCAGTAGCATGGGATACTTCTCTCCTCGTGCTTTGCATTTGTGTGACTACATTAAGAGGTACTGTGTGGACGAAGCATTCCTGTATGCTCAACAAATTAATGCTGGTACTCGGTTTAGCTTCATCTCCCTTCCCCATTACACCCGTTCTTAATGCTGGTACTCGGTTTAGCTTCATCTCCCTTCCCCATTACACCCATTCTTAATGGACAATCCTTGTACATATGGTCCATCCCACAACCTATGCATAAGGGAGTTAAGGGCACGAGTACCCACTGGAGTACTCGTCATCCCTTTCTTGACTGGACATTCAACTATTCGATGAGGTCCAATGTAGTGATAGCATTACATAGGCGGTCATTTAGACATCTTATTTAAGTCTCATCCCCCAATGTTGTGGCTGCTGTACATGTGCTCACCCTCTATCACATAATGACTCAGGATCTATGGGGGTGGGCTTCTCGGTTCAGGGGGCTCAAAGGTGGTGTTATTGGTCGTTTCTCCCTCCTCACCTTCTTTAACAATTTTTGTCAAGGTCAATTGCTAAACAGGGGTTGCGCAAGGTAATGGAGGTTGTGGTGGAAGGACTGGAGGTGGTGAGGGTACTTCGGGTACCTTGAGGATTCCTCGTTGGGCCACTTCATGGCTGTATTGAGGTGCATTATATTATGCTAGTGCTAGCAAAGCGAGCATTACCTCAAATTAGGTAGCCAAGCTTGTTGTAGAGTTCTGACTTGGGCAACTCTTTGGTGGTAGGAGTTTGATGTTTCATGATTGCCCCATCTTTAGTAGTAAGCACAATAGAGAGTTAGTATGGGTCTCAAATGTGGAAATTCCATATTAGTGTAGTTTGGTTGGCAAATTAGGCACCACACTAGTTCTCTCTTGGGATAAAGATGAGGTTGCCCAACCTAGTCATGGCCTTGGCCTATTCTCCATTGTTGGGTCATTTGTTGCATTAATGTTAGCTGCTCCACCTGTTGTCTTGAAGAGGATTCCTTTTCTTTCTCTTCAGATTTTATGCTTGTGGTTTTTAAGGAAGCCTCAAAAGCACCCTTGTACAATTCTTGGGAATGAGTTCCCTTGAAATTGTCTTTAAAATCCGTGGTGCTTCAATAGCATTGCTCAAAGGAGGTGTGTCCAAGATCATATTGGGAATTATGCAGGGCTACATCTTTGAGTCCCTCTAGGAATTGACCGATTAGTCTTTCGTTAGAGAACTTGTCCCTATTGTTTTACAATGAGAGTGAAGATATCTCCCCCGGTCGATATAGTCACGGATGGATCCTCCCTCCTTCTGCTTCACATTATGCAACTATTCAACCGCACTCCATCGAGTTTCTTGTCTCAAATATCCTACTTTGAAAGCCTCTTTCTTCAAGGCGTCAAAGGTAGCCTTGTCTTCTGTTTTTAGTGATCGAAAGGTTCCATTGTCCCGCTTTTTCATCGAGGGTGATGCCAAAGGCACTCACCTTAACTTGATCTTTCACATGGACAAATTCCTCATAGATTTGGTTAAACATCTCTAGATGAGGTATGGGATCTCGTGACCCATCAAACGTAGTGATAAGTTTGAAGATATGGGTCGGTTTGTTCCTTTCTAGTCTTGGCCATTGGATTAGTTGCACGGGCATCGGTGGTATAATTCCTGTATCCTCAACATTTCGAGGATCAATCTTGCCATAGCCATCGCTAGTACAGCTGGAGGTATGTTAGATGGGGAAGCAAAACTTGGAGGATCTATGGTCATGGTGGGCCAGTGTGTGCTTCTTCATAAGGATCCATATGGTATCTAGGATACACCCTACAAGAAGGTGGGTGGTTATTGTACATGAAACTCACCAGTTGCAATCGTTTGTAGTGCCCACACATTGGACTATACATATGACATGCCATTGTATGCCATTCTCTAATCCTATTGACATGATCAAAACAAACCCAACATCCCTCCATCTCCCCTCCCAGCCCCATCTTATTAATGAGGTCCACCCCTTTAGCTAGGACCCATGGTAGGCATCTTGAATGTGTGGTTCCCTATCAAAAGAAGAGAACCCTAGCTAGCCTTGGAATGCAATGTTCTGAATGAAATCGTAAGTACTTTTGGACTTTAACTCTAATAATAGGCTATGAAAACCTTAAATTGCTACTATCACCACTATTTCATGTAGTCTCCTTCCTCCATCTTGATACTCTATAGAGCATGGGTCATAGACTTAATAGAGCATGGGTTATAGACTTAATGTTAACTAAGTAGTAGAATGAACATAATAACTTCAACGTTAAAAAAATAAATCATACTCACCTCCTACCATCCAAGAGTGGTGTAACATACTCTAGAATATTTTAGAGTTCTAATTCAATGAACTGTCTAGCATCACCATTAGAAAATGTGAGCAGAAAACTTGGTCTCTCTCTCACTCATGGTTGTTTGCAATAACAAAGATAGATAGATAAAGAGATAGAGAAGAGAGAGAGAGAGAGAGAGAGAGAGAGAGAGAGAGAGAGAGAGAGAGAGAGAGAGAGAGGCAGAGAGAAAGTCTTATGGTCTCATTTTCCAATACATGTAAATGACCTTTCAATGCATGTACTCTCTCTCTCTCTCTCTCTCTCTCTCTCTCATATTGTAGTCACATGAGAGAGATAGAGAGAGAGATAAAGAGGTCTACTTGATTGCTGTTCAGTGCTTACCAAATCGACCACCTCTCCAAATCTATTACAAATTTGTTATCCTTCAATCTAGCTATAGCAAGGCTTTAATATTTACACAGAAGGTCTTTAGAGCTTATGGTATACAACAACACATAGGTGATAGTTACTACACATCAGGTATTCAAAGCTTTTGGTACACAACTTGGTACACAACAATAGATGCAGCAGACATGTACATGAGAGAGAGAGAGAGAGAGAGAGAGAGAGAGAGAGAGAGAGAGAGAGAGAGATGTCAATTAAAACACGTGTGGGTGAAAGCACGAGTGGGGGGGTCCATGCTTGCCATGCTTGAATTTTTATTAATTCAAAGTCAACTTTTATGCTTGAAAAGCACTCAATTTAGTGCTTTTTCAAGGGTGTTTTTAAGCCTAAAAAGTGTTCCACTTTACCATGCTTTCACCCGTTGGGGACACAGGTGGGACACAGGTGAGAGTAAAGACATGGAAAACAAGTCTTAAGTTTTAAAAATTGATTATATTCAGTATATAATTATCATCATAGTATATAAAGATAAGAGCTTCTTGGTTGATTGTTGAGAGAGAGAGAGAGAGAGAGAGAGAGAGAGAGAGAGAGAGAGAGAGAGAGAGAGCTCAAAAGCACATACTAAAGGAAAAAATAGGAGATATGTATTTAAAATGCATATAGGTACATGCTTAAACTTGCAAGTATGTAAAAGACTAGAGAACCATGTAAAAGATTAGAGAACCATATTTCGAGAATGGCTAGACTTTGTTAGGGATTAACCCAAGTATGTAGAAGATTATAGAGCCATATTTTGAGAATGGGGAGATTGTGTTAGGGGTCAATCCAAGAGAAGGATAGTTTATCTTTACATGTGCACCTAGATAAAGGAAACGACGTACTAATATGAATATACAACACTTCCTGATAAACAATTTTTGTACAAACCACTTAAGTACTTGAAAGATATGCAAAGTTTAATCTTTTTTTAAGAAGCGAGTGTTTGAAATATTGTCAAGTTTTTCATTTTAAAAGGGTGGACCAAAAAGGCACATAAACAAAACTATGATTGAGAAGAATGTGGGAGAGAAGGTTAGCTCCATCTCTTTGCAAGTAAACACACACACACACACACACACACACACACACACAAGAGCAGACATGCACACAAGAGAGAGATGACTTAATTTTCTTCTATTCTCTTGTTTTCTCTACAATAATCACATTAAGATAAGAGTACATACTATAAGGGAAAGTACTCTCCTACTAAAACATACAAAGGTCGATCCATAGTGTGAACTTGATTATATAAGCTGGCATTGTTGAGATGTCAAGCTCAAAATGAGCTCACACTTATGATACGCGTGGGTGACTGTCTCAGCCACTTACATCACTGGCATGTTTGGTAGGATGCTGACATGATAGATCTTCTCCAGTCATTCTATAACTAGACTACATCAACTCTACTAGTCCACCATTGAGTTATGGCATACATATCTAGCCAGCTCACTCACTTAGTGTGTTCACATTATGGACCACATGTACATAGTACTTTAGTAATTATGTTGTATTTCCCTTATCTTTTGTTATAGCCCTTTTGTTGAGAAGAAGAAGAAGAATAATTTTCAGCCTCTCATCTTGTGTGTTCTCTTCTAGGGTTTGTGTCAGTGTGTGTGCTTACAAGAGCTCAAGCTCTCTTCCTCCCTGCATTTTTTCATGGTATCATAGCCTAGTTCATGCTAAGAAGCTGAGAAGTAAGCAAGATAAGCACAGGAAGTGGTATGAGGGTAAGGGCTTCACCTACTCTTCCCCCTTTGTGTTGGCTACTATACCCTTGTCATCAGGAGCTCTTCGTGAGGCACCAACAAACGAACTCTGACTGAGGAGGTGTCTTTGCAGGAGTGGAGCTCCAATGTAACAATATTGTCCTTTGAACTATGTTTTTGCGGTCGAAAATGGATTTCGGGCACGTTTGGACCTCCGTTTTTCAGTTCGCAATTCAACAAGCGTTCACGTGCACCGGCGACTGGGTAAGTTTCAATTCTCTGTGAAATTTTATTTTTGGAACTACAAAAAGGAAAGTTGATTGTGCAGACACTGTGTGTAGGGGAAAGAGGTCTTACAGGTGCTATTGGTATATGCAAGTTAAGGTCATTGGTTGTGATAGTTTGGGTGTAGTATAGTATCGCTGCTGTGCAGAGAGAATACTACAGTTTATGCAGGACAAACAAGAGTGCTATTTCTAGTGAGTTTATGTTGTAGATAAAATGTTGAATGATGGAATTAACCACATTTTTATAGAGAATCTTGTTGGAATTAGGGTTGCAGGAATGCACACACAACTTCAAGAAGATGAGGAAGCTTGAGCACAACACAGTAGTGTATTATGAGTGCCAAAAATGAAAGATAACAAGCCCTAGAAGATAATGGGCGTATATACAATGCACGGGGGAAAAAACCTCCTAGTGAGGGAAAAAGTGCCCCGGCGGTCCTAAGTGTGTTCACACACATCACTACTATAATATGGTAACAAATCCCCCCTGGAGTGATGCGGTGAACAAGAGCTAGCACTCATGTATAGGGAAGTGTCTAGCTATGTGGACGAATCCACAAAAGGGAGTAAGCCCAAAGCTTTGCGAAAAGCTTCGAACTTCTCACGAGGCAGAGCCTTTGTGAAAAGGTCTGCAAGGTTATCCTGTGTTGGCACATAAGCCAAACTGATCTCTCCTGCAGAGAGTCTCTCCCTGACATAATGGTAGTGCACCTCAATGTGCTTCGTACGAGCATGGAACACTGGGTTCTGCGCAACTGCCAATGCGCTCTGACTGTCAGTGAAGATGGTGGTGGCAGATGGCTGCCCAACACCCAAATCAGCCATAAGGCGTCTGAGCCACACACACTCAACCGTAGCTGTGAAAGCTGCCCTGTACTCAGCTTCACAACTAGAAGTGGCCACAGTAGGCTGCTTCTTGCTCAACCATGATATGCATGAGCTTCCAAGCATGAAGCAAAAACCACTCGTGGACACGCGTGTGTCATAACAACCAGCCCAGTCAGAATCTGAAAAAACATGTAAATCTGGCGGCAATGATCCCCCCTTGAGATAAAACAACCCAAGATGCCGAGTACCACTCAAATAGCGAAAGATACGCTTCACTGCCTGCCAATGCTTAATGCCTGGGCTATGCATAAATCTGCTCACCTGTGAGACTGCAAACTGAATGTCTGGCCTCGTAATGCATACATAAATGAGGCAACCAACAGCTGTCTGATAGAGTGTGACATCAAAGTGATCTCCAGCATCATGAAGACTCAACTTCAAACCTGTCTCCATTGGAGTAGCAATAGGCTTGCAGTCTTCAAGGCCAAATCTCCGCAACAATGTTTCAATATACTTTGTCTGACACAAAGCAATACCTCCATCACACTGCTTAAATTGTATCCCCAAATAATGATGCAAATGCCCCAAATCTGACATCTCAAAAGAGGCATTCAAATCAGCCTTAAAATCAGCAATATGACTCTCATTTGGTCCTGTGAGCAGCATGTCATCGACATAGAGAGCAATGATTAGATGTACACCATCCACACGTTTTACATACAAAGTGCTTTCTGTTGGACTATTCTGAAACCCATGTGCAGTCAAATATGCATGTATTTTTTCATACCAAGCTCGTGGAGCTTGCTTTAAACCATATAAAGCCCTTTTTAACCTGCACACTTTGTTTTCCTGCCCTCTTTGAACAAAACCACGAGGCTGCGATACATACACCTCCTCATGCAAATCTCCATTTAAGAACGCAGTCTTTATGTCCAGCTGATGTACATTCCAACCATTATGAGCTGCTAATGCACAGATGCTACGAACAGTGGTCATACGACATGTGGGAGCAAAAGTCTCATCAAAATCAATGCCCTTCTCTTGAGCATAACCTTTTGCAACAAGCCTAGCCTTATGGCGATCCACTGTGCCATCAGGCTTACGCTTCAATTTGTATACCCACTTAGTGCCAATGGCCTTCTTGCCAGGGGGCAAGTCACATAAAGACCACGTACCATTCTTCATAATAGCATCGTATTCTGCTTGCATAGCAGCCATCCAATTTTCTGAACTTTGTGCCTCATCAAATGAAACAGGCTCACTTTCATCGCACATACTAGAAACAGCCAATGCATAACAATCTGACGCATAAGAGGCACCATGAGAGCCAGAACGAGTGCGACTAGACAAAGGGGCATCCAACTTGCTGTCACGCAAAGTCTGCACCAGCCATCTAGGCATGTTCCTAGAGCCCTCAATCTCTTGTCTCTCATCCTCAAGTGCATCATGCACATCTGCATCAGATATAGGCTGATCTGTGCCATCATTTAAAATCTGCATAGGCTGAAAAACTACCTCATGAGGTATTGCACTTGACTGTGCACCACTGAAAAGAGGCAACAATGTATCATAGACATCACGTGAGCTGATATCTGTCTCCTTAGTACATGAAACCAAGGGCTGAACTGCATCTTCCACAAATACAACATCACGGCTAACCAAAATGCGCTTTGTCTGTGGATGATACAAACGATAGCCTTTGCTCTCAGCACTATATCCAACAAAAATACATTTGACAGCTTTGTCATCCAATTTTCTGCGATGTTGCACAGGCACTAATGCATATGCCAGGCAACCAAAAACACGTAAATGGCCAACAGATGGCTTGCGGCTATGCCAAGCCTCATATGGAGTGACAACCTGTAAAGCTTTGGTGGGACACCTGTTTAGTACATAAGTGGCACACATGACAGCCTCAAGCCAAAAACCATGTGGTAGACTTTGACTCTTAACCATACATCTTGCCATTTCCATGAGAGACCTGTTTTTTCTCTCAGCCACACCATTTTGCTGTGGTGTATACGGCACTGTACATTGGTGTTTTATCCCACGCTCAGCCAGAAATGCATTAAATTCTGAAGACATATACTCCCCCCCTCGATCTGAACGGAGGGTGCCCATCTTACTTTCTGACACATTTTCAGCCATAACCAAAAACTATTTGAAGCACAAAAACACTTCGGACTTTGCCTTCAAAGGATATACCCATGCATGACTGGTAAAATCATCAATGAAAGTCACGAAGTAAAGGTAGTTTCCAAATGATGGAGTTTGCATGGGACCACAAACATCACTGTGAACAAGCTGCAATCTGCGTTCAGCTCTCACTGATCCATCTTTGGGAAAGGAAGCACGCTGCATTTTACCCAATATGCAGCCCTCACAAACATGCTTGACAGGTGCCTCAAGCTTAGGCAAAGAAGACACCATTTCAGATTTCTGCAGGCGCAGCAAACTTGCAAAATTCAGATGACCAAAACGTGCATGCCACAGTTTTGCATTTGAAATAGCCTGCGTATCCATAATAGCACATGCTGAATCCTCTACACATTTGCCATCCATATTGAGCTTATACAGCCCTCGACATAGTGAACCAGATGCTACAATGATGTCACCACAAGAGAGATCATGAACAGTACATCTGTCATCCACAAATTTTACAACCAAACCTGTTTTGGCAAATGCGGAGACTGACAGCAGATTCTTTTTGATCCCTGGCACATACAATGCATCAAAAAGTGTAAAGGTGTTGCAATTTGCAACATTCAGCACAATCTGTCCAACTCCTTTAACGGGATAAGAGGAGTTATTGGCACAAGTGACAGTATTCCCTGTGGGAGCAGACTCAAGGAAAGTGAATAAACTGCGCTGCGAGGTGATATGCTTAGTGGCACCACTGTCAAAGTACCATACATTTGAATCTACTGCAGACATACATGTGTCATGCAAAGATGGGTCATAACTGCACTGCGCATTGAATGCCCATTCTGTATCTTGAACAACATTAGCAGATTCATTGTTAGAAGGAGAGGCATCTGCAAAAACAGCCATACCAGCCTCTTTCTTCTTAGCCTCTTTCGCAGCCAGCTTAGGACACGCTTTGATGACATGATCATTTCCCTTACAGTACTTGCAAAATGTCTTCTGTTTGCCACCCTTCTTCTCATCTTTGTCTTCCTTCTTTGGTTGCGCAGCATTTGCAGATTTCTGCTTACTAGAAGAAAAGCCAGCTTTACCTTTCCCGCTTCTCTGACTAGCAACGAAAGCTTGATCTGCGACACGCATAATATTCCTGTTTTGCCTTGACTGGTCTTCTTGCAGCAAAACAGAAACTAACTCCTCAAATGATAAGGTATTGGGATTGCCTTTCATCATCAAGCGAAGAGTGGAAGCAAAACCCTGATAAGAATCTGGTAGACCATTCAAAACAGTCTGCACAAGTGAACTGTCTGACAGGATTTCATCTGCAGAAATGAGCTGCTCTTTGAAATCCTTGATCTTTGTCAAAAAGCTATCCATAGAATCACCTTCGTTCATATGCTCACTCTCCAACTGTTTTCGGAGGTAAGCAACACGAGCCTCATTTCTTGCCTGATACAATGTGGCAAGTACATCCCAAGCATCCTTAGAAGTCCTGCAGGAGCGAATATGTGGGATAATGGTACGTTTGACAGACAGCGCAATCAAGGCATGAGCCTGCGCATCTCTACCATCCCAACGAATCTGCTCTGCTGAAAGTGGTGGTTCTCGAACAGCTGCTACAGCACTTGTGCCTGCACCATCATCAACAGTACCTGTTTCTGATGTATTTGCAGCATTCCCAGCCACAATAGGACGTGCATCAATACCCTGCACAATGTTCCTTAACCCCTTTGCTACCAATACATGTCGCATCATATATGCCCACAATGGATAGTTGGTGCCATCCAACTTATCCTCAGCAGCCAACATGCGGAATACATCATTGTTGTCAGCCATGGCCAATGACTGTACTACTAGATGTAAATGCTGTCTGTAAGAGGTAAACCTGTATAAAATCGACCTGTGCTATGTAGCACAGCCCAAAACAGACGAATGGGCACCTGTCCTGCAGATTTTAATCTTGACAGAAAATCTGCACAGTAGGACGATTTTGCCTGCGCAGTACTTGGAATGCAAAAACGGAGGGCGAAATGACTTCAGATCAAAATTCTGAAACGAACGAGCTCTTCGGGCTCTCCCACGGCATATACTAACCTGCAGACGCTCGTGAAACCTCGTCGCAATCGGAGGAGATGAAGCGGCAGGTGCCGGTGATGCTGCCCGGGAGGAGGAAGCCTGCTCTGATACCAATTGTTGGAATTAGGGTTGCAGGAATGCACACACAACTTCAAGAAGATGAGGAAGCTTGAGCACAACACAGTAGTGTATTATGAGTGCCAAAAATGAAAGATAACAAGCCCTAGAAGATAATGGGCGTATATACAATGCACGGGGGAAAAAACCTCCTAGTGAGGGAAAAAGTGCCCCGGCGGTCCTAAGTGTGTTCACACACATCACTACTATAATATGGTAACAAATCTTGATAAGAACAACTTCTATTGTTGGAGGTTTAGATTAACAATTTTTTGATGGGAAAAGGCTACTAGGACGACATTGAAGGTGAACATGAAGAGGAACCATAGATACTTGAGATTAATTCAACTACTACATATGTAAAAGAATACACAGATTGGAATCAAGGAGTAAGGAAAGTCATGTATTGGCTTTCTATTAGCATACATGACACCATGATTTGGCATATACAAGATGCCAAGTCACCCAAGGAGGCATGGGACACTTTGATAAAGTTATATGAAACTAACACCACGACACGAAAGATTCAGTTGAAGAATGAGCTTCATAATATGGAGAAGAAAAACATGTATGTGAATGATTATGCCTTGAAGATCAAGGGCATTGTGGAATCCCTTGCATCTATTGGTGTTTCTATTGATGATGATGAAAGGTGGAAGTATGTCTACATATTCTCGGCCATATTAATGGGAGGCCTTGATAATGGCACCACTACCATTCTTCTTTGAGAATGGCAGTAGTGCCATTCTCCCGTTCAAGGTGATGGGAGTTCTTAAGAATAGGACCACTACCATTCTTCCTTGAATGTAAGGGAGAATGGCAATGGTGCCATTCTCCCCTTAAAGGTGGCTACACAGACCTCTCTCTCTCTCTCTCTCTCTCTCCATCTCTCTCTCCCTCCCTCTCTCTCTCTCTCTCACACACACACACACACATAGTTAAAACCCTAAGATCTCTCTATATAATTGTTATGCATAAACATGCATAAATTAGGCATAAACTCATCCACCCGACGAGCCCAAGGGATGCACACATGAATTATAAATAAAATACATCATACCTTTACCTTGATGTCCCATACCATCAAGAGGTATAACTCCAATCCAATAGCATGTAGCTATAGTGTGAAATGGTAGGTGAGTAGATATGATCCTCTACAGAAGAGAGCATAACATAGCCTTGGCCTCAAGCCCCAAGCCCCAAGCCCCCAAGCCTCCAAGCCTCCCTTGAGTGTGCCCCATGGCTCTATTATATAGGAGGGCCCTCAAGTGACTCTTGACTCTCCATTTCCCATGTGTGACCCTTGGATGCCTGACCCTAACCTTAACCCTTAAGGTTAAGGTTAGAAGGGCCCTCAAGTGACTCTTGACTCTCCATTTCCCATGTGTGACCCTTGGATGCCTGATTCTAACCTTAACCCTTAAGGTTAGTCCTAACCCATGCTCCACTAGAGCTTGTTCCCATGCTCCCATGCTCACAAGCCTAATTTGCGTTAGCCTCCTAGTATATGCACACATAATGTGCATATAACATACTTTCCCTCTCTCAAAACATTGCACTCTTGCAATGAAAAGAAGGAGAACTACGATGAACAATCTTAACCAACTCCCAAGTCATCGAAACCTCTATTTTCCTATCTTTCCACCTAATTTTAACCTCAGGGATTAGTCAACTACAAAGTTTCCTTTCCCTGAATTCAAATATCTTATCAGGTTCATGTGGAACATAGGATAAATCTTCGACTTCGTTGAGTTCTTGAAGAGTAACTGTGTTATCCTCACCTCCCAAGTTTCCCTTTCAATCTATCGATATGAAAGACGGATGAACTCTAACAATTAGAGGTAGTTTAAGTTCATACACAACTGTTGCCAATCTGATGTATAAAATGAAATGGACCACAATATCTAGGAGATAAATTCGAGCATTTTTCTTTTGACAAAGTCTGAAAATCTTTAGGAACTTTTAAATAAACCAATGCTCCTGGTTCAAAAGACCAAATTGAGCATCCTCTATCAGCATAGAACCGTGTCCTATCCTAAGCACTCCTGATAGAATCTCGAGCTTTGTTCAGCATTTCCTGCATATCACGCAAGAAATCCCTCGATGCATCAAGCTCGATGTCCTTAAGACCGACATCAATAGGTGCCCTGGGTTGATACCCATACATAAGCATGCACGGACTAAAACTAATACCGTATATTTAAAACTGTTATAGGAAAATTTCATCATTGGAAGATATTTTTCCCAATATGATGATTTTCTAGTAGAGAAATATGCACGAAGCATATACTCTACAATCTGATTCATACGCTCTGTTTGCCCATCAGACTATGGATGATCACAGCAATTCACATTTAAAGTAACTTTCTCGTTTGTAAACCATTCGAAATAAAGTAGGAAAAAATGGCATTATAACAGCAGGAACCAGGAATTCATCGGCGCCCCGACATACCCACATCTACATATGGAATAATTGATGTCCCGAGTTACCCATATCAACATAGAGAGTCATCAGCGTCTCGATGAGTCACATATGTCCATCCGTAAACCATCAAGTTGACTGTATAAATCACCTAAAGTACGGAACTAGAGAAAGAAATGCCAACAAAGGAAAAATCTAAATTTCCTTAATCTAAACACAACAAGATAAACTCGTTGAACTCTAAAGAAAGAGATTTCAACAAGTGAAAATGCCGACGAGATTACACTCATCAATAAATGCAGGCTATAGATAAAAGAAGTTTATCTAGAGAATGCCCACACTATAACTTCTAGTGAATTTAGAAAATGAGATTGTCTTTGAATGTTGAGGTCAACATGCTAAGTGATGTAAGCAAAGCAACAATCTTGAGCCCAAATTATCCAATAAGATAATATATGTGAGGGATCACTAGTGTCGCATACCACCATGATACCACCCATACATACCTTATCAATTTGAAACTCCCTAGTATGACGTCTAGGAAATATGAATAAAATCCTGTATAAAAGGAATAAAATGGCCTTATCCTAGACTTTCAAATACTAAAACCTATCTCTATATTCCTGAGACTACATCAAGGAATAACTCTTTTTGAGTACATCATTAGAAAAGAAATTGAATTATTGGCGCCTTTCTAATGATAACTACCCAAAACACAATAAAGTTGGGGTAGAAAAATAACTCACCTAGATACATAAGTAACTAGGTATCCGAGTTGGAATATGTACAAGAGTACAAGCAATATACTCCAAAATTATGTGCAAAAAACGAAGGCAAATGCTACCTTCAAAGCACATGATATTAACCAAAAGATCAAAAGATCCTTATAAAACCATGGATAAAAGCATAGAAGCTCCTCGAATCCATGAAAACCATAGTTGATCATAAAAATCAATGCATGCCATCTAATGGACATTAATCATGTCAAAAGAAGCATTGAAATTGGTGGCTAGCTCATCAATATACGGAGTATATGAATGCGGTGTCGTTCAAGCAAAACTCCAAAGTAAGCAAGTGAAACACGTGTGTAACACTCATTAAAAAACCCCTAGACACAAGTGATCCAGGAAGACCAAATAAAACTTAGAAAACATCCAATAAAATCCACCAAAACAAACCGATCAACTAACCCATGATAGTATTTGTCTTAGACTTAAGAAATTAAGCACAAACCACACTTAAACAAGTGCAAAATAAATTATCATGGAAAAGTGTCAAAGGTGAAACACACTTTGAACACAGATTATAGCCATCATTGAAAAACTTAAGGAACATGTCCAAAAAGAATGGCTAAACAAAGGTAAAAAATCATGAAACCATCGTTTAGAATTAATCCAAACAAAAATAACTACTAATACGAGGTATAATCGTATTAATAATATGCGAATAACCTGCATCTATCTAATGTCAGCACAAGAAAATGTACTTCAACATTAAATAACCCTAAAATTTTTTAAATTCTCAAGAAAAAGAATTATCATGATTTTTTCTAAACTTTTTCTAATTTTATAGGGCCTCAAAATACGATAATTTTGAATTCCACCAAACTTATCTTATGATGGCATTCTAAACCTATATTTTTCGAGAAAATTTTTAGCAATTTAGATTTACCAAAATACCATTGATATTTAAAAAATATTAATTTTTAGAATTTTTAAAAATAGTTTTTAGAATATTCCTAATTTTTATTGAGAATCCCATCATTCACAAAATTTTCAATTCCACCCGACAATTCTCAAATTCAATGAAAATTTATAATTTTTATGGATTTTCTAGATTTTTGGGTCAAAAAATATATTTTAAGGAAATTTGAATGGTCACCGCCGGTGCCCGAATGGACACACCACATGCCAAACACCAACCCCACATTTTCTCGAAATTTTAAATAACTTTTGTCTAATTTTTCACTAATTTTTAGAAAATTTTAGAAATTTATAATTTACCCCTTATGCATTTAGAATACGAACAGTCCAAAAATTTCAAAATTCCAATGGTTTTCCCGGAATACGGAAAGCCAAAAGTTTCCGAAAAATGAAAAGACAAAAAAATCAGATTGTGAAAGGTCAAAAGTTTCTGAAATACGGAAGGTCAAAAGTTTTCCCAGAATTCGGAAAGCCAAAAGGTTTCAAGAAAACGGAAAGCCAAAAGGTTTCCCGGAAGATGAAAAGCCAAAAGGCACCAAGAAAAAATTTCCAGAGAATTCTTTTCTCAGATTTCAAATTTTCTCTAATTTTTAGGCTTTTTCCAAGCTTTTTTTGAAACATTTTCAAAAGCTTTTCTTTTTGTAATAAAAAACTCATTAAAAAAAACCAATATTAATAAGCTTTATTGAAAAGCCTATGTAAGTTTTTTTGGAGAGGGGGGCACTTTCCACCCGGCGGCTCCAGCACAGCCCCCAACCCCCCCGCGGAAAAAACCCACAAAAATGTATTAAAAATACATTTTTAACCAAAAAATGCTCAAAAAGTTTCTAAAAAATAAGGAAAAAATTCCTAAAAATTTTAAAAATTTAGGGAATCCATTCTACCAAAAAACTCCATACTAAAATATGTGGTATTTTTGTAAAAAATTTCATTAATGCTTATTTTAAACCACACAAATAGGAAAAAATAGCATTAAACTCACGAAATTCCCCCGCAAGGTCGATTCGTCCATTCAATAGTAGTAATACGTGTTCCAATCACCATATCGATGATCCACGTGCAAATCATCAACACAAATTAATAAAATAATATTTTTTATTAGTAAATATTAAAATTTACTTTTAAAAAAAGCTAAAAATTATAATAAAAAAGAAAAAGCAACAACAATTAACTAGAGATTGCTCTAACCACTGTTAAAACCCTAAGATCTCTCTAGATAATTGTTATGCATAAACATGCATAAATTAGATATAAACTCATCCACCCCCGAGCCCAAGGGATGCACACATCAATTATAAATGAAATGCATCATACCTCTACCACCTTGATGTCCCATACCATCAAGAGGTATAACTCCAATCCAATAGCATGTAGCTATAGTGTGAAATGGTAGGTGAGTAGATATGATCCTCTACACAAGAGAGCATAACATAGCCTTAGCCTCAAGCCCCAAGCCCCCAAGCCTCCAAGCCTCCCTTGAGTGTGCCCCATGCCCCTATTATATAGGAGGGTCCTCAAGTGACTCTTGACTCTCCATTTCCCATGTGTGACCCTTGGATGCCTGACCCTAACCTTAACCCTTAAGGTTAGTCCTAACCCATGCTCCACTAGAGCTTGTTCCCATGCTCCCATGCTCACACAAGCCTAGTATATGCACACATAATGTGCATATAACACACGCACACACACACACACACACAAATACTTCTCTCTCTCTCACTCTCTAATTACTTTAATTAGTTTAAAATCAAATTAGTGTTTAGATTCTAGTTTGTATTTAATTAGTATTTATAATCTACTTGGTATTTGATTAGTTTATTTTAATTAGTGTAAAATTTATATTTCATTAGTATTTATAATCTAATTAGTATTTGATTAGTTTAGTTTAATTAGTGCTTAATTAGTTTAGATTATAATTATCAAGTTAAAAATTAGTATATGGATACGAATTAATCCTAATCTTATGAAACTTTATTTATGTTTGTATGTGTATGTACATATGTACGTACATGTACATACATAAAAAACATAATCCACAAGAAAGTACACTTGTGAGTGGGGATTGCATATGCACACTCGACTTTACAGGCCCAACATGATAAAAATACCAAGAGGAAATTGTTTGGGATATTGGATAGGCATTGTTTGAATTTGGGAGGAAAATTTTGAAACTAGGGTTTTTGAATCTAAGGAGGGATATTCAAAATTCAATGGATAAACACAGGTGCCATACTCATATTCAAAACAAGGAGGGAGAGTGAGGATAATGGGGATTAAAATTCAAATTCAAAGTCACATTTGAAAATTGTGAATCTAAAATGGGGGAGAATGGCACTACTGCCATTCTCCATAACACCGTGGGGGAGAATGACAGTGGTGCCATTCTCCCCATGAAGGTGATGTGAAGCCTTGACAATGGCACCACTACCATTCTTCCTTGAATGTAAGGTGGTGCCATTCTCCCCTTCAAGGTGATGGGAGGCCTTACGAATGGCACCCTTGCCATTATTCCTTAATAATGGCAATGGTGCCATTATCCTCTTCAAGGTGAGGGGAGTTCTTAATAAAAATGGCTGCACTGTCATTCTTCCTTGAATATAAGGGAGAATGGTAGTAATGTCATTCTCCCCTTCAAGATGGTAGGAGGCCTTGAGAATAGCACCACTTCCATTCTTCCTTGAATGTAAGGGAGAATGGCAGTGGTGCTATTCCACCCTTCAAGGTGAAGGGGGGCCTTAAGAATGACACCAGTGCCATTATTCCTTGAATGCAAGAGGGAATTGGAGTGGTGCCATTCTCCCCTTCAAGGTGATGAGAGGCCTTGAGAATGGCACCACTGCCATTTTTCAAAGAACGTAAGGGAGAATGGTAGTTGTGCCATTCTCCCCTTCAAGGGATGGGATGGGAGGCCTTTAGATTAGCTGTGGTGCCATTCTCCCCTTTAACATGATAGGTGGCCCTTAGAATGGTTTCTCCCCTTCAATCAAAATGATGGGATGCGTGAGAATAGAACCACTTGCATTCTTTCTTAAATGTAAGAGAGGTACGAAGTGGTGCCATTCCCCCCCTTTAAGGTGATGGGATGCCTAGAGAATGGCACTAGTGCCATTCTTCCTTCAATGACATGAGAGCATGGTAATGGTGCCATTCTCCCCTTCAAGGTGACGGGAAGCCTTGACAATGGCACCAGTGCCATTCTTCCATGGATTTTAGGGAGAATGGCAGTGGTTCCATTCTACCATTTAAGATGATGGGATGCGCGGCCTAGAGAATGGCAGTGGTTCCATTCTACCATTTAAGATGATGGGATGCGCGGCCTAGAGAATGGCAGTGTTTCCATTCTACCATTTAAGATGATGGGATGCGAGGCCTAGAGAATGGCACTGGTGCCATTCTCCCCTTTCAGGTGATGGAAGGCCTTGAGAATGGAAGTGGTTCCATTCTCCCCTTTAATCAAAGTGATGGGAGGCTTCAACAATGGCATCACTACTATTATTCCTTGAATGCAAGGGAGGATGAAACTGGGGCATTTCCCCCTTCAAGGTGATGGAAGGCCTTGAGAATGGTACCACTACCATTCTTCCTATAATGTAAAGAAGAATAGTAGTTGTGCCATTCACCCCTTCAAGGTGATGGAAGGCTTTGAGAATGGCATCACTGCTATTCTTCCTTGAATGCAAGGGAGAATAATAGTGGGGCCATTCCCCCCTTTAAGGTGATGGAATGCCTTGAGAATGGTACCACTACCATTCACCCTCAAGGTGATCGGATGGGAGGCCTTGAGAATGACACCACTACCATTCTTCCTTTAATACAAGGGCGAATGGCAGTGGTGCCAATCACCCCTTCAAGGCGATTGAATGGAAGACCTTGAGAATGGCACCACTTCCATTCGCCCCTTTAGGCTGATGGGAGGCCCTCATAATGACAGTGTTGCCACTCCCCCCTTCAATCAAGGTGCCTTGAGAATGGAAGTGGTGTCGTTTCCCCCTTCAATTAAGGTGATGAGATGCCTCGAGAATTGTAGCCACTGCCATTCTTCTTTGAATGGAACCATGGGAAGGGTATTGGTGCCATTCTACCCCTTATAGATGATGGGATGGCAGGCCTTGAGAATGGGAGTGGTTCCATTCTCCCCTTTCAGGTGATGGAAGGGTATTGGTGCCATTCTACCCCTTATAGATGATGGGATGGCAGGCCTTGAGAATGGGAGTGGTTCCATTCTCCCCTTTCAGGTGATGGAAGGCCCTGAGAATGGAAGTGGTACCATTCTCCCCTTCAATGAAGTTGATGGGAGGCTTTAAGGATGTCATCACTCCCATTCTTCCTTGAATGTAAGGAAAAATGGCACCATTCCTAACTAGCATTGAATGTAAGGGGGAATGACAGTGGTGCCATTTCCTCCCTTCAAGGTGGATGCCTTGATAATGGCACTAGTTTTATTCTTCCTTGAATGAAAGGGGAGAAGGACAATGGTGCTATTCTCCCATTCAAGGCGTTAGAAATCCTTGACAATGGAACCATTTCCATTGTCAAGGCGTTAGAAATCTTTGACAATGGAACCATTTCCATTCTTCTATGAATGTAAGGGAGAATGACAATGGTGCCATTCTACCATTTAAGTGATGTAAGGAAGAATGGAATGGGAACCCTAGAGAATGGCAGTGGTGCCATTCTCCCCTTTCAAGTTATGAAAGGCCCAGAGAATGGAAGCGGTGCCATTCTCCCCTTTAATAAAGGTGATGGGAGGCCTTGAGAATGGCATCACTATTATTCTTCCTTCAATGCAAGGGAGAATGACAGTGGTGCCATTCCCCCCTTCAAGGTGATGGAAGGCCTTGAGAATGGTACCACTACCATTCTTCCTATAATGTAAGGAAGAATGGTAGTGGTGCCATTCACCCCTTCAAGGTGATCGGATGGGAGGCCTTGAGAATGACACCACTACCATTCTTCCCTTAATGTAAGGGAGAATGCCATTGGTGCCATGCACCCCTTCAAGGTGATTGGATGGGAGGCCTTGAGAATGGCACCACTGCCATACTCCCCTTTAGGTTGATGGGAGCCATGCGAATGGTAGTGGTGCTATTCTCTCCTTCAATCAAGGTGATGGGAGGCCTTGAGAATGGCACCACTGCCATTGGTGCCATGCACCCCTTCAAGGTGATTGGATGGGAGGCCTTGAGAATGGCACCACTGCCATACTCCCCTTTAGGTTGATGGGAGGCCATGCGAATGGTAGTGGTGCTATTCTCTCCTTCAATCAAGGTGATGGGAGGCCTTGAGAATGGCACTCGTGCCATTTCCCAATTCAATCAAGGTGATGGGAGGCCTTGAGAATTTCATTCACTGCCATTCTTCTTTGAATGGAACCAGTGGAATGGTAGTGGTGCCATTCTCCCCTTTCAGGTAATGGAAGGCCTTGAGAACGGCAGTGGTGCTATTCTCCCCTTTAATCAAGTTGATGGTGGGAGGCTTTGATAATAGCATCACTCCCATTCTTCCTTAAATGTAAGGAGGAATGACACCATTGGCATCCAGCCTTGAATGTAAGGGGGAATAGAAATGGTGCTATTCTCCCCTTCTTCAAGGTGATTGTGGGATCCCTCTGTGCACCGGATTCCCGATTGCTGGCAATGGAAGCAGCTAGGGGGAATAGAAATGGTGCTATTCTCCCCTTCTTCAAGGTGATTGTGGGATCCCTCTGTCCCCTCTGTGCACCGGATTCCCGATTGCTGGTAGTGGAAGCAGCTCCCTCTTGCGCGGGGCAGGGTTTTCCCACTCGGGGCCTCACCCTCGAATGTCCGGACATGAGACTAAGCTGGTGGTCATTCCGAAAACCAAAACCGGGAAAATTTCCCATGCCCGAAAAATGGGGACGATTCCACCATTTTTATTTTCTTAACGAATTTTTCTAACAAAACGAGGTCAAGATACTGAACTATCCTTTATCATCTGATTAAACTAGATAGAAGGAAAACTATTACAGACTTAACTTGAAGGAATCAACGTTTTTTTCCTAATTGAATCAGGCATAGCCGTTGATCTATTCATTAGAGAAGTCTTTGGGCTTTTATTTAACTACTCGAGTTCTAAGCGTATTCCTATTAATCAATTTTATTATTAAAACTCTATTGATTCCATCCGGCCCATGGGTTAGCCACCGCCCAACCACTGGAATTGGTAGAACCAAACAAGTACTCACCCACCCATAATTGAATGCCTTTCTTAACTTTTGCTTTAGAATACAGATACACACACACACTCCTCTAGCTTCAACTTATAAAACAATCCATTGACAAACAATTATTGGTTACAGATGTCATAACTCAAAATTTCCATTCAATCCTTGTTTCTCACAAAAGACAGTATCACTCTGGACTCTCCGTTGAGACCAGCTAGTCAGCAACGAGATCTAGTAAACAGTTACAATAAGTGTTGGTCCATCATATAATATATATCTAGTAAACAGTTACAATAAGTGTTGGTCCATCATATAATATATATCTTCCACGACATATGCATGGGTGTCCTAAGCACTGCGAGCCCGTGCATCGCTTGGTCAGAACCCTCCAGGATCCTCCTTAGGTGTCCTGGCACTTCACTCAAGGACCGCTTCGTCGGCCCTCACCCATCGTACTGGAAGCACACCATTTTTCACCATACCAAGGCACGTCAAGACCTGGGCAGGTTTTTGCCACGTGAGCCATCCTTTGAACACTCCCCGCCAGCTGTCTGCAATCGAGCTTTCCTTAGAAAAACACATATACCAAATGCTCCCTCCAGCATTCTGCGTAAGATAGTCCTTTAAGAAAACAGGGTTTCTATGTAAGTTTTCAGTTTTTATTTTCTTTTGAATATAATGAGTATATCTTAAATCCGTATCCCAATACTTCTAGATAGCAGGTCTGAAATCCAACAGAAATTTCTGAATTCTGTAACCTTGATCCTCAGATCAGAATCAAAGGGTCTTAACTTGATTTCAGATTCGGTGGGTGATTTGAGTGAATTTTCCTGAACTGGTCACATCGTCTTTTCTTGAAACTGACAAAGGAGTTAGGTCTTGGTCATAGTCTGATTCAGGGTTTGAGTCTAAAAAGGTTCTTCCTGAACTATCTTTCTCGAAAGGGGGTAATATTTCAATTACTACTTTACTGAATTTCATTCATTGAATATTTGCTTAACTGATTTCAAAACTAATCACGAATTCTTATGAGGAATAAAGTAATCATTTATCTAAAATTCTGACTTTGTTAGTTTTTCTGAGTTTTCTCATTACCATCCTAGTGAATATGAAATGATAGAATTTTCTCTCACAGAGTATTTACTTATTCATTTACCAATTATTCATGGGAATTAAACATAGGATTAAAGAGAACTCTTATTTTGATATAAAAAAATTCTGTATGAATCTATTTATGCATAAAATCCAACTTCTATGGAAATAACACTTTTATATAAAAGAAAATCTTTTTATGCATCTATTTATGCATAAAAAATCAATTTAATAGAAATAACACTTTAAAAATAAAAAAGTTTCTTTTATGCATCTTTCCATGCATAGAAATTAAATCTAATGAAAATAACTCTTTTATAAATAAAATTTTCTTTTATGCATCCATGCATAAAAATTAATTTTGATGAAAATAACATTTTATTAAAAAAATTTCTTTTATGCATAAAAATCAATTTTGATGAAAGTAACACTTTTATAAAAAAAAATCTTTTATGCATCTATTTATGCATAAAAATCAATTTTGATGAAAGAAACACTTTTATGATAAAAAAATTCTTTTATGCACTGTTTATGCATAAAAATCAATTTTGATGAAAGTAAGACTTTTATAATAAAAAAAATCTTTTATGCATCTATTTATGCATAAAAATCAAATTTGATGAAAGTAACACTCTTATAATAAAAAAATGTTCAATATGCATTTTTCTATGGATAGAATGAAAATAACACTTTTAGAATACACATACGGTGGGGATTACTCTTTTTGAATAGCATAAAGATAAAACTTCATTCCACAAAATTTAAGAAAATTTTGCCATAACCTCCTTTGTATGGCTGACCATTTTTCAATTTTTACATTCTAATTCTATTTAGAATTTAACCCAAGATGAATTTAGCACTCTAATCTAATCAATTTCTACTTTTTAAAGAGAAATCAATACAAAACTTTTAACTCTATTTATTAGTTACACATTTAGGATAAAGAAGGGCTGAATTCAATAATGAAGAGAAGGGGGAAAGCCTTTCCATCAAGGCATATATCCATATTCACATTAAAGAAAGCAAAAATCAGAAAACCATAAAATAGAATAAAGAAAAAATAGTATCTCTAACTTACATGGAGTTTTGTGAGCTTTCCTTTGGCTTGAGGGTTTGAGGGATCTACTCTTGTTTGGAACAAGAGTGGCCACCAATTCTTTTGGAGAGAGGAAATGGTAAAAAACAAGTGAACTATCAATGAATTCAATGTTTTTGGCGGAGTAGAGTAATATTGCATAAAACACTATAAAGCTTCTACAAAGGGGGAGGCTTCTATTTATAGAAAAAAGTGAGCCTCTAACCAAGCAAACTGATTCTAGAATTTTCCAGATCAGTTTGGTCAATTTTTGACCATTTTGGGTCAGTTTAGCTTACTTTTTGGAACTAGACTTGAATAAGGAGAGAGGAGAGATGAAATATCTCATTATTTGAGAATTTAAAACTCCACCACAAATGTGAAATAGGCGCCTCCATTATGAGGGGGAATCCCCACTCTGAGGTGTCAAAAATTCATTTTTTTAGTATTTCCTTTGGTCCTTAGTCCACTCTTCATCTTACGTGAGTATTTACTCATTTTTGGGGGGATTTTCTTTATTTCTTCAATTTACTTCCTCCCTACATTTGGATTTATCTGATTGGCCTATCAAAACCTTAATCTAAAATTTTTAGAAAATCTGGACCCTTAGGATAAGGCCTTTTGAACAGATTATAATTTATTTCTAATGCACCTTCTGAAATTCTTTTTGAACTTCTGTTTCGGGGGAGTTTATTTTAATAAGAAGAGATATTTTCCATCTAAAAATATCTAAAAATTGAATAATCTCTCTCTAGAATATTTTCTCTCTCTAAGCCAAAATAGGTAGAAACAAGATCTTTTATTATTCTGAAGAGGGGATTGATTACAGGGGAAGATACTAGACATCTTGAGGGCTGGGGAGGAATCTTACATTCTCCCCCACTTGAAAAACGCGAGATGTCCTCATCTCACAAACTCGGGTTAATCTCGTAACAGTTCAGCTTCTGTCTCCAGTTGGCATCTTCAAAAGGATAGAACTTCCATTTAACCAATAATTCTCTCATAATTTTGTTTCTGAGAACCTTCTCTCGAACATCAAGAATTTCTTCAGGTTGGAGTTCCATTTGCCCTTGGGTTGAAGAAGTTAAGATTTCATCATCAAGCACATGATTCGGGCTTGGTACATACTTTTTAAGTAGGCTGACATGAAATATATTATGTACTTTGAGATGAGGAGGCAGAAGAAGTTCGTAGGCTAAGTCACCTACTTTCTTTGTAATCAAATATGGCCCATAATATCTAGGGGATAACATCTTGTACTTTCCAAGAGATAGAGAACTTCTTTTGGGGCGTACTCGAATGAAGACCATATCTGCTTCTTCGGATTTTCTGTTTGTCCTCGTCTTATCTGCATACTGTTTCTGTCTATCCTGGGAGGTAGCTTTTATATCTTTGCGAATTGACTGCATCTGCTACTCCATGTCGTCAAACATCTGTTTGGACATCTCGACCCTAATCAATGGGTCGGACCAAGTTAATGGAGTTAAGCAATCTTGTCCATATAGAGCTTTGAAAGGGCTCATCCCAATACTTTGGTGATAAGAAGCATTGTAGACAAACTCGACTAGGTGTAGATAACTTAGCCACTTCTTGGGTTCCTTGCCCCATAGCATGACCGAAGTATATCTTCGATTACTTGGTTTACCCTTTCTATTTGACCGTCGGTCTCGGGGTGGTAAGCTGTGCTGAGATCCAAGAAAGTTCCTATTGCTTCAAAAAATGCAGTCCAAAATCTTGACGTGAATTTGGGGTCTCTCACTTACTGTTCTTCTGGGTAGGCCATGCAATTTGAAGATTTCCTTGAGGAACACTCTGGCCACATCCACTACAGTGTAGGTTTCTTTTACTGGAATCAGATGGGCAACTTTGGTCAGTCTATCAACTACCACGAAGATGGAGTTGTAACCTGATTGCACTGAAGGTAATCCAGTAATAAAATCCATACTGATACATTCCCACTTCATCTGATGTCTAATGGATGTAACTTCCCAGGCATTTTTACTCTCTCGGTTTTGACTTTCTGATAGGTCAGACATTGACGTACATGATTAAGCACATCCTTTTTTAGACCAGGCCAAAAGAAGCTTTTATTTACAGACATGTAGGTCTTGATGAAACCTGGATGTCTTGCAATAAGGCTGTCATGGGCTTCATTCAGAATTCGACCCTTAGTTCCCTCATCATTGGGAATGCATAGCCTACGATTATAATACATAATTCCATCATCCAGGCTGTACCCTTGAACTCGGTTCAACTCCTGTGGAGTTTTGCTTTCTTGCATAAGTAGGGTAGCAATAGGGCCAAAGAATCTATCCTGCATGATCTTCTCTCTTGCTTCAATAATCAAAGGATTTGACACTACAGTAAGCAAGGAGGCGTTTCTGCTAAGGGCATTTGCTACCACATTTTCTTTGCCTGGGCGGTACTTGATTTCAAAATCAAATTCCTGCAGGGTTTGCATCCACCCTCTTTGGCGCATGTTGAGATCCTTCTGAGTGAAGATCCACTTTAAGCTCTGATGATCTGTCATCAAAGTGAATCTTTGACCTAGTAGGTAATGTCTCCACAACTTTAGGGCATGTACTATTGAAAGTAGTTCCACGTCATGTGGACAGCATAATTCCTCTCATGCGTTCTGAGTTTTCGGGATTCATAGGCCACTGCATGACCTTCTTGCATGAGTGTACCTCTCGTAGGGCGGCAAAACCACTGGCATCAGTTACTACCTCAAAGGGTAGAGAGAAATCTGGCAACTTTAGAACGGGATTGGTTTACCAAGGTGGTCTTCAGCTTATCAAAAGCACTCTGGCACACCTGACAGACCATTGAGAAGGGGTATTCTTCTTGAGAAGATTAGTCAGGGGGAAGCTATGAGAGCATACTTTGGTATAAAAATTCTATACCAACCAGTCAATCCTAAGAATCCTCTGACTTCTTTCACTGTTTTTGGTTCAGGCCAATCTATGACTACTTGGACTTTTGCGGAATCTAGAGAAATTCCATCTTTGGATACTAGAGAGCCCAAGTATTCAACATGGTCGGTAGAGAAAGTGTTTTTGCTCTTTTTTGCAAAGAGTTGGTGCTTCCTTAGAATCTCAAGAACTTTTCTGACATGAGCTTCATGGTCAGCTACATTCTTTGAGTAAATCAGAATATCATCAAAGAAAACAAGAACAAAATACGATCTGTCTCAAGGTGAGTGAAAAGAATCTTCCCACTGGCCAATTTAACTTGCGTAGGTCTCCCTGATTTCTGATCTAAGACTAGCTTACGCAAGCATCCAGGGGAAATAAATGAATGAGTACTGCCTGAATCAATCAAAAGCTTAAAAGGCTTGCTCTGATACTCAGTTGGAGTATGGTTGACTGAGAATTGACAATTTGGCCCTTGGTTTTCAATCGCTACATAAATCTGTCCTCTTTCCTCTTCCACTACTTCTGCTATTGTGACTACTCTGGATGCTGTAGATTGGGGTGGAACTCTTTCTCTTTGGTTACCCCAGTTCTGGGAAGGAGTTCTAAGACTACTCTGAATAGAGGCAGATGGCTGAACTGGAGTTCTCTTGGGATTGCCCTGATTTTGACGAGATGGACCCAGATTTGACTGATAGGAAGGGGCTAGTCTTTGCACTCTCGATCCTTGACTTCCCTGTCCCCTTGACATGGCAGGAGTCGGGCAGTCTTTCAGCTGGTTACCAAAACCCTGACATCCACCAAAACACCAGTTCTCACTTTTGAGCTCATCCCTCTGAATCCTTGAAAGAGGTGGGGCTCTTGAGAAAGTGTTCTGTGGGAAGGGTCTTCCTTCACTTCTGAATCTCCCAATATCCTGATTCTGATTTGGGCCTTGCTGCCTCTTTGGGGGAGGAAAGTTTGAAGTACTTCCCGGGGTTTGGAATCTTTTAAAGTTAGAGGGTGCAGGTTTTGGCGGGACCTTAACAACAAAGGTTTTGGCAAAGTCCTTTGCCATTCTTACAGCTTCGGCCATTGAGACAGGTTTGGCATTCTTCACTAAGGTGTCCAATGGCTTGTTCATTCCTCGAATGAATCTGGCCATTAGCTACTCTTCATCCAATTGTGGGAAAAATTTGAGGAGAAGGGCAAAGGCCTGATGGTACTCTTCAATTGTCTGGCTATCCTGCTTCAATTCTAAGAATTCATTCATTTTGGTTTCAAGGAAGCCCGGAGGGCAAAACCTCTTCCTGAGGTAAGCTTTAAGATCTGACCAGGTCTGGGTATTGGAGACGGTTTGTCTCACAATGGTTTCTCCATGTGACCCTGGTCATTTCCACAATCTTTAATCTGGCGAGAGCCATCTTGCTTCTCTCGTTATAGCCAGTTACATCAAAGTATTCTTCCATTGCCTCAATCCACTTTTCCACTACTTCACCTAACTGCTCCCCTTCACCCTTGAAGGGACCAGGTTGGGGTCTGTGTAGGGCTTTACAAAAATCTGGATCTAACTCTTCCTCATCGGTTAGAGGATCCGGTTGCCTTGCACGGGCTGCGCGCCTCATGACTCTGACAAAACAAGATTTTTGTCAACTTAACTTTGACAAAAGATTTATGACTATTTAATTTTATGCGATTTATTCTTTAAACAGATAATTATTTCATTAGACTTCATGAAACTAGATTTACTCTGATAATTTTATCAACCATATTCACAATCATGGATTTTTTTTGCAAAACATCGTTTATTATCAAAAGTTTGAGATATATACATAGAGCATCACGGCTCCAAAGTCAATGCCTTAATTGCGTACGCATAAAAAAGCGAAATTGCAAAGGGGACATGCCATGATACACACGATTCATCACTGAAAGAGGTGCTGTAATTCTACTCCTAGGGACAAAGTGGCTAAGAAGCCTAAAAACTCGGCAAGAAATTCTAAAATTCCTGGGTGAATGATCAAAGAGTTGTTACATAATGAACAACCCCTAGCCTTATCAAGATCATGGCTAAGGAAATATTTTGCCTGAGTCTCTGACGCTGATTGGTATTGATATTAATATATCTTCCTCCAGAGAACCACATATACCGACGTCGCTCTATAGGATCAGGGAAGTATAGGTCCTCAAAGTGACGGGCAAGCCTCACTCTGCTTACACGGGTCGTAGCGGAGTTGATGAGATGCTCGAATGCAAAGGCTAACATATCCTGACTCTGGGAGAGTCCAAGAATGCCAGACAGATTTGGGGTATCCATCTAAAAATCCAATTCAATTTATGAGTTTTCAATTTATGAATTCATTTCAAACATAATCTTAGCAAGTGAAAATATTTTTTTTCTTCGCGGATTTACTTTAGAATTTTAGGCAGATTCTGCTACTGTTTCGTAAATTTACAACAGCGCTCTGATACCAACTGTGGGATCCCTCTGTCCCCTCCGCGCACTAGATTCCTGATTGCTGGTAGCGGAAGCAGCTCCCTCTTGCATGGGGCAGGGTTTCCCCACTCGGGGCCTCGCCCTCGAATGTCCGGGCATGAGACTAAGCTGGTGGTCATTCCGAAAACCAAAACCGAGAAAATTTTCCATGCCCAGAAAACAGGGATGTGCGCTTTTGCTACACAGGTCGTTAGCTGGGGACTTGCCGAGCACCGTATGCGAGCCACGAATGCCTGCAAGCATACAAACAGGAAAGCAAGCTCAAACAGAATGCAAGGGTGTGTCACTCACCGCTCTAACCGCCACCGTGCAGGATTCCCGCGTCGCAGCAATGAAGGAGCAGCCGCTGTCGTCGCTCTACCGCCTCGTCGCCGCCGTGCCGCTACACAGTGCTCGATCGCTCTCTCACTCTCTCTCTCTCTCTCTCACACACACGCAGGAGAAGGAAACCAAGGAGATAAGGCAAGAGTACTCTTGTATTCAACACATGAGAATGAGAGTTTTAGGGTTACATTTGGCTCTTATAGGTGACTTGGCCGCTCACACATGGGCGTCCATACATGGTCGACCGATCCTAACCCTTACCTTGCTGATATTCAAGGTGCGTCTCTCATCGGCGATCACCCAATCCCTTTATCCCCTTAATATATGGTGCCGACAAGCCCGGCCCATGACTCAGAATATTTAAATTAATGACGTAAAACATAGTACGACTCAATGTCCGTCATAGGTTAACATGCCCCCCTTCTTGATGTAGATTCCGTCCTCGGAATCTATGGTATGGTAAGCTCGATAGGGTTGTTGTGGTAGACCGTCTGCAAAACAGGGAAGTAGAGTGAAAGTATGCTGGAATTCAAAAGATATAAAGTGTATAAATTCAAGCATGTTAGACCACAATGGATGTTGCTATGAGACTTAGTTTAAGGGGTCACATGAATGAGCTAGTGTAGCAAATTAACAGGAGTTTAAAATTATTGAAAGTAAATCAAGATTTAGCAAGGTGTCAAAGGTTAATCAAGGTTTATAAAATTGGCCTAAGTCAAGGAAAATAACCAAGCTTAATAAATAAACAGATGACCACACTGTGTCTACTCTAAGAACAAGTTAATACCGTGAGCCTAGGGACACAAGAAACATCAGAGTTACAAGAGCCTTTTGCCTTTTATTTTTTATGCACGTGATAATTTTTACACACAATGGCGACCTTCCTAAGGCAAAACTAACATCGATCCTGGTACCATGTTTAACACAAGGCATTATCCAGGAATCTATTAGTTCACCTTAGGCAAGGCTACCCCCTACCAACCAAGGCATCGGTCTGGAGTAGAATACTCCTCGCCTACCAAGTATCAATAAGGCGATAGGCCAACATTAAAGCACATCATAGACTTGTATTGCCATTTATTGTAGGCTTTTTTTTAAATTTATTTCTTTTGATCTTCGCTCCTGAACTATAATTTGTCTTGCATCCTTTCGACAAAGGGGTAAAAGCTATGTCCTAGAGGTCAACACACACATGGCCAGGTATCAAACATTAAGATGGTTTGACCCTAGACCTAAGACAATTGTATTCCAAGGTTAACTAAAGATTGCATGCATTCTCAAGAATATATCCAATAAGGTTAAACTCATTAATGATTCACACTAGCACGTCAGGCAACTTCAAAAACTAAGTAGTACATTGACAATTTCCATGTGGTCATGCATTATAGTTCATGCAATTAATTGAACAGTAAAAATGAAAGAGAGTGGGTATGGAAGAATTACACCTGTATTTTGGAGATCTCCTTGATTCGATGAGAAAAATGCCTGCAATTTGATGAGATATTTATGTATGAGCGTTGCGGCTATCTCAGGACTTGAAAGCGAACCCACCTCAAACTTTTCCACCTGTACAACCAACTAACAAGCACTATACCTCGAGAGGCACATCAATGTGAAAAATTAAAGACTCGTTTAAGGAATCCAAACTAGAAAACACTAACCTACCTACCAGTCACCACACTACTACTGAGGATATGGTAAGAGGATGTTGTAGAGTCCTGGCTCTAGCCCTAAGGCTAAGCCTCTATCCGCATCATCCAAATAAATAAAGTCAACCTCAGTAGTGCCATGAGTTTCATCCATCCATTCATCATTGTCAGATATTTCCTTTTTATTTTCCCATCCACATAAACTCATCAAGAATGTAACCATGCGAGGATAGTCATCTTGTGGAAAAGGAAAGCATTGGGCTAATGGGGATATGTCCTCTACTATACGGAGTAGGGGTCAGTCATGGTCAATAGGCGAATTAGCCATTCTAATTCCTCAACATTTTCCTCTCTGGCTAGTATATCTATATGATCCCATTCAGTTTCAATTACAGGATAGCACATGTGGAATATCTGAGAAAGGTACAGATGATACCTCTCACCAAAGGTGGATGAAGTGTGCGATGCTCTTGCATTTGCCATATCTGCAAACACAGATATAGCATCAGTAGGATATGACAGGTCAATCTAGTTCCTGATTGTTTACGGATATTTCTCCTCTTTTTGTGCTCTTGCTCTTTTTACTATTTTTTATTTTTCTCTTTTCTTTTCTATGTATGAAGCTATATATATACATCCCCTTGAATTTGGCAATTACATGGTCAGGGGAGAAGGTTAGGGAGGAAGCAATAGAATGTCGAGCGTGAGTACATGCTCCCCCTTTCCTTGGGTAGATCATATTTTCTGCAATGATGTTGCAGCCTCTTGGAACCAATTTGTCCAGCGGGTCATAGGTTGTGATGTGGGCAGATAGCTTTTTATGACCCTTGTGGCCACATCCAATTGTAGAGATGTTAGTGTACGCTCCCATTGACGAATGGAGGAAATGGTTTTCGACGATACTTTTACAAAGGGAGACATAGACTCATTGGTGACAAGAGTAGGTGTAGAGCATGTAGAAACTTCTATATCAACGTGTGCCTGGCATGAGGAGCTAGAAACTTCATGTGGCTCCCCCCTTCCTGAGCTAGGTGGTAATGATCGATATCGTTTAGGAATCCAAACTAACTCTGGAAGAAGTGGTGCGGAGCACTCTGTTACCTTTCCCTTACCACGATCTTGAATTGTCGTTGGGGTGGCAACAATTGGTTTGCAAGGTTTTACAGGTGATGTAGAGGGATTCAGCTTATGTTTAGGGACCCAAATCTGGTCATTCCCCTCGTAGTACCCTTGGGCTACTAATAATTTTTTAGGGATCCATCGTGATGTTACATTGCCCTTTCTCGAGTGGGTAGCTATTTTCTTCCTACGAGGCTTCTTGTCTGAACGAGATTGAGCAGGGGAAGTAGCTGTTAACGAAGCTTTTGGGACCCATTTGTATGTACTCTTTGGCATAGTAAGCGGAGCTTTAGAGACCACCTTGCGTGTTTCCACTCTTGGCGTTGAAGCGTTAGAGGGGTGGCAAACAATCAAAGATGGTTTTTGCCACTGGACTTTGTGATTTTTTGTTATCCAGCATTTTGTCCAGAGTCGATGGCTTAGGAGCGGGATTTTGAGCGGTCATACTGAGTGTTGGTTCTTGCATTGTGACTCGTCTGGTTGCCCAATCAATATTGCACTTGGTGGCCAACATCCATTTGCACCCTAAGTTTACAGTGCCTTCCATGGTACCAGCAGGCATAACCAAAAAGCTTTGAATTACAGTCTCCTTGTCATAGGCAACCGCCGGAGTGTGCAGAATTCCTGAGACAAGGGTTTTCTTCTTGTTGATACCTTGAACTTGGATAGCACTCTTGGATAAAGGCGGTTTTCCAAGTTGACATCACACACCATATGATAGCAAATTGTGTTGAGCTCCTGTATCCAATAATGTATTATACAGCACCTCCCCATAAGGACTCTGTAACTCAATTGGGTATCTTAGAGGTGGGTCAGATTCCAGTGAATCCTCTTCTGCCTCCTCGAAAAATACTTGCGTAGTTCCCAAGTTGGCTTCTCGTTGCGCCTAGCACGCTGTTGACGTTCTTTGGCTTCAACTCTCGCTTGTATTTTCTTAAGCTCAACTTGTTCTTTAGCTGCCTTCTTTTGATGGATTGCATAGAACTCCTCTTGGCTTAGGGGGTCATAGTATCTTTTAAATTTACTCCCATTAAGGAATCCAATGGTTTCAACTCCATCGAGAGTCTCCACTCTGATGGTACCTTGCGGGGTAATTTCACATACTCTATACGGTCCCTTACCAGCATATTTGAGCTTCTTTTTTTCGTTTCGCACTCCATACATCAGGACTTTATTTCCAACCTTGATGTCCTTGTCCTTTAGGTGGCGATCAAACCATTTTTTCCTTCTATCCTTCTCCACAGGGGCATTGTACACAGCCAATTATCTTTCTTCGTTTAGCCGCTCAAGGATATATAGACGCTCTACTAATGGATTACCATCCCAACCCTCTTGAGTAGCAACACGAAGACTAGGAATGACAAATTCCCATGGCATGACCGCTTCTTGGCCATATACCATTTTGAATGGTGTGCAATTAATAGCCACTTTGTACGCAGTACGATAGGCCCATAAAGCTGTTGTAAGCTTTAGATCCCAATCCGTGCGATGAGCTTCAATTGTCTTTGTCAAAACAGAGATTAAGGTCTTGTTGGTACTCTCGGCTTGGCCATTCGCTTGCGGATAGTAAGGAGTAGATTTATGATGGGATATCTGAAATTTGTTGTGAGCTCCTTAATCACTTCATTTATAAAATGCGTACCATTGTCGCTCACAAGTTCAAAAGGACAACCGAAGCGTGTGATTATATTTTCAAAGAGGAACTTGGTTGTTGTCCTTACATCTGCCTTACGTGTCGTATAGTCAGTGGCCACAATAATATAGCGAGATTGTGTGTTTCGGGCCGCTGGGCTAATTGGACCTACAAAGTCTAAACCCCACTTTTCAAATGGTTGGTTTACTTTGATCGGATGTAGGGGCATCTGATCTTTCCGCTGGGGTTTCTTGTATCGTTGGCATTCATCGCAACCCTTTACAAGTTTTCACTTGTGTCCCCCTCACTTTCGGATGAACTGCAGGAGGTCACCATCCTAGGCCTTGAGCACATTGCTTCCACATTTGGGTGAATATTTGATTCATCCCCCCCATCAAGCTCAGGGTCAGTTTCTTCTTGAGATTCATACTCAGAGTTGCATTGGTCAGAGTCTTCGCTGCTTTCAGTGTCAGTGGAGTTTGCCACTTTCTCGTCGCCATCAGGAGTCAAAAGCATAACACCTATCATGTTTATTGGCACTAACGGTGGCATATCTTGCCCCCCCTCAGGTGTTACCCAACTTGTGCCTCTATTTCCCCATGTGTCTATGGTTGCCGCGCGCTAGGTGTACCCAATCCACGTTATCCGACTCAGTCATACCCGGTAGGACATCCATATAAGGAGAATCTTTTCCATCATCAGTCTCTTTTTTGCATGTATAGCAATACCTTAATGGGGCGGAGTGAATAGTGGTATCCGATTGATTATCAATGATAACCTTGCTTCCTAAAGGATGTGCACGACCATTCTCAAGATCAACTCGAATGACAGAGTCCTGGAATTGTAGGTAAACATGGTTTTTTGACCAGTCATGCACCATTTGTGCTTCCCTCATGAAAGGACGTCCTAAGATCATTTGATATGACATAGGATGCTTAGAGAAATCCATTACAATGAAGGTATGTTTTACCTTGTATCCCAGGACCTTGATCTTAAGGTCCCTTAACATTCCAATAGGTTTAGCTATGGTTCCGTTTGCCATCTTCACCACTATGTTTGTGACTTCGAGGTGAGGTCTTCCCATAGATTCCCAACAGTTTTTAGTCACAATGCTCACGCCAGCACCACCATCAAGGATTCCCTTTAGAGTTAATCCCTTGGTAGTAATGGGGAGGGTTGCATTAGATTCGTCACCTTCAAAGTACTGTCCCAACTTGTTAACAGGTATTTCAACGAACGAGTCTTCATCTAGGTTGGGTTGTAGATCCCAATGTCCCCCTTCATCTTGAAGCGTGTCGGGTCTATCCATATTTGCAAATTGTGGTAGCCCTGCCTTTAGTTCTCCATTGAAAAATGCCCAAAGAGCTAAGAATAGCTTAGGATCTCCGTATAATTTGGATATGATCGTGGTTCTGATTTCAGAGGACATGAAATCCATTAGCTTAGACACATTCAACGGTACTTTTCGAGACATCGCCCCTTGACTAGGGACTGGTGAAGATGGAATCACTTCCTCTTTGATGGGGTCAGGCATTCCCTCACTAAACATTCTTTCCAGCAAGAAGGGTGGTTGCCCACTTCCTGATGTCCTATCCTCACTTTCTTCCCGAATGATACTAGGTATAGCTAACGGTTTATGGTTCCTGTGAGGCTGAACTTGCGTAGGAAACACTGTGTCTGGAATTTTGATTTTTCTCGGGTTTGGCTCCAGTTCTCTTTGTGTTTCTTCCACCAAACCCCTTAAGTGTTGCACTTGTTCAATCTCCTCAACTAGGTTTGGGTAAGTTCCAATCTTTTTCTTGAGGGTCTTTGGCCCACGTGGCTTGTCTTTGGGAGTCTCAGTCAGCTTGGGTGGCCGAGAGGGCATTATCTGACTTGATTGTGGGGCCGAGAAAGTTTCCTTTTGTTAAAAAAGTTATGTGTTTACTTGATTCTCCTTCGTTGAGCTCCTGAGTGGGATCCTCCCTTAAGGTCGTGGCTTTGGTCCCCATGGTTTCTATTGAATCGAAATCATCTTCGGGATCATTCATATACATGGGGTCATCTCCTGTCCCTATGTTAGTGTTTGAACTAGGCTTGGAGCTCGTGGCATTAAGCGATCTCTTCCACCGCGTTTTCTTTTTCTTTGCTCGAGCAATTGATGCAGTATCCCTCTCCTCGAGAATGTAGTTTTGATTTTGAAGCATTGACCGTGTAACTACATTCGCTCGCGGGTACAACGGGTGTGGTTCCTCGTGCCTGGTTTTTGACCTCAACCAAATTCAATGGCATAATCTTGGGTGCATTAGGATTATGTGGACATTGAGAAATCAAATGATCTATGCCACAACGATTACATGTAAGTATCGGCATTCCCGATGTGCTCCCTTGATTTGGTTACATCTGAGTAGCGATCTTCTGTAGCCTATTAGGGCACTCCGCTACACGATGCTTCCGCCACACTCGTAGCATTGAAGAGGTGGTCTCCTCGCCAAGGTATTAAGGTTTTGCCCTCTTGTGGCGAGAGCAGCCGCTTGATATACAGGCTTGACTTGCCCGAAATGATCCTCCATGTAGTACTGGGGAATCATTTCAAATGTATCAATCCCATATGAAACAGTGGGGTCTATCTCCTCTTCATAATCCCCACACGCACTATGTGACTCACAACCCATCTGGTTTACAGGGGTAATCCTTGGATGTGGAGGTTGTGGTCCTAGAACTGGCGGTGGTAACGGCACAGACTGGACTACATTCGGATTCCTTGGAACTATGTGCTGTGACGGTTGCTCGACAGGTTGTGCAGGCATTAGCGCGGGTACTTGAGGTGTGTTTGACCAGGCTAGTGGTGCCTGATTTGCCAACATTCGCTTAAGTACTAGGCAATCTTTAGATTGATGACCATACTTACCACATGCATTGAAATTGCCATTGAATTTGACTCTGAATGTGGGACATTCACTCGTGCTATGTGGTCCTAAGCAAACCGAACACCATTGTTGCTCTCTTCTTAGGTACATATGGCTATTTTGAGGAGCTCGATTACCCCTAAAGTATTCTTGGAGAGCCTTAGTAAGGTTGGTCACAGACATTTTGGATATCTTGGGCTCCTTGGCAATAGGTTTTACCGTCATTGGCTCGTGCCCAGATACTTGTGAACTAACGGATTTTGTCTCCAAAGACACCTTTTTACCTACAATCATCAAGTTATCTTCTAACTGGATTGTATTGGCAGTGACTGCTTTCCACGTTGTAAGACCTCTAATGACTAGGCCATTGTATATGTCCTCGTGGCGCAATCCTCGGATGAATCTATCGAGCAGTTGGTTATTATTGAAGCGCTCATCGGGAGTGCAGCGAGAATTTAGATGCTTCAATCGACTTATAAAGTCTCTCACTGACTCCCCTTCCTCGCGTTCAGCTTTTTGGAGTTGAGATGCTACTCCCCAAAGCACACCCTCACGTATGTATTCTTTCAAGAACAATCTCTTGAGAGTGGGGTAGTGAGTGCGCTCTTCAACCCTTAAGGTTCGATACCAATCTCCGGCCTTCCCACTCAAGGTTAAGCCTAAGGCTTTACACTTATGCAGCTCATTATGCTCTTCCAAGGAATCACACACGTGTTCAAAGACTTCAATGTGCTTCCTAACATCGTCGTTACCATTGAAGTTCTGAGTGAGCTTAGCCACTTGTACCACCTTGCTTCTTCTGGGTTCTCTCTCAGGCATGCCCCGCATGTTTTTTGCAATAGATCGTCCGATCGTCTGAGCAAACACTGCGAGATCACCTAGGTGAGCAGGTATAGCTGGTGGAGGCACTTCTGGGATAGCCTGGCTGATAGGAGTTGGCGTTGGTCTGGGTATGTTGGCAAATGACGTAGGATATGATATGTGACTAGGCCTAGATCCTCTTGGATAAGGGTTGTGATAAGGCGGTCGTGGAGCATACGCCATTGGCATACTAAGAGACGTAGGAGCTACATGAGCATGAGTAGCGATAGGTACATATGGTCGATAGGCACTGGCATGCACTGTTGTATGTACTGTTCCACTAGGTAGCGGCGTCGTACTAACTACAGCGGTAATAGGTGCACTTTTCGTTATGCTCATCATTGGGGTAGGCATTGTGGATTCCTTAATGGAATGTTGAGCCAAGGTTGGAAAGCTAAAGTTACTGCTCGTGGGCTCAACCTGCATTGAGACTCCAGGCGAAACAACATATAAAGGGTCTATGGGACTCACCGAGGGAGTCTCCCAATTGTGATAGGGTTGGTTGTTTGGCCTTGCCTATATCCAAAAATCTCATAGGGCCAGTGGAACCTAAGTTCACTCCCCTATTTTGCCTCTCAATTTGGATAATTCTATGAATAACCTCACATATCATTTGTTGTTGCTCCTCTAGATTAGTGGTGCTAGATGTAGATCGTAGGACTTCTAACCAACCTACATGGTATGTGTAGCCCGTGTATAGGTCAGTTAGAGTCTCTGTGTGTAGATCATATTCCCAATTTTCATTGAGAAATATCACATCGAGACTTGGTGTGCCAAACGGTTCTCTTGAAGTGGACGCAATGCCACTTCTTATGGATTGGCTTCTAGGGACCTCTACTTTAGGAGGCGCATCGAAAGGTGGTAGCTCAGTAGGGCCCTCATTAAATGAAGTGGATAGAATATCCACATGGACACTCTTTGGGAAGGTAGGGTCTACATGAGATGTGAATGGCGAATCCACTACCCCTCCTTCTTCATTTACTTCGCTTGTCGCATGTTCAAAGCGTGTAGCTCTACTAAAGGTCTCTATTAGACGACTAAACATGCTAGATTCGGGTTGTGGGGCCCAAACTGGCATGTTTTGGCTTGTCTCCTCAGGGTTCTTGGGGTAGGGTGCCCTTCCATGGCTTCTGAGTCAGAGGACGAGTCACTATCCACTACTCGTGGATCTTGGGTTGCACTCCCCTGGGTTCCAGCCGCGAAGGCCAAGATGCCAACGTGGAGGGATGGTGTGAGCCTGCATAAACTGAAACGCTTTCTAGTGGCTCAAGCTCTAGTACCCAACCAGAGCATAGATGCATGTGACGTGGGTACCCTACGGGCGTTGGTGACTACCTTTGAAGCCCACACAAGTGGTTTCTTAGGTGTTTCGCACCCCGTTTTTACTTGTTTTTATATTGTTTTTAACTCATTTTTTACCCCCTTACTTATGGTCGAACTTGGACTAGGGCGTGTGATAGCTCGAAACGAGCATATCGTTTAAAGGGTCCTAGCATGCTTTACAGCACCGTGTTCGCCTATCCAGAGCTCCTGTGGTCCTCAAAACAGTCTGCTTCCTTGTGGGGGAAAGGGTGAAGGCCTATTTGCTTGTGGAGGAAAGGGTGAAGGCTTTATTCCACATGCTCACTTCACTCCTTGGGGAGTGGGCTACATATAGGGCTCAACTTCCCATAAGCTCTCAATAAGCTATGGAGGCTCACTCTCCTATATATATATATCAAAAGATCGAGACCGAGGCCGGGGTCGGGGTCAGTTGGGGGTTTTTCTTTTCAAAATTTTTTTCTCCAAATAAAAAATCTTTCCTCTCCACACGTTTGATTTTTTTTTTAAAGAATAAAATTTAATTAATTATTTATTTTTTTTCTCTTTTTTTTTCTCAAAATTAATTTTTTCTCTTTTTTTTGAGATAAGTTTTCTAGGGTTTCTTTCTAGGGTTCAGCCTTGGCGCGGCACAGTTCGCACACAGCGCAGGCTTGCTGGGGATTTAGAAATCCCCCCTCACACGCAGAAAACCAGAGAGCAGAATGCTCGCAGAGTGGAAAAATAACAAAAGAAACAGAATTACAGAAGACAAATTGTAGAAACAAATTGCGAAACATGGACAAACACACAGTCGCCTTTCTTATAGTGTAAATTTCACTTCACGCAGGGTGGTTGCAAGATCAGGGTGCCCAGTTTTGTCCACTCAGGCACCCTGTAAACAGTAAAAAAATAGGCATTTGTTTACCTTTAGTGGCTTATCTCTCCTAGTAAATGAAGGAATTTCATTTCAAGTTCTTTTGTTGGAACATCATATTCAAAGTTGGAAATATAGTTGCATAATTTGATTAAGCATTAGATAGTCAAAAGTCCTCATTTTCTTAGGTACAAAGTCAATGTATACACCCTGTCCCAAATTTGAACTGATTCCATAAAATGCTAATATCTTTTACATATAAACTCATATGAGATTCCCACTTTGTACCTTAGATCTTCACATAATATGGAGCTTAACTTGATTTTTCAAGAAATTTTAAGATATTTGTCTATTTTCTTTAAATATTTCAAGGTCTAAAGTGTTATAATATACGCCACTTTTTGTACCCACAATAGCTACCACTTAAAATCCGCAATCTTGTAGATCAAAAGAGTGGGTAGATACTTATACATTAGTAGAATGTGGTGGTTAGTAAAAATTACAAATCCAATAGTTGGATTTTTAATGATCTCTTTTTCAAAATTCTTCCAGACTATCAGAAGGCCTACAAATATTAATAATATTAATAATCTAATTAGTAAAATTACATTTTTGATGTGAATAATCTAAAACCTATAGGGACTAGTGTACCTGTAATGGTGCATCTATGGAAAAATAAATTGGATCACTCTAAGTATGGAAAGATTATTTGTTTATCATTTCATCATATTTTTGATTAATTTTGATTAATTAGACTAATTTATATTAATTTAAGTTATATTGGGTTAATTTAAGGCTAAGCGTATTTTTTATTATTTGCATGATCTCATTTTAAGTACCTTACCCCCCAAAATTTGCTCTCCAAGCATTGTCCCAGTCCAGCATAAACTGGATAAAACTGGACACCCTGATCTTGCAACAACCCCGCAACAGCAGCCCGAGCTGCAAACTGGAGCTTGGTGTAGGGCATCTCCCCGACAGCGTCGCCAAAAATGTGCGCTTTTGCCGTACAGGTCGTAGCTGGGGACTTGCCAAACACCGTATGCGAGCCACGAATGGCTGCAAGCATACAACCAAGAAAGCAAGCTCAAACAGAATGCAAGGGTGTGTCACTCACCGCTCTAACCGTCACCATGAAGGATTTTCGCGTCGCAGCAATGAAGGAGGAGCCGCCGTCGCCACTCTACCGCCTCGCCGCCGCCGTGCCGCTACACAGTGCTCGATCGCTCTCTCATTCTCTCTCTCTCTCTCTCACACACACGCAGGAGAAGGAAACCAAGGAGATAAGGCAAGAGCACTCTTGTATTCAACACATGAGAATGAGAGTTTTAGGGTTACATTTGTTGGAATTAGGGTTGCAGGAATGCACACACAACTTCAAGAAGATGAGGAAGCTTGAGCACAACACAGTAGTGTATTATGAGTGCCCAAAAATGAAAGATTACAAGCCCTAGAAGATAATGGGCGTATATACAATGCACGGGGGAAAAAACCTCCTAGTGAGGGAAAAAGTGCCCCGGCGGTCCTAAGTGTGTTCACACACATCACTACTATAATATGGTAACAAATCCCCCCTGGAGTGATGCGGTGAACAAGAGCTAGCACTCATGTATAGGGAAGTGTCTAGCTATGTGGACGAATCCACAAAAGGGAGTAAGCCCAAAGCTTTGCGAAAAGCTTCGAACTTCTCACGAGGCAGAGCCTTTGTGAAAAGGTCTGCAAGGTTATCCTGTGTTGGCACATAAGCCAAACTGATCTCTCCTGCAGAGAGTCTCTCCCTGACATAATGGTAGTGCACCTCAATGTGCTTCGTACGAGCATGGAACACTGGGTTCCGCGCAACTGCCAATGCGCTCTGACTGTCAGTGAAGATGGTGGTGGCAGATGGCTGCCCAACACCCAAATCAGCCATAAGGCGTCTGAGCCACACACACTCAACCGTAGCTGTGAAAGCTGCCCTGTACTCAGCTTCACAACTAGAAGTGGCCACAGTAGGCTGCTTCTTGCTCAACCATGATATGCATGAGCTTCCAAGCATGAAGCAAAAACCACTCGTGGACACGCGTGTGTCATAACAACCAGCCCAGTCAGAATCTGAAAAAGCATGTAAATCTGGCGGCAATGATCCCCCCTTGGGATAAAACAACCCAAGATGCCGAGTACCACTCAAATAGCGAAAGATACGCTTCACTGCCTGCCAATGCTTAATGCCTGGGCTATGCATAAATCTGCTCACCTGTGAGACTGCAAACTGAATGTCTGGCCTCGTAATGCATACATAAATGAGGCAACCAACAGCTGTCTGATAGAGTGTGACATCAAAGTGATCTCCAGCATCATGAAGACTCAACTTCAAACCTGTCTCCATTGGAGTAGCAATAGGCTTGCAGTCTTCAAGGCCAAATCTCTGCAACAATGTTTCAATATACTTTGTCTGACACAAAGCAATACCTCCATCACACTGCTTAAATTGTATCCCCAAATAATGATGCAAATGCCCGAAATCTGACATCTCAAAAGAGGCATTCAAATCAGCCTTAAAATCAGCAATATGACTCTCATTTGGTCCTGTGAGCAGCATGTCATCGACATAGAGAGCAATGATTAGATGTACACCATCCACACGTTTAGCATACAAAGTGCTTTCTGTTGGACTATTCTGAAACCCATGTGCAGTCAAATATGCATGTATTTTTTCATACCAAGCTCGTGGAGCTTGCTTTAAACCATATGAAGCCTTTTTTAACCTGCACACTTTGTTTTCCTTCCCTCTTTGAACAAAACCACGAGGCTGCGATACATACACCTCCTCATGCAAATCTCCATTTAAGAACGCAGTCTTTATGTCCAGCTGATGTACATTCCAACCATTATGAGCTGCTAATGCACAGATGCTACGAACAGTGGTCATACGACATGTGGGAGCAAAAGTCTCATCAAAATCAATGCCCTTCTCTTGAGCATAACCTTTTGCAACAAGCCTAGCCTTATGGCGATCCACTGTGCCATCAGGCTTACGCTTCAATTTGTATACCCACTTAGTGCCAATGGCCTTCTTGCCAGGGGGCAAGTCACATAAAGACCATGTACCATTCTTCATAATAGCATCATATTCTGCTTGCATAGCAGCCATCCAATTTTCTGAACTTTGTGCCTCATCAAATGAAACAGGCTCACTTTCATCGCACATACTAGAAACAGCCAATGCATAACAATCTGACGCATAAGAGGCACCATGAGAGCCAGAACGAGTGCGACTAGACAAAGGGGCATCCAACTTGCTGTCACGCAAAGTCTGCACCAGCCATCTAGGCATATTCCTAGAGCCCTCAATCTCTTGTCTCTCATCCTCAAGTGCATCATGCACATCTGCATCAGATATAGGCTGATCTGTGCCATCATTTAAAACCTGCATAGGCTGAAAAACTGCCTCATGAGGTATTGCACTTGACTGTGCACCACTGAAAAGAGGCAACAATGTATCATAGACATCACGTGAGCTGATATCTGTCTCCTTAGTACATGAAACCAAGGGCTGAACTGCATCTTCCACAAATACAACATCACGGCTAACCAAAATGCGCTTTGTCTGTGGATGATACAAACGATAGCCTTTGCTCTCAGCACTATATCCAACAAAAATACATTTGACAGCTTTGTCATCCAATTTTCTGCGATGTTGCACAGGCACTAATGCATATGCCAGGCAACCAAAAACACGTAAATGGCCAACAGATGGCTTGCGGCCATGCCAAGCCTCATATGGAGTGACAACCTGTAATGCTTTGGTGGGACACCTGTTTAGTACATAAGTGGCACACATGACAGCCTCAAGCCAAAAACCATGTGGTAGACTTTGACTCTTAACCATACATCTTGCCATTTCCATGAGAGACCTGTTTTTTCTCTCAGCCACACCATTTTGCTGTGGTGTATACGGCACTGTACATTGGTGTTTTATCCCACGCTCAGCCAGAAATGCATTAAATTCTGAAGACATATACTCCCCCCCTCGATCTGAACGGAGGGTGCCCATCTTACTTTCTGACACATTTTCAGCCATAACCAAAAACTGTTTGAAGCACAAAAACACTTCGGACTTTGCCTTCAAAGGATATACCCATGCATGCCTGGTAAAATCATCAATGAAAGTCACGAAGTAAAGGTAATTTCCAAATGATGGAGTTTGCATGGGACCACAAACATCACTGTGAACAAGCTGCAATCTGCGTTCAGCTCTCACTGATCCATCTTTGGGAAAGGAAGCACGCTGCATTTTACCCAATATGCAGCCCTCACAAACATGCTTGACAGGTGCCTCAAGCTTAGGCAAAGAAGACACCATTTCAGATTTCTGCAGGCGCAGCAAACTTGCAAAATTCAGATGACCAAAACGTGCATGCCACAGTTTTGCATTTGAAATAGCCTGCGTATCCATAATAGCACATGCTGAATCCTCTACACATTTGCCATCCATATTGAGCTTATACAGCCCTCGACATAGTGAACCAGATGCTACAATGATGTCACCACAAGAGAGATCATGAACAGTACATCTGTCATCCACAAATTTTACAACCAAACCTGTTTTGGCAAATGCGGAAACTGACAGCAGATTCTTTTTGATCCCTGGCACATACAATGCATCAAAAAGTGTAAAGGTGTTGCCATTTGCAACATTCAGCACAATCTGTCCAACTCCTTTAACGGGATAAGAGGAGTTATTGGCACAAGTGACAGTATTCCCTGTGGGAGCAGACTCAAGGAAAGTGAATAAACTGCGCTGCGAGGTGATATGCTTAGTGGCACCACTGTCAAAGTACCATACATCTGAATCTACTGCAGACATACATGTGTCATGCAAAGATGGGTCATAACTGCACTGCGCATTGAATGCCCATTCTGTATCTAGCACAACATTAGCAGATTCATTGTTAGAAGGAGAGGCATCTGCAACAGCCATACCAGTCTCTTTCTTCTTAGCCTCTTTCGCAGCCAGCTTAGGACAAGCTTTGATGACATGATCATTTCCCTTACAGTACTTGCAAAATGTCTTCTGTTTGTCACCCTTCTTCTCATCTTTGTCTTCCTTCTTTGGTTGCGCAGCATTTGCAGATTTCTGCTTACTAGAAGAAAAGCCAGCTTTACCTTTCCCGCTTCTCTGATTAGCAACGAAAGCTTGATCTGCGACACGCATAATATTCCTGTTTTGCCTTGACTGGTCTTCTTGCAGCAAAACAGAAACTAACTCCTCAAATGATAAGGCATTGGGATTGCCTTTCATCATCAAGCGAAGAGTGGAAGCAAAACCCTGATAAGAATCTGGTAGACCATTCAAAACAGTCTGCACAAGTGAACTGTCTGACAGGATTTCATCTGCAGAAATGAGCTGCTCTTTGAAATCCTTGATCTTTGTCAAAAAGCTATCCATAGAATCACCTTCGTTCATATGCTCACTCTCCAACTGTTTTCGGAGATAAGCAACACGAGCCTCATTTCTTGCCTGATACAATGTGGCAAGTACATCCCAAGCATCCTTAGAAGTCCTGCAGGAGCGAATATGTGGGATAATGGTACGTTTGACAGACAGCGCAATCAAGGCATGAGCCTGCGCATCTCTACCATCCCAACGAATCTGCTCTGCTGAAAGTGGTGGTTCTCGAACAGCTGCTACAGCACTTGTGCCTGCACCATCATCAACAGTACCTGTTTCTGATGTGTTTGCAGCATTCCCAGCCACAATAGGACGTGCATCAATACCCTGCACAATGTTCCATAACCCCTTTGCTACCAATACATGTCGCATCATATATGCCCACAATGGATAGTTGGTGCCATCCAACTTATCCTCAGCAGCCAGCATGCGGAATACATCATTGTTGTCAGCCATGGCCAATGACTGTACTACTAGATGTAAATGCTGTCTGTAAGAGGTAAACCTGTATAAAATCGACCTGTGCTTTGTAGCACAGCCCAAAACAGACAAATGGGCACCTGTCCTGCAGATTTCAATCTTGACAGAAAATCTGCACAGTAGGACGATATTGCCTGCGCAGTACTTGGAATGCAAAAACGGAGGGCGAAATGACCTCAGATCAAAATTCTGAAACGACCAAGCCCTACGGGCTCTCCCAAAGCATATACTAACCTGCAGACGCTCGTGAAACCTCGTCGCAATCGGAGGAGATGAAGCGGCAGGTGCCGGTGATGCTGCCCGGGAGGAGGAAGCCCGCTCTGATACCAATTGTTGGAATTAGGGTTGCAGGAATGCACACACAACTTCAAGAAGATGAGGAAGCTTGAGCACAACACAGTAGTGTATTATGAGTGCCCAAAAATGAAAGATTACAAGCCCTAGAAGATAATGGGCGTATATACAATGCACGGGGGAAAAAACCTCCTAGTGAGGGAAAAAGTGCCCCGGCGGTCCTAAGTGTGTTCACACACATCACTACTATAATATGGTAACAACATTTGGCTCTTATAGGTGACTTGGCCATTCACACATGGGCGTCCATACATGGCCGACCGATCCTAACCCTTACCCTGCTGATATTCAAGGTGCGCCTCTCATCGGCGATCACCCAATCCCTTTATCCTTAATATATGGTGCCGACAAGCCCGGCCCATGACTCAGAATATTTAAATTAATGACGTAAAACATAGTACATCTCAATGTCCGCCGTCATAGGTTAACAAGGGACGATTCCACCATTTTTATTTTCTTAACGAATTTTTCTAACGAGGTCAAGATACTGAACTAACCTTCATATGATTAAACCAGATAGAAGGGAAACTATTACAGGCTTAACTTGAAGGAATCAACGCTTTTTTCCTAACTGAATCAAGCACAGCCGTTGATCTATTCGTTAGAGAAGTCTTTAGGCTTTTATTTAACTACTCGAGTTCTAAGCGTATTCCTATTAATCAATTTTATTATTAAAACTCTACTGATTCTAGCCTTACCCCATCCGCCGGCCCATGGGTTATAGCCACCGCCCAACCACTAGAATTGGTAGAACCAAACAAGTACTCACCCACCCATAATTGAATGCCTTTCTTAACTTTTGCTTTAGAATACAGATATGCACACACTCCTCTTTAAACTTTAACTTATAAAACAATCCATTGACAAACAATTATTGGTTATAGATGTCATAACTCAAAATTTCCATTCAATCCTTGTTTCTCACAAAAAACAGTATCACTATGGACTCTCCGTTGAGACCATTTGGTCAGCAAAACGAGATCCAGTAAAACAGATTACAATAAACATTGGTCCATCATATAATATATATCTTCCATGACATATGCATGGGTGTCCTAAGCACCGTGAGCCCGTGCATCGCCTGGTCAGAACCCTCCAGGATCCTCCTTAGGTGTCCTGGCACTTTACTTAGGGACCGCTTCGTCGGCCCCCCTCGCCCATCGTACCGGAAGCACACCATTTTGCACCATACCAAGGCTGGTCAAGACCTGGGCAGGTTTTTGCCGCGTGAGCCGTCCTTTGAACACTCCTCTCGCCAGCTGTTGCAACAACCGAACTTCCCTTAGAAAAACACATATACGAAATGCTCCCTCCAGCATTATGGCGTAAGACAGAAAATAGGGTTTCTATGCAAGTTTTCAGTTTTGATTTTCTTTTGAATACAATGAGTATATCTTAAATCCGTATCCCAATACTTCTAGATCGCAGGCCTGAATTCCAATAGAATTTTTTGAATTCTGTAACCTTGATCCTCAGATCAGAATCTCAGATCAGAATCAAAGGGTCTTAACTTGATTTCAGATTTGGTGGGTGATTTGAGTGAATTTTTCTGAACTGGTCACATCGTCTTTCCTTGAAACTGACGAAGGAGTTAGGTCTTGGTCATAGTCTGATTCAGGGTTTGACTCTAAAAAGTTTCTTCCTCAACTCTTTCTCGAAAGGGGGTAATATTTCAATTACTACTTTACTGAATTTCATTCATTGAATATTTACTTAACTGATTTCAAAACTAATCACGAATTCTTATGAGGAATAAATTAATCATTTATCTAAAATTCTGACTTGGATAGTTTTTCTGAGTTTTCTCACATTACCATCCTAGTGAATATGAAATGATAGAATTTTCTCTCACAGAGTATTTACTTATTCATTTACCAATTATTCATGGGAATTAAACATAGGATTAAAGAGAACTCTTATTTTGATATAAAAAAATTCTTTATGCAGCTATTTATGCAATAAATCCAACTTCTATGGAAATAACACTTTTATATAAAAGAAAATCCTTTTATGCATCTATTTATGCATAAAAAATCAATTTAATAGGAATAACACTTTTAAAATAAAAAAATTTATTTTATGCATCTTTCCATGCATAGAAATTAAATCTAATGAAAATAACTCTTTTATAAATAAAATTTTCTTTTATGCATCTTTCCATGCATAAACATTAAATCTAAAGAAAATAACTCTTTTATAATTTAAAAAAAATCTTTTATGAATCTTTTCATGCATAAAAATTAATTTTGATGAAAGTAACACTTTTATAAAAAAAATTATTTTATGCATCTATTTATGCATAAAAATCAATTTTGATGAAAGTAACACTTTTATAATAAAAAATTTATTTTATGTATCTATTTACGCATAAAAATTAATTTTTATGAAAGTAACACTTTTATAATAAAAAAATTCTTTTATGCATCTATTTATGCATAAAAATCAATTTTGATGAAAGTAACACTTTTATAATAAAAATTCTTTTATGCATCTATTTATGCATAAAAATCAATTTTGATGAAAGTAACACTTTTAAATTAAAGAAAAATTCTTTTATGCATCTTTACATAAAAATCAATTTTGATGAAAGTAACACTTTTATAATAAAAAAATTCTTTTATGCATAAAAATCAAATTTTGTTGAAAGTAACACTTTTATAATAAAAAAATTCTTTTATGCATCTATTTATGCATAAAAATCATTTTTGATGAAAGTAACACTTTTATAATAAAAAATTTATTTTATGCATCTATTTATGCATAAAAATCAATTTTTATAAAAGTAACACTTTTATAATAAAAAAATTCTTTTATGCATCTATTTATGCATAAAAATTAAATTTGATGAAAGTAATACTTTTATAATAAAAAAATATTCAATATGCATTTTTCTATGCATAGAATGAAAATAACACTTTTAGAATACACATACGGTGGGGATTACTCTTTTTGAATAACATAAAGATAAAACTTAATTCCACAAAATTTAAGAAAATTTTACCATAACCTCCTTTGTATGGCTGACCATTTTTTAATTTTTACATTTTATTTCTATTTAGAATTTAACCCAAGATGAATTTAGCACTCTAATCTAATCAATTTCTACTTTTTAAAGAGAAATCAATACAAAACTTTTAACTCTATTTATTAGTTACACATTTAGGATAAAGAAGGGCTGAATTCAATAATGAAGAGAAGGGGGAAAGCCTTTCCATCAAGGCATATATCCATATTCACATTAAAGAAAGTAAAAATCAGAAAACCATAAAATAGAATAAAGAAAAAGTAGAATCTCTAACTTACATGGAGTTTTGTGAGCTTTCCTTTGGCTTGAGGGTTTGAGGGATCTACTTTTGTTTGCAACAAGAGTGGCCACCAATTCTTTGGAGAGGAAATGCTCAAAAACAAGTGAATTAGCAATGAATTCAATGTTTTTGGCTCTGGGGAGGAGTAGAGTAACAATGCATAAAACACTTTTAAGCTTATACAAAGGGGGAGGCTTCTATTTATAGGAAAAAGTAAGCCTCTAACCAAGCAAACTGATTCTAGAATTTTCCAGATTAGTTTGGTCAATTTTTAACCATTTTTGGGTCAGTTTAGCTTACTTTTTGGAACTAGACTTGAATTAGGAGAGAGGAGAGATGAAATATCTCATTATTTGAGAATTTAAAACTCCACCACACATGTGAAATAGGTACCTCCCTCATGAGGGAGAATCCCCACTTTGAGGTGTCAATTTTTTTTTTAGTATTTCCTTTGGTCCTTAGTCCACTCTTCATCTTATGTGAGTATTTACTCATTTTTGGGAGGATTTTCTTTATTTCTTCAATTTACCTCCTCTCTACATTTGGATTAATCTAATTGGCCCCTCAGAACCTTAATCTAAAATTTTCAGAAAATCTGGACCCTTAGGATAAGGCCTTTTGAACAGATTATAATTTATTTCTAATGCACCTTCTAAAATTCTTTTTGAACTTCTGTTTCAGGGGAGTTTATTTTAATAAGAAGAGATATTTTTCCATCCAAAAATATCTAAAAATTGAATAATCTCTCTCTAGAATATTTTCTCTCTCTAAGGTAGAAACAAAATCTTTTATTATTCTCTGAAGAGGGGATTGATTATAGGGAAAGATACTGGACATCTTGAGGGCTAAGGAGGAATCTTATAGTGAAGGGAGGCCTTGACAATGGCACCACTTCCACTCTTCCTTTAATGTAAGGCTGAATGGTTGTGGTTCCATTCTCCCCTTCAAGGTGATGGGATGGAAGGCCTTGATAATGGCACCACTACCATTCCTTGGATGTAAGGAAGAATGGCAGTCGTAACATTCTCCGCATGAAGTGATGGGAGGCCTTGAGAATTGCACCACTGCCATTCTTCCTAGAATGGAAGGGAGAATGGCACCATTTCCATTCTGCCTCGAATGTAAGGGAGAATGGCAATGGTGCCATTCCCTCCCTTGAGAATGGCACCACTACCATTCTTCCTTGATTGAAATGGTAGAATGGCGGTGGTACCATTTTGCCCTTCAATCAAGGTGATGGGATGTCAAATTCAATGTCACATTCAAAAATTGTGAATCTAAAATGGGGGGAGAATGGCACTACTACCATTCTCCATAATGCCATAAGGGAGAATGGCAGTGGTGCCATTCTACCTATGAAGGTGATGGGAGGCCTTGAGAATGGCACCACTACCATTCTTCTAGGAATGTAAGGGAGAATGGCAGTGATGCCATTCTCCCCTTCAAGGTGATGGGAGGCCTTGAACATGGCACCATTGCCATCATTCCTTGAGAATGGAAGTGGTGCCATTCTCCCCTTCAACGTAATGGGACTTCTTAAGAATGGCACCACTACCATTCTTTCTTGAATATAAGGAAGAATAACAATGGCTCCATTCTCCCTTTCAAGGTGGTCGGAGGCCTTGAGAATAGCACCAATCCCATTCTTCCTTGAATATAAGGGAGAATGGTAGTGGTCCCATTCTCACCACATGAAGGTGATGGGAGGCCTTGAGAATGGCACCACTGCCATTATTCCTTGAATGCAAGAGAGGATGGGAGTGGTGTCATTCTCCCCTTCAAGGTGATGAGAGGCCTTGAGAATGGCATCACTGCCATTTTTCAAAGAACATAAGGGAGAATGATGTTATTCTCCCCTATAAGGTGATGAGATGGGAGGCATTTAGAATAGCTGTGGTGTCATTCTCCCCTTTAACCTGATAGGTGGCCCTAAGAATGGATTCTCCCCTTCAATAAAAGTGATGGGATGTCTCAGAATGGAACCACTGCCATTCTTTCTTGAATGTAAGAGAGGTAGGCAGTGGTGCCATTCCCCTCCTTCAAGGTGATGGTATTCCTTGATAATGGCACTAGTGCCATTCTTCCTTTAATGAAAGGGGAGAATGGAAGTGGTGCCATTCTCCTCTTTAGGGTGATGGGAAGTCTTGAGAATGGCAGCCAATGCCATTCTTCCATGAATGTAAGGGAGAATGGTAGTTGTGAGATTCTACCATTTAAGATGATGGGATGGGAGGCCTAGACAATGGAAGTGGTAGCATTCTTCCCTTTCAAGTGATGGAAGGCCCTGAGAGTGGCAGTGGTTCCATTCTCCCCTTTAATCAAGGTGATGGGAGGCCTTGAGAATGGCATCAATGCTATTCTTCCTTGAACGTAGGGGGGAGAATGACACTAGTGCCATTGTCCACTTCAAGGTGATGGGAGGCGTCAAAAATGGCACCACTACCATTCTTTCTTTAATGTAAGGAAGAACGGCAATGGTGCCATTCACCCTTTCAAGGTGATCAGATGGGCATTCTCCCCTTTAGGTTGATGGGCAGCCTTGAGAATGGCAGTGGTGCCATTCCCCCCTTCAATCAAGATGATGGGCTCCTTGTCCACTCCAAGGTGATGGGAGGCCTTGAGAATGGCACCATTGCCATTCGTCCTTGAATGTAAGGGAGAATGGAAATGGTTTCATTTTCCCCATGAAGGTGATGGGAGGCCTTGAGAATGGAACCACTTTTATTATTCCTTGAATGAAAGGGGAGAATGATAGTCGTGCCATTTTCCCCTTCAAGGTGATGGGAAACCTTGAGAATGGCACCACTACCATTCTTCCATGAATGTAAGGGAGAATGGTAGTGGTGTCATTCTTCCGTTTAGGATGATGGGGTGCGAGGCCTAATGTGACGCTTCATAATTTCATTTAAGTATTTTCATAAATTCTTGTTGTAGAAAGTGTGTAGAATGTTTTGTTAGGACATCTAACATGTTTTGACAAAATTTTTGGTTTTGGCCATTTTTAGGTAGTTGTTATCTTTGTGGTGGGTGAGAGTGCGTGTGCCACTATGAGTTTCTCATGAGAGTGAGAGTGTGAGTGAGATAGCTCAGGGGTGGTCTCATGGCTCTATCTCTTTCCTCCAATAGTACTTCATATCAGATTGTTGTAAGATTTCTTGATTATATACAGAATTGTTCTGTTTGTGCCTCAAAAATTTATGTAAAATTCTATCTTCTTGAATTTGCATTATGATTATTGAGTCAAAGAATCACAACTAGTATCAGAGAGATCACATCCTTTATCATGCTTGAAAGATGGTTGGTAATAATGCAATTCAACAAAGGTTGGCTGAGCAGGCTCAGCTTATTGAACGATTAACCGGTATTAAACAAAGCTAAAGAAAAAATAGTAGTCGGCCCTTTAAATCAGAACGAGAATGATTCAGGTTCTACGAGGATTTATGTAGAGATTCCTCCCAATGTTAATCGTGAACCAGAAAATCGAAAAAGAGCTAAAGCACAGGAAGATGTGGCTGAATCTACCCTAAAATAGGTTTTCAAGAAAGCAAAACTCTTGGAATTTGATGGTGGTGAAAAGAAGACAAGAGAAGATCTTGAGACTTGGCTTGAAGAATTGGAGGATTTCTTTGCCCTTCAAGAATTCAATGATGAGGGAAAGGCTAAAATTGCCTCGCTGCAATTGCACGGTGTCCCAAAATTATGGTGGAAGTCCCATGTACAGATTCGAGAGAAACCAAATGAACCAATTACTTGGGCTGAATTCTGAGCTACTGTAGAAAAGAGGTATCGTTCTCCTAATTACTTGGGCTGAATTCTGAGCTGCTGCAGAAAAGAGGTATCGTTCTGCTAATTACTATATGAAAAAGAAGATGGAATTTTACAATTTCAAGCAGGTCCAAGAGGAAAAACTCAATCTTTCTATTCATGAGTACAAGGAGAAGTTCCTTTGTTTGCACAAGGATACACCTAAAGTCTCGGGTGACTACATGATGAAGGGAACATGATTGCTGTATTTCTTAGATGCTATATTCAAAGCTGAGAATTTTGAAAGGATGAAAGTATACAGTCAACGAAAGGCTGTAAAATCAAGGTTTATTCCAATTGGCCATCATTCTAAAGGTTTTCAAGCTATTCCACATAGATCTAAATTTTCTAATGATTCCAAGTTTCAAGGAGGGTGTAATATGCAGCAAAAATATGGAAACTATGATAGTGAAAAAACCAAGAATCTGCACCCTTTAATTAGCGAGGTAGGAAAAATCCAAATTTCTAAAATTTGGGAAATCAGAATCAATCCAATAACCACAGAATGCTGGGAATCAAGAGAACCAAAAACCAGCAACATGGCATAATGATCCCCAGTTCATTGAGCGAGCAAGGAGGCTCGGGTTGTGCTTTAGATGTGGGAAGCAGGGACAATAAACATTTAAGTGCCCAAACAAAGCTAAATTCAATTTTGGGACTGGATTAAAGATGCAAGTGAGGTTGACTGAGATGGATGATTCACCAATTGAGGAAGCGGGGGAACACGGTGAGTTTCCTAAACCTATAATGAAATGTATGGTTTCTTCTGCATCTCATGCACATGCTGTAGTGATAAGAATAAAAGGAAAGATTAGAAATCGGGATGTTCAATTTTTAGTTGACTCGGGTAATACTCATCATTGCTTTATTTCTCCAAAACTTGTGGAATCACAACACTTAAGATTAGGAAATCAAGTAAAGAGGCCCGTCCAACTTGCCAATGTAAAAACTCACTACACCCAAGGGTTCTTTGAAAACTTATCTTTCACCTTAGCGGGAAGGAAGTGTAAAGGAGACTTTTATGCCATTGAGATGGGTAAGTGTGATTAAATATTTGGGATGTATTGGTTACTCTCCAACAAAGCCCTCATTAACTGTGTAGATAGGATTGTGAGTTTTGCTAGTGAGGAGGGAGAAACCCAAGTTATTCAGGGGGCAGGAGAGGAATAGTGAGGTGTTTCTAATTTCGACCATGAAACTTTTGAGAGGGATTAGGCAAGGGTGTGAGACATTCTTAATCTTTTCCAATGATCTTAAAGAAGAGACAGAGAAGGAAGACCATCCCGAGTATGTGAATAAACTCCTCGATGAATATCGTGATGTTTTTTCGGATGACCTACTTGGGATGCCTCCTCCTAGAGACTTAGATAATGCCATAGAAGTAGAACCAAGAACCCAAACTTACTCTAGGACACCCTATAGGTTTAATGTGGATGCATTGAGAGATCTAAAGCTTCAGTTGGATGACTTGATGCAAAAGGGTTTCATTAGACCTAGTGTTTCTCCTTGGGGTAGTCCATTTTTGTTTTAAAAGGAAAAGGATGCGACTTATAGACTTTGCATTGACTATAGAGGGATGAATAGGCAGATCACTAAGAATAAGTACCCTTTATCTCACATAGATGAGTTGTTGAGTCAACTGAGAGGGTCCTCTATCTTTACCAAGATTGACTTGTGATCAGGATACCATCAAATTTGCAGAGCAGACATTCCTAAGACTGCACTTAGGACTTGGTATGGGCATTATGAGTTTATTGTTCTTCGTTTCAGATTGACTAATGCACCTGCTACTTTCATGTGTTTCATGAATAATGTGTTTTGTGAATATTTGGATGATTTCATTCTTCTATTCTTAGATGATATTTTTGTGTATTCAAAGAATGGAAAAGATCATGAAATTCATCTTAGGAAAACACTTCAAAAGTTGCGGGATCACAAGTTGTATGCAAAGATGAGCAAGTGTTTCTTTGCTAAGGGGGGTAAGATTGTGTATTTAGGGCATGTCATTTATAAGGAGGGTATCCACATAGATCCCAAGAAGATTAAAGTGATTATGGAATGGCCTAGACCTAGGTGTGTGACAAATGTAATGAGCTTCATAGGATTGGCACAATTCGAGAGAAAACACATTAGAGACTCTTCTAAGATAGCTTCTCCATTTACCGATCTCAACAAACAAGAAAAAAAGTTTAGGTGGGATGAAAGGTGTCAAGTAGCTTTTGACACTTTAAAAGCTAAGTTTGCTGAGAATTATATTTTAAAAATACCAAAAATGGGCAGACCTTTTATAGTAACTTGCGATGCTAGTGGAACACAAATTGGATGTGTTCTCTCTCAAGATGGACAAGTAGTAGAATATGAGTCAAGAAAAATTAGGATCCATGAAGAGAAGTATCCTACCCATGACCTCGAGTTGGCTACAATTGTTCATGCCCTTAAGCATTAGAGACATTTCCTACTTGGTGTCAAGTTTGAACTTTGGAACTGATTATCAAAGTTTAAAATATGTATTCACTCAACCTTTGTTAAACAATAGGAAAAGGAGGTGGATGGACATCCTATGTGTGAGATCCCTGTTCCCACCGAGCAACGGATTTGGGGTACTAGTAGCAGAAGTAGCACTTCTCGCGCGGGACGGGGGTCCCACACTCGGGGGCTCACCCACAGATATCCGGATAAGAGACTAATCCGTCGGTTGTTCCAAAACCGAACCCGAAAAAACTTCCTTTACCGGAAAGCACGGGCGATTCCACCAGGATAACTTTTTACTCTAACGTAGTCAAGATCATTTCTGATCAAACTAATCCAATTGCATCTATAAGATATTTGGTCAGATCAAGGAAGAAACTTGCACTTGGATCATTGGGATCAATGCTTTTTTCCCCATTCAAGAGGCACAGCCGTTGATTCCTATCCATAGAACAATTACTGTCCGAGATTTACTTTATCTATCGTAATAACAAAAGTTGAGTCTCGATTTATGGATCCATCAGTCCAGCCTAACCCCATCCAATCCCATGGGTTAGCCAACCGCCCAACCACTGTAGTGATGGGATCCAATTTGGAATTTGGTTAGGTTTTGTCCCGGGTACCAAGGAAAAGAGTTCCAAGGCCCCCTAGCCGGAAGTTCATGCAAACATAAAACTAGCCACACCACTTACACACCCAATATGAAATTGCCTTTTTCTTAGCATCAGCTAACTTTAAAACAATCCTTTAATGAAACCATAGTATCATTGATCACAATCTTCCAATTTATCCGGTTGATTCATAATTTCCCATCATTCCTTCATCAGAGTATCTATGGCATCATTGGCAACTAGAACGCTCACCACCTATCCACTCAGGGGCCTTTTCAATAGTTCCTAGCGCCCATAATACTCGGCAATATAATCACTTATAAAAATCAAGATGGACTCTCGTTGAAGATCAGCAAGATCAACCAACAGATTCATAAAAAGAGCCATGGACTCATCCATTGAAGACCAGCAAGGTCAATCAACCAGATCCATGCCCGGTTTCAGAAAACAACTCTTACTCCTTGTTCCAATATCTTCCTCGACGCACGCGTGGGTATCCTAGGCGACCGAGCACCGTATGGTCAGCACCCTCTAGGATCCTTCGTAGGTGACCTAGCGCTTCACTCATAGGCCGCTTCCTTGGTCCCTCATCCACCGTACCGGAAGCTCACCATTTTAATCGAACCGAGGCTGGTCAAGACCTCGGTCGACCTTGCTACGCGAGACGTCCTCCATTGACTCTCCGTCAGCAGTTGCAACTTTATCAGTTAGGTCTCCACGACCTTAATCACAAGACGGTCAAAATGCTTCCCCAGCATTCTTGACATAAAACAGCCATTTACAAACAGTTTACAAATACAATTTCTATATTAACTCTCATTTTTCCACATTATCCCTCATTAATCCACATTACTTATTCCACATTCCATTTATATGTGTACTCATCCAATCACATCATTTTCCATCTCTTCACTTCAGATTCCTTCACATCACATATCTATATTCACATCCATATCCACATCCATACATCCACATCCACATCCACATTCACATCCATACATCCACATCCACATCCACATTCACATCCATACATCCATATCCACATCCACATCCACATTCACATCCACATCCACATTCACATCCATACATCCACATCTACATGCTTACCTCCGTTTTCACATCCTCATTTATACATCCACATCCCATATCCACATTCATACATACACATCCACATCCACATCCATACATCCACATCCACATGCGTACATCCACTATCACGTCCTCATTCATACATCCACATCCACATACATATATACATCCACATCCACATTCCCATTCACATCTATACATCCACATCTACATCCACATACATACATACATCCACATCCACATTCCACATTCACATCTATACAGCCACATCTACATCCACATTCACATCTATACATCCACATCTACATCCACATCCACATACATCCACATCCACCTTCCCATTCACATCTATACATCCACATCTACATCCACATTCACATACATCCACATCCACCTTCCCATTCACATCTATACATCCACATCTACATCCACATACATACATACATCCACATCCACATTCCACATTCACATCTATACAGCGACATCTACATCCACATTCACATCTATGCATATACATCTTCATACATACATCCCTTTCCACATTCATACATCCACACTCCCATCTCCACATCCACACATCCACACTCCCATCTCCACATCCACACATCCACATACATACATCCATTTTCACATTCCCATTCATATAACTCCATATGTCTTCACATCTAATCTTTTACATCACATCCATTCTCGCCCTATCACAACCCATATACATCTTATCCTATCACATACACTTCTTACCTCATCCCATACACATCTTATCGAATCTTAATTCATCTTATCACCTCATAACTTATTTCATAAGCATCTTATAACCTCTTGTCACATCTTATACACCTCTTATCACATCCTATCACATCTCATATCTATTAATAGAATACAAGAGAATTCTTATATTTGATATAAGATTTCTTTACACATTTATTTATGCATAAATTCTATTTAAGGAGATTAATACTTTCGAAGTAAAAATCAATCTTTTATGCATCTTCTTATGCATAAATTCAATTTGGTAGGAATTACACTTTTAGAATAAAAGAATTTCTCTTATGCATCTAAGTTATGCATAAAATCCATTTATGATGAAAATCACACTTTTAGTATAAAAGAATATCTTTTATGCATACCTCTATGCATGAAATCCAAATATAATAAAAGTCACACTTTTAAAATAAAATAATCAACTTTTATGCATACCTTTATGCACGAAATTCAAATATAATAAAAGTCACACTTTTATAATAAAATAATCAACTTTTATGCGTACCTCTATGCATGAAATCCAATTATGATAAAAGTAACACTTTTATAATAAAATAATCATCTTTTATGCATACATCTATGCATGAAATCCAAATATGATAAAAGTAACACTTTTATAATAAAATAATCAACTTTTATGCATACTTTTATGCATGAAATTCAAATATGATAAAAGTCACACTTTTATAATAAAATAATCAACTTTTATGCATACCTCTATACATGAAATCCAAATATGATAAAAGTAACACTTTTATAATCAACTTTTATGCATACCTCTATGCATGAAATCCAAATATGATAAAAGTAACACTTTTATAATAAAATAATAAACTCTTATGCACACTTCTATATGCATGAAATTCAATTGTGATAAAAGTAACACTTTTATAATAAAATAATCAACTTTTATGCATACCTCTATGCATGAAATCCAATTATGATAAAAGTAACACTTTTATAATAAAATAATCAACTCTTATGCATACTTCTATGCATGAAATTCAATTGTGCTAAAAGTAACACTTTTACATTAAAATAATAATCTTTTATGCATACCTCTATGCATGAAATCTAATTATGGTAAAAGTAACACTTTTATGTTAAAATAATAATCTATTATGCATACCTCTATGCATGAAAATCAAATATGCATAATATAAAAATCAATTTCTCTATGAATATCTTCAATTAATCTAGGATGATAATTCCTAGAATATGGTAGGAAGTCCTCTTTTCATGCTTTGAATGAAATTATTTTATGCGTAATTTTTATAAAAATTTTGCCATAGCTCCGCTGCTATGACTGATAAATCTCAATTTTTTCTAAGGAATAAAGCTTATCATTAAGAATTAATTAGAATGATCCATAATTGGATCAATAATCCATAATGGATTGAATCATTAATATTCATGAAATACATAAACTAAAAGCATAGAAAAAAGCCATTAATTTGACCTCAAGTATAGATTAATCTTGGATTAAGAGAAAGCTTTATGAAAAGCTTCATTTGGATTGAGAATGGGTCATGAGTATGACCATTTCTTGAGTGAGAGAGAGAAATTTCATAAAAACCATTTGAATTAAGCATAAATAGAAATTTATGTAATTCTTAACTATCATTAATCAATTAACTTCAATAGCATTCATCAAATTATGTAACTCTTACTACCATTCATCAATTAACTTCAATAACATTCAAAAACCATTCTAATTAAGCTTCTCAATCTTGAGAGGGGTTGAGAAGAGAGAAACATTGAGAAATTATAGAAAATGATCAAAATTCACTAATTACCTTACAATTTGCTTGATTCTTTGTTCACGGTAGAGGCCCCCAACCAATCAATTGGTTAAGTATGTTGATGGAGCCACCAATGGGGATTGAAGAAAGAGGGAAGCTCCAAAAACTAGTGAATTATTAATGAATTCACAGTTCTTGGCTTAGGTGGAGTAGAGTAACGATGCATAAACACTATCTATTTTTCAATAAGGGGTAGGCTTCTATTTATAGGAAAAATTGAGCTCCTAACCAAACAAACTGATTCTAGAATTTTCCAAATCAGTTTGGTCAATTTTTGACCATTTTTAGGTCAGTTAAGCTAACTTTTTGGAAGTAGACTTGAATGAGGAGAGAGGAGAGATGAAATATCTCAATTTTTATGAGTTTAAAACTCCTTCAAGCATGTGAAATATGCACCTCCTTTAAAGAACTCCCCTTCCTTACATATGTGTCAAAATGGAATCATTATACCCAAATATCTCATATTTTTAATATTGCTCATAGTTTTTTACTAATAAACCTTGTACATTTTCAACTCTTCATCTTATGTGAAATATGCACCTCCTTTAAAGAACTCCTCTTCCTTACATATGTGTCATAGTTTTTTTTACTAATAAACCTTGTACATTTTCAACTCTTCATCTTATGTGAAATATGCACCTCCTTTAAAGAACTCCCCTTCCTTACATATGTGTCAAAATGAAATCATTATACCCAAAATATCTCATATTTTTAATATTGCTCATAGTTTTTTACTAATAAACCTTGTACATTTTCAACTCTTCATCTTATGTGAGCATTTACTCATTTTCGGGTATCTTCTTTTACAAATTGGATTTATCTCCTCCTTACACATGGATTGATGCTATTGGTCCATAAGAACCTTAATTGGACCATAATCCAAAAATTTCTGAAAATCTAGACCCTTAGGCTAAGGTCCTTTATACACATTTCTAATTAATTCCAATTGCACATTGGAAAATTCTTTTTGAATTTCTATTTCAGGGAAATTCATCTTAATTATAAGAGATATTTTTCTATCCAAAAATATTCAAAATCTGAATATTCTCTCTCTAGAATATTTTCTCTCTCTAGGTTAAAATAGTTAGAAACAAGGTCTTTATATTTTTGAAGAGGGATTGATTACAGGGGAAGATACTAGACATCAAAAAGGGAGTGGGGGAGGAATCTTACATTCTACCCCACTTAAAAAACGCGAGATGTCCTCATCTCGCAAACTAGGGTAATTTCGCAAGATGCACGAATATGAGACTTAGAGAAAAATTTTAATCAAGATTAACCACCAAGAAAAGTCTCAAAGAGAGCAAGATAAGAACAAGATTTAAACTTTATTCATTCTCGGAACTTATATAGTAAAGATAGAAGAACTCTTTACACTTCCATAAGCCCGTCCATCATATGGTCACAAAAGCAGCACTCACAAGCTACACAAGTATAAGGTAACTCATCTATGGGAATAATTTTGTTGGTTATTGCCGCACCTATCTCAGTGGTATGAGGTAATCTAACAAAAGGACCTCTGAGAGGCAAGCCAAAAACGGGGTAAAGGCATATCTTCTCATGAGGAAGAAAACACGCCAGTAAGAAGACCCACTCAGAAAACCCAAGATGCCTTGATCTCATGACGCTGTAGTATCGGGGACGCAAACCCAAAGCTTCAATAACCATGGCTAAGCGGACATTGTTACGAAAGTGCTGCTGACCCCAGGGTGTTACCCTAGTTATGTCTTGATAGGTCCGCCATTTGGTCTGAGTTACAAAAGTTCCCAAGTGAGGGAAAAGTGAGCGCTCATACTGTTCTATAAAATCCTTCTTCACAGACTCACTTGCGTCTTGAAGGTGAGGAATCATTATGGATAAAACTAATTCTTGTTGCCAAGCCATGAAGGAGATTAAGAAAGAAAGGAGATCGATGGGAGTAAGATTACTGTGAACGACAAGTAAAAGTTACGACTTATATAAAGGAAGGAGCTAGCGTAACTTAGAAGCCAACGGTAACTTGCCACTGAAGTTTTACTGTCTTTCCATGATTTGGGTTTGGCACATTTTTCTATAGAAGGCATTCAGAACTTTGAGATGAGGAGATAAAAGAAGTTCGTAAGCTAAATCACCTACTTTCTTTGGTCCACAATATATCTGGGAGATAACTTCTTATACTTCCCAAGAGATAAAGAACTTCTTTTGGGCCGTACTCGAATGAAGATCAAAACCTTGATATCCAAAACATCGATTCTCACTTCTGAACTCATTGTTCTGAATCCTTAAAACAGGTGGGACTCTTGAGAAGTATTCAGGGAAAAGGTTCTTCCTTTTTTAAACAGAATCTTTCTTTTATTTTAGAGAGAGAATAATTATAAGATAAAAAAGGAAGATTCTTACTCCTGTATACCTCGAAGGCTGGGGGATAATCTTAAATTCTATCCCACTTGAAAAGTGCGAGATGTCCTCATCTCGCAAGGTAGAGGACAACTCTTTTTCTTAAGATCCAATTTTTTCCTGGGTTCCTTATATTCTGGTCAACCCAACAGAATACTGGGATAATTATCCCTTAAATGGAACTCATCATTAAATGACAATTCATTCCAATCATATCATTCATATCTTTAACATGATAATGGTCCATTAGACCGAAAAATTCCCTTCTGAAGATTCCTCCACGGAAATTTCAGTTCAGCAAGTTCTCAATTTGTCATCCCTTAACTTGATCTACGGGTCAAGTGTTAACAATAGCAATCTGACAGCACAATCGACTAATCTCATAGTGATTTGCTGAAATCATTATTATCATTCCAGTTATGAATATTATCACTGGGACTCGTCCCATTCATCCTCATTGTGGTTTCGTTCAGCTTATTACATTTTAACTAAATTTCAGAAATCATCATTTTTCAATCAGAATCCAAATCAATTTCATCAGTTCCCAAACAGAATTAAAAATCATATCAACCACATTCGAATTCATCATCTGGATAGCATTAACGCTTATAATTTCAAGTCTTAGATTTACTCGTATATACTGTCAGTAAAGAGCTGCAGTATACTCTTGGTATATACGGATAGTCACGGCCCTTGGAATTATAAGGTAAATACCATCATATCTAGGCCTCAAGCAAGTCAGGGATTCTATATAATTACGGTATTTCCATCTGAAGACCCAATTACCAAATTACGAATTGCAGTTTGAATATCAAATTGTATGAATTATATCACACAATTATAACCTTTTTGTGCTTCTTGATAAATTTTTGACATATTTGGTTTCTCAGTTGATCTTTATTAGACAAATGCTCTGATACCAACTGTGAGATCCCTGTTCCCACCGAGCAATGAATTCGGGGTACTAGCAGCGGAAGTAGCACTTCTCGCGCGGAACGGGGGTCCCACACTCGGGGCCTCACCCATGGATATCCGGATAAGAGACTAATCCGTCGGTTGTTCCAAAACCGAACCCGGAAAAACTTCCTTTACCGGAAAGCACGGGCGATTCCACCAGGATAACTTTTTACTCTAACGTAGTCAAGATCATTTCTGATCAAATTGATCCAATTGCATCTATAAGATATTTGGTCAGATCAAGGAAGAAACTTGCACTTGGATCATTGGGATCAACGCTTTTTTCCCCATTCAAGAGGCACAGCCGTTGATTCCTATCCATAGAACAATTACTGCTCGAGATTTACTTTATCTATCGTAATAACAAAAGTTGAGCCTCGATTTATGGATCCATCAGTCTAGCCTAACCCCATCCAATCCCATGGGTTAGCCAACCGCCCAACCACTGTAGTGATGGGATCCAATTTGGAATTTGGTTAGGTTTTGTCCCGGGTACCAAGGAAAAGAGTTCCAAGGCCCCCTAGCCGGAAGTTCATGCAAACATAAAACTAGCCACACCACTTACACACCCAATATGAAATTGCCTTTTTCTTAGCATCAGCTAACTTTAAAACAATCCTTTAATGAAACCATAGTATCATTGATCACAATCTTCCAATTTATCTGGTTGATTCATAATTTCCCATCATTCCTTCATCAGAGTATCTATGGCATCATTGGCAACTAGAACGCTCACCACCTATCCACTCAGGGGCCTTTTCAATAGTTCCTAGCCCATAATACTCGGCAATATAATCACTTATAAAAATCAAGATGGACTCTCGTTGAAGATCAGCAAGATCAACCAACAAATCCATAAAAAGAGCCATGGACTCATCCATTGAAGACCAGCAAGGTCAATCAACCAGATCCATGCCCGATTGCAGAAAACAACTCTTACTCCTTGTTCCAATATCTTCCTCGACGCACGCGTGGGTATCCTAGGCGACCCAGAGCCCGAGCACCGTATGGTCAGCACCCTCTAGGATCCTTCGCAGGTGACCTAGTGCTTCACTCATAGGCTGCTTCCTTGGTCCCTCATCCACCGTACCGGAAGCTCACCATTTTAATCGAACCGAGGCTGGTCAAGACCTCGGTCGACCTTGCTACGCGAGACGTCCTCCATTGACTCTCCGTCAGCAGTTGCAACTTTATCAGTTAGGTCTCCACGACCTTAATCACAAGACGGTCAAAATGCTTTCCCAGCATTCTTGACATAAAACAGCCATTTACAAACAGTTTACAAATACAATTTCTATATTAACTCTCATTTTTCCACATTATCCCTCATTAATCCACATTACTTATTCCACATTTCATTTATATGTGTACTCATCCAATCACATCATTTTCCATCTCTTCACTTCAGATTCCTTCACATCACATATCTATATTCACATCCATATCCACATCCATACATCCACATCCACATCCACATTCACATCCATACATCCACATCCACATCCACATCCACATTCACATCCATACATCCATATCCACATCCACATCCACATTCACATCCATACATCCACATCCACATCCACATCCACATCCATACAGCCACATCTATATGCTTACCTCCATTTTCACATCCTCATTTATACATCCACATCCCATATCCACATTCATATTATACCATGCCATAGGTCGGGAGGAGTTATCAAGCACGTCCATCTACAAGGAGACACTTCTATCTCTCCCTCCATCCCTGAGCCCCAACCTTCCCCACCACTCTCCCATCCAAGCGCCATCGTTTCGACATTCAAGAGGAAGATGTACACCGCAAAGCTGCCAAAGAAGAGGGCTTCACGAGACCTCCCAATTCCTAGAGGAGACCCTACTCCACTCCACATCCAGCACACCAAGTGCCCAACCCCTCCCCTCCCCCTCATTCAGCTTGCCAACCACGACAAAGGCCCATCTACCTCACCCTCTGCCTCTTAGTGTCATACCAATGACATCTTTCGTTGGGTGCAAGCCTAATTCTTCCGCTCACAATAAGCCTTCTCAGAGGGTATCCACTCATCCCATGACACTCTCCCAAAATATGCGGAAGGCTTCTCCAACCTCACCGAGGAACTCCTTACATCCATGATGCATTATATGCAACGTCAACACGAGCACATCGGAGACTCACAATCGGCCATGCTCTTGGCCTAAGACGATTTGATCCAAAGCTATCAGGAGCTCTTGGATGCTCTCCATGCCCATGCCTAGCTGTAAGCCTCGTTGTTGGACTTGGAGAAAAGTCTCATCAAAGCTTTGTACCTGTCAACCATCTACAAGAAATACTCCACATAGCTTAAGAAGACACTAAGTCAATCCACTACACCTGCTCCCTGGCCCAACGGGAAGCCCACGACATGGGCTGCATTGTCCAAACCACCCATGATAGGTGGGTGAGACCAAATCCGCGCATCCTTTGAGGCATACAAAAACTTCACGGAAAAGACACTAAGCAAAAAGATGCACGGCTACTCTACGGGTGGTCAGGGAACCTGCTAGTCAAGCACCATAAACAGTTCTAGGGTAGGCATCCATCTCAAGAGGACACAAGGTGGACACCTTGATGGATGCTTCCACCGAGCTGCTTAGCCTCTCTTATCCACCCCAAAATTGGGTCTTCTAGTTCAATCTTTTCTAGCACAATATCTTCCTAGATGACCCCCTAACCACAACTACCCTCTCCTACCTCATCAGTAAAATCCCTCCCCCTCCATTAACCTACTTGTCACCCTCTTCTTCCAAATCCAGATCTCCTTCAACAACCCCACCATCCTCTTCACCCTCCCGACCCATCCTCTCACTGCCAACCTCTCCAATTAGGTAAATCTCCTAGAGTATGGATAAGCCACCGACACCAACACTTCTATTGAACTCACCGAACCCACTGGCCTCTATCCATACCTCTTGTTGCTGCCTTGGCCTACCTAGACTGGCAAGGATGGATAGATGTATACATAGCCTACAGGGCTCTTCTTCTTTGCATCATCAAACCCTACTCCCCCCATGGCTTCTTTATACTCTACACAAGGATTTACCATTAACTGGATGTCATCGCCCACCATTTCCATACTCCGATTTGAAAATTCACATGTGGCTTTCCCCTAGATTTTACTCTCGAAGAGGCTCAATAAGCCAAAGCCTTCTTCTTCTCCAAACACCCTGTTTTGCAACCCCTGTGGGAGATTAAGATGACAACAGTGAAGATGACGGCAATGATTCCCCCACACGCAAATACCCCTTGCCTTGCAACCTCACCTCCAGTAACCTCCTCATGGCCTGGCTCCCATACCCGCCACAAAGGATCCACCTCTCTGCCGCTAAACCCACCCCAATTAGTGCCCACAAACGTCCTCTCAAACCACCCACGCTCCATGCCAAACTCCTCTCTGACACCAGATTCCCCCCTCCAGCCTCTTCCCTCACCACCCTTCCCCTATTTCCCTCACCACATACCACTCCGCCTCATGTTCCCTCGCCACCCCCTTGACCAATGCCACCTTTTCCACCTTCCTCCCTCCATCTAGGATTGGGCTTGCCCCTACTCCCCTAAGGGCCAACCTAAATTAGGGAGGGGGTATGCTAACCATAATGGTTAACATTAATCAAAGTGTGATTACAATTTATATAATTTATTTTTATGAAAAACTTCACTAAGCGCTTCATGTAAAAATGATCGAGTTTATGACATGTGTAATGCCGGCCATGAGCAACAAAGCCTAGGTGTACATAGAGCTAGAGAACTAGTTCTGGGCCCCCAATTGTTGTTAATGGGCGGCTGGCCATTGTCAAAGGAGAGCTCATGTATATAAGTGACTTATGGAATATGAAAAAGGACACAACCCCATTATCGTAATTTTCGCCCTTCTTGCTCTCTTGTGCCTATGGTGGTAAGCTTGTGTGTTGATACATGCTTGCTTGATTTTGAGTGTGTGCTTATAGGTGATGCTTTCTTCCTTCCCTCTTTTCCTTCCTTTTGGTGTCTCTCTCTCTCCCTCTTGCACACATATAAAGGAATTGAGATAGATTTGATCTCTCCATAGCTCCTCTCATTTCTCCCTACCTAGCTCAAGGAAAGGTCCACTTGGGTGACACAAGTGGTGGTGGGGTGAGCCCCTAGCGGCTTCACATCGAGAAGCTAACCCATTTAAGGTTGGCTAAGTGCATGTTTTTGAGCTGAACCTTTCATCTTCTCTCTTCTCTTCTTTCTCTCTCATGCAAGGAGAATGCTCATCTAGGTGAACATGAGTAAAGCGAATCTCCTCGACTGATATTTTCGTGGCAAGCCTCTGCTACTACCCAATCCTCCTTGTGCTCTCTAATGGTAGCAACCATAGCATCGTCACTTACAATGGGGACTCATAAAGTTCAAAGATTTTCTCCACATCCTCATGCTCTCTAATGGTAGCCATAGCATCATCACCTAATGCTCTCTAATGGTAGCCATAGCATCATCACCTAATGCTCTCTAATGGTAACCATAGCATCATCGTCCACAATGGGGGACACTTAAAGATCAAAGATCTCCACCTAGTAATGTTTTTTCATGCTCCTCTATGCATGATTGAAGCCTCTCATGCTCCTACTCCATGACGTCTGCATAGATGGTAACATCTCTTTCTACCTTCTCAACCATGTAACACTCCAAGTAAGCTTATAAAGTTTCAAAGCTTCTCTGTACCTAATCAATACCTTCATAAAGATGTTAATGTGCTTCATCCTAGAATGATACACAGGGTTACTAGCCAAACGCTACGCTGCTCATGCTATCATAATGTAACTTCCCTATCCATGGGCTCACCCATATCTACGAGTAGCTAACCAAGGTACCTTACATAGCGCCATAATAACACCCTTGTACTCATCATCCTTTGTACTCAATAAAGCTTTTTTTGGTTGCTTCTTGTTATTACTACTCTAGCTAACATCAACACTCTTAAAAGAGAACATAAAGTCACTATAGTACATCTCATGTCTATCTCACGTCTGAGACACTAGCCCAATCCGCATTTGTGTACGCATGTACATGTATTTAGATCCTAGCCTCATAAATAATCCCGTCATGTACTGTGTACTTTATGTATGCAAGTATCTACCTAGTCACATCTTAATATAGCTTCCTTGGGGCCTGCATAACTTGCAAACAAAATTTAGGTTGCATGTTTCTCATGTCTTGGTGGCTGCACAATGTAAACTTCCTCTCGTAAGTCACCATGTTTCTCATGTCTTGGTGGCTGCACAATGTAAACTTCCTCTCGTAAGTCACCATGTTTCTCATGTCTTGGTGGCTGCACAATGTAAACTTCCTCTCGTAAGTCACCATGTTTCTCATGTCTTGGTGGCTGCACAATGTAAACTTCCTCTCGTAAGTCACCATGTAAAATTGCATTCTTTTACATTCATCTAATGTAAAGACCATCCCTTTTACATTCTTTTACATTCATCTAATGTAAAGACCATCCCTTAACATCAACCATATCAATGACTGCTCTCATGATTGCCATCCTAGCAGCTGGACCAATGAATGTCTCCTCATTCATATGTTTGTGTATGTCTAATCAATTCTAACAAAACCATGTGAATTAGGCTTGACTTAGTAGACCACATCAAATTGCCTTCTTTTTCTTAGGCCCAAATCCCATGTCTCATTATTATCTAAAGTAGCCATGTCTTCATCCGTGACATCTTCCCAATGCTTATGTCCAAGTGCCTCCTCAAAACATATAGGCTCTACCTCTTGTATAGGTTTGATCATATATATATTATAATGATGGGCTATATACCCATCATATTTCAACATGTTTACTGGATATAGGTTTGATCATATATATATTATAATGATGGGCTATAAACCCATCATATTTCAACATGTTTACTAAATATCTAACTCTAGTAGACTAGCATACACCTCGATCACTACTAGGTGTTCTTAATACTACTTTGGCTCTTTATATGCCAAGTATTAGAGAAATCAGGATCCCAAACGAGTCCTCATCAAGGCTCTTTTTAGAGCCACTATTTTCATCAATAAAAGAGTGACATGTTGAAACATCAGGCATTATGAAAGGCTGATCCACCTTTGTGTGATACATGTGAACTTGTTGAATTTTTAGCACATATGGTATCACCACATGACACTTCAGAATGCCTGACATTCTTCCTTAAAATGCTAGACCATGGTCTCACAATAGACCCAGTACTAGAAGACTCTCCTTGTCCACTAAATGCATGTGTGTTGCTCAGCATTTGAGACATCCATCTAGTTATTTGCTTCAACCTCTATAGAATCCTTCAATGGCATATACCAGCTGCCTATCTCATCAATCACAACATCCATGTCCACTAAATGCATGTGTGTTGCTCAGCATTTGAGACATCCATCTAGTTATTTGCTTCAACCTCTATAGAATCCTTCAATGGCATATACCAGCTACCTATCTCATCAATCACAACATCCATGATCTGTAACCTTTTTGTTTGGGGCCATTATCTCCATCAACCAGGGAATGAAACATCATGTATTATAAAAGGTTGATCCATCTTTTCTTTTTGCTTTGCAGGATACATGTGAATTTGTTAAATTTTTAGCACATGTAGTACCACCACATGACTCATTCATAATGCCTAACATTTTTTGTTAACTTGCCTGAGACCAAGGTCTCATAATAGACCTGATACTAGAGGACTCTCCTAGTCCACTAAGTGCATGTGATTTGCTGCTCAACATTTGAGGCATCTAGTCCTTTGCTTCAACATTTGAGGCATCTAGTCCTTTGCTTCAACCTCTAGTATCAGGTCTCATAATAGACCTGATACTAGAGGACTCTCCTAGTCCACTAATAAGTGCATGTGATTTGCTGCTCAACATTTGAGGCATCTAGTCCTTTGCTTCAACCTCTATAGAATCCTCCATTGGCATATATACCAGCTACTTATCTCATCAAACACAACATCCCTTGCCTATAACCTTTTTGTTCAAAGGTTATAGGCAATGAAAATACTTTTTCAAACCTTGGGATCCAACTTATATATCACCCTTCATCTCATAAATGTACAAAAGAAATGCACCCAAACACTTTCAAGTGTGCCAATTTTGGTTTTCTACCAATAAGCTTTTGTTTAGGCATCATGCCACGAACTGTTAAAGTGGGCATCTTATTCATGATATAAATTGTAGTCGCTACTATTCAACCCCAAAATAATGAGAGGTATCTCTTTCTCGTTCAATACATAAGCAACCTCTACAATATGTCTCTTTCTCATTCAATGCACAAGAAACCTCTATAATATGCTTATTTTTTCTTTCTACAACCCCATTTTGATAGGGGGTGTACCTACATGTAAATTGACTCTTTATCCCCCATGCTTTCTCAAATAGCCAATGAATTCATTGGAGAAATATTCTCCCCCACTATTTGACCTGAAGCATTTTATTATGTGCATGCCTTTATCTTTCTCTACCATAGCTTTGAAGCTCTGAAAGTGAGTAAACACTTCACTTTTCTCTTTCATGAAATACACCCATACTTTCCTATTATGGTTTTATCAATGATACATAATAATGGCATCCTTTGATTGATGTCTTCTTTGTTGGTCCTCCCCAAATATTAGAATGCACCACATCCAACAATGTTTGAAGTCCTCCCTAAACATCAAAATGCACTTTGTCCACATCAAAATACACCGCATCTAAAGGTCTTTGACTTACATGCTTATCATGTAGAAATGCATGCTTAGCCTACTTACCTAATTGGCACACTTCACAAACTCTGTGCATTCCATCCACTTTGACCTTTGCCAAAACTTATAATAATACTTTGCGCCTACATATTCTTCAACGCTAAATATTAACATGTCCAATTTCTTTATGCTAATATTAATGTCTACAATCACACCTATATGCTATGTGCAAACATTATAACCTTCACCTTCAGGCATGCTTATATCCAATGTAAACATGCTACCATCTCTATTTCCCTTTGCAACCAAGCAATATCGATTATTGAAATCTTTCACATAACATACATGAGGGTTTAACCTCACTTTGTAGACCTTGCTTAATCATTTATCCTAGAAACGAGGTTCTTTGATAGTTCTCATGTGGCTTCCTTTTTTTATTTTATTCTTATATTTTCAGTGATGGTTGACCGTCCCAATCTAGTGCCTCATAGAGGGCGTGGCAAAAAGAAAAAGTCACAGCCTTCAATAGATTCTTTTTTGTCAAGACAGACCATTGCCAATGTAGGACATGAGAGTAGTGGTGGGAGCTCGAAAACTTGTAATGAGATTTCCCAAGAGTCTTCTTCCAATAAACCCAAAAGGAAGTGGAGGACTCAATGGACTCTACTACATCCTTGGGCATATTTATGCAAGTCTACATGTAATGAGGACCGCATAAAATGCACTTGGTGTGAAGAAGATGGAAGAGTGAATACTTTCACAATGGGTGGATCCCAAAGCATTCAACTTTCAGCCTTGAATGAGCATGCAAAATCTGCAGATCATAGGAGAGCTGCAAGTATTTATCATGCAAATCTAAAGGCTATTGGTGGCAAAGGACCAATAGATGGGGGTATTGACACAATGGTGCATTCTGAACAGTTTAGAATAATCACTTGTATGAAGCTGGTACACTTTTGTGCATGCAATGATATTGCATTGGAGAAATATCCCACTCAATGTAAGTTACAAAGGGATCTTGGCACTCCTAATATGCCATCATCTGATGAGTATGGTGCATATACCAATCCCGTATCTAGAAGAGAGTTCTTGATGGCTTTAAGAGATTGTACTAGACAAGACTTGTATGCTGAAATTTGTGAAAGTCCATTTTTTTCAATCCTCATTGATGAAAGTACAGATAGAACCATGGAGAAGCATTTGATTATCTACATTTTGTACTTGCCTGGGAATGGCAAAGGAGAGCCCAATTGTAAATTTGTGAGATTGCTACCAGTTGATAATGGATCTGGGGAGGCAATCTACAATGCTGTCCATGCCATGCTCTTAGAGAGTAATCTGGATTTGAAGAAACTAGTTGCATTTGTAACGGATGGTGCCTCAGCAATGACAGGTCATAAGACAGGTGTAGTGGCACGGTTTCAAGCATTGGCTTCACGAATTATGGGCGTGCATTGTATTTCCCACCGTGAGGCACTTGCAGCAAAGGATGGTTTTGCATCGAATCCTCATGTGTTTGCTTTTGTTGATAAGGTTGCAAACAAGGTATATGCATGGCTAGGGAAATCAACAAATCGACATGTCGAACTTCGAAACTTGATGCATGAGTATCATATTGCAGACTTGAAAGTTTTACAAATCCATGCAATTCGATGGCTATCTAGAGGCCAAGTAATGGAAAGATTGGTTCCCTTAATGCCTGCTATTTTGGAGCAATGGAGAATGCATGAGAAAAAATGGTACAATTATGCCACAATCTTTCAAGTCCAGTTTATGATGCATTTGCTGGCTGATGTTTTGGTTGAATTGAATAAATTAAATGTAGAATTTCAGAGGGAGAACATGGATGTTACTATGATTGGAGTCTACTTGGATTTGACATTTGAGAAGCTCACTAAAAGGTATATATCTTATGAGGGCCAATTTGGTGCTGGTTCAAAACAACTTACAAAGTTTTTGAACATGTCAAAAGATGGGAATATGTTATATGTTGATTCTAATGGGTTTACTCATAAGCATGTGCTACACTTTGTG